>NC_092381.1:72086123-72686123 GCF_030028105.1 Mobula birostris
TTGTTGACCTCTCTCCTTCAGGAAATTGTTTCTTCCTGTTCAGACTTCTTATGGGTTTGCACACCTCAATTATATCTCCCATCAGTCCCCTTGGTTCCAAAGAAAACAACCCCAGTCTAGACAGTCTCTCTAAAAAACTAAAATTGTCAAAATTCAGCACTGCCCGATCGGTTGCACCCATGGAAAACCTTCTGCCGCTTTCTCTGTTTGGAGCATCCATTAGCAAGTATCTTCTATATGTTAACTTTTAATTGCTATTTCTAAGGACATTATAGGGCCTCTAGCTCTAGGTTCACTGGGTGCTGCTGGACATAGTTCTAACACATCTCAAAATAATTTTAAAAGAACACTTTTTGAAGGAGATAGTTTAGGTACTTTGTAAACAAGCATTTTCTGTTATGTTAACCTGAAACAGCAGACAATATATTCTCCGATGGCAATCAGTTACTGGTAAGTACTCCACCCGTTTCCTTTTCCTCTCAGTGACTCACTCTAACAGACTTGGGGTACATTAGAGCATATATTATATCTCAGCAACTGTGAGAAAGAAGTATTAGATTTGTCCTTATTCTGTCATAATAATGACTGTCCAGAATAGTAACTGTTAGCAACCACTTTGTAGACTGATTAACAGTAAACCATTGTTAATTTACTGTGGTACGACACAGGGGATTCATAAACAAGTAATCATCAAGTGGAGTTAGCTCATATTTTAAAGTCACATTTTGTTATATTTATATACATTCTTAAGTTCACAACTAACAATGAGAACTATGTCTGCGGTTATTACACCTCCAAGCTTATAGTCATCCTAAATAATAACACAGCTTGCACCTCTGTAGTTTTAAAAATATGATAAAACATTACAAGGCATGCATAGGAGTACTAAAATTTGATAAAGTAAGGAAATGTTTCCAGCTTTACTTACAACATAGCAGGAGGCCATCTGGCTCCTCAAGTCTACGCTGATTCATGAGGCAAATTCGTGCTCTTGCTGTATATTCTCTCCATATTCCATCAATAAACCACAGATTCTACCACCCACTTATACACTCAGGCCACTTTACACTGGTCCATTAACAGACCAACCCACACTCCTTCGTAATGTGGGAGGAAGCCGGAGCAGCGGTTATGGGGAGGACATCTCCACATGGTCAGCACCAGACTGTTACAGTTATGATGCAGAAATATACTATCTCTGCAGTTGTGCTGGCCAGATACTGGAACAAATTACCTCAAGTACTCTATCAAGGACATGGATTTTAAAAGGCATCTAGAATGAGCATAGAGAGGAACAGAGGCTGGGAAGGGAAGGCCAAACTTTAGATCTTGGCGGTGGAAGATGTTGCCATCAATGGTGCAATGGTCAAAATCACGGATGTGCAAGATGCCAGGATTGGATCAGCACAGATACAGTATCTTGGAAGACTGGGGAAGGTAACAGAAACAGGGACGAAAGAGGCTATGAAGAGTTTTGAAAACAAGAAAGAAACCAGAGGCCCATGAGCCAGTCACTATCAGAGGATCAGAGAAGCAAGTTTAAATTCCTGTTACTATTTACTATGTTACTATTTCAGAGGCCCAGCACATAAGTACAATTACAAAGAAAGAATGGTAGAGCCTCTAGTTTTTTAGCAGTTTGCGGAGATTCACCAAGACATCTAAAAACTTTGACAAACTTCTACAGATGTGGAGTGGAGAGTATATTGACTTGCTGCATCACAGCCTAGTACAAAAACCCTAATGCCATTGAATGGAAAATCCTACAAAATGTAGTGGATATGGCCCAGTCCATCTCAGGAAAATCCCTCCCCACCATTGAGCACATGTAGATGAAACACTGTCACAGTAAAGCAGCATCCATCATCAGGGACCCCTAGCACCCTGGACATGCTCTCTTCTCCCTACTGCCATCAGGAAGAAGGTACAAGAGCCTCAGGACTCGCACCACCGGGTTCAGGAACAGTTACTAACCCTCAACCATCAGGCTCTTGAATAAGGGGATAACTTCACTTGCCCCCATCATTGAAATGTTCCCACAACCTATGGGCTCACTTTCAAGGACTCTTCATCTTATGTTCTCAATATTCATTGCTTATTTCTTTATATTATTGTTTCTTTTTGCATTTGCAGTTTGTTGCCTCCTGCTCTCTGGTTGATCGCCCCAGTTGGGCAGTCTTTCATTGATTCTGTTACAGTCACTATTCTATGGCTCTGTTGAGTATGTCCAGAAGAAAATGAATCTCCCATATGGACATATATGGACTCTGATGATAAAATTTACCTTCGACTTTGAGATGTTTAAATGTTGTGTTCCTGTTGAATGAGGAGCAATGAAACTCGGTGCAAGGTACCCCATGGCTGCAAAGTAATCATTTGCGCTTAACATCTATATTTGGGACTACAGTCAGATTGATCAGATCTACATCCTTATCCAAGTAGTAAAGCTTAACCAGCAGTCCTTAAAATGTCCATTAGAGTTGAACAATGGATAAGTTTCTGACATTTTATTGTCTGCCATACCAAGCCAGAAGGGAAGGTGTTCCTTTTGTAACTCCTTGTAGAAACCAATCACTACCAGACTGCACTGCACTCCACTGCAGAGCCCCACCTTATCCATCCCCAATCTACCACAGAATTTTTAAAAATAGAAAGTAATCTCGTGCTTACATAATATAATCACAGTAACCAGTTGACAAAAGAAAAACAAGTTATAATTGTGGGTATTTATAACCAGACCAAGATAAATATGAGAATCGATTTTTGAGTAAGAGTAAACAGATTTGTGGCTGGGACAGGATAGATGTATCATTTCAGAAGTGGACATCCATGAGATGTTGTCGACTGATTGCAACAGCAAAACTATATTCTGCGATAATCCATAACCTCGGAGCTTTGTTCTACCTCACTCTATCACAACGATCATGCTAGAGGCTGGCCTTGATGCAACCAAAACTGCCATGGAGCATGCCAAGTGCAGTATTAGAGATAGTTATCAATGAAATACCCGTATGATGATGCCATAATGTGTGCATTAAACAGCAAAACAACTAGTAGTCTCACAACCAATGGATCACATTAAAGTTCTTCTACAGTACTGTTACATCCAGCTGCGAATGGCAGTGAATCAATTAAAGAGCTAACAGATAAAAGTGACACTAAGAATGTATTTATCTGCATTTGCAACTGACATTCAAGAATATGCTGAAGCTTTTGTAATCATCCTCAGCCAGCAGTGCCAGGTGCATAAACCATTTAAGTCTCCTCATGAGGTGCCCACCATCATAGGAAGCAACTCAACACTTTTTTTCAGGGCAACTTGGGTTGTTTCTTTTAGAACAGATAGGGTAGGAAGAAATTTAATTGAGGTGTGTAATAATGAAGACCTTATACAGAGTAAACAGTGGCAAAGACAGAAACTCTGAACATACTTATAAAGCATTTGGACTTACACAGAAACAATGGGCCAAATGACCTACTGCATGTCCTAACTTTTCTTTGATCCATAAAGTGGTTAATTTTTTGGAATTATTTCTTTGTTTACTCTGTTGACCCATAACTTCACAATGCTGTTTCAACATACCCTGAACAATTCAGCTTTTTAGAGAATTAGATTCATTTAGCAATTAGTCTGCATCCTGCTGATTTCTTCTGACCTAGTGCTAAAAAATTTCAAGTATCTGAGAGTCTGCAAACTACCCTAGCCAAAATCTAACCTCCAAATGACCAGACATCCCTTTGACAACAAATAACTTTATGGCCTGTGAAAACTACTGTGCTTCTACAGAGTTGAAATATATCATGGAATAACACTGCAGTTGTCATAAAACAATTTTAACACCTCACCTCTAAGCAAAACAATGAGTAAATCCTCATGTCATAAGGAATACAGACAGAAACCCAATCTAGGCATATTTTATGAAGGATTTAGGAATACAGCTACATAAGATATGCCCCACAGTGTTTATTATTAATAGTAAAACATAAACTAAGTTAATACAATAGAATTACTGGAGAACAAAGTATTTTAACATAGTCTCTGGCAACTAATTTTACAATTCTATATTATTGTGTTAATTATATAAACTTGGCAAACAACAACTCTGATTGCATCTTCCAACTGTTCAGTAGTGACCACACATCTTTGAAGTGAAATTTTATATGTGAGAAAGTAAGGTCTCGTAAATAGAACACAAATAAAAAAAACAAACAGGAAACTGGGATTCCCTCAACATTCACAGTTTACATTTCAAATGGCTAGCCACGCAACGTAAATAATTAACTGAACTCTCTATCCATCACAGTAAACTCTATTCAATGGTGATTTAACTGTTTTAGCTACTTTAATACATTGAGTGGGGCCCTTTTATTTAAATTACATTGTATCTATCTTTATTGGTGCCATATATCCCAGTCATGTCCAGTTATTGCATTTTATTCTTCAGGACTTTTGAATGCAAGGACAGAACTTCTGCAATACAGTACTCCTAATTCGCAATGGCACTGAAGTTGAACAACATTACAATATGTAAAACTCCAGGGCTATACAAAGCACCTGCTCCCTGATTACCCCTAATTAACCTCTAGAACCAGGCAGCAAAATCAAAACCGTTACAGTTTATCAACACTATGATCATTTTCCACTAAAATGGACTTGTTTTGTTCTAATTGTCTTTTCTTGTAAAAAGATGTGTATAAATTATGCTTACTTGTTTTCTTGTGAATGCTGCCTACAGTGCCTATAAAGAGCATTCACCCCCGCCCCCGGAAGTTTTCATCTTTTATTGTCTTACAACATTGAATCACAGAGGATTTAATTTGGCTTTTTTGACACTGATCAACAAGAAAAGATTCTTTCATGTCAAAGTGAAAAAAAGATCTCTACAAAGAAGTCACATAATTACTTAAATATAGATCACAGTGTGCAGTCAAGGTGTTTCAATTGATTATAGTAAAAATACACCTGTATCTGGAAGGTCCAACTGCTGGTGAGTCAGTGTCCTGGCAAAAACTACACCATGAGAACAAAAGAACACTCTAAGCAATTCCGTGAAAAGGTTATTGAAAAACACAGGTCAGGACATGGATACAAGAAAATTTCCAAGTAGCTGAATATTCCTTGGAGTACAGTTGAGTTAATCATCAAGAAATGGAAAGAATATGGC
The DNA here is from genome assembly GCF_030028105.1 of Mobula birostris. Classification (NCBI taxonomy): domain Eukaryota; kingdom Metazoa; phylum Chordata; class Chondrichthyes; order Myliobatiformes; family Myliobatidae; genus Mobula; species Mobula birostris. The sequence continues at coordinate 72,091,289 of NC_092381.1, forward strand.
ACAGCTATAAATCTGCCAAGAGCAGGCCATCCTCTAAAACTGACTGACCGTGCAAGAAAGGGACTAGTGAGAGAGGCTACCAAGTAACCTATGACAACTCTGGAGGAGTTTCGAGCTTCAGTGACGGAGATGGTAGAGTGGCAAAGGGAAAGCCACTTCTGAAAAAAACTCACATGAAATCTCCATTACAGTTTGCTAGAAGGCACATGGGAGACTCTGAAGTCAGCTGGAAGAAGGTTCTATGGTCTGATGAAACCAAAATTGAGCTTTTTGGCCATCAAACTAAACTCTATGTTTGGCATAAGCCAAACACTGTACATCATCAAAAACATGCCATCCCTTTCGTGAAACATAGTGGTGGCTGCATCATGCTATGCAGATGCTTCACTGCAGGAGGCCCTGGAAGACTTGTGAAGGTAGATGCTAAAATGAATGCAGCAAAATACAGGGAAATCCTGGAGGAAAACCTAATCCAGTCTGCAAGTGAACTGTAACTTGGGAAAATATTTGTTTACCAGCTACTGATGATTTGGAAGAGGGGACTGAGTGGCAAAATTTGCTGATGACACAAAACTGAGTAGAAAGGCAAACTGTACAGAGGATGTGGAGAGTTTACAGAGGGATATAGATAGGTTAAGTGATTGGGCCAAGGTCTGGCAGATGGAATACAACTGCCAGACCTTACAATGGTAAATGCGAGATCATCCACTTTGTAAGAAATAATAAAAGAGCAGATTATTATTTAAATGGTGAAAGATTGCAGCATGTTGTTGTGTAGAGGGACTTGGGAGTGCTTGTTCATGAATCGCAAAAAGTTGGTTTGCAGATGCAATAGGTTATTAAGATGGCAAACGGAATGTTGGCCTTCATTGCTAGAGGGATTGAATTCAAGAGCAGGGAGGTCATGCTGCAACTATACAGGGTACTGGTGAGACCGCATCTGGAGTACTGTGTGCAGTTCTGGTCTCCATACTTGAGGAAGGATATACTGGCTTTGGAGGCGGTGCAGAGGAAGTTCACCAGGTTGATTGCAGAGATGAAGAGGTTAACCTACAAGGAGAGATTGAGTCATCTGGGTCTATACTCTCTGGAATTCAGAAGAATGGGAGAGGATCTTATAGAAACATACAAAATTTTTAAAGGGATAGATAAGATAGAAGTAGGAAAATTGTTTCCATTGGTAGGTGAGTCTAGAACTAGGGAACATTGCCTCAAGATTCAGTGGAGAAGATTTAGGATGGAGATGAGGAGAAACTGTTTTTCCCAGAGAGTGGTGAATCTGTGGAATTCTCTGCCCAGGGAAGCAGTTGAGGCTTCTTCACCAAATATATTTAAGATACAGTTAGATAGATTTTTACATAGTAGGGGAATTAAGGATTATGGGGAAAAGGCAGGTAGATGGAGCTGAGTTTACAGACAGATCAGCAATGATCTTATTGAACGGCAGGGCAGGCTCAATGGGCCAGATGGCCTACTCCTGCTCCTATTCCTTATGTCCTTATGTAGACAATGACCCCAAGCGTAAAGCCAAAGCTACACAGGAATGGCTTAAAAACAACAATGTTAATGTCCTGGAGTGGCCAAGTCACAGTCCAGATCTCAATCTATTTGAGAATTTGTGGCTGGATTTGAAAAGTGTTGTTCACACATGATCCCCATGCAATCTTCATAATTTATTGCCGCCAAACAATTGGTACTAGAACGTACAATCATCACAGCGATATTTGATTCTGCACTTCACACTCCCTGGATTACAAATATTAAATATTAAAATATTAAAAACAGTTAAAATTAGTAAATATTAAACATTTAAATTATAAATCATAAATAGAAAATAGAAAAATGGGAAGTAAGGTAGTACAAAAAAACAGAGAGGCAGGTCCGGATATTTGGAGGGTACAGCCCAGATCTGGGTCAGGATCCGTTCAGCAGTCTTCTCACAGTTGAAAAGAAGCTGTTCCCAAACAATCTGATAGAGTGTGAGCAGTTCTGTAAAGAAGAATGGGGAAAAATTGCAGTGTCCAGATGTGCAAAGACGGTAGAGACCTATCCACACAGACTCAAGGCTGTAATTGCTGCCAAAGGTGCACTTGAAGGTGGTGAATACTTATGCATTAATTTATTTTGTGTTTTATATTTGCAATTAATTTAGATCACATTGTAGAGATCTGCCTTCACTTTGACACAAAAATCTTTTTCTGTTGATCAGTGTCAAAAAAGCCAAATTAAATCCACTGTGATTTAATGTTGTAAAACAAAACGTGAAAACTTCCGGGGTGGGGGGGGGACTACTTTTTATAAGCACTGTATATGATGCTATGATTCTGCTGCAAATAAGTTTTTCATTGCACTTGACAATAACCTTGACTTTGAACTCATCAATCTGGCAATGAAGCTCAAAATAAGTGAAGTTATACCTCTTCTGAAAGAATTATATGACAACTTAACTTTAATCACCATGATAGTCTGAAACTACGGACAAAATATTTCAGAAATAACATCGCAGGATTAGTTAACACGTTGTCTTTGAATATACTTCTATTTAACAGGGTTGGCAGAGGGCCATGGTTTCCCAAAACGAAGGGTTTTGGCCCGAAACGTTGACTAATCTTTTCAACTGATGCTGACTGACCTGCTGAGTTCCTCCAGCGCATTGTGAGTGTTCCTTTGACAACAGCATCTGCAGATTATTTTGTGCTCCCAAAACGTATCTGGCCACTAAGCTAAGTCACTGTGCAGTGGTGGCTAAGTTACATTTTCTAATACTCATGGGAATTGGTTGGGTCCGGGATTCACAATGTAGATTCTGGGTAGTATTGTTTTCAGAAGATCCTTTTCAAACTGTGCCCTAAGAGAACAATATAGTAAGGCTGAACAATCAAGATTTAGGAAGGGATAAGTATTTTGAAGCTTTATTTGAGAATCTGTCCATGTTCATGAAAAATTTTAATCAAGACAAGAAATTAGGTGTAATGAAACAAGTTGTACTGTATGTGATTTGTAGGATGACCAAACTTCCTTTCTTTCTATGCATGCATATGCTCGTGCATAAGACTCTCACCTGATTGACGTGTGGGATGATGTCACAGTCTTCCTTCAGCTGCTCTAAATGAGAAATGAGGAAATTGCTCACTCCTATGGATCGACATATCCCTACAAAAAGCAATGTGAGAGACAACAATGACAGATACTAAGTTACGCATCAGAGAATATCCTGAATTTAGAATACTTCTCAGGATGATAAAGGAGTGGAGGCACAAGTGGTTGGATAAAACAAATGTTCAGAGAAGACCAGGAACTCCATTATTGAAAGTTTGAACTAGATAACATATCTTACATGTCTGTTCCATCAAACCTTATAAGGAAACAGTTTTCTAATGCTCACATACTGCAACTCCCTAGTGAATAAGAGCTTCAAGTCTAGTGCTGGGAAAATCTAATGAGGCATAAGTGAAAAAACAATTAGAAATGCGTCAGCATCAAAAGAAGGAAACTGTTGAGTTGCTTGCCAAATTTGTAGGCAACTGAAACGTATAAGAGGGTCACAGGCAAGGACATAGTTCTCAACAAGGACTATTCTATTGTCTTTATGATGGTACGATTTATGGAGAATAAAATGCAATAAGTAATGTCTTAATAATACATGTACTGATCAATGACTTAAAAGCATACACAATATTACCTTTAGTACTAATCTAGAGTAATGGGTCCAAAGTTACATCTTATTCCAACAATTTGTTACAAAAGCTATTTTGCCGATGTTAATGAATGGTTGTACTGCAATGGTTAATTTAAAAAGAATAAGATTTGAGAATGCAATTGTATCAGTAGTATCAACAAATAACAGATAACACATTGAAAAGGCAGTTTCTTCTCAAGTAGCAAAATAAACCACGTTTGTGCATTCAGTAAAATAGCAATTGAGAAAATCTCAGTCTCTAGCATAGATATGTAGAGGAAACTTTGATGTTTCTGCTGAAAAACCTAAAGCTGCTACTGAGAGATAGCTTGAGGTTTTGCATCTCATGTACAATTTACTTTGCAGAAGTACAATGTAAATTTTAATATACTGATTGAACACTGAATATGACAATTTACTGGCCAACATTAAAAATTACGTCGAAAATTCCTAATGCTTGAATTGGTGTTCTTAGCAAAGCTTAGTTTAAAATCTTCAAGTAAGGTGGTACATAATTAACACTGTAAATCTGAAATTAAAAGGGAAAACACACTGTCAGTATCCTGAAGAGAAAAACAAATTAATGTTTCAGACCTGTTGGTGATTTTCATTCAAACAATTAACCTATTTCTCACTTTGAGACCTAATTGACCTGCTAGGTATTGTCACCACTTTCCAGTTTAAAATAAATATGTTTTGAATCACTGCATAATAATTATTATATAGCATTCATGTATTTATCTTTCTTTATCCATGTTAGTGTTTAATTTAATTGCTTTTTGGAATAACCTGGATAGTCAATGGATCTGGCTTCTGTCCACATTGCTCTGCTTTCCAGAATAAAAGTTTTCTTTAATTGAAAACCAGTATGTTGGGATTCTTAGTGGCCCTATAAGTAACATTTCATCTGCAAGTCTTTAGAACCAAGAACACTACAGCACAGAAAACAGACCATTCGGCCCTTTTAGTCTGTGCTGAAACATTATTCCGCTAGTCCTATTGACCTGCATCCAGTCCATAACCCTCCAGACCTCTCCCATCCACGTACCTATCCAATTTATTCTTAAAACATAAGAGTGAGCCCACATTTACCATGTCAGATGGCAGCTCGTTCCACACTCCCACCACTCTCTGAGTGAACAAGTTCCCCCTAATGTTCCCCCCAAAACCCTTCCCCTTTCACCCTAAAGCCATGTCCTCTCATGTTTATCTCTCCTAATCTAAGTGGAAAGAGCCTATTCACATTTACTCTGTCTATACTCCTCATAATTTTGTAAACCTCTATCAAATTTCCCCTCATTCTTCTACGCTCCAAGGAATAAAGTCCTAACCTGTTCAATCTTTCCCTGTAACTCAACTCCTGAAGACCCGGCAACATCCTAGTAAATCTTCTCTGCACTCTTTCAATCTTACTGATATCCTTCCTATAGTTAGGTGACCAGATCTGTACACAATACTCCAAATTTGGACTCACCAATGTCTTATACAATCTCCCCATAACATCCCAACTCCTATACTCAATACTTCGATTTATGAACGCCAGGATGCCAAAAGCCTTCTTTACAACCCTGTCTACCTGTGACACCACTTTCAGGGAATTATGTATCTGAACTCCCAGATCTCTTTGTTCCTCTGCACTCCTCAGTGCCCTACCATTTACTGTGTATGTCCTACCTTGATTTGTCCTTCCAAAATGCAACACCTCACACTTGTCTGCAGTAAATTCCATCTGCCATTTTCTGGCCCATTTTTCCACTTGGTCCGGATCCCTCTGCAAGCTTTGAAAGCCTTCCTTGCTGTCCACAACGCTTTCAATCTTAGTGTCATCAGCAAACTTGCTGATCCAATTTACCACATTATCATCTAGATCATTGATATAGACAACAAACAACAATGGTCCCAGCACAGATCCTTGAGGCACACCACTAGTCATAGGCCTCCAGTCTGATAAGCAATCATCCACTACCACTCCCTGTCTTCTCCCACACAGCCAATTTCGAATCCAGTTTACAACCTCTCCAAGGATACCTAGTGTTTGAACCTTCGGAACTAACCTCCCATGTGGGACCTTGTCAAAGGCCTTACTAAAGTCCATGCAGACAACATCCACAGCCTTTCCTTCGTCTACTTTCTTGGTAACCTCCTCGAAAAACTCTACAAGATTCGTTAAACACGATCTACCATGCACAAAGCCATGCTGACTATCCTTAATCAGCCCTTGGCTGTCCCAAATACTTGTATATCCTATCTCTCAGAACACCTTCCAATAATTTACCTACTACTGATGTCAGGCTCACTGGCCTGTAATTACCTGGTTTACTTTTGGAGCCTTTTTTAAACAACGGAACAACATGAGCTACCCTCCAATCCTCCGGCACCATACCCGTGGCTAAGGACATTTTAAATATTTCTGCCAGGGCCCCTGCAATTTCTACACTAGTCTCTCCCAAGGTCCAAGAAAATATCATGTCAGGCCCAAGGGATTTATCTACCTTCATTCGCTGTAAGGCAGCAAGCACCTCCTCCTCCTTAATCTCTATACGTTCCATGACACTGCTGCTTGTTTCCCTTCCTTCCATATACGCTATGCCAATTTCCTGAGTAAATACTGATAGAAAAAAATTGCTTAAGATCTCCCCCATCTCGTGAGGCTTCACACATAGACGACCACTTTGATCTTCTAGGAGACCAGTTTTGTCCCTTACTATCCTTTTACTCTTAATATACTTGTAGAAACCCTTCGGGTTTACCTTCACATTATCTGCCAAAGCAACCTCATGTCTTCTTAGTAATTTCTTAAGTTTTCTATACTCTTCAAGTACCTCATTTATTCCTTGTTGCCCATATACACCTCTCTCTTTTTCTTAACCAGATCGCCAATATCCCTTGAAAACCAAGGTTCCCTATGCCTGTTAACTTTTCCTTTAATCCTGGCAGGAACATGCAAACTCTGCACTCTCAAAATTTTGCCTTTGAGTGCCTTCCACATACTGAACACAGTTTTGAGGTCATCTATTGTATCTGGTGTTCCTGGTATGGCCTCCTCTACATCAATGTGATCTAACACAGACGGGGGAACCGCTTTGTTGAGTACTTTTACTCTGTCTGCCGCAAAAGGAAGAACTTCCCAGTGACCGCCCATTTCAATTCTATTTCCCATTCCCATTCTGACATGTTTGTCTATCGCCTCCTCTACTGCCATGATTAAATAGCCCATCACCCAGGACATGCCCTTTTCTCATTGTCACAGTCAGGAAGGGCACACAGAAGCCTGAAGGCACACACCCAGCAATTCAGGAACAGCCTCTTCCCCTCTGCGGCCCAATTTCTGAATGGACATTGAACCCATGAACACTACCTCACTTTTTAAAAAAATATTATTTCTGTTTTGCACTATTTTTAATCCAATAATTTAATGTACACATATATAATTACTGCCTTAGATGATCTGAGCAATGGGATCAACATGCATGAAACAGTGTACTCTAATGCCTTCAGCATTGTTTTGGGAGATTTTAACCAGGCCAATCTGAAGAAATCACTAAGCAATTACCATCAACAGATCACTTGCAATACCAGAGGAAACAACACACCGGATCATTGCTACACCACCATCAAGAATGCCTACCGTGCTTTTCCACACCCTCACTTCAGGAAGTCTGATCACCCGGCTGTACTTCTACACCCTGAGTATAGGCAGAGATTGAAGACTGCAGCACCAGCAGTGAGGACCAAGAAAGTTTGGACAAGGGAAGCACAGGAGCACCTACAAAACTGCTTTGAATCGATGGACTGGACTGTATTCAGGGATTCATCTTCGAACCTGGATAAGTGTGCTGCAGTTGTTACCAACTTCATTAAAACCTGTGTGGCTGAGTGTGTGCCGACAAAGACTTAGAGGACTTTCCCAAACCAAAAGCCGTGGATGATCCAGGAAGTACGTCATCTGCTGAAGGCTAGATAAGACCATAAGACAAAGGAGCAGAAGTAGGCCATTCGGCCCATCGAGTCTGCTCCACCATTTTATCATGAGCTGATCCATTTTCTCCTATTTAGTCCCACTCCCCTGCCTTCTCACCATAACCTTTGATGCCCTGGCTACTCAGACACCTATCAATCTCTGCCTTAAATACACCCAATGACTTGGCCTCCACTGCTGCCCGTGGCAACAAATTCCATAGATTCACCACGCTCTGACTAAAAAAATTTCTTCGCATTTCTGTTCTGAAAGGGCGCCCTTCAATCCTTAAGTCATGCCCTCTCGTACTAGACTCCCCCATCATGGGAAACAACTTTGCCACATCCACTCTGTCCATGCCTTTTAACATTCGAAATGTTTCTATGAGGTCTCCCCTCATTCTTCTAAACTCCAAGGAATACAGTCCAAGAGTGGACAAACGTTCCTCATATGTTAACCCTCTCATTCCCGGAATCATTCTAGTGAATCTTCTCCGTACCCTCTCCAATGTCAGCACATCCTTTCTTAAATAAGGAGACCAAAACTGCCCACAGTACTCCAAGTGAGGTCTCACCAGCGCCTTATAGAGCCTCAACATCACATCCCTGCTCCTATACTCTATTCCTCTGGAAATGAATGCCAACATTGCATTCGCCTTCTTCACTACTGACTCAACCTGGAGGTTAACTTTAAGGGTATCCTGTACAAGGACTCCCAAGTCCCGTTGCATCTCAGAACTTTGAATTCTTTTCCCATTTAAATAATAGTCTGCCTGTTTATTTTTTCTGCCAAAGTGCATAACCATACACTTTCCAACATTGTACTTCATTTGCCACTTCTCTGCCCATTCTTCCAATCTATCCAAGTCTCTCTGCAGACTCTTCGTTTCCTCAGCACTACTGGCCCCTCCACCTATCTTCGTATCGTCAGCAAACTTAGCCACAAAGCCATCTATTCCATAATCCAAATCGTTGATGTACAATGTAAAAAGAAGCGGCCCCAACACTGATCCCTGTGGAACACCACTGGTAACCAGCAGCCAACCAGAATAGGATCCCTTTATTCCCACTCTCTGTTTCCTGCCAATCAGCCAACACTCTATCCATGTATGTAACTTTCCCGTAATTCCATGGGCTCTTATCTTGTTAAGTAGCCTCATATGTGGCACCTTGTCAAAGGCTATGGCATTCAAGTCTGGTGACCCAGGCCTATACCAAAAAACCAGGTAAATGAGGTATGATTTATGGAGGGCTATTTCAAGGGAGAAGAGACAATTTCCAACGAGGTTGGAGGTAGCATCTGATGCACGGTAACTCTGGCAGGGTTTGCAAGCCATTACTTCGTATAAAGCGAAACCCAATAGCATGAATGGCAGCGATGCTTCACTACCAGATGAACTCAACGTCTTCTATGCACGCTTTGAAAGGGAGAACACAACTGCAGCTGTGAAGATCCCTGCTGCACCTGATGACCCTGTGATCTCTGTCTCAGAGGCTGATGTTAGGCTGTCTTTAAAGACAGTGAACCTTCGCAAGGCGGAAGGTCCCAATGGAGTACCTGGTGAGGTTCTAAAAACCTGTGCCAACCAACTAGCGGGAGTACTCAAAGACATTTTCAACCTCTCACTGCCACGGGCGGAAGTTCCCACTTGCTTCAAAAAGGCAACAATTATGCCAGTGCCTAAGAAGAATAATATGAGCTGCCTTAATGACTATCGCCCATTATCACACACATCGACAGTGATGAAATGCTTTGAGAGGTTGGTCATGACTAGACTGAACTCCTGCCTCACCAAGAACCTGGACCCATTGTAATTTGCCTATCGCCACAATAGGTCAATGGCAGACACAATCTCAATGGCTCTCCACACAGCTTTAGACCACCTGGACCTACGTCAGGATGCTGTTCATCGACTATAGCTCAACATTTAATACCATCATTCCCACAATCCTGATTGAAAAGTTGCAGAACCTGGGCCTCTGTACCTCCCTCTGCAATTGGATCCTCGACTTCCTAGCTGGAAGACCACGATCTGTGTGGATTGGTGATAACATATCCTCCTCGCTGGCGCACCTCAGGGGTGTGTGCTTAGCCCACTGCTCTACTCTCTATATACAAATGACTGTGTGGCTAGGCATAGCTTAAATACCATCTATAAATTTGTTTTCGATACAACCATTGTTGGTAGAATCTCAAGTGGTGATGAGAGGGTGTACAGGAGTGAGATATGCCAACTAGTGAACTGGTGCCACAGCAACAACCTAACACTCAACGTCAGTAAGACGAAAGAGCTGATTGCAGACTTCAGGAAGGGCAAGACGAAGAAACACATACCAATCCTCATAGGGGGATCAGGAGTGGAGAGAGTGAGCAGCTTCAAGTTCCTGAGTGTCAAGATCTCTGAGGATCTAACCTTGTCCCAACATATCGATGTAGTTATAAAGAAAGCGAGATAGGAACTATACTTCATTAGGAGTTTGAAGAGATTTGGCATGTCAACAAATACACTCAAAAACTTCTATAGTTTACCGTGGAGAGCATTCTGACAGGCTGCATCACTGTCTGGTATAAGCGCAAAATGGAGCCAAACATCAGCTTGTGCCCCGTCCTGCAGGCTGCCTGCAATAAGGTTCGCACACGCTGCCTTAAACATAGGCATTATATTGCACTGTCTCATTATGCAACACAGCAGACATGAAGCAAGTAGATGAAAAATAAATCTCTAGAAATTCAACCCTAGGTGGCCTTTATGTAGCACATGTAGGGTAGTTTTATTGCAAGAATAAATCAAAGGGTTAGTCATCCTTGGGATATCTTTGTTTCTAGTTTACTAAGGGATCACTATGTGAAATATATAGTAAGTTTCTTCATTTGTAAAATGTATGTTTCCGCTGTAAGTTCAATCTTATCTTATGCAGTGCATCTGGGAGACTTATTGCTTTGTTTAATGTACTTGCCCATTGCCAATTTTTTTTTAACAACTGTGTACTATTTCACCCCACTCAGAAAGGCTGAACTTGATGGTATGGCTTTGCTCCAAATCTCTCACTTTTTTTTTCTCAGACATTTTTCTTTTTAATAATTGTATACATTGGCAACTTTCTGTTTATTTTATGGAGAGACTGGGATTCCCTCTTCACTCCGTTGAAATTTAAATCAGTCTTTCATAAGTTCAGTCTCCCACTATTGTAACTTAAGCTTCAGGAAAAAGCTACTGTGAACAGTCATTGGGATCAAACGTAAGCAGTCAGATATTTCAGTACTGGAAATTAAGGAAAAACTTGTATTCCTACACTGATAAAGTACTTTCTGGAGTGCCGTATTTGTTCTAATAATAGGGCATCTATTTGCAAACAGAAAGGTCCCATAATCAGCATCTAAATAATGAGCAGATAATCTAATTTTAGTTGTGTTGGCTAAACTATGAATATTCACCAGGCCCCAATTCTAATGCCAGAAGTTCCTTGAATGTTTCTTTTCCCCCTTGATGTGAGAAGAGGTTGTGGTCATGGAGAGATGTATGCCAAGATAATCATTGAGAGATCATTAATGTGCTGATCTGAGAATATTATTGAATTGCATTAATAAAACTACTTTCATGGTTTGAAAAAAGCAAGGAATAGGACAACATTCCGATTCCAAATGTTTAAATGATGGGTATTTTCCACAAAAGATCTCTCATACTCATCACTAAAGATCACCTTTAGATGCATAATATTTCTTATTAACAAAAACTCTTCTGAATTCACACAATCCCTGCTGTTTTCTTGCTGCTGAATTGCAACATAAACACAACCAGATTGCACGTTCAGGCTCCAAATTAACAGAATAAAGAATTCGGTTTATTATCGATGTCTTATATGTTGTGAAATTTGTTGTTTTTGTGGCAGCAGCACTGTGCAGAGACACAAACTTGCTATAAATTAAAAATAAATGTGCAAAAATAAAGGAATACTAAGGTAATTTTCATGAATTTATGGACTATCCTTTAACACATGGATGCTATCTTGAGGAATTCCTGCAGAGATATTGTGTGGCTGAGCTAATGGAATTCACAACTGGGATGGGGCAGGAGCAACACCTCGTATACCATCTCAGGTTGGAGGAGCAACACCTCATATACCGTCTGGGTAGTCCCCAGCCCCTGGGCATGAACACAATTAACTCATCCAGTTGTATCACAAATTCTGTTTTTTGTAGCTCTGTGCATTGTTGATACTCAATGTCTTCACTCATTTCATCATTACGACAAGCTACAGAGTTATTATTCAGAGGAATTGATTTTAAAATACTGGTATCCATTTTGAGAACAGTAGTGAGCACTTATGATACAGCAAACATTATTAACCTTTCACCAATTGTATGATATTTCCACAGTTAGCTATCATTTTGGAAATGTTATAAGAAGCAATGAGACCACTATAAAGGTCACTTTTAGTTTTCTTGGCAAATGACTTGAGTGTGCAATGCTTTTCAAATGCTTATTTCATTTTCTGGACTGAGTAATACCATAAGTAGCCTTTTCGAGGTGTCTTTTATGGAAGTGTTCCTGCAATCTTGATGGTTTCAAGGCTTAATTAGACAGTACAGTATTACAAATAAGACACATGGGGTGTCGCTGATCTGACGAAAATAGAATAAAACCACACTCCAAGTATGCAAAATTGTATTGACGTACTTTCTGTTTCTTAGCAGGATTAGAATTCAAGACTTCACTGTCTTCAGACCCAAGAGATCGAGCCATTTATCTATCCATCATTAACGGGGATAAATTAAAATAAAAAAGTAACACAAACTGGGAATGCCTATCAGATGTTGACGATGACAGCGAGTTGACACGGTTGGTCAAATCTCGTACCTCAAGTTAGGGTACCACTACTGTCCCCCCCGCCACCCCAAGAATCTTGAACACTCACCAACGATTTCTATTTCTCCTAATGCCCCCTTGGGACACATATCTGCCCCTGTTGGGAATCACTGGTCGCTGTGCTTCTGCAGGGTCCCTACTTCCTCAACACTACCTGCCCCTCCACCTGTCTTTGCATCATCTGCAAACTTGGCCATAAAGCCATCAATTCCATCATCCAAATCATTGACGTACAGTATAATGTGAAAAGAAACAGTCTCAATAATGACCCCTGTGGAACATCACTTGTCACCGGCAGCCAACCAGAATAGGTCCCTTTTATTCTGACTCTTTGCTTTCTGTCAGTCAGCCAATCTTCTATCCACGCTAGTCTCTTTCCTGTAATACCATGGGCTTTTATCTTGTTAAGCAGCCTCATGTGAGGCACATTGTCAGAAGCTTCTGAAAATCAAAGTGCATAATATTCACTGACTCTCCTTTGTCTTATCTGCATGTTACTTCTGCAAAGAATTCCAACACATCAGTCATGCAAAATTTCCCCTTAAGGAAATCATGCTGACTTTGGTGTACTTTATCATGCACCTCCAAGTACCCTGAAACCTCATCCTCAGTACTGGACTCCAACATCTTCCCAACCACTCAAGTCAGGCTAACTGGCCTATAATTTCCTTTCTTCTGCCTTCCTCCCTTCTTAAAGAGTGGAGTGACGTTTTCAATTTTCCAGCTGTCTGGAACCATGCCATAATCTATTGATTCTAGAAAGATCATTACTAATGCCTCCACAGTTACCTTTTTCAGAACTCTGGGGAGTAGTCCATCTGGTCCGGATGACTTATCTACCTTCAGATTTTTCAGCTTCCCAAGTACCTTCTCCTAAGTAATAGCAAGTACACTCACTTCTGCCCCCTGCACTCCTATTTCTGACATACTGCTAGTGTCTTCCACAGTGAAGACTGACCCAAAATACTTACAAGCTTGTCTGCCGTTTCTTTGTCTCCATTACTCCCTCTCCAACAACATTTTCCAGTGGTCCACCATCCACTCTTGCCTCTCTACTCTTTAAATATCTGAAAAAAACTTTTTGTATCCTTTTTGATATTTTTGGCTAGCTTACCTTCATATTTAATCTTTTCTCCCGTTATGTTATTTTTAAGTTGCCTGCTGTTCATTTTTAAAAGCTTCCCAATCATCCAACTCCCCACTACTTTTTGCTCTGTTATATGCCTTCCCTTTTGCATTTATGCTGTCTTTGACTTCCCTTGTCAGCCACAGCTGCCTCATCCTCCCTTTAGAATACTACTTCATCTTTGATCTTTGGGATGTACTTATTCTGTGCCTTCAAACACCACCCCCCCGCCTCAGAAACTCCAGCTACTGCTGTTCTGCTCTCATCCCTACTAATGTCCTGTTCTAATCAACTTTGCGCACTCCTCTCTGAAGCCTCTGTAATTCCCTTTACTCCGCTGTAACAGTGATACATCTTATTTTTATCTTATCCCTCTCAAACTACAGGGTGAATTCTATCATATCATGATGACTGGCTCCCAAGGGTTCTTTTATCTTAAGCTCTCTAATCAAATCTGGTTCATTACACAACACCCAATCCAGAATTGCCTTACCCCTAGTGGATTCAACAAGCTGTTCTGAAAAAAAATCCCATAGGTGTTCTACAAATTCCCTCTCTTGGAACCCAACCTGAGCTTCTGTCTTTAATCAAGCTATAGGTCATTGCATCCTTTCTCTCCTATAATCTGCTATCCAGTTTATCTTGTGGCTTTTTAGAGCACTTTAACTTCAATGTTGATATCAGCCAGGCCAGTGGCCTGCTCTGAGGCTCAGCAGGGAAGGGTAAAGTCAGGCAGAACTATATTGATAGGAGACTTGATAGTTAGGGGGACAGACAGGAGATTCTGTGGCCACCAAAGAAACCCCAGGATGATGTATTGCCTCCTAGGTGCCAGGCTCCAGGATGTCTGCGGAATATTCTTAGGGGGAGGGTGAGTGGCCAGAGCTTATGTTGTACAATTGCACCAGTGACATAGGTAGAAAGTGCCATTGCTGGTCAGGGCAGGAATAGGATGACAGTACAGATGAATGAGTGGCTGAGGAACTGGTGTAGGGTGCAGGGGTGACCTGACAAAAGGGATGGTTGCGCCTATCAGAATCAGAATCAGGTTTAATATCATTGGCATACATTGTGAAATTTGTGATTTTGTGGCAGCAGTACACTGTAATACATAGTAATTTTAAAAACTATATAAATTAAAATAAGTATTCAGTACTATGTAAAAGTCTTAGATTTTGCACAGTAATATATTTGTCAACGTGGAGCAGAGAGTAAGTTTGTAAATCTGGCAGGAGCAAAGGATGTTGGGAATGGCGAGGGAAGAGTGTTGCGGGAGGAGTGTGGGACAGGAGGCAGAAGAGTGCCAGGGGTGGGGTGGCATAGCTGCAGACACTATGCAAAGTCATTTGATTCCAAACAATTGGTTTAATTGATCGTTACAGAATGTCTCTCCAGTGCTTCCTGCACCCTCCCCTCTCCCTTCCTCTTTTCCCAACCATGATTTCCCTCTCCCTGACCCCTTCCCATTCTCAGTCTACAATAGAGACCCATCTCAGAATCAGGTTTATCATCACTCACATATGTCATGAATTGTGTTTTTATCTGTGGCTGCAGTACATAAAGTTACTACAGAACTGTTGAAAGGACTTTGGCACCCTAGATATACATGTGTTCTTCAAACTTTTGCAAGTACTGTATGTATAAAAAAAAGTTAAATCAAATTAGTGCAAAAAAAGGAAAAAAAAAGTGAAGTAATCTTCGTGGGTTCATTATCCACTTAGAAATCTGATGGTGTCTTCAGGCTCCTGTATGTACCTGCTTCTTGATGTTAACAATGAGAAGAGGGTATGTCCTGGATGATGGGGGTCCTTAATAATGGATCTTCCTCTTGAAGATGTCCCTGATGCTGGGGAGGATAGTGCCCATGATGGAGGTGTGCAGTGGCCCCTCCATAGCAGATGGGATGTAACCAGTTAGAATGCTCTCCACAATATATCTGCAGAAATTTGTGAATGTTATTGGTGATATTCCAAGTCTTGTCAAATTCCTAACAAAATTTAGCCACTATTGTGCATTCACTGTAATTGCATCAGTATGTTGGGCTCAGCACGGATCTTCAGAGATGTTGACACCCAGGAACTTGATACTGCTCCACTGCTGATCTCTCGACAAGGACTGGTTTGTTTCTGAAGTCCACAATCAATTCCCTAGTCTTGCTAACGTTGACAACAAGGATGTTGTTGCGACAGTACTCAACCATCTGATCTATCTTGCTCCTGTATGCCCCCTTGTCATCACCTGAAATTCTGCCAACAATAGTTGTGTCATTGGCAAATTCATAGATGCTGTTTCAGCTATGCCTAGCCACATAATGATGGGTGTAGAGAGAGAAGAGCAGTGGGCTAAGCACACATCCTCAAGGTGCACCAGTGTTGACTGTCACTGAGGAGATGTTATTTCTGATCTGCACAGACTGTGGTCACCCGGTGAGGAAATCAAGAATCTAGTTTCAGAGGGAGGTACAGAGGCCCAGGTTTTGGAGCTTGTTGATTAGAACTGAGGGTACTATTACATCCAACGCTGAGCTGTATTCAACAAACAGCAGCCTGATGTCAGAATTACTATGGTCCAGGTAGAGAGCCAGTGAGATTGCACCAGCTGTAGACCTATTATGGCGATAGGCAAATTGCAGTGGCTCCAGGTCCCTGCTTAGGAAGGAGTTGATTTTAGCCATGACCAACGTCTCAAAGCACTTCATCACAGTAGATGTGGGTGCCACTGGGCTGTAGTCATTGAAGCAGCTCAGCCTGCTCTCTTGGGCACTGGTACGATTGTCATCTTTTTGAAGCAGGTGGGAACCTTAGACCACTGTAGTGAGAGTTTGAAGGTGTCCTTGAGCACCCCTGCCAGTTGGTCAGTACAGGTTTTCAGTACCCAACCAGGCACACTATTGGGGCCTGACATCTTGCAGGGGTTCACCTTCTTGAAGGATTATCTTGCATTGACATTTGTGAAGGAGATCATAGAGTCATCAGATGCTGTGGGGATTCAGACAAATGTTACTCTCCATTTCAGTGTATGCTTAAAAGGAGTTGCGCTCATTGGGAGTGAAGCATCATTGCCAATTAGGAGGTAATGGCATGTAAACCCTGCAAACTGCTGTGCGTCTGATTCCATCTCTAATTTCACACACAATTCTCTTTTCACTCTCACGATGACTCTCTGTAGCTCATACAAAGGATTCTGGATTGCTGGTCTTGAACACCAGAGGAAGTGCTGGTTATGATTACTAATTTAAGAGACATTTGGACGCGCAAGGTTGGGGATTTGGTCATAATGTGGACTCCCATATAACATTCCTGCCAGCTGGTTGGCACAGGTTTTCAGAGCAGACTTAAGCTGGGGGAGAATCAATATCTTGGCTGGGAGGTTTACTAGAGCTACCGGGAAGGAGTTAAACTAGTCTTGCAGGGGAATAGGAACCAGAACACCATGTCAGAAGGTGGAGGGATGAAGAGGAAGGTAAATGTCAGGGCCAGTAAAACAGGCAGCAGCAAAGTATTAGAGAGGATGGGACAGATTGTTTGAAGTGTGTATATTTTAATGTTGGGAGTACTATGGGTAAAGGTGATGAACTTTTATGATCAGTACATGGAACTATGATGTTGTGCCCATTACAGAGACTTGGTTGAGAGAGGGACAGGACTGGGTGCTTAATGTTCTAGAGTTTCAATATTTTAGAAGAGAAGAGAAGGAAGTAAAGAGCAGTGGGGTGAGTTGCATAACGAATCAGGGACAATATCACAGCTGCACCCAGACAGGACATAATGGTGGGCTCATCCACTGAGTCTACAGGGGTAGCACTAAAAAAATAAGAAGGGTGCAATAACTCTGATGGCATTGAACTACAGACACCCCAACAGTTATCGAGACATTGAGGAACATATATACTGGCAGAAAGGTGTAAAAAGAATAGGGCTGTTGTCATGGGGGGGGCTTCACTAATATAAACTGGGACCTTCTTAGTGCAAGGGATTTAGATAGAGCAGAATTTGTTATGTGCATCAAGGAGGGCTTCTTAAATCAGTATGGAGATAGCCCAACAAGAGGAGGATCTGTACTGGATCTGCTGTTGCCTAATAAGCCTGGCCAGCTGACTGATCTTATGAGCAGTTAGGCAACAGTGACCACAACTCCTTGAGTTTTAAGGTAGCAAGATAAGGATAAGTACAGACCTTGTGGGAGAGTATTAAATTGAAATAGGGCAATTTATGAAAGCATTTTGCAGGAACTAGGGAGCACTAATTGGGAATAGCTGCTTTTGGGCAAGTCTACATCTGACACATGGAGGGTGTTAAAAGACCAACTGCACAGCATACAGGACAGATATGTCCCAGTCAGAAGGAAGGACAAGGATGACAAGATAAGAGAACTTTGGATGTAGGAGATGAAATTAGTCAAGAAGAAAAAAGAAAAATATGTAAATCATAGAAAGCTAGAATCAAATAGAGCCCTTGAGAGAAATAAAAAATCCAGAAAAGAACTCAGGAAATTAAATAGGAAAGCTAGGAGGGGCCATGAAAAATCCTTGGCGTGTAGGATTAAGGTGAATCCCAGAGCATTCCATACATACATCAGAAGCAAGAGGATAACTAGGTTGGTGGTAGGATCACTCAAGGATAAAGGGGGGAAATTTGCTTGGATGCAAAGGTTGTGGGTGAAGTCCTTAATGAGTACTTTACATCAGTATTTACCAAGGAAGGAAGTGGAGGATATGGAGATCAGGGCTGAGAGTATTAATAAGCTAGGGCATTTTGAAGTAAAGGAGAAAGTAGTGTTGGGTCTCTTAAAGAGCATTAAAGTGGGTGTCTCCAGGACCTGATGGAATATATCCCAGGTTATTGAGCGAGGCAAGTGAGGAAATTGCTGGGGCCTTCTCCAATATCTTTGTGTCCTCTCTTGCCACAGGTAAGGCCCCAAAGGACTGGCAGGTAACTAATGTTGTTCCAGAAGAAAACGAGGGATAATCCTGGAAACTAAAGACTGGTGAGTCTCACGTCAGTGGTAAGGAAGTTACTGGAGAGAATTCTTAGGGATAGGATTTATGGGCATTTAGAATTTGGGAGATCCAGCATGGCTTTGTTCAGGGTAAGACACATCTTATTAACTTGATTGAGTTCTTTAATGAGGTGACCAGGATGATTTATGTAGAGCTATGGATGCTGCCTACATGGATTTAGTAAGGCATCTGACAAGGTCCCTCATGGGAGATTAAGATGCATGGGATCAATGGGGAATTGGCTGTTTTGTTTCAGAACTGGCTTGCCCATGGAAGACAGATGGTTGCTGTTGGAGGGACTTATTGAGCTGAAGGTCCATGATTAGTGGTGTTCTGCAGGGATCTGTACTTGGACCTTGCTGTTTGTGATGTATACAAATGGCCCGGATGAAAATGTAGGTGGGTGGGTTAGTAAGTTTGAAGATGATACAAAGATTTGTGGTGTTGTAGATAGCATAGATGACTAGGAAAGCATATAGTAGGATATAGATCATTTACAGAAATGGGTGGAGAAATAGCAGATGGAGTTTAAGCCAGCCAACTGTGAACATGGCGCAACCTTAGCGGTGTTGAGGAGCAGCGGGGTCTTGGGGCCCAAGTTCGTAGCTCCTCGAAAGTAATTACACAGGTTGGTAGTCTGGTGAAGAAGGCATATGGCATGCTTGCCTTTATTAGTCAAGGCATTCAGTTCAATAGTATGGAATAGCCGGCAGGTGGTAAGATTGGGCTCCCTCACCTCTGCCCCTCTGACCCTCAACACAGGTGCCCCTCAGGGCTATGTACTAAGCCCCCTCCTTTACTCTCTGTATACCCATGACTGTGTCACCACTCACAGCTCCAATCTGCTAATTAAATTTGACGACGACCACACTGATTGGCCTAATCTCAAATATTAATGAGGCAGCCTACAGAGAGTAAGTCATCACCCTGACACAGTGGTGTCAAGAAATCAACCTCTCCCTCAACATGGCAAGAACAAAGGAGCTGGTTGTGGACTACAGGAGGCATGGATAAAGGCCTACCCCTAGAGACATAAATGGATCTGGAGTTGAGAGGGTGAACAGCTTTAAGTTCCTGGGCATAAACATCACGGAGGATTTCATGTGGTCTGTACCTACCAGCTGTGTGGTGAAAAAGGCACAACAGCGCCTCTTTCACATCAGACGGTTGAAGAAGTTTGGTATGGCCCCCCAAAATTCTAAGAACTTTCTACAGGAGCACGACTGAGAGCATCCTGACTGGCTGCATCACTACCTGGTATGGGAACTGTACTTCCCTCAATTGCAGGTCTCTCTGATGCGGACAGCCCAACGCATCTGTAGATGTGAACTTCCACTATTCAGGACATTTACAAAGACAGGTATGTAAAAAGAGCCCGTAGGATCATTGGAGACCCGAGTCATCCCAACCACAAACTGTTCCAGCTGCTACCATCTGGGAAACTGTACTGCAGCATAAGATCCAGGACCAACAGGCTCCGGGATAGCTTCTTCCACCAGGCCATCAGACTGATTAATTCATGCTGATGCAATTGTATTTTTATGTTATATTGACTATCCTGTTGTACATAATATTTATTATAAGTTACTATAATTGCGCATTGCACATTTAAACGGAGACATAACATAAAGAGGGGGTTTAATTTCAAAGGAGATGTGAGGGGCAAGGTTTGTTTGTTTTGTTTTTACAAACAGAGAGTTGTGGGTGCTGGATTGTGTTGCCTGGGATGGTGGTAGAGACAGATTAGACACTTTTAAGAGACTTTTAGATAGGTTCACCAGTGTAAGGAGAATGGAAGGATATGGCTGAAGGACCTGCTCCTCTGCTGTGCTGTTCTAAAAACCTACTGCAATAAAAATTTGAGTTTGTATGTATTTTTATACAGTGATTATTCCAACCATGTCAGCACAACATATTCAGTGGCTTTACCCCATCATTGCTTAAATCCTTTCCTATTAAAAAATCATACGACTAATTGCCTTCATTTGACTTGTTGTCACCCTATTCTGCAATTCAATAATATATTAAATATTACATGACAATCTAATGAGGCTTTATATATTGACAGAATAAAGGTTTAATAAAGGCTCAAAATAACTTGCAGCTCTTTCATTTGGATGCCAATAGGGAAGTCATATTTTCTGTACAAGTGATGCTTACTTGGATGCATGGAAGATATGCCTGTGGAAGTTACCATTATGAAGTGTGTAAAATGGGCAGAAATGATACGTAAACATTTTCCAATCTTATTTCTGAGGGATGTTTCAAATTAATCTATTAATGAAATAGGACAGGCCGTTACCAGGCATTTTGGTAAAATCACTTTCTTTTTGACTAATGTGACATTGTAAACAAAATTCTAACTCCCTCAAGTTATACGTTGACAAGACCAAACAACGTTATAGATAATTACATTCAAATACCAATTTTCTCACAATGGATTTCCTAGTAAGAAAATTGAGACAAACATTAATGCTTAGCAACATCTTTTTTTTGGGCAACCTATTAGTATCATTAAGGTCTATTGAACAATAACATTTTGTTCTTCTGGTTATCTTCAAATATTTTTCTTAGTCAATAGTTTAACATTTATTGAAAAAACTGACATTTATTGGACTGTCAAATTATTGAAAGATAGGTTTAAATGAAAAAAAATTAGTTAAAAGTGAACAAGCTCTAACTTAAAATAAACCCTAGAAAGCTCTTGATGTTGGTTAAGAACATTCAGTTCTAATATTTTGCTTGTACTTGGAAACAGAACTGTACTGCTCTAAATAACTGCTTCTGATCATGTTGTAATTTGTAAAAATAGCTAATTTTTCTGGAAAATAAAGTTTGATATTGAGAATGAAATTTTAAAATTAGTTAGCTTGTTTTTCATAATGATATTTAATCTGCTGCAGAGGACAGCTTTGTGTATTACATTTCCTAATCATACCAATTACTAGCCATTACAAAATTTAATAAATGATGTACTTAAAAGGTAATTATATTATTAATAATTTGGGAAACTTGATTTGAAAACAAACTACTTGAGGATAAATTCTGGGCTGCAGTGATTTGGAAGAATCCTTCTTACAACATACCAATTTTAGACTTTATTGAAGAAACTGTACTTATCCTATAGATTTTTGAGGACAGTCCCACTGTAGAAAGCTTCCACTTTGCAGATGGTCATAGATCATAAATGTAAAAAAAAATCCAAATTTTCTGGAATCTTCTACTGATCAGTAAAATGTCACAAGTTACAATGTTACCAAAGTGATACTATCCATATAGTTGCAAAGCACATTCCCAAGTTCTTTTGTTGAATGTGAGGCTTTGTTTCTTCCAATGAACCCCCTGTAGAAAGGGTATACGTATTCAATCAGTCGATGTTGTAAGGAAATAAAATAAAACTCCAATAACTTTGTGCCCTCGGGACTTTGGTGGTGCTGGTCTGACTGGTTTTCAGGACTACTGGATACTAATCCTATTAATAGACCAACACTTTTAAATATTTTATACAACAGGTAGATCTATTTTCCTGGGAGCCAGGTGAGTTTAAAGGAAATACGGGAACTGTGCACCAGTTAGTTTAAAAGGACCGTGGGAAGATGGCTCTGGTGAGTTTAAAGTGAGTGTGCATAACAAGCCTCATTAAGTTGAAAAAGAGTGTGGGAACAGAGTCTCAATGACTTTAAAGGGAGTGTGGGACATAGCACCAGGTGAACCATTGAAATTCCTGACAAAGCAGATAGTGGATTATCAGAGACTTCATATATATAGATATTAATGTGAGATTAAGATCACATTTTTCTATCTTTCCTCGAACACTGCAACCCCTTATTTTCTCTCATAACTGCTGTGTGCTTCCTCGTCTGTCACTCCATTATTGATAATGGGGCCTTAATTCTCCAAAGTACTTAACCCTTTCCCAGGTGGAAAAGGTCATTTAGAAACCACCTTTCTTTGGCTACACTTCCACTCACCATTGTTCTACCCCTGCTACTGTTGACAACTAACTCTTAACTGAAGATGTGTGAAGATTTGCAGAAGTACAGCATATTATTTTTCTTCCCCTCAAGTTATAAATGGAGTCTGCTTTCTGCTGATATATATATTAACTCTGCCCTTTCATCTGTGTAGTAGTAGTTCTGATTTTGGTTTTGTGGATTAAGCTCAGTCTTTCTTTCAGCAGTTTCACATTTAAGAATCAGTAATAATCATTGCACATCTACATTCTGTGCTCCATTCCTGTCTCCTTGTTGGCTCTCTCTGCTTTTCAAATAATTCTCCAAAATGTTTAGATGAGATAGAGGCTTGGCATTATTTAATGTACACAGAACATTTCCTCCTGGATCACTCCAAATCATGGGATGAGCAATTTAGTATGCTCAATATAGGGTTGCTCCAGTATAACTAGACAGTCCCTGGGTTACACAAGGACTTGTTAGAACTGTTAGTAAGCTATTTTCTCTAAGCCAGAAAAATTGGTTTTCCGTCATTACCGGTATCACATGTTCTATGTAAGCTTGCTATAATTCTTTCATTTTCATTAAATATTCATTCTCACTCTACCTATGATTAATCCAATGGAAATATGTACTGTATCCAGTCATTAATAAATACCAAAAAAAATTAGATGACTAGATTAAGACACACTTTCAAAAAGTTTACACAAAATTGGATATATAGTTGTGGTCATAGAACATGGACCCAATTTGACCTAATTTGTCCATGCAGACCAAGATACAGCATCCAAGCTAGTCCCAATTGCCAGGTATATGGATTGGAAAACAGACCATAAGACATGGGAGCAGAATTAGGCCATTTGGCGCATTGAGTCTGCACCACCATTTGATCGTCACTGATCCATTTCCCCCTCAATCCGATTCTTCGCCTTCTCCCTGTAACTTTTGAGTAATCGAAAAAAGTCAACCTCTGCCTTAAGTACATCTAATGTCTTGGCCTTCACAGCCACCTGATGCAATGAATTCTACAGATTCACCGAGCTAAACTTCTAGCTAAAGAAATTCCTCATCACCTCCATTCTAATTGGACATCCCTCTATTCTGGGGTTGTGCCCTCTGGTCCTAGACTTCCTCACTATAGGTAACATCCTCCCCACATCCACTCTATCTCTGCCTTTCAACATTGGATAGACTTCAATGAGATCCCCCTTCATTCTTCTAAATTCCAGCAAGTACAGGCCCAGAGCTACCAAACGCTCCTCATATAATATTTCATTCCTGGAATCATTTTCGTGAACCTTCTTTGAACCCTTTGAAACCAGTGATCTGACTGCAATAATTTTGTAGGTAACAGATCTGAGAAAGATTCTGACATGTTAATCAGGCAGTTACTTGCGAAATGACGCTTGGTTTTAAGCTGGAAGAGAGTTCAAAGAGCTTCATAAAGTTGCAAGCATTCTGTTTTTGTCAGCATAAAGAACCATAATCTACCCTGCGTGCATTATTGTATGAACATCAAGTGGGAGACAAAAAGTTGCTTTTAAAAGTAGATGCAAAGACCAAGGCCTAACTGGATGAATGGAAGGCCAAATGAAAGGAGTCAATGGAGATACAAAAACAGGATTTGTCAGATAATGTTGTGCATGAGGAAACCAAGAGGAGAGATCTGGTCGTAAAGGCAACAATAGAAGGACTAATAACAGAATACTCCAGTGAACTAAATGCACCTTCCCAAGATCAAGATGTACATCTTAGAAAGAAGAAAATGGACAAGAGGATGGCATTAGTGCTACAGAAATGGAGGAGGATAAATGAGACCTAACTTCTTGAGAAATTAGCAAATTCAGACATACCCACAAGAAACTAGAAGAAAAAGGAAGGTGAGAAGAAGAAAGACAAGATACTGAAAAGCAGAAAAGCAAGGGTCAAAGTAGATCCAGAGAGAGAAGCCAAGAAAAGGAGAAGAGAAACATCCAGAGCTGTCAGAACCACTTCCTGCAGTCTCAGAGTCAACTCCTACAACCACCACGGGGCAGGACCCAGAATCTAAGATCGTTGACACAGCCACAAGTCTCACCTGCCAAGTAGAGTGACCACCCTTGTCAGGAAAGACATTATCCCACAAGAGCAAGATATCCTCCACAGGGATTAAATCTTTAAGCCTGAATGGGACAATTTATAACTTAATATGCTGTGGATGTCTGTATAGCAGTTGTATTGTATAGGATATTGTGTATATAGTTGAGATGCATTCTACGTTGAGTTGGGGTTTATAGCTAAGCAGGGAGAAGTGTTGTGTATCTGTGTAAAAATAAGTGAATTGCAGAAGTTACGAAACTACCATGCACACTTCGCTTAAAGTAAAAACACAAACAGATTCACATAATTTCAGACTCACATCTTTTATTGCGATTAGTTTATTGTATTGAAGTTACAAAACATAACACTTATCATGAAAAGTATGGAGTAGTGGAAATAGTACAAGTAGATTCATCCCCCTCACTCAGTGCTGCCGGAGGATGGAGCCAGACTCCTGGGTCTTGGGCAAGGTTTAATTGATGCAGTTTGTGGATCGGATTCTGTAGTTCATATTATGATGTTTTTCTGACTTCCTTTTTTTAAAATTGCGATTTTGTGTGATTTTGATCTGGGCAGACTGGCTCTGCAGTCTGCGGTCAATGACTGACACAGTGCTAAACAGAACTAAAATGAACATTCCTAGACTGTTCCAATTACTTTGTGGTTTGATTTTTTTCATATTCTGTGTTTTCATTTGATTTTTGCCATTTGTGCAATGCTCTTTTTTTTTGCACATTGGGTGTTTGATGTTTTCTTTGAACGGGTTCCATAGTGTTATTTTGTTTCATGGCTGTCTGTGGGGAAGACAGACGGTTGTATACTGCATGCATATTTTGATAACAAATGTACTTTGATTCTTGGAAAAAGATATCAAAACAAAGCTTTTGCCCCTCTATCTGGAAAGGTTGGGATTGCTTTCTTTAGAAGAGAATGCTGAGGCACGACCTGATAATTCAAATAAGATTATTAAAAACTTAAAAGGTAGTAGCGGAGAAAATGTTTACGCCTCTTGTTGGAATTAGAACTACAGGCCACAGATATAAGCAACACACATCAAAGTTGCTGATGAACGCAGCAGGCTAGGCAGCATCTCTAGGAAGAGGTACAGTCGACGTTTCGGGCCGAGACCCTTCGTCAGGACTAACTGAAGGAAGAGTGAGTAAGAGATTTGAAAGTTGGAGGGGGAGGGGGAGATCCAAAATGATAGGAGAAGACAGGAGGGGGAGGGATGGAGCCAAGAGCTGGACAGGTGATAGGCAAAAGGGATACGAGAGGATCATGGGACAGGAGGTCTGGGAAGAAAGACAAGGGGGGGGGGAACCAGAGGATGGGCAAGGGGTATATTCAGAGGGATAGAGGGAGAAAAAGGAGAGTGAGAGAAAGAACGTGTGTATAAAAATAAGTAACAGATGGGGTACGAGAGGGAGGTGGGGCATTAGCGGAAGTTAGAGAAGTCGATGTTCATGCCATCAGGTTGGAGGCTACCCAGACGGAATATAAGGTGTTGTTCCTCCAACCTGAGTGTGGCTTCATCTTTACAGTAGAGGAGGCCGTGGATAGACATGTCAGAATGGGAATGGGATGTGGAGTTAAAATGTGTGGCGGCTGGGAGATCCTGCTTTCTCTGGCGGACAGAGCGTAGGTGTTCAGCAAAGCGGTCTCCCAGTCTGCGTCGGGTCTCGCCAATATATAAAAGGCCACATCGGGAGCACCGGACACAGTATATCACCCTAGCCGACTCACAGGTGAAGTGTCGCCTCACCTGGAAGGACTGTTTGGGGCCCTGAATGGTGGTAAGGGAGGAAGTGTAAGGGCATGTGTAGCACTTGTTCCGCTTACACGGATAAGTGCCAGGAGGGAGATCAGTGGGGAGGGATGGGGGGGCCGAATGGACAAGGGAGTCGTGTAGGGAGCGATCTCTGCGGAATGCAGAGGGGGGGGGGAGGGAAAGATGTGCTTAGTGGTGGGATCCCGTTGGAGGTGGCGGAAGTTACGGATAATAATATGTTGGACCCAGAGGCTGGTGGGGTGGTAGGTGAGGACCCTGGGAACCCTATTCCTAGTGGGGTGGCGGGAGGATGGAGTGAGAGCAGATGTACGTGAAATGGGGGAGATGCGTTTAAGAGCAGAGTTGATAGTGGAGGAAGGGAAGCCCCTTTCTTTAAAAAAGGATAACATCTCCCTCGTCCTAGAATGAAAAGCCTCATCCTGAGAGGAGATGCGGTGGAGACGGAGGAATTGTGAGAAGGGGATGGCGTTTTTGCAAGAGACAGGGTGAGAAGAGGAATAGTCCAGATAGCTGTGAGAGTCAGTAGGCTTATAGTAGACATCAGTGGATAAGCCGTCTCCAGAGACAGAGACAGAAAGATCTAGAAAGGGGAGGGAGGTGTCGGAAATGGACCAGGTAAACTTGAGGGCAGGGTGAAAGTTGGAGGCAAAGTTAATAAAGTCAACGAGTTCTGCATGCGTGCAGGAAGCAGCGCCAATGCAGTCGTCGATGTAGCGAAGGAAAAGTGGGGGACAGATACCAGAATAGGCACAGAACATAGATTGTTCCACAAAGCCAACAAAAAGGCAGGCATAGCTAGGACCCATGCGGGTGCCCATAGCTACACCTTTAGTTTGGAGGAAGTGGGAGGAGCCAAAGGAGAAATTATTAAGAGTAAGGACTAATTCCGCTAGACAGAGCAGAGTGGTGGTAGAGGGGAACTGATTAGGTCTGGAATCCAAAAAGAAGCGTAGAGCTTTGAGACCTTCCTGATGGGGGATGGAAGTATATAGGGACTGGACATCTATGGTGAAAATAAAGCGGTGGGGGCCAGGGAACTTAAAATCATCGAAAAGTTTAAGAGCATGAGAAGTGTCACGAACATAGGTAGGAAGGGATTGAACAAGGGGGGATAAAACCATGTCGAGGTATGCAGAAATGAGTTCGGTGGGGCAGGAGCAAGCTGAGACAATAGGTTGGCCAGGACAGGCAGGTTTGTGGATCTTGGGTAGGAGGTAGAAACAGGAAGTGCGAGGTGTAGGAACTATAAGGTTAGTAGCAGTGGATGGGAGATCCCCTGAGCGGATAAAGTCGGTGATGGTGTGGGAGACAATAGTCTGGTGCTCCTAAGTGAGGTCACGATCGAGGGGTAAATAAGAGGAGGTATCCGCAGATAGGCCACAGATATATCTAAGATACAAATAAATGACAATAGGAAAAATAGAAGAAACTTCCTTAGCTGCATTACATAAAAATATACAGTAAGAAATAAGATATTCTGCCAAAATAATCCAGAATAAAAGTGGCTAGAAAGTGGTTAGACTTTAATTTAAAAAAACAGTTGAGGTAAACTCCACCGGTGCATTTACGGGGTAGGTAAACATGAGGGTAAAAGGAACAGCTGCATGTGATAATGTGGTTAGATACACGAGGGCACAAGGAGATACGTGTTAAGCATAAACACTGACATTGACGTGGGAGTGAAGTGAAGTGCATATGCAACAAAAAGAAAAATATATGAACAAAATTATAAAGCAATTTCAAGAAGTGACAGACAGGAAATACTTTCCTTTAATGATATATACACCACCATAAAAATATATTTCTGTTCACAATGGAGATATTAAAATGATGTAAATATTGCAAAAGGCTCAAGGTCAGATTTCTAATTGTTAACATACAAATAATTCAAATTTGACCTTCTGATTTATTTTGATAACATTCCCCTCTATATCCACCTCAAATTAGATTTTTAACTCATTTCCAGACTGTGGCCAATTCCCATTTATGTTGACAGAATGGCATTCTTTGTAGACCAGCTGCAACAACTTGATACAATTCAAAGCACAGTTACTTTGCCATTGAACTGGAATGGAGTGGCCATACTGGATGAGGAATGCAAGTTTCTTTTGTGACAGCAGTTTAGTAAAACTTTCTGCTTTTACGAAAATCTGGCAGCTTGAGTTTTTACTATATCTTCATCTTAAATTTGAATTCTCAAACTGATACAGTTAGAGATGAAAAAAAAACTCTCTTGCAAATGATCTCCTTAATCATTGTAGCAAACTTCCTCTGGGTGCTCTGGTTTCCTCCCACAGTCCAAAGACGGACTGGTTGGTAGGTTGATTCTCCTGTAATTAGGCTATCGCATTAAACTGGGGGATTGCTGGACAATGTAGCTCGAAGGGCTGGAAGGGCCTACTCCGAGCTGAATCTCAATCAATGAAAAAGTTGACTGTCTGGCAGAAAGAAAATTTTACACTTAGTGATCACATGTAGGATTAGTAGACCAAATTCCCAATACGATAATCTCTCTAATATACCATAGTGGCTTCAGCTGAAAGGACAGCAAGGTGCCCTGTTCCAATTCTCCCAAGAGCTGACCAATTACAAGAGAGAACAACTACACATCAAATTCTTGGAACTCTCAGTATGTTTTCCCTTTAGTTACCTTGGTAATCGTCTTTCCTTAAGATAGTAAAGCACTTGGAAAATTAAAACATACTGTAAGGAAACTACAAGTAGTACCTAGGTGATTCAAAATATTGAGGTATATAAATACAGTAAATTCCGGGTCTGGGACATATCGGGACCACTATATTTCGGCCCAATTAAGCGGCTGTGTCAATTAGCCAAAGTTTAATGGAAATAGTTAAAAATTGTTTAAAAACAGACAAACTATCATTTAACTGAGTAACAATTTATGTATTTAAATACGGAACAAATTAGAACACTACTAATACCTTGAGAGTACAATAAAACTGTATTAGTTCCTAATAGGTATCGATGGAGGAATTCATCTAAAGTATGCTGTGTGTTCTTAGATTGACTGTAAACAAACAAAATCAGCACAAACTAGTGCAGATCATACAAGGCTGCCTTCATACAAGGCTTAGATGACTGTATCCTCCAAATCTTCATTATCATTGTAACATTCAAGATGATTGTCGATACCTTCAAATTCTTCATAATTCCTAAATTGTTTAAGTAGTGAAACTGTTTCATTTTCATTTCCAGCCGTTTTTGGCATCTCCACACCTGAATGCTTGAAACCGCAGAGAGTAAAACACTTCTGAATGGTGTCATGCTTATTTCTTGCAACTATCAGTGTCAAAAGTCACTGCCTTTTTGAAAACAAAGTGATTTAAAAACTGATCACTAAGCAAGGTGTAGTGTCTAAAAGCCACACAAGTGCACATAACAGATGCTAGTTAGAAAAGTTCAGCAACAGTCTCCTGTGCCAATTAAGCAGCACAGTGTCCCAAACAAATAAAGGGAATCCTGGCTATTTTCTTGATTTAGTTTTTGTTCTTTAAGAGTTGTCTCAAATAAATGGCTTCCTTGATTAACCAATGCCTGAATTAAATGGAATCCACTGTACACTTTGCTACTCAGCAAAAGCCAAAAGAATCATCCCTAAAGAATTCATTTATTCTAGTTCCTGCATTCTGTTAATTTTAGGATAAACTGGATGAAAAGTACAGCCTCATAATGTACCATCAGAGCAGTTCTCATCCAATGAAACACACAAAGTGTCACACTCTCTCCCAGTTGTTACTCCCCGTACCACCCCCCAGCTCTCACTGGCCTTCCTTCTTTCACCTGACTTTCAAAACTTCTCCAAACTACATTATACATTAGTAAGGATGATGTATCAGGGCTACTTTGAAAATAATAGAATCAGTATGTTTTCTTTGTGTGAAGGAAAAACAAGGTTTCACACATTTACAGGTCCTCCCCAGCGGACGAATGCCTGTTTATGTATAGCCAGTGCTGGTCTGAGGAAACAAAGGAGCTTCAATGCAATTGCTTTGAATGGTAGACTGGTCCATTTTCAAGGACTCAGCAGACAATGAGTCACCACTGGCACAAACTTTATTATAAGTGTGTAGAGATTTGCATAACAAAGAGGTCAATCTGGGTGTTCTAAAACTGGAAACTGTGGATGAACTAGTAGATCCATCCCTACTAAAGTCTAAAACTGCATTGTTCAAATAGGGTCATGCCGACTTCTCCAAGAAATCAAAATACGACTTTCGTAAAGCTATCAGGGGTGCCAAGAGACAATGACAGTCCACAAATAAAGTTCTGTACCAGCCTTCAGTTGTGGTAGGGCTTACGTGCTAAAATGGACTACAGAACAAAGTTGGGCAGCGTCACCGATATCAGTGCATCTCTTTCTAATTACTGTAATGCATTCTGTGCACATTTAGAACAGAAGGGAATGAAATGTTGCCACCCACCCCAGCAGCCTCCAGAGTAACGGTACCAACAATTACCATTGCAGATGGCAGATCAGTTTTCTGGAGAGTGAAACCATAAAAAGCATCTGGCCTGAATGAAGTTCCGGTTGTGTCCTTAGATCTTACACAGATCTGCTGACAAGGTTTTTCTGTGGATATTTTTAACCCCCCGTGACTTCAGCCTTAGGCTCCCATATGTTTTAAGAAGACCATTATCATTCCAGTGCCAAAGAAAAATAAGATAATGTTCCTTAATGACTGTCTTGCTTTGACTTTGACATCCACCATCATGAACTGCTTCAAGAGGCTAGTAATGACATTCATCAGTTCCAGCCTCCCAGGCAAACTCGACCCACTGCAATTCACCTGCCGCTGAAAGAGTTCTATGGCAAACACCATCTCTCTGGCTCTACACTCATCGCTGAGGCATCTGGATAATAAAGATGTGTGCATCAGACCAATATTTATTGACTAACAGATCTGCCTTCAATGCCATAATTCCAAGCAAGCTCATCTCGGATTCAACATGTCCCTTTGCATTGGATCCTTGACATCCTGACCAACAGACCATTATCAGTAAGGATAGGCAGCAAGACCACTGCCTCAATTATCCTCAACACTGGTGCCCCACAAGGTTGCATACTCAGCCTCCTACTCTACTCCCTATATATTCATGATCGCATGGCCAGATTCTATTCCAACGCCATCTACACATTTGCAGATGATCCCACTGCGGTGGGCTGAATCTTAAATAATAATAAGTCGGAGGAATCTACCCTAATGGCATGGTGTCATAACAATAACCTTTCCCTCATTATCAGCAAGGCAAACAGCTGGTCATTGATATCAGGTGGGGGCAATGCACAAACTCTTTTCTACATCAGTGGTGCTGAGGTGGAGATGGTTGAGAGCTTGAAGTTCCTCAGAATGAACATTACCAATAGCTTGTCCCAGTCAAATCACTTAAGCACTACAGCTAAGAAAGCTCACCAGCGTCTCAAGTTCCCAACAGGCTAAGGAAATTCAACAAGCTCTGCTGACCCTTACTGATTTTTACCACAGAAAGAAAGCTATCCAGATGTATTACAGCTTCATATGGCAACTGCTCTGTCCAAAACCACAGGAAACTGCAGACAGTTGTGGACATAAATCAGAACATCACAGAAAATAGCCTCCCCTTCATGGACTCTGTATACACTTCTCATTGCTTTGGTAAAACAGACAGTATCATCAAAGACTCCACCCACCCTGCACATTCTCTCTTCTTACCCGTCCATCAGGCAGAAGACACAAAAGCCTGAAAGCAAGTACTACCAAGCTCAAGGACAGCTTCCACTCCACTGTGATACTAATGAATAGTACTCTAGTAAGGCAAGATAGATTCTTGCCCTCACAATCTACCTCATCCTGATCTTGTACCTTATTTTCTGCCTGCACTGCACTTTCTCTGTTATTTTAACATATATATTCTGTACTCTATTATTGTTTTACCCTTGTACTACCTCAAATGCACTGGTGTGATGAAATGATCTGTATGATGGCATGCAAGCAAAGCTTTTCCACTGTACCTTGGTACATGTAACAATAATAAACTGTCAGCTGTGCAAATCACAGTGAACTGTAGCAAAATGAAGTTACTCAAATCTACCAACTTGTATTAACACTCAGTAGAGTACAGTGCGGCTTAAAATAATGATGTAACACAATTTCCTCCGTCTCTATGTAGGGAACTATGTGCAAAAACAATCTTGAATCATACATTTCCAAGGATATTTTCACAATTTGCCTGTTCTATATTTAATTTAGAAGATGCTGATTAATATTAAAAACATAATCCAAGTGAAGATTTAAAAACTTCCTGCTGCCTACATTTACGGAATGTACTTTTATGCAAGTACAAAGAACACAGTTAGGGTAAGAATATATTGTTTTAAACGGCATCACTTAAGTTTCTCAAAAAGGATGTGCAATTCGAGCACTGTTAATAACACTTACAACCTTTATTACAACTTACGATTGTTTATATTCATAAAACATAGGAACAGAATTAAGCTATTCGGCCCATCGAGTTGCTTTGCCATTTTATCACGGCTAATTTAATATCCCTCTCAACCCCATTCTCCTGCTATGTTCATAGAACAATACAGAATAGTACAGGCCCTTCTGCCCATGATGTTGTGCTGACCTGCTCCATGATCAGTCTAACCTTTTCTTCCTACACAGCCCATAACCTTTCATTTTTCTTACATCCAAGAGTCTATCTAAGAATATTTTAAATATCCCAATTGTATGAGCCTCTATTACCACTCCAGGCATCACGTTCTAGACACCTACCACTGTGTTTGGAAAAAAACTACCTTCGACATCTCCCTAAGCTTTCCACCACTTACCTTAAAAGGAAATCCTCTGGTATTGGCCACTGCCACCCTGGGATAAGGATTCTGCCTAAGAATCTTACACACATCTATCAAGTTGCCTTTTATCGTCCGTTGCTCTAAAGCGACAAGTGCTAGTTCATGCAAATGTTCACTAGGTATGTCCTCTAATCCAGGCAGCATCCCGGTCAATCTCCACTGCACCCTCTCTAAAACTTCCACATCCTTTCTATAATGAGGTGTTTAGTTCTGGTTGCAATACTTCAAACTCTAACCAGAGTTTATAGAGCTGCAACATTATCTCACTGCTCTTGGACTTCAATCCTCTACTAATAAAAGCCAGCTTAACATATGTGTTCTTAACCATCCAATCATCTTGTGCAGCAACTTTGAGGGATCTACGGACATGGACCCCTCCATCTAATTTGCAAGGGGGTTAGGACCCGGAGCGATAGAGCAGTGAAAGAAGTGCATGGAGTAAAGGCAGATCTAACATATAGAGAGGCTTTGAGGAAAGAGAAGCAGAATAAACGGTGTAAAGGTAGTAAGGTAGAAGGGCTGAAGTGTGTGTACCTCAATGCAAGAAGCATCAGGAACAAAAGTGATGAACTGAGAGCTTGGATACATACATGGAATTATGATGTAGTGGCCATTACAGAAATTTGGCTGGCACTAGGGCAGGAATGGATTCTCAATATTCCTGGATTTCAGTGTTTTAGAAGGGATAGAGAGGGGGGAAAAGGGGAGGAGGGGTGGCATTACTGGTCAGGGATACTATTACAGCTACAGGAAGGGTGGGTCATGTAGCAGGATCCTCTTTTGAGTCAGTATGGGTGGAAGTCAAGAACAGGAAGGGAGCAGTACTCTACTGGGGATATTCTATAGGCCCCCGGTAGCAGCAGAGATACAGAGGAGCAGATTGGGAGGCAGATTTTGGAAAGGTGTAAAAATAAACTTTGGTAGGAAACTTTGTCACATGGTGTGAGCAGAACTATCTGCAGCTTAATGTGAAAAAGACTAAGGAACTGGTGGTAGACCTGAGGAGAGCTAAGGTACCGGTGACCCCTGTTTCCATCCAGGGGGTCAGTGTGGACATGGTGGAGGATTACAAATACCTGGGGATACATATTGACAATAAACTGGACTGGTCAAAGAACACTGAGGCTGTCTACAAGAAGGGTCAGAGCTGTCTCTATTTCCTGAGGAGACTGAGGTCCTTTAACATCTGCCGGACGATGCTGAGGGTGTTCTATGAGTCTGTGGTGGCCAGTGCTATCATGTTTGCTGTTGTGTGCTGGGGCAGCAGGCTGAGGGTGGCAGACACCAACAGAATCAACAAACTCATTCGTAAGGCCAGTGATGTTGTGGGGATGGAACTGGACTCTCTGACGGTGGTGTCTGAAAAGAGGATGCTGTCTAAGTTGCATGCCATCTTGGTCAATGTCTCCCATCCACTACATAATGTACTGGGTGGGCACAGGAGTACATTCAGCCAGAGACTCATTCCACTGAGATGCAGCACTGAACGTCATAGGAAGTCATTCCTGCCTGTGGCCATCAAACTTTACAACTCCTCCCTTGGAGGGTCAGACATCCTGAGCCAATAGGCTGGTCCTGGACTTATTTCATAATTTACTGGCATAATTTACATATTACTATTTAACTAATTATGGTTCTATTACTATTTATTATTTATGGAGCAACTGTAACGAAAAACAAATTTCCCCCGGGATTAATAAAGTATGACTATGACTATGACTATAACAGGGTTGTTACCATGGGTGACTTTAACTTCCCTAATATTAATTGGCACCTGATTAGTTCCAAGGGTTTAGATGGGGCAGAGTTTGTTAAGTGTGTCCAGGATGGATTCCTGTCATAGTATGTGGACAGGCGGACTAGGGGGAATGCCATACTAGATCTAGTACTAGGTAATGAACCGGGTCACGTCACAGATCTCTCAGTGGGTGAGCACCTGGGGGACAGTGACCACTGCTCCCTGGCCTTTAGCATTACCATGGAAAAGGATAGAATCAGAGAGGACAGGAAAATTTTTAATTGGGGAAGGGCAAATTATGAGGCTATAAGGCTAGAACTTGCAGGTGTGAATTGGGATGATGTTTTTGCAGGGAAATGTACTATGGACATGTGGTCCATGCTTAGAGATCTCTTGCAGGATGTTAGGGATAAATTTGTCGCGGTGAGGAAGATAAAGAATGGTAGGGTGAAGGAACCATGGGTGACAAGTGAGGTGGAAAATCTAGTCAGGTGGAAGAAGGCAGCATACATGAGGTTTAGGAAGCAAGGATCAGATGGGTCTATTGAGGAATATAGGGAAGCAAGAAAGGAGCTTAAGAAGAGGCTGAGAAGAGCAAGAAGGGGGCATGAGAAGGCCTTGGTGAGTAGGGTAAAGGAAAACCCCAAGGCATTCTTCAATTATGTGAAGGATAAAAAAAGGATGGCAGGAGTGAAAGTAGGACCCATTAGACATAAAGGTGGGAAGATGTGCCTGGAGGCTGTGGAAGTGAGCGAGGTCCTCAATGAATACTTCTCTTCGGTATTCACCAATGAGCGGGAACTTGATGATGGTGAGGACAATATGAGTAAGGTTGATGTTCTGGAGCATGTTGATATTAAGGGAGAGGAGGTGTTGGAGTTGTTAAAATATATTAGGACGGAGAAGTCCCCGGGGCCTGACGGAATATTCCCCAGGCTGCTCCACGAGGCGAGGGAAGAGATTGCTGAACCTCTGGCTAGGATCTTTATGTCCTCGTTATCCACGGGAATGGTACCGGAGGATTGGAGGGAGGTGAATGTTGTCCCCTTGTTCAAAAAAGGTAGTAGGGATAGTCCAGGTAATTATAGACCAGTGAGCCTTACGTCTTGTGGTGGGAAAGCTGTTGGAAAAGATTCTTAGAGATAGGATCTATGGACATTTGGAGAATCATGGTCTGATCAGGGACAGTCAGCATGGCTTTGTGAAGGGCAGATCGTGTTTGAGGAGGTGACCAGGCATATAGATGACGGTAGTGCAGTGGATGTGATCTATATGGATTTTAGAAAGGCATTTGACAAGGTTCCACACGGTAGGCTTATTCAGAAAGTCAGAAGGCATGGGATCCAGGGAAGTTTGGCCAGGTGGATTCAGAATTGGCTTGCCTGCAGAAGGTAGAGGGTCATGGTGGAGGGAGTACATTCAGATTGGAGGTTTGTGACTAGTGGTGTCCCACAAGGATCTGTTCTGGGACCTCTACTTTTTGTGACTTTTATTAACGACCTGGATGTGGGGGTAGAAGGGTAGGTTGGCAAGTTTGCAGACGACACAAAGGTTGGTGGTGTTGTAGATAGTGTAGAGGATTGTCAAAGATTGCAGAGAGACATTGATAGGATGCAGAAGTGGGCTGAGAAGCGGCAGATGGAGTTCAACACGGAGAAGTGTGAGGTGGTACACTTTGGAAGGACAAACTCCAAGGCAGAGTACAAAGTAAATGGCAGGATACTTGGTAGTGTGGAGGAGCAGAGGGATCTGGGGGTACATGTCCACAGATCCCTGAAAGTTGCCTCACAGGTAGATAGGGTAGCTAAGAAAGCTTATGGGGTGTTAGCTTTCATAAGTCGAGGGATAGAGTTTAAGAGTCGCGATGCAATGATGTAGCTCTATAAAACTCTGGTTAGGCCACACTTGGAGCACTGTGTCCAGTTCTGGTCGCCTCACTATAGGAAGGATGTGGAAGCATTGGAAAGGGTACAGAGGAGATTTACCAGGATGCTGCCTGGTTTAGAGAGTATGCATTATGATCAAAGATTAAGGGAGCTAGGGTTTTACTCTTTCGAGAGAAGGAGAATGAGAGGAGACATGACAGAGGTGTACAAGATAATAAGAGGAACATTAAGAGTGGATAGCCAGCACCTCTTCCCCAGGGCACCACTGCTCAATACAAGAGGACATGGGTTTAAGGTAAGGGGTGGGAAGTTCAAGGGGGATATTAGAGGAAGGTTTTTTACTCAGAGAGTGGTTGGTGCGTGGAATGCACTGCCTGAGTCAGTGGTGGAGGCAGATACACTAGTGAAATTTAAGAGACTACTAGACAGGTATATGGAGGAATTTAAGGTGGGGGGTTATATGGGAGGCAGGGTTTGAGGGTCGGCACAACATTGTGGGCCAAAGGGTCTGTAATGTGCTGTACTACTCTATGTTCTATATCACTCTATTCCTCCACAGTACTGAGAATCCTGCCATTAACTTTGTATTCCACCTTCATTTGATCTTCCAAAGTGTATCATTTCACACTTATACAGATTGAACTCCATCTACCATTTCTCTGCCTAATCCTGCATTCTGTCTACATCCTGTTGTAACCTACAACATTTTTCATTATCCACAACACCTCCCACCATTGTGTCATCTGCAAATTTACTAACCCGCTCCTCCTGTTCCTCACCTAAGTCATTTACAAAAACCACAGAGAGCAAGGATCTCAGAAAAGATCCCTGCATGGACTACCAGGCAGAATACATTTTGTCTAGTACAGTACCACTCTGCCTTCTGTGGGCAAACTAATTCAATAACCATGCAGCTAGGTTTCCCTAGATCGCATGCCTCTTGACTTTTTGAATGAGCCTACAATGCGAAACTTCGTGAAACACTTTATTAAAATCCATATATACTACACCTGCCACTCTACCTTTGTCAATTTGTTTTGTCACCTCCTCAAAACTCAATTAGGCTCATGAGGCATGGCGTGCCTCTCACAAAGCCATGCTGACTATCCCTAATACAGGTTTCCCCCGCCATCCGAAGGTACAGCGTTCCTACAAAATGGTTCGTAAGCCGAAATGTTGTAAAGTGAAGAAGCAATTACCATTTACTTATATGGGAAAATTTTGTGAGCGTT
The DNA here is from genome assembly GCF_030028105.1 of Mobula birostris. Classification (NCBI taxonomy): domain Eukaryota; kingdom Metazoa; phylum Chordata; class Chondrichthyes; order Myliobatiformes; family Myliobatidae; genus Mobula; species Mobula birostris. Next base: position 72,129,451 of record NC_092381.1, read on the forward strand.
CACAGACCTAAAAATAACCTACCAAATCATGCCAAATAACACATAAAACCTAAAATAACAGTAACATATAGTAAAAGCAGGAATGATATGATAAATACACAGCCTATATAAAGTAGAAATACTCTCCCACAATCATTGCCTGAACTGTTCTCCGCAGTGAAAATCTCACGCAAGCACTCTCAGCAAAAACATGGTGCAAGCGCTCTCCAGTAACCTTTAAGCTATGAAGCTGCCTACCAAATAACACATAAAAATACACAGCCGATATAAAGTAGAAATAATATATGTTCACTTACCGGAATCGGGAAGACAGCGCAGGGCACACTGACGTTGGTGTGTTTGGCTGAGTCGTCGCAGGTTAGGGTGGTGCAGTGGCCCCCACCCTCTGGGCAGTGAACCGATACCGATCCGCGAAGCACGAAGGGGTACAGCAGTAGCCGGGAGGCACACCGCACATCTTTAAGAAAAAAGCCAAAATAAACATGCTAATTAATTAGGTGCCGCCCGGCACATAATAGTCGGCCCAGATCAGAGGCGATGCAATCGGCAATCGCCTCTGATCTGGCTGACATTTACGTGCCAGCTGGCACCTAATTAATTAGCATGTTTATTTTGTTTTTTTTCTTAAAGATGTGTTGTATGTCTCCCGGCTACCGCTGCATTCTCCGCGAATCGGTATCTGTCCGCAGCCTGGGGGTTGGGGTGGTGGGACACTGGGGTGTCATCTCATCGTTGTCTGTTTCCATTAGGGCAGGCAGGTCATCTTCTTCTATCTCTGCCTGCCTTGATGTCAAAGGTCAAGGTTCATCGTCTGCTGTGGCTGATGTGGAAGTCTTGAAAAACGACAGTATGCTTGACTGCTGAGCCTCGCACATTTTTCTATCATACAGTTCTTTGTAAGGCCTCAAACCATCATGCAAATATGCCCTAAACCGACGTACCCTTTCAAAATTAAAGTCGTACTTTATCATTACTCATTTGGTTTTGATTGTTATTCTTTCCTCTTCCAATTGCATCAGCTCTTCATCTATCAGTTCTTGGTCATGAGATGCCAAAACCTCTTCAACATCATCTTCGTCAACTTCCACAAGCCAAACTCACTTTGTCCTTACTTCGTTCACCACGATCGAAATGTTTAATTATGTCTAGTTTTACACTAAGTGTAACACCCTTACGAGTTTTTTTAGGCTTTTCCGATACCTTAGAACTCATCCTGCTAACAGATGCTCATAGGCACGTGTTTAAGCAATGCCGGCGAGAATGCAGTTCTGAATCCGGGGGAAAGCGGCTGCTCAGGGCGTACGCTGATTTTTTTTTTTGTGCGCTGCTTTTTTTCATAACAGTGAAAACATCTTCTGTTAGCGAAAACAGGGAACTAATATAGGTCTTTCATAACAGTGAGGTTTCATAAAGCGAACGTTCAAAAAGCGGGGGACACCAGTATTACTATGACTCTCCAAATGCTGCTTCTAAGAACTTTCTCTAATTGTTTGACCACCACTGACTTAAGAATCCCTTGTGAGAGTGGTCCCTAACCACCTGGCCACGAGGAAACGTTATGATTTGGTGCTATGAAATGATATGAGTCAGCTGCACCTTTCCTCATTCCCTGTCACGCACTGTTGAACTTGAACACCAACCCCCCCATCCCCCCCCCACCGTCGGCCAGTCCACAAGAATATCATCAATATTAAACCGGTCCACGGTGCAAAAAAGGTTGGGGACACCTGCCTTATGACCTTTCTTGAACAACAGAACAACTTTAGCCATCCTCCAGTTCTCTGGTACTTCTCTGGCCAAGGAGGAAGCAAAGATCATCATCAATGTGCCAGCAATCTCTTCCCTCACTTCCCTTAGTAACATGAGGTATATCCCATCTCGCCCCAGGGACTTACCTAAGCTACTGTTTCTCAGGTGCTCTACATGTTCCAGCATAGTAACTTGTTCTGTGCTGACTTCACATTCATCAAAGTCCCTCTGCTTGGACCAGCACTAAAGCATTCATTAAGGATTTCCCCTACTTTCTCAACCTCCAGGCACATGTTTTTCCCTTTGTCCCTAAACAGTCTTACTGTTGCTTGTCATCCTCCTGCTCTTCACGTTCATGGGATTCTCCTTGATCCTACTGGTCACTGCCCTCTCATGCCCCTTTCTACCTCTCCCCAGTCCCTGCTTTAGCTTTTTCCTGGCTACCTTAATTTTTAAGAGCTCTGCCTGATGTTTGCTTCCTAAACCTTAAGTATGATTCCATCTTCCTCGTGTGGATATTGAATAGATTATCTGATCAATGACCAAATAAGGCTAATGGGACTAAAGTATAAACCCTGAGTATCATTTCTAAGTTTTGCAATGTTATAGCATAGTACACTTAGGCAAATATTTGCAGATTAAATGCTTAAACTCGAGTCAGTGCAATTATAGCTAAGTCAAGGTTTTACACTATAAAAGAGAGTGGTGGATGCCTGGAATGTGTTGCCAGGTTGGTTGTAAGGGCAGACACATTAGAGAGGTTTAGAAAGACACATGAATGTGAGGATAATGGAAGTACATAGATATTGTGCAGGCAGAAGAGATTAGTTTAATTGGCCACTTGATTACTAATTTAATTGGCTCGGCAGAATATTATGGGCCAAGTGGCTTGCTCCTATGCTGTACTCTTCTATGATCTATGTTCTAACTATGATTTTTCACTTGAACTAAATGGCAATTTAATCATATGTTGAATGAACTTAGCGGTACATCATCTTCAGTTACAAGTTTGTTTTGCCACCCCAAATGGTGAGATAATGGGATGGTGAGAATACAGAGGAATACATTCAAAGAAAGGAAAATTAGCCAGGATTTCTACTGCTGATCACTTCCCAACTACAGGTTCTCTACAGTCAGAAATAGCGGAATTATACTTGGGAATAAAGAAATAGCTGAACGATTCAATACGAAATACTTCAGTTTTGTTTCCTCACACATATAACCTCCAGAGATATTAAGGATCCAAGGTTTTAGAGAAAGGGAAGAATTGAATGAAAATAGTATCAGTAAAGCAACAGTGCAAGGGAAATTAATGATGCTAAAGACCTGCAAATCTTCCAAATCCGATCTGCATGTAAGAGTGTTAAAAGAACAAGCCCAAGAAATAATGGATATAAAATTATACAGAAACTAAAACACTTTATAATGATTGGAGGGTGGCAAATGTAAGATCACTTAAAAAATAACAAAAAAAAGCCAGGAACTAGTAATCAAAAAATAGGGAATCAGGAAATTTCTTTGAGTGTGATGGTATTGGGCTTGTTGGAAGTTCTAAACTCAGATGAAGACTTTAAATCCTATAGGGTATGAATAGCCACAATTACTCTCACTAAAAGGAGATTATACTATAACTACCCAAACCTCAAAGACCAGTTTACTTCCCAGTTTATTCTACATGGTGAGTTTAGCTGCCAATACCCACTATTTGAATGGTGGGTCCCCTCTCCTAACAAATTATTTCAAAACACAGATCATTTATTTACAGTGATACATGTTTAAATCCAGACATTCTTAAAACTCACAGATGATTTCTATTTTAAACATATCCCACTTACAAACCACTTCCAAAGCACAAAGTGTTTCTCAACCATAAGGATTAAGGATTTCCAAAAAACAAGTACAATATCTATAAAGCAAAAAGACATACCAAAGATGCAAACAAACAAGCTGTCCATCGCAGAAACCGAAGAAACTTGTTTATCCTGTGTTCCTTTCATAGCCTTGATGTTCTTCACCTCATTTCTAATAAGCCTAAACGGCTCTCTATATTTATAGACTTTCCAGCCTTCACAAGCATGTGATATTTCCTCAAATATCCTATTAACAAAAGCGGTGTAAAAGCAATTTTTTTTAAACATGGATCTTAGCTAGCTGCCATTAATGCTGTAAAGTGAAGTTCTGAGTACTGTATACAGAACTCTCAACTATAAACACATTAGTTATTGAAATGATTATATTATCCGTCTGGTTCTGCAAGCTACCTTGAACTAAGCAACTTAAAAGTCAACTTATCTGTTTGAAACAACCCATTGTCTTATAGAGGATTGGAAAGTTTTTAAAAACCAACAGAAGGCAACTGAAAAAGTCATAAAGAAAGAAAAGACGAAATACAAAGGTAAACTAGGCAATAATATTAAAGAGGATACCAAAAGTTTCTTCAGATATATAAAGTGTAAAAGAGAGGAGAGAGTAGATATCGGAATGCTGGAAAATTATGCTGGAGAGTAGTAATGGGGGACAAGGAAATGGCAGATGAACTGAAGTATTTTGCATCAGTCTTCACTCTGGAATGTACTAGCAGCATGCTGGAAGTTCAAGTGTGCCAAGGGGCAGAAGTGAGTGAAGTTGCTATTATGAAGGAGAAGGTGCTTGGGAAACTGAATGGTCTGAAGGCAGATAAGCCACCTGGACCAGATGGTCTACACCCCAAGGTTCTCAAAAAGGTGGCCGAAGAGATTGTGGAGGCATTAGTAATGATCTTTAAAAAATCAATGGATTATAGCATGGTTCCAGAGGAATAGGAAATTGCAAATACCACTCCACTCTTCAAGAAGGAATAGAAGCAGAAGAAAGGAAATTATAGGTGAGTTAGTCTGACCTCAGTGGTTGGGAAGACATTGGAGTCGATTGTTAAGGATATGGTTTCCTGGTACTTAGAGGCACATGATAAAATAGGCCAAAGTCAGCATGGTTTACTTAAGGGAAAATCTTGCCTGACAAATATGTTGGCATTCTTTGAAGAAATAACAAGCAGGATAACAAGCTTTGAACAGTGGCCAATCGGAAATGAGAAGCCTGAGAAGACGGAGCTCACTCAGGTTCGCCAATTGAGTAGAAAAGGCAGTGAGTTGCAGCAGTTTGCAGCTTTCAACAGTGGCCAATCAGTGTTTGGAATTGATTGGCAAGAAGAAATTAAGTAAGGCTGGGCAAGCAGAACTGCCATGGTTAAAGTGATCAGTGTTAGAGTGGAGATTTTTAGGCTTCCACTCTTCAAGAGTCAGAGAAGGTGAAAAAAAAAGTTGTAGGTAGAGGCTTTTTTCTCCCCTGCAGTTTATTATTTGCTCAGTTAGAACAGCAGAGATGCCAGGCACATTAGTGGAATACTCCTCTTGTGGGATGTGGGAGGAAGGGAGACCTCCAATTTTCCTGACGACCACAACAGCAAGAAGTGCATCCAGTTGCAGCTTTAACACTACACATTAAGGAGTTGGAGCTGAAATTAGATGAACTCCAGATCATTTGGAAGACTGAAGGGGTGATAAATAGGACCTACAGAGAGGTAGTTACTCCGAAGGTGCAGGACACAGAAAGGGGAAAAGGGATTAAATAGCCAGTGCAGAATACCCTTGCGCTATTCTTCTCACAACAGGTAGACCACTTTGGATACTTTTGGGGACAAGGGTGGGGAAATGACCTAGCAGAGGAAATTCACAGTGGTCAGGTCTCTGGCACTGAATCTGGCTTTGTGACTCAGAAGTGAAGGGGGAGTGAGGAAGAAGAGGTGAACTGTGGTGATAGGGGAACAGAAAAGAGGATCTGTGGATGTAAATGAGATTCCCTGATGGTATGTTGCTTCCTGGGTGCCAGGGTCCAGGGCACCTCAGATCGAGTCCTCAGCATTCTCAAGTGGGAGGGTGAACAATGAGAGGTTGTGGTCCATGTAGGTACCAATGATACAGGTAGAGTGAGCGACAAAGTCCTGCAAAGTGAGTTCAGAGAGGCAGGTGCTAAGTTAAAGGGCAGGGCCTCCAGAGTTGTGACCTCAGGATTCTTACCCATGCTATGTGCTAGTGAGGCCAGAAGTAGGAAGATAATACAGTTTAATATGTGGCTAAAGAGTTGGTGTTGGAGGAGGGCATAAGAATTTTGGATAGTTCGGCTCTCTTCCAGGGAAGGTGGGACCTGTACAGAAGAGATGGTTTGCACCTGAATTGGAAGGGGACTAATATCCTCGTGGGAGGCCTGTGACCAGAGGAGTGCAGCAGGGATCAGTGCTGGGTTCTTTGTTGTTTAACAAGTATATCAGCAATCTGGATGATAATGGGATTAAATGGATCAACAAATTTGCAGATGACACCAAGATTGGGGGTGTAGTAGACAACGAGGAAGGCTATTGTGGCTTACAGCGAGATCTGCATCAGCTGGGAAAAATGGGTTGACAAATGGCAGATGAAATTTAATGCAGACAAGTACGAGGTGTTTCATTTCAGTAAGGGCCGACCAGGGTAAGTCATACGATGAATGGTAGGGCACTGAGTGTAGTAGAACAAAGGGATCTGGGAATATAGGTCCATAATTCAATGAAAGTGACGTTCCAGGTAGATAGGCTTGTAAAGAAAGCTTTTGGCACATTGGCCTTCATAAATCAAACTTCTGAGTACAGGAAATGGGATGTTATGTTGAAATGGTTGAAGACATTGGTGAGCCCTAATTCGGAGTACTGTGTGCAGTTTTGGTCACCTACCTACAGGAAATATGTAAAATAAGGTTGAAAGAGTACAGAGAAAATTTACAAGGATGTTGCCGGGCCTGGAAGACCTGAGTTATAAGGAAAGATTGAATAGGTTAGAACCTTATTCCTTAGAAAGTAGAAGATTGAGAGGAGATTTGATCAAAGTATACAAAATTATGAGGGGTATGGATAGGGTAAATGCAAGTAAGCTTCTTCCACTGATGTTGGGTGGGACTACAACTTGAGGTCATGGATTAAGCGCAAAAGGTAAAAATTTAAGGGGAACATGAGGAGAAACTTCTTCACTCAGAAGGAAGTGAGAGTGTGGAATGAGCTACCAGGTAAGTGGTGCATGCAAGCTCTACTTCAATGTTTAAGAGAAGTTTGGATAGGTACATAGATGGTAGGGGCATGGAAGGCTCTGGGCCCGGTACGGGTTGATGGGAGTAGGGAGTTTAAATGGTTCAGCATGTAGATGGGCCAAAGTGCCTGTTTCTGTGCTGTACTTTTCTGTAACTCTAAGATAGACAAGGGAGAATAGATGGATGTTGTGTACTTTGATTTTCAGAAGGCCTTCAGCAAGTTGCCACACAGGAGGCTGCTTAACAAGATAAGATCCCTTGGTATTACAAGAAAGAAACCAGCATGGATAGAGCATTAGCTGTTTGGCAGGGGTCAAAAAGTGGGAATAAAGGGTGCCTCTTCTGGTCAGCTGTCATGATTACTGGTGCTCCACAGGGGTCTGTGTTGGGGCCGCTTCTTTTTATGTTATATCTCAATGATTGGATGACAGAATTGATGGCTGTGTGGCCAAATTTGTGGATGATATGAAGATAGGTGGAGGGGCAGGCTGTGCTGAGGAAGCAGAGGCGCTACAGAAGGTCTTAGACAGATTAGGAAAATGGGCAAAGATGTGGCAGATGGAATACTGCATCGGGAAGTGCAGGATCATGCAATTTGGTAGAAGAAATAAAAGCATAGACATTTTCTAAATGGAGAGAAAATTCAGAAATCTGAGGGGCAAAAGGACTTGGACGTCCTTGTCACAAACAAGAGAATATCTGTAGATGCTGGAAATCTGAGCAACACACACTAAATGCTGGAGGAGTTCAGCAGGCCTGGCAGCATCTAGGGAAAAAAGTACAGTCGATGTTTCGGCCTGAAATGTTGACTGCACTTCTTTCCATAGATGCTGCTTGGCCTACTGAGTTCCTCCAGCATTTTGTGTGTGTTGCATGGAAGTCCTTAGGTAGGGTTCCCCAAAAGTTAACTTGCAGGTTGAGTCGGTGGTGAGGAAGGCAAATATGATGTTAGTATTTATTTTGATAGGACTGGAATATAAAAGCAAAGACACAATGTTGAGGCTTTATAAGGCACTGGTGAGGCCTCACTTGGAGTACTGTGAGCAGTTTTGGGCCCCTCATCTAAGAAAGATTGTGCTGACATTGGAGAGGGTTCAAAGGAGGTTCATGAAAATGATTTCAGGATTGAAACACTTGTCATATGAGCAGTGTTTGATGGCTCTGAGCTTATACTCACTGGAATTCGGTGGAATGAGGGGAGAGGGTTCTCATTGAAACCTATCAAATGTTAAAGACCTCGATAGAGTGGACGTGGAGAGGAAGCTTCCTATGTTGGAGGAGTCTAAGACCAGAGGACACAGACCATTTAGAATGGAGATAAGGAGCAATTTCTTTAGCCAGAGTGTGGTGAATATGTGGATTCATCGTCACAAGTGGCTGTGCAGGCCAAATCATTAGGTATATTTAAGGCACAGGTTTATAGATTCTTCATTAGTCAGGGCATGAGGGGATATGGAGAGAAGGCAGGAGATGAGAGCTGAGACAGAAATGGATCAGCCATGATGAAATGGCAGAGCAGATTCAATGGGTCAAATGGGCTAATTCTGCCTCTATGTCTTATGGTCTTATACTTCACTCTTGAGCATTAATAAAGCACGTGCAGTGACTCTTTACAGACAAAGCATCTTCAAAGTACAATGCCTATTTGCAAAGTTGTTCCATAAAGAGTGCTTTTTTAACTTAAGCTGCTTTCCATTTATATTTTAAGAACTGAAAACTGAATTCCATTTAGGAAGAGAAGTTAAACAAATATTGTTGAATGTTTACTTACAAGTGTTTGTGACCTTTCAAATGGCAGCTGCTATTTAGAAAGCAAGCTTAGCAAACATGGGATAGAAGTGAATACCTATCACAGAAGTTTTTATAAAAGATATAGCAGTATATTTGTAAAGCATTAATGCATTTGGACAAAATTGGCATGGATTTATGACAGGGAAAAAATCCTGAACAAATGTGCTGGAGTTTTTTCTGAGAATGGAACCCAAAGAATAGAGAAGGAAGAAACAGTTTCACGTGCAATTCCTCTGTACCTGGGGAAGGTTGTTCTTGCCTTGATGGAATTGCAGGGAAGGTTTGCACGACTGATATCTGGGATGGCAGGAAGGGATCAGATCAGGTAGGTCTATATTCACTAGACTATGGATGAATAAGTGGGGATCTCATAGAAGCCCATAAAATTCTACCAGGACAAGTTAGACTCGATATTGTGAGAATGTTTTTGTTAACTACAGACAACAGAATGATGGTCACGACATTTGTCATTTATAATTGAGATCAGGAGAAATTCCTTCACATTGAGGGAGGTCTATCATAAAGGTAACGGAGATCAAGTCATTAAACATATTCAGAAATGAGGTATATATATTTTTTTAATATGAAACTTATTAAGGGATATAGGGAGAAAGCAAGAATAGAGTACTTTAGTGGATAATAGAAGAAGAATAGCCTTTAACTCGACAGTGGAGTTATTGGGGCACCGTCATGATGGTGTTTCCGTAGCAAGCTATTCTTGTTTTTACGAGGCCGAGTTGCTAGCTCGATGCTCAACCCGACTTGGATTCGAACTTGGGAACCTTCGCTCCAGAGTCTGGCACTGACATTATTGCGCCACCAAGGGGGACTGTTAGTGGATGATAAGCCATGATAATTGTTTTGAATGGTTCAACTGGACTATGCTTCACAATCATGACTGGACCTCCATTCAGAGCCAAATAGCATATTCCTCCTCCTTTTTTCAATCTTTCCATTTTTAACTCCTTTTGCAAAATCATCCTCAGATATTTCACAGGAGCTTTATTAAACAAATACTTTGTGCATTATTAATAGCATAATAGAGGAAAGGAATACATGCTATAGGGAGCAACAAACACAAAATGCTGGAAGAACTCAGCAGGTCAGGCAGCATCTATGGAAATGAATAAGCAGTTGACATTTCAGGCCAAGACCTGAAAAGGGCTGAGAAGGAAGGGGCTAGATGTCAGAATAAAAAGGTGCGTATCGGAGGGGAAAGATGCTAGCTAGAACATGATAGGTGAAGCCAGGTGAGTGGGAAAGGTCAAGGACTGGAGAAGAAAGAATCTGATAGGAGAGGAGAGTGGACCATAAGAGAAAGGAAAAGAGGGGTGGACCTAGGGGGAAGTAAGAGGTAGGTGAGAAGAAGTACAAGTTCAGAGTAGGGAATAGAGAAAGGGGCAGGGGAAATTTGTTTACCGAAAGGAGAAATCAATATTCATGGAGGGTACCCAGACAGAATACAAGGTCAGAATCAGAATCAGGTTTATTATCACCGGCATGTGACATGAAATTTGTTAACTTAGCAACAGCAGTCCAATGCAATACATGATATAGAAGAGAAAATAATAATAAATCAAATAATAATAATAAAACAATTATAGTATACGTATATTGAATAGATTAAAATCGTGCAAAACACAGAAATAAATTTTATATTAAAAAAGTGAGGTAGTGGTCACCAGTTCAGTGTCTGTTTAGGAATTGGATGGCAGAGGGGAAGAAGCTATCCCTGAATCACTGAGTGTGTGCCTTCAGGCTTCTGTGCCTCCTACCTGATGGTAACAGTGAGAAAAGGGCATGCCCTGGGTGCTGGAGGTCCTTAATAATGGACGCTGCCTTTCTGAGACACCGTTCCCTAAAGATGTCCTGCGTTCTTTGTAGGCTAGTACCCAAGATGGAGATGACTAGATTTACAACTCTCTGCAGCTTCTTTTGGTCCTGCGCAGTAGCCCTACCATACCAGACAGTGATGCATCCTGTCAGAAGCTCTCCACAGTACAACTATAGAAGTTTCTGAGTGTGTTTGTTGACATGCCAAATCTCTTCAAACTCCTAATAAAGTATAGCCGCTGTCTTGCCTTCTTTATAACTACATCGCTATATTGGGACCAGGTTAGATCCTTGGAGATCTTGACACCCAGGAACTTGAAACTGCACACTCACTCCACTTCTGATCCCTCTAGAATGCGTTCCTTCGTCTTACCCTCCCTGAAGCCCACAATCAGCTCTTTCGTCTTACTGACATTGAGTGCCAGGCTGTTGCTGCAGCTATTTGGCATATTTCATTCCTGCACACCCTTTCGTCACCACCTGAGATTCTACCAACAATGGTTGTATCCGTCGGTACCTAATAAAATGGCCACTGTTTATGTCTAATTTCTTTATATTTCTATAGTGAATCAGAGTCATCAAATCAATTGTATGGAAACAGGTTCTTCATACTTGACGCCAAATCCTTTTTAACTATAATCCTTCAATAATCCAATTTTTTTCCCCACATTCACATTAACTCTCCATTATACTTCCACTCACCGACACACTAGGGGCAATTTAATGGGCTAATTAACCTATCAAACTGCACATTTTTGGCATGTGGGTGAAAATGGACAGTGGGAAAAGGGGAAAATTATAAACTCCGTATGTCAGGTTTCAACCTGGTCACTGAAGCTGCAAGGCAGTCACCTGAGTTGTGCAAGATACTGTTGAAAAGCTATAACGGATAGAGGTGCTTGGGACCATGGTGGGATTTGGAAAGACCGAGTATGTTAAATTGAAAGCCAGTTGTTGGTGTAGAAGCATCTGCACTGGACTTCCAGGCAAGTGGTCCAGGCTTCGAATACGGCCGGCTCTTTGCACACTTTCCATCTGTGCTGGGTTGAGCATCGAGCTAGCAACTTGGCCTCGTTAAAAAAAAACAGACAAATGCTAACGAAATGGTACAGGTTGCCGCTCGATGTGCCACAAGGTGTGGAGAGGAACGACATATTAAGATGAGGCATTGCTTAAATGAAAACCAGTGTGTCATGAAGCACACACTGATTGAAGTTTGAACATGAGCAGCAGAGTTTTACATAGAACAGAAAGATTGAAACCAGCTAGTAAAGATAGGTTTTAGTAGCAGATGTGATGAAGCCAGGTAGAATAAGGAAATTCTTTGTCATAGGAAACAGGCCATCTTTTAATACACAGGCATGGGGTCCAAAACAAAGAAATAACTGCCTCCGTTGTTTCCTAACTATCCACCAGATTAAAACATGCATATTGCTTATTTAAATGAGGTTCAAATAGGTGCATGTGCATAGTAGATGGAGAAATTATTTTTAGGAAAATGAATTGACATCCCAAAGTACATTTGAATAACATAACATATTATAGTCCTCAAATTGGAAGTAGCATTGCCCAAACAAATACATATTATTCTGACTTTAATTTATTCCAGTTTTTATCACAGGCATATATCTGAATGAAAAGGTGCTAACCATACTGAGCCACAGTTGATTAATGGTCTCTCCACAGAAAGTCTGGAGATAAGAATGTTATCAAGCAGATTGCAAAAAACAAGAAATATAAAGTCTTTAAAAGTGCCTGAAATATAACTATAAAAATAAAAGATAACAAACAGCTTTAGTATATTGTAAATATAGAGAGACTTAGGCTTATCTTAATGAATAACTACAAGAAAAAGTCACCAAGGTAATTAACGATAAACAAAAAACTACAAAGCTGATCAGAATATTGCAAAAGTGCGGATAATTATCTGATTTTGTCATATTGTTGAGAAATGTTACATAACAATTGCGGCAATTTCAACATTACAGTGACTACTTCTAATCAATTTGGTTTGAGGAAATTAGAAATGGTCAACAAACTGTGAGAATTTTTAAAAAAATCTATAAACTTTAAAGATTGTGAGAAGTCTGGAATCATAGGAACAAAGAGTACCACCTTGTATGGGGAAGCAATTGTGACATTGGCTTATAATTTGCCAATATGGGTATACTACACTTCCTTAAGGAGGACTGTTTGGGGCCCTGATTGGTAGAGAAAGAGAGGAGGTGTAGGGGCAGGTGTAGCACTTGCTCCGCTTGCAAGGGTAAGTGCCAGAAGGGAGAACAGTGGGGGGGGATGAATGGACAAGGGAGTCGTGAAGGGAGCAATCCCTGTGGAAAGCAGAAAGATTTCCTTGCAAGCAGAACAACTGCTACACCTGCTCCTACACTTCCTCCCTCAATACCACTCAAGACTCCAAGCACTCCTTCCAGGCGAGGCAACACTTCACCTGTGAGTATGTTCAGGTCACCTATTGTATCTGATGCTCCCAGTGTGGCTTCCTGTATATTGGGGAGACCTGATGCAGATTGGGAGACTGCTTAGCTGACCACCTATGCTCCATCCGCCAGAAAAAGCAGGATCTCCCAGTGGCCACCCACTTTAATTCCACTTCCCATTCCGACATGTCAGTCCATGGCCTCCTCTACTGTCGCGATGAGGCCACACTCAGGTTGAAGAAACAACACCTTATATTCTGTCTGGGTAGCCTCCAACCTCATGGCATGAACATTAATTTCTCAAACTTGCAGTAGTGCCCCCCTATCCTTCACCATTCCCATTTCCCTCTCTCACCTTACCTTCTTACCTGCTCATCACCTCGCTGCACCCCTCCTTTCCTTTCTTCGATGGCTTTCTGTCCTCTCCTATCAGTCCCCTTCTACAGCCCTGTATCTCTTTCATCAAGCAACTTCCCAGCTCTTTATTTCACCCCTCCACCCACTTTCTCATTCTGACTCCTCATCTTTATTTTTTCCAGACCCGATGAAGGGTCTTGCCTCGAAACATCAACTGTACTCTTTTCTATAGATGCTGCCTGGCCTTTTGAGTTTCTCCAGCATTTTGTGTGTGTTGCTTGGATTTCCAGCATCCGCAGATTTTCTCTTGATGATGAAAAAAAAAAGTGTAGTCCTGTCTTTTCCGCAGTTCTATGTGTTTGACAATTACTTATTTCTGAAGTTCAAGAAAATGAATCTCAGGATTGTATGTGGTGACATACATGTATTTTGATAATAAATTTACTTTGAATCTTGAGTGAAATGCGATTGTGACCAGGCACTCTGCTGTAATTCACCCATGTATAATAATGCAATTCCTACTATTTTAGAGTGTTATCTGTGAAATTAGATCACCTTGTTCTGAGGATCACCTGTCATTGGCCAGTCTTAGAACATTCATCCTTCTACAGCGTTGGGTCCTTTACAATATTCCCCATTTAAGGAGTGTCTTCTGAATAAGGACACATCCCAACACTGAAATCTGACTAAGGGGAAGCTCATCATTATTTTTTGAGGAGTAAATTTAAGTATACTTTAAAATCAGAATCAGGTTTATTATCAAGGATGTATGTCATGAAATGTGTTTTTTGCCAGCAGTTACAGTGAAAGACATTAGTAATTACCATCAGATACAAAATAAATAAATAATGTAAAAGATGAAGAGCAGAGTATTCTAGTACTAAACTCTTGCAGCTTCAGATGAGGCTGCCACATTAAGACTGCTTTATCTTGAGCTGTTAATGCATCCAACTCAACTCACATCAGCTGGCAGCGACCTGAAACTCATTGTTAATGGTCGGCAAGAACATCTAAGGTGCACCCACTTATAAATACCTTTATACATTTGGAAGGAGCAAGCAACAAAAGGTAATGATTTGCTCATCCAATTGGTCATTACTAACTTTCTGCAATTTCTGAATCTACTCTGCACCACTCTTAGCCTGATACCCACAAATCAAAATATTTTTTAAAAATCAATTTAGGAAAGTACACATGGTATTATCCAAAGAAAGGGCATTGAAATATATATTAAGATGCAAAAAGTGTAAATGGTAGCACATAATATTTGGAAAAGTATCAACATAATTCACTTAGTAGCTGCTACTCACCTTCGTCATACAATTCTTCAATTGCTTTCCACGTTTCAGCTCGAAGTTCACGATTAGTTTTTCCCGGGACATTTCCACCAGGTCAGTGCATAAGGTAAAGATCTGGAAATAAAAGAATATCTACATCTGGGTACATATCCTCTGAAGAAATAATGAACTGAAGCCAAAATTATGGATATACTGTACTTCAAAAATGTGTCGAAGGTCCTTTGGTGTGAATAACAGCTAGATTGACAGAGTTTAGATAACATTTGGTACAACCATACACTATTTGCCCATGCACAATAGAGAAGAAATTGTATCAGCATGTGAATTAATTCAGCTAACAATCATAGTATCAACATTAGTAATGTAGCATCATAAAAAGAAATGGGACTTTTTGTTTGGTTTCACCAACTAATATTCTATGTAAAGCAAAACATCACTGGAAGTATCAAAGAACTACCTTGCCAGTTTTTCATGGGAAAGCAAGATTGCAATTATCTTTTGAAATTCACAATTAGATTAATTCATTTAGGTACTCTATTTAATTCAATTTGATTATCAGATTTTCTCAGGTTGGCACCGGTGGCAAGCAGCTAAGTAAAACTGGTGTATGATGGCAAGTTATTTACAGTATATAAAAAGAGAAATGGAATAAACAAGTCCACCTTCCAATTTTGAATATGTTTTAGAATTTAAGGTTTACTGTATCAACTCTGCAGGGCTCTGCTTCTAGCATTTCTTATAAACTGTTCCTTAGTGTATCAGGGTGTCCTGTTTCCAAGCCTCATTAAACATATTCGATTCTTGTTTCCAACATTACCAACACACCTGGCTTTGTATCCCGCATTGTCTTAGGTTCACTGAATAAATTATAATAACAGTCTAAAATTAAAAGTGTATTTAAAGTGGATCAGTATATTAAAATGAATAACATCTCTGTCTTGAAAACATCCCAGTCTGGCACCACCTCAGCTCTGAGAATATCGGCTTATTGAAATTCTACTGTATTATCTAAAACGATATTGAACTTTTTATTTTTTATTATAGAATTTTATCTTCAACATTGTTGTTCTAAATATTTTGGTCCATTAACAATCAACTGTTTCAAGAAAAGATGTTCAAAGTCCAAAATATAAACTAGAAATGCACATTAATTTTTTTCAGCATCAATAAAGGAAGTGAATATTTCTATGCTACACCATATTCTGTCCAAATTAAGTGGGCAAAGCAAGCTACTTCTGAGACGAAGCAGATTCACATATCCAAAATCAGCAGCTCTACAGAAGGAGATAGTTATAAAGTCATAGCCCATCTAGTCCATGCCAAACTGTTAATCTGCACAGTTCCATTCACCTGCACCCAGACCATAGCCCTCAACACTCCCCCCATCCATGTATCTATCCAAATTTCTCTTTAAAAGTTTAAATCAAACTCATATCCACCACTTCCACTGACAGCTTGTTCAACACTCTCACCACCCTGAATGATGAAGTTCCCACATGTTCCCCTTAAACAGTTCAACTTGCACCCTTAACCCAACTCTCATCCAACCTGAGTGGAAATAACTGGCTTGCATTTACTCTGTCTATAACCTCAATTTTGTAGACCTCTATCAATTCTCCCCTCATTCTCCTACACTCGAGGGAATAAAGTTGTAACCTATTCAACCTTTCCCTGTAATTCAAATCCTCAAGTTCTGGCAACATTCTCCTAAAATTTCTCTGCACTCTTTCAATCTTATAGACAATTTTCCTGCAGATAGGTGATCAGAACCGTACACAATACTCCAAATTAGGACTCACCAACATTGTACACAACATTAACTAAAAATCCCTATTTCTGTACTAAGCATTTTGATTTTCGAAGCCCAATGTGCTAAAAGATCTTTTTATAACCCAGTCTACTTGTGCCACCACTTTCAAGGAATTATGAATCTGTATTCCCAGATCCCTCTGTTCTACCACACTCTTCAATACCCGTGAATTCAATGTCTAATCCAATTCACTAGCTCATCATTAATGCTGTGACCCAACTTTCTAGACCAACCTCCCATGAGCGACCTTGTCAAAGGTCTTGGAGAAGTCCAGGTAGACAACATCCACTGCCTTGCCTTCATCAACATTCCTGGTAACTTCCTTGAAAAATTCCATAATAGTGGTTAGACATGCACAAAGCCATATTGACTATCTGTAATCAGTCTGTATCTATCCTAATACTTATATACCCAGTTCCTTAGAATACCTTCCATGAATTTACCCACTACTGATGTCAGACTCGCCAGCTGATAATGTCCCTTCTTATTTTTAGAGCCTTTGTTAAACAACGGAAAACAATATTAGCTATCTCTAATCCTCCACAGCATTTCAGTCATTGCTAAGGACATTTTAGATATCTCTTCAACGGCCCCAGGAATTTCTGCACAGTATGAAGGAATACTTGGTTAAGCGTAGGAATTTACCCACCCTAATTTACCTCAAGACACCAACACCTCCTCCTCTGTAGCTTGTATACAGTGCATGACCTCACTGCTAATTTGCCTTGCTTCCACAGACACTGTCTATCTCTCGAATAAATACACATGCAAACAATCCAGTTAAGATTTCCTGTCTCTTTCAGTTTCATGCATAAATGACCACTATGATCTTTAAGAAGACCAATTTTATTCCTTGCAATCCTTTTGCTCTTAATATATCCATAGAAGTTGGGATTCTCCTCCACCTTGTTTGCTAGAGCAACGGCATGCCATCTTTTAGCCCTCCTGATTTCCTTCTTGTGTTCTCTTGCATTTCTTACACTCAAGTACCTCATTTGTTTCTTTCTGCCTTTGCCTGCTATGTACCCCCTTCTTCTTAACCAGGGCCTCAATACCTCTTAAAAACCAAGGTTCCTTAAACCCGTTATCTTTGCCTTTTATTCTGACAGCAACATACAAACTCTGTACTCTCAAAATTTTCACTTTAGGCCTCCCACTTACCAAGTACATCTTTGCTGGAAAACAACCCATCTCAATGCCTAGTTGCCAAATCCTTTCTGATACCATCACAATTAGTTTTTCTCCAATTTAGAATCTCAACCAGAGGACCAGACCTATCCTTTTCCATAATTATATTGTGACTAATAGCATTACAATCACTAGATGCAAAGTGTTCCGCTACACAAATTTTTGTCAACTACCTAATCTCATTCCCTAATAGGAGATCTAGTATCATAATCCCTTTAGTTGGAACCTCTATGTGGTGATAAAGGAAACTTTCCTGAACACATTTGACTAACTCTGTTCCATCCAGCCCTTTTACAGTATAGGAGTCCCACTCAATAAATATGTGGTAAGTTAAAATCACTTACTATCACAACTTTATGGTTCTTGCAACAGTTGTCAATCTCACATAAATTTGCTCATCTAAATTCCGCTGACTATTGGGTGGTCTATAATATAATTCTATTAATATGGCCATCCTTTTCTTATTCCTCAGTTCCACTGATATAACCACAGAAGATGAGCTCTCCAGTCTGTCCTGACTGAACGCTACCATGACATTTTCCCTGACTAGTAATCCCATCCCTCCCCCTTCAATCCCTCACACTCTATCACATCTAAAACTACGGGATCCTGGAAAACTGAGCTGCCAGTCCAGCCCCTCCTGGAACCAAGTCTCACTAATAGTTACAATATCATAATTCTACATGATGATCAATGCCCTAAACTCATCTGTCTTTCCTACAATACTCCTTGCATTGAAATATACACAACTCAGACATTTCAATTTCTGACTTTGTATGTCATCATCATCATCAGGTGCTGTGCCCAGTTTGAGTTTTGACTGCCATGGCCCACACACTCCTGTTTCGGGTCAAGTGGATCAATTCATTGGTATTCATTTCCAGTTCTCTGGCTGCTGTCTCCATCATCATTTGTCTTTGTCTTCCTCTTGCTTTCTCCCCTTCAATCTTTCCCCATAATTACCGTTCATCCTAACTCCTCTTTCCTAATCACATGTCCAATGAAGCCATATTGCCTTTTCATGATCTCATACATTATTTCTCTTTTTGCATTTGCTCTGTTCATAACATCCTCATTAAATATTCGTTTCATCCATGATATTCTTTGCATCCTCCTCAAAAACCACATCTCTGCTGCCACAATTCATTTCCTCATGTTACTAGATATTGTCCAACGTTCTGAGCCATATAACATAACTGGATAAACGTAACATTTCAGTACTCTGAGGTGGGTTGTCATGCCTAGTTTAGTATTGGTCAGTATACTCTTCATTCTCGTAAAGGTGTCTTTTGCCATCCCTATTCTTCTTTTGATGTCCATGTCGCACCTGCCATCTGATGTCACCCAGCTTACTAAGTAGCAAAGGTTCTGTACTGGTTTTATATCTTCCCCATTTATTCTCAGCCTGCAGATAGGATTCTCCTTCTTTTTGGATATCACCATACAATCTGACATTGTGTCTTTTAGCAATTGATAGACCCAATTTTGCACTTTCTTCAACAATTATATCAATTAAGTTTTGTAGTTCTTCCTCCGTGCTTGCAATTAACACAGTGTCATCTGCATATCTGAAATTATTGATATTTTCACTGCCAACTTTGATTCCCAAGATGTCTCTTATTTTTTGTAATATTGTTTCACTGTACATATTAATCAGGGGAGAAAACACACCCTTGTCGAACGCCTCTTGATTTTCATGAACTGACTCACTTCTCCATCTATTCTTACAGCGGCAGATTGTTCCCAGTACAGATTTCTGACTAGGCAGAGGTCTTTCGAATCTAGATCTAGAGTTTTCTGTAACATTTCAAGTAACTTATTGTGCTTCACTTTATCAAGTGCTTTTGTGTAGTCGATAAAACAAACAAACAAATCTTTTTGCACTTGAATAGCTCGTTCTGATAGTATCCTTAACATCAATATTGCATTTCTTTTACCTTTGTCTTTCACAAAACCACATTGTTCTTTACCTATTTCAGCTCTATCTTACTTCTAGCTCTTGTCATCAAAACTCCTATAAGTATCTTGGTGATATGACTCATTAAACTTATGGTCCTATGTAATTCACATTCTATTGCTCCAGGTTTCTTAGGAAGAGTGATAAATACTGATTTTTTTCATCTCTTCTGGTATTATTCCAGTCTCATAAATGTCATTGATTAAATCAGTAAGTTTTTCAATTCCATAATCTTCAAGGATGATAATTCGTTCTATTACTAATTCATCAGGACCTGCTGCCTTTCCTTTCTTCATCTTATTTATTGCATTACAAACTTCAGATTTTAAAATACTTGGACCTTCAATGTTTTTCTTAATTTCGGGTTTTTCACCTCGATCATCTTCAAACAATTCCTAAATATACTCAGTCCATTTGTTCATAATCTCATCTTTTTCCATGATAATGATACCGTCCTTTGCTTTCAAACATCCACCTGAAGAACAGAGGAGCTTTTTACCAGTGATATTCTTGATTTGTTGATGTAACCTTTTTGGATCAGTAATAGGGATTCTTTCTATTTGCTCACATTCCTGTTTTAACCATTCTTCTTTGGCTTTTTGACATAAACTTTTAACTTTTTTATCCAAGGACTTATATTCTATAGGATTTGCTTTCTTCCATCTCCTTTCTTCCATTAGATTTTTGATTTCATCTGTCATTCATTTATTCTTTGTGCTTTTTTCTTTCTTAGGAATCACTGACTTTGCTGATTCTACTAAGGCATCCTTTAGAGAGTTAAATTTCATTTCTACATGATTGCTATCATCTTCAACAGATTCCATTTCTGGACTTTGAAATCTATTCCTTACTTCAATTGTAAATTTTTGTCTTAAGTTTTCTTCTTTAATTAATTGCAAGTAGTCAAGGGATTGTTCAGGTTTTTGCTTCTTTAATTTTTTAAGTTCTACTTTTACATGACAAACTACTGGGTTACGGTCACTATTACAGTCTGCACCTGAATATGTTTTGCATTGAGTCACTGACTTTCTAAATCTTTGGTTTATAGTAATAAAGTCAATTTGATTTCTAGTGTTATCACCTGGACTTTTCCAGGTCCACGAGCCTCTTGGATGGTTTTTAAAGTAGGTATTCATAATGACCTGATTATTCATCTTGCACCATTCTACGCATTTCTCACCTCTTTCATTTCTTTCTCCTAGTCCAAATTTTCCTATGGCATTTCCATCAGCACACTTTAGCATTTAGATCTCCCATGACAATAACAATATCTTGAGATTTGCATCCATTCTTTGCTTGTTCAAGCTCTTCATAGAATTTATCTATATCTTCATTTGTTCCATCTGTTGTTGGTGCATATACTTGTATAATTGCTAAGTCAAATGGATCTAACAAGGAGCACGCTTTCTGATATTGACCAATGTCCTAAAACACTTCTTGCCATGTTTTCAGCCATAAGAATTCCTACTCCATTAGTATGGGATGTTCCACAAGAATAAACTAGTGTCCTGGGTATGACTCTAAATTGCAACCAGTGATGAGGCTCTGATTGGGGACTTTCAGAGCTTTGGGGAAAGTGGAGTTACCCCTTCGTCAGTCATTGCTCCCAGGGCCGCTCTGACCCGGAACGGTAGCACCTGCAAGAGTTCCTGCTCAGGATACGAGCGAAGGCCAACTGAACTTATGATGGAGAAGGCGGGTGAGCTACAACCTCAAATGTCAACGGCTATAGTACAGGCGGATGAACATTTGGGAAGAGAAATGCCGATTTCTTTAGTTCGCCCAACAGTAGGCAATAGCAAACCACCATTGCTAGATACTGGGTTTTTCTAGAATCTATTTACTAAGGAAACCATGGTCAAGTTCACAAAATGTATCACACAACAACAGCATCAAGAGGATCTTCAAGACAATTCTGAAGATGCTTCGCTCAGTAGGGTTGATTCTGGGCAGCAGGGGATCCCCAACTGTCATCAAGCTGCTGCTCATAAAATTCAAGTAACACAAAAGAAAATTATTGCCACTTGGAATGTAAGACTTTGTATGTAGGCTTAACGAAATCTTTCCCCAGAATTACTCCACTACCTGTTTTGGTGCTTTGACTCCCATCCCCTTGCAACTCTAAACACCCCTCCCCTGTGCAGCAGTAGCAAACCTTCCTGCAAGTATATTAGACTTCCTCTAGTTCAGGTGCAAACCGTTCTGCCTGTACAGATCCCACCTTCCCTGGAATAGAGACAAATGATCCAAAAATCAGAAGCCCTCCCTCCTGCACCATCTCCTTAGCTATGTGTTAAACTATATGATCTGTCAATCTCAAACTTTCAAAATATACAATAATTACTTTCAATGCCAGGTAATATTGGACAGACTATTCTGGTTGTTTTCCAACATCAAAACATACAAAGGCAATCCAGGTAATGAGCCTACAGGGCTGAATCAGATGGGATTGTGATGTGGAGTTTACTTGTCACCGTTACCTGCTAATTAGGATGCATTCAGTGTGCAACAACTGTCAGTCATGCTGTGGATGACTGTGCATCCAAGTGGGTTTAAAAACTGTGTGATATTAGCCTTTACACTGCGTAAAGCCTGATTGCATCTCTAAACAGCTTGGAGTAGTAAAAAAGCATTTTTAAAAAAGCCAAAAATCACTCGACAGATTAGTCAGCATATAAGGAGATCAACATTGAGGTCAATGAAGAGTTCTAATTGCAAAGAAGAGGGGGAGGGAGAGAAAAACCATCAGTTAAGAAAATATCAAATTAAGAAAATGGGAAAACATTTCAAAGGCATCACAACAGATAGGCAAGCTGAAATAGAATTGCTTCCTGAATATCCTAAGCATACATACCCTGCAATTAAGAGCCAACTCACCCACCCAACCACACTGCCTCCTTATAGGACTGCCTTGCTCAGTGTCATTTCTATTTTGCTTCCCAGTCAAGTCATTAAGTCATACAGCATGGAAACAGGCTATTTAGCTCAAAAGTCCACACTGATCATTGGAACCCATCCATGTTAATTCCACCTTCAAGCACTGGTTCTGTATCCTTCAATGCCAAGGTAATTCAAGTGCTGTTAAATGCTGTTTGTAGCTCTGCTTCACAACTCTGTCTGGCAGTGCAGTATCCCTTATGCTTTTTTAACTACATCATTGCCTACGGTGCAATCTTCGAAGAATTTTGGACACCAAGGTCTCTCTGCTTCTCCATCCACCCAGGACCTTACCATTCATGGTGGCTGTCTTAGCCTCATTAGTACTCCAAAAATCCATTCCTCACATTCATCAGGATTAAACTTTATCTGCCATTTCACCAATACGTTAATATCACTCAGAAACCCAAGATTATCATCCACACTGTCAACAACTCTACCAAACTTAATAGGCACTTACTGATCACGTCTCCTACATCTAGATCCGTATCACTCATATATATTACAAACAGCACCAATCCTTGTGTGACGCCATTAGTCACAGACATTCAATCATGGAAACAACCCTCTACTATTGCTGAGGCCTTACTAAAACACATGGAAATCTGTATTAGGATTTCACCAACACAAAAAATTCTGAAGATGAAGTCTTGAGATTTGCACACACAGACACTGGAGAAACTCCACTGGTCATTCAAAACTCTCTATAGCTGCTGCCTGACCTATTAAGTTCCTCCAGCATTCTGAGTGTGTTACCAGAATTTCACTTTCTCCTTCCCCTTTGATGAGTTCTCCAATCACAAAGTCTGCTTCTCTGTGAATACCATTGAAAATTATTCATTTAGAACCTCTCGTATCCCTTCTGGCTCTATACATAGCTGGGGTTTTCTCCCATCTGTGTAAAAACATCAGATCAGTAAAGGTTCCTTCAATACCCTTCTCCATCATTAAAAACGTGTTTGATTTTAAACTTTTTTTTCTAGTTCTGAAGAAAGGTTATCGACTCAGTTTTATTTCCCATAAATGCTGCCTGAACTGGGTATTTCATACAATGTGCTTTTTTTTTAAAAAAAAAGTTCCTTTAGCACCTGCCTCACCATTCCCTGTTTACTCTAACAAATTAAAGAACATTAGAAATCACCAAACGAGCACTCATCTGATTTTTGTAGTAGCACATAGAGATCAACCTGAGAATCACTGATAATCACTTTAAATAATTCTAAGCATGCAGTTAACAAAAGGGAGGAAATGGAGAAAGAAAACCATTCAGTTCGGTGTAAGTAAAATTATTTTACCTGCAGAGATCAGCTCTAGAATAGCACTGGTGGTCTGATATCTGTGTTGTGCAACTCTCATATCTCACAAAAACTCATGCATTAGAAATCTAAATCTTGCAAATTATGCTCTGGAAGTTGAATCAGGTACTTCGTGTCAAATATGTAATAACTGGAATGCCATTGTGGTTTCTCCAAGGATCCACTTTTGTAAATTTTTACTGCATGAAGCATAAAGTATGAGCATTGTATGAAATGCTCACAAGAGTTTCAGGTGGGTTGTGGGGCAGTGCGAGTGCTAGTTGCTGTGAAGAGCCAACAAAGCATAGTTAACAGCACAAATGAGAGGAAATGGGGGGGGGGAGGTAAAAGAGTCTTGAGTGATTAGATTGTGAAGGGTCAAGTGCGATATGTGATGGTAGCGAAGAGAGACAGGGTGGTTTTTATGACAATAAAGTTGAATCTAATCTAATCTAATCTAATCTAAATTTAAAGGGCACACATTTGTAGATGGTTCCAGAGCTAGACTAAACAGGCTGGGATTTATACAGTGAAATTTTACATTTGTTCAAGCATGCTTTCCAGAAATGGCATCCAGATTATTGTGATACATTTCTGCATTAGCAGATTAAATGTAAGCAGGACTCAGCATCAAAATTATGATTTGTAGAATACATACAAGTATGACAATTAATATTCATTAAATTCTGAGAATATCACAGAATAAAGTTGTAATATACAGTAAAATTTGTAGCTTAGAACTTCTATAGATCATTATAATTTCTGGGACTAGACTGAACATCTCAAGTTAAAAGATGGTACCCAAGTATAGGTCTCTGCGCCCCGCAGACAGTTCTGAAGAGTGACCTCACATATTGTATATAATGAACCGAAGTTAATGAAATATAAAAAAAAGCATTGTAAAAAGCGAAAAGTTAAGATCTTGATCATATATTGAAAGACTGGATTTGTCAGCATCATTTTGAACATTTGCCAGTTAATGGTATGCTGATCATGAAACAGGCAGATTCATCATGGCAAACTGAAAATTGAAGGTAATTGTGAATATTCAGCAGGCTGATTGCAGAAATTTAAGAAAAGACACAGCATTAAATTTTTTAAAGTGCCTGCTGATCATGAAGCAGCAGAAAGTTTATTGAGTTTGCCAGATTGTTGCTGATGAAAATCTAATACCAGAACAAGTCTAAAATAGCAATTTTTCAGGTTTTATGTAAGGTATAAAAACAAAGTAAAATAAAAAGATAGTGCACTGTAATCTTTTAATCAAAACATAGCATTGTAGGTGGAGACTGAAAGCCTGCCTTTGTTTGTTGTCATTCAACAGCTGATTCAGGTATTCCCATGATGCTGTTATGCTGCTCTTGTAACTGTGCACACATTATATTTTTATTGCTTTAATGGTATGTAATAATTTTTACTATTAAGTTCACATGTGTGATGAACAAGTGTAAGACAAAGACTGCTTACCGGTAGCACATAAATTCAGAGTCGGAAGTGATGGCAATCCCAAGCTACCTCATTATATATTCCAAAATATGAAAAATCTGAAATCCAAAACACTTCCAGCCCTAAGCATTTTGGGTAAGGAATACTCAATCTGTATTAATGTATCTTTATAATACATATTTGACTTATTGTGGAAGTTGTATACGCCAATCAGAAATTAGTTACTACTTCGCAGAATGAAAGGTTAGTACTTACAAAATTTAAGACATACAGTTGTTATTCTGATAAAGTGTAAACTGTCAAAAAGCAGGTTAAAGGTCTGAAAGGTCATTTTCACGTACAACAGCATATTTCTGAGATATATTGCTTGAGAGATATAATGCATTATTTGCTTATTTACAAAATCAAGGTACAAAAACAAATTATTGTAAGAATTCAATCTCGATTAAGATTGATGGATCTTTTGTTTTAAAATAGCATCCAACAGTAATCTATTTTGTCCTTTTATTCGACTACTGTATGCATGTCATGTACAATCACTGCATGAATATTCAGTACATGCTAATTGTGTAACAGTACCAATTTTATCATCAACTAGATTTTATGTTTGGCCCACAAATCCGGATGAGAAATTGGTATCATACAGCCACATGCAAAGTTAAGAAAGCATGCAAACATCCAAATCTTCTACCAACTGCAGTCTGAACATGCTGGTAGAAGAAACACAAGCGACCTGGAGACATCACTCCCTCTTCTAACTCTTGAGGAAGCACCTGATTTTGGTACTTCCAGATAGCAATGGGGCTGAAACTAACTCACAGAACTCTCAGATTTCTCCACTATTTGAAAGCTCTTAACAAATTCCAAGCCAATAAACCAGCTTAGATTCCTTCCTCCATCAGCAGAGGAAAATTTTAACTGAAGGAACTTTGTTCCAAACTCTGTCTCTGACTAGATTTCTGGTAAAAATGGCAGTTCCTTCCAAAAGCATGGCTAACACCTGGTGTTGGAAGCTACACTTCTGCCTCTGTGGACATATTCTATCTACCAACAGACTCTAAGTAACAGTTGTCGCCAATAATAAAATAACTAAAATAACTGGGCACAGAACACATGCACTCTTACCACTCAAGCATTCATTTTTATTTTACTTGTCCAATGACTTATCAGTTATAGATATAGATTATCGTAAATCGTATATGTTTGAATTCCTTACTCACAAAATCAATTGGCATTCACAATAGAGGTTTCACCACAAAGTCAGTCTAGATTTCAAGTGGACAGCCGATGATATTTTGAAGTTAGTAAAGATAATAGATTGTTAGTTGTTGGGCATGTTTCACATCCTTCTGTTATCTTGTCTGTCTCCGGCACCCCGTATTCTGTAAAGGAATGCTAGGTTTTAGGAAGAACATTCTGGAGAAGTCTCACTACAGAGGCCTCACATGTTTGGTTTGATTACATGCTGCTGCATCTATCTGGTCTGCAGTAAGCAACGGTGTCTCCGAAGGTCTTACTTGACTATACCTGCTCCAGGCCACCTTTGCTTTACTGCAACTTCCACAGCAGTTCACTTCATGTATTGACATCTCTGCAAAGTCTAAATTTCATGGTGCAATAGTAACGGAGGTTTTGTCTTGGCTCATTAAGGACAAGGCACTAACTATTGTCATATAAGTAAGTCGTACCACCCTATGCTTTACTAACATTATTTTTACAAAATGATGGGTTAGTTTGAATATTCCTTAATATAAGGTCCATTTTGCAAAACAGACACTAAAGGCTTGCATAGATTCAGTTGGTGGATGACAGTCCTCACCTCATACAACAGCAGCACATGAAGGTTTAAAATCTATTGCAAACAGCTGGCACAAATGGTAACTAATTTATCTCACCCTCACACATGCTTGGTCACTTCCTCCCCGGTAAATATACATGCAGGTTGAGGCCAAAAAAGTATAATCAAGTGTTTATAACCTAAAATAAAAAGATGCTCGGTAGGAATAATAGAATTCATGGAATTTATTGTGCAATTTTTTAAAAACAGTCCCTCCTTATCAGCTGCATTGCGCGATGCTAATTGCCAGCTTTCCCCCGATGAGTGTCTAACAAATTCAAAACAATAATAAGTCCAACTATAGCAACTACAGTTTGCAAAGACGGAAATAGATAGGCACCTACTCAACAATGCAAATAGTCTGCTGTTAATGTTTGCCCTTTATATGATGATTACAAGTGAATTCCAAGGTATTGTTTGTTCAGCTGTTCATTGCCAAATCATACAAATAACAAGTTCTGCATTACAACCTTCTTCCTGACATCATATCCTGCCTTTTAAAATATTAAAAAAATCTAAAGAGGGCAAGCATCAACTTTTAAAATGTGCTACTAACAATGACCCCTTCAGAATATTTTAAAGCAAATATACTATATCATTTGTTATGAGTGGTCATTGCCAGCAAATTTTTAAGAATGCAAATTCTTACACTAATGAAATGGCAGCAAAGGACAGTTAATACAAATTTACTTCCTTCTTCTATGTTACAAATCGAGAAAGAGCTCATCAAGCTAAACAGGTACTGAGAAATGGAAATGAAAATAATGGAACTACAAAACAGATCAATTGATGCTGGGAATAAAAAGGCATAAAAAATCAGAAGCATTTTCCATCACAAAGATAGGCGGAGGGGCAGGTTGTGTTGAGGAAGCAAGGAGCTTACAGAAGGACTTGGACAAATTAGGAGAATGGTCCAAGAAATGGCAAATGAAACACAGCGTAGGGAAGTATATGGTCATGCACTTTGGTAGAAAGAATAAAAGGCAGAGACTATTTTATAAATGGGTGGTAAATTCATAAATCAGAAGTGCAAGGAGACTTGGGAGTCCTAGCACAGAACTTGCAGTCTGAGTCAGTAGTAAGGAAGACAAATGCAACATTAACATTAATTTCAAAAGGACTACAATATACAAGCAATGATGTAATGCTGAGGCTTTATAAGACATTGGTCAAACCACATGTGGACTATTGCAAGCTGTTTTGGGCTCTGTATCTAAAAAAGGATGCACTGGCATTGGAGAGGGTCCAGAGGAAGTTTACGAGAATAACCCCAGAACATAAGGGTTAAAGTATGGGAGGTGTTTGATGCTTCTGAGCCTGTGCTCGCTGAAGTGTAGAGCAGGGTACTCTCATTAAAACCTATTGAATATTGAAAGGCCTGGGTAGAGTGGATGTGAAGAGTATGTTTCCAATAGTAGGAGAGTCTAGGATTAGAGGGCACAGCCTCAGAATAGAGGGATGTCCCTTCAGAACAGAGATGAGGAGGAATTTCTTTGGCCAGAGGGTGGTGAAACTGTGAAATTCATTGCCACAGACAACTGTGGAGGCCAAGTCATTGATTATATTTAAAGTGAAGGTTGATAGGTTCTTGATTAGTGAGGGCATCAGAAGTTATAGGGAGAAAGCAGGGGTATGGGGTTGAGAGGGATAATAAATCAGCCATTATAGAATGGTGGAACAGACTTGATGGGCCTAATAATCTATTTCTGCTCCTGTCTTATGGTCTTATGAAAAGTCTCAACTAAAGTGTGAATCTGCATTTCTCAATTCTGCAATGTGTTTTGTTTGAGATTTTTAGTTTTAATTTTAAAGAAAGGTAGATAAAAAACTATATTGTTAAATTCAATTGTAAAGGAAATGTGAAATAAGAAGAAAATTCGATATGCTTTAAATTAAAGAACTTGCATTTATATGGTACTTTTCACACTTCCAGGACATCCCAAAAAGCTTTAAAGAAAATAAAGTATTCATCAAGTGTAGTCATTAGTATATACAGTTACAGTTAAGTTTTCATGTTTTATTGTTTTACAACATGAATCACAGTGGATTTAATTTGAATTTTTTGACACTTATCAACAACGTTTCAAAGTGAAAAAAATTCTACAAATTGGTCTAAATTATTACAACTACTAAACACAATAATTGATTGCATAATTACTCACCCACTTCAAGTCAGTATATAGTAGATGCAACTTAGCAGCAATTACAGCCTTGAGTCTGTGTGGATAGGTCTCTATCATCTTTACACATCTGGACACTGCAATTTTTCCCCATTCTTCTTTACAAAACAGCACAAGCTCAGTCAGATTGCATATAAATGAACAGTCCTTTTCAAGTCCAGCCACAAATTCTCAATTGGATTGAGGTCTGGGCTCTGACTTGGCAACTCCAGGATGTTAACCTTGTTGTTTTTAAGTCATTCTCGTGTAGCTTTGGTTTTATGTTTGGGGTAATTATCTAGTTGGAAAACAAATCTTCTCCCAAGTCGCAGTTCTCTTGCAGACTGCATCTGGTTTTCCTCCAGGATTTCCCTGTATTTTGCTGCATTCATTTTACTCTTTACTTTCATAAGTCTTCCAGGGCCTCCTGCAGTGAAGCATCCCCACAGCATGATACAGCCACCACCATGTTTCACAGTAGGGATGGTGTGTTTTTGATGATGTGCAGTTTAATCTGACAGCCAAAAAGCTCAATTTTGGTTTCATCAGACCATAGAACCTTTCTTCCATCTGACTTCAGTCTCCCATGTGCCTTCTGGTAAACTTTAGCTGAGATTTCATGTGAGTTTTTTTTTCCAGCAGTCGCTCTCTCTCTGCCACTCTCCCATAAAGCTGCGACTGGTGAAGCACCTGGGCAACAGTGTTGTATGTTCAGTCTCTCCCAGCCACTGAGGCTTGTAACTCCTCCAGAGTTGTCATAAGTCTCTTGACAGCCTCCCTCACTAATCCCCTTCTTGCACGGTCACTCAGTTTTTGAGAATGGCCTGCTCTAGACAGATTTACAGCTGTGCCATATTCTTTCTATTTATTGATGATTGAATTAACTGTACTCCAAGGGATATTCAGTGACTCAGAAATTTTCTTGTATCCATCTCCTGACTCGTCCTTTTCAATAACCTTGTCGTGGAGTTGCTTGGAGCATTCTTTTGTCTTCATGGTGTAGTTTTGCCAGCATACTTACTCACCAGCAGCTGAACCTTCCAGATACAGGTGTACTTTTACTACGTTCAATTGAAACACCTTAACTGCACACAGGTCTCCAGAAACAGATCTCCATTTAACTAATATGTGACTTCTAAAACAAATTGGCTGCACCAGTGATGGTATGGTGTGTCATATTAAAGGGGGTGAAAACTTATTAAAATCAGTTAATTTGTGTTTTATATTTGTAATTTAGATCACTTTGTTGAGATCTGTTTTCACTTTGACACAAAAAAGTCTTTTTCTGTTGGAAAAAAAAGCCAAATGAAATCCTCTGTGATTCAATGTTGCAAAACAATAAAACTTGAAAACTTTCAGTGGTGGGGGTGAATACTTTTAACAGGCACTGTATATGATAGGTAAAGGCAGTATCAAACATGTAAGCAGTAATAGGTTGTTAAAGGGTCGGTTGAAAGATTCATATTATGTGGGACAAGTTGTGGAGCTGCTGCCTCACAGCTGCAGCAATCCAGGTTCAATTCTGATCTTAGTTGCTCTGTGGGGTTTGCATACTCGCTGTTTAGTTGCATGGGTTTCCACCCCATATCCCAAAAATGTGAGTGTTGTTAGGTTAATTGTAGCATGTAGATGAGTGGTAGACATTGGATGTGGGATGGGGAAAAAGGGAGATAAATTAGTGGAAATGTGGAGACAGTGAATTAGAGAAGGATTAGTAAAATGGGTGCTTGATGGTTTATGCAGACTCAGTGGATTGAAGGCCATATTTCTATACTGCATCTCTCTATGACAACTCACTAAAATGGTATGGGAAGCTTCTATGTTTATTCATAATTAACATGAAATCTTTTACATTCAAGTGAGAAATTTAGGGTTCCAGTCATTCCACCTTCTTTAATTCAGCACTTAAGTATCAGTGTGGATCTTGTATGCAAGTTTTGAAATGGGTCCCAGTCCAACAATTTTCTGACTGGCAGGTACCACACCTTCACAATGATAAATATTTGGAAAGGAACTAACAGTACAAGGACTGATTTGAAAAAAATCCTTTTGCAGAACAAAGCATTCCTTAGTATATGAAGAAACACTAAAGCAGTCTGAAGATGGCTTATATGAGTTAGGCATAATTGGATGTGACATAGACTAAGCATGCAAGAATTCTGCATAGCTATATTTATAATTATGGTAAAGAAAGTTAACTTGTGAGATGAATTGATTACAATATTCAATGGAGTGCTTTGTATGTATAATGTATACTGTTCTGTGTGTTTATGATATTCTATTATAATATTTCTATCAAAAAGATTACAGTAATTCAGCTGAATGATTTCAAAATGTAACAACTGAACAGGAGAACATTTGAGATGTTTATAAACACTTGTAATTAAACCCAATTTTCAGAATCAGAATCAGGTTTATTATCACTGGCATACATCATAAAATTTGTTAACTTAGCAGCAGTAGTTTAATGTAATACGTAATATAGAAGAGAAAACTAATAATAAATAAGTCAATCAATTACAGTATATTGAATAGATTAAAAATCATGCAAAAACAGAAATAATATGTATTAAAAAAGTGAGGTAGTGTCCCAGGGTTCAATGTCCATTTAAGAATTGGATGGCAGAGGGGAAGAAGTTGTTCCTGAATAGCTGATTGTGTGCCTTCAGGCTTCTGTACCTCCTACCTGATGGTAACAGTGAGAAAAGGGCATGCCCTGGGTGCTGGAGGTCCTTAATAATAGACGCTGTCTTTCTGAGACACCGCTCCTTGAAGATGTCCTGGGTACTTTGTAGGCTAGTACCCAGGACATCTATGTAATAATTAATCTGATTATTACATACAGAAGGCTTTTGTAATTAATAAATTTCAAGCTGTCTTGATATCTGAGACAAATTTACCAGGTACAGCATTCACATTATGAAGGCACAGGACCAAAACTTAAGCAAGTTTACATGACTGGCTGTAAGTACACTGTAAAACAAGGGTCTCGGCTTGAAACATTGTCTCGGCTTGAAAAGATACTGCCTGGCTTGCTGAGTTCCTCCAGCATCTTGTGTGTGTTGCTTGGATTTCCAGCATCTGCAGATTTTCTGTTTGTCTTTATTATCTGAATATTTTGGTTTCAGTTCAAAACAGGTTAAACACTGTGAACATTTCATCACACACAGAATGACTCTCATTACCATTGACCATAAGAATTAAAGGCAGTCTGCTGAAATCTTAGTTTCATGAGCTGCCGTTTCTACCTTTAGCTCCTGATTGCTCTGGTTTTTGTCTTTTGGTACAAATATGTCTTTAAATTACATTGAGCTGCACCATTAACAATGAAGTTCTACTAACATATCTACTGCATCAACCATTTAAATTGGAAGTATTACATGGTAAAAGTTTTGTAAACGAATGGTTTAAGAAGACGGCAGCTGAAGCATGACTTAGATAAGCTCTAATTTACTGCTAATTTGGATGCAAAGCAGTGGAATTTGGGACAGGGATCTAGCTAAATCAGGGTGTGGAGCCACAGCATAACTGAAAAATATAGACCAAATGTAAATTTCAAGATGAACAGTAAGGTCATTCCAGGTTCATACTTAAAAAGCAAACAATTTAATAATTAAAACATTTCTATTATTTTTTAAAAATTTATTTGGGTTTTTCTTCTTACCAATATAATCCACACCGAGGCTTTTGCAGGATTCCAAACATGCTGCTTTGGTTGCTCCATAGCCATAACCCTCTGGCCAAAGCTTTGTTGTTATCCAGAGGTTCTCATGATTTACAGCACTCTCTTCGATTGCCTTCTTCAGATACGATTCACAGCCATATTTTTTTGCAGTGTCAATGTGACGAATGCCACATTCTTTTACGGCATACACAATTGAAGAGTGGGAATAACCTCCCCGATGTGATGTGCCTGAAAGAAACACAAGTTAAAAATAATAGAGCTGAACTGGTTTCTAATGGTTAAGATTCTCAAGAAGCTAGAGTTAAACCAGGTAGTTGAAGGATATTTAACTGCCATTGCTTACACATTTTTGATCTGATTATTTTCATGTCATGATACTTTTGCATACAAGCATTTTGATAATTACCCCATTGTTTAGACTATGCCATTGGAAGCCCTCTGTTGGTTGAGGTCAACCATGGATGTTGCATCCTAACTGTCTACGTAATATGCAAGCCAGGGCCATACGATAAGCTGTTTGAGAGCAAGTTGTTGCCCATGCAGCAGGCTCCCCCTCTCCATGCAGCTGATGAATCCAAAAGAACAGCAGAGACCCATGCAGTTTGGCACCAGCGGCGTTGCAGGAGTTGCCAGTCAACATCGAACTGAATGTAGAACTGCATCAGGGACTCTAGCTCGGGATTCCTCCCACCTCCACTCCCCTCGAGATTTACTCCCGAAGCCTTCCCCATGAGTGGGTATAATCACAAGCTAGCGGAGGTTCGAGATCAGAGTTTTTCTTCTTATAAATGATCTGCCAACCACAGCTGACGAGCCCCATCTGCCCAAAGTCTGTATCATTCTGACAATAGAAACCAGTGTACAAACACTACCCTAGAGAGGCAGTCCTGGCATGCTTAAGCAAAAATGTCATCCACTATCAAAGTGACAGCATTTATATACTGTACCACACCTGCTAATCTACTAGTACCCTTGCCATGGCCTGCCATCCAGCCCGGACTGTTGATCATGAAACTTGGGAATTAGAATCAGGTTTATTGTCACTGACATTTGTCGTTTTGTGCAGCAGCACAGTGCAGACAGAACACATTACTGGAAGTTACAATAAAAAATTGTGCAAAAGAGGAAAGTGAGGTAATGTTGACGGACCATTCAGAAATCTGATAGCAGAAGGGAAGAAGCTGTTCCCAAAATGTCAAGAGTGGGTCTTTAGGCTCCAGTACTTCCTCTCTAGTGGTAGTAATGAGAAGAAGGCATGTCCTGGATCGGATGGTGAGCAGCCCAAATATGGGCCTTCCAGGGCTTGAGGGCTAGAGCTGTGTAAGCTTGTCTTCTGAGCCCGTCCACAGTCTCCTCCACTGACAGTCATCAGCCTTCCAGCAGCATAGTGTGAGAACAGTAAACAAATGGAATACATGGGAGTGATCAGTTGACTTTAACTGGTGTTGATATACAAGTTTATTTTGGAATACTCAGCACTTTATCCAGTGGATTCTGTCTAGCAATAAAAGGAATGTGAACTGTTGCTTTATTAAACTTTTTGGGACTGCTGTACAATCTGAGAAGTTGGCCACAGACAGTGGGCCTGAAAGGGGCTGTAACTTCTCCTCCTTTCCTCCTCCCTGCATTGAGATGCATAGCTTGGTTCCCATATGGCTGATGTTAAGGGTCAAACCCTAATGATTGCTCGAGTTGGGAGTTGGGATATTAAATCCATATTGTGCACCCATTCTCATCAATGCCCTTCCTAAAATGGTAGGCAATATTAAATGTGTGATATATAAACACGTGTACATACATCAGATATGAAGTGGGGGAGGGAGGAAGAGATCACCCAGATTATGACTTACATGGGCAAAGTTTGTGCAAAATAGTTTGGGAGTAAATTGACAAAGAAATAATTGCTAAAACTAATTTCAATCTAGAATCACAGAATGATTGTAGTATTTTGTAACTACAATGACACAGCTAGAAGAGCTTTTGCTTCTTAACACCAGTGACGTGGATCAGTCGTAACATCCAATGCAGTCTGCACGAATCTCACACTTTCACTATGTGGCCACATGCGTTTCCTCCAGATGCACTGCTTTCCTCCCATAAAGAATGGTTTATTGGCCTCCACAAATTGCCTTTAATATTCAGGTGAGTGGTTGAATTAGAGAAAAGTTGGGAATGTGGGGAAAAATATAGTTGGATTTGCTTGATGGTTAGCCTAGACAGAGTGGACCTAAAAGCCTGTTTCTGAGAAGAAGATGACAAATTAACCTTAAACTGTAACATATATGGGCACAACTATTATAAGTAGGTATTCATCTCAGTATTTTTTTTTCTGAGAGCCATCCCAAAAGCTCTGCTAAATCAACATGACCCTACAAGAAATAATTTTCCAGTCTTAGCTTTTGTTTTGGTGACCTTCAGAGTTGGATTTTACTCTGCTTTACACTGCAAGAGGATTATGCTATATAGCATATGTTCATTTTCTGGCAAGATGCAGACATGTTTCTTCAAAGCTTACTCTTAAGTAAACAGGTCAGAATTGAATTACTGCTTGGGCTGGAAACTTTATAAGTTGGAATGTGCTTGTCAAACTGGAAGTACACAGTGCTGCAAAATAGTTTTGCATCTGGAACATGAAGTGGACCATCTGCATCCACAGACATCTCTTTTGTTAAAGACTGAATACCTCATTCTCCGAAGAACAGAAGAAACAGGAACAGAGTAGACCATTTGGATCTTTGAGCCTGCTCCATTATTCATTACTATCATGACTGAGCAGACACCCCAGGATCATTTTCCATAACTATACCCATGCCCTTTGACTCCCTTAAACTCTAAAAATCTGTCAATCTAGGTTTTGAACAAACACAAAGATACAACTTCCATACCCTGCTGGGAAAGAGTATGCCAACTGCTCACTATGCTTTTGAAGAAATTTCTCCTCATCTCAGTCCTTAATTGGTTACTATTTATTCTCTCTCTGTTCATCCCCCGTACTGAACTCCTCAATCAGGGAAATCATCCTCCCCATACTAACCTGTCAAGCTCTTTCAGAATTATGCAGATTTCAGTGAGATCTCTTCTCGTGCCGCGAAATTCCAAAAAAACACACCCCAAGTCTATTCAGTTTCTCTCCTTATGGAGTATGTGCCATCCTGAAATCTGTTCAGCAAATCTAAGTTGTTCTCCTTCTATGGCATTTAAATCCTTTCTTAGGTAAAGTGATCAAAGCTGTACAAAATAAACCGTACTCTTTCAAACCTTTATCAATTTTGTAGTCCTTTAAGATTACCCCAATCCCCAGATCTACTGTTATATTTGGCAATTTTATAAAGACAATACAATTATACCCACTTACTTCAATTTGTGTCATCAATTAATTTACCTCACTGTGAACCCTACAATCATTCCGATACAGTGCCTTTAATTTTGCCACGATAACATTTTTTCTGTAGTTTAACCCACTCTGCTGCTCAGTTTTGTTTTGCTATCTATTTATTTCACTTACTGCTTTTCTAACTTCGTCTTCACTTCCTCCTTTCTCCTGAATTGTTTCCGAGGTTCCCGTCGCTCTGCCATCGTGCATATGAACTCTGACAGCCATATTTCATGACAGGATTGAATGTTTTCTCAATAAGAAAATTTATAATACTAACCAAAACCTAACATTTTCTGTTAGACTTTCTCCCAAATCCTCGCAAGATGGAAGCCCACATTAACATGCTTGCCCATCACCCTTGCTTTCATTGACATATACTGACCACTAACTGATTTAATTCAAAATAATCTTTTCATTTACAACCATTTACACTATTCTCAGTCTCTGTTTGTCCTATAGTTGGTCCTGAAAACCAACTATTGACAATGGCAATATGTATAACCTTTCTTTCTGTTGCTCAAACAATTTTACTCAATATTTCTTCTGATTTAATATAAACAACTCTTTCCTGATTTCACTGTTAAAAACCATTGTCAAGGCACCAGACTCAGAGGAAGCTATTGCTCACTTCTCCTATTCTATTTCTAGCTCACAATCTACCTTCACCAACTTGTAAATCAACATCAAACTTTTCTATAGCAACCCTAAAACGTTGACCTGGATCTGATCCTAGATTCACTATATGACCAATACTAATGAAGATTCAGTCGTTATTAATTCTTTGTACAATATACAGTGATTTAAGTTAGCATGAAATAAGGAAGGTGAACTTTTTTTTAAGTCTGGTTACACATTTGGAATGGAAGAGTGGAATGCCTTTGCAGGCAACACAGTAGTGTACTTGTTGGGACAATTAATGAATGCACATTTAATGCAGTCACTTTATAAAAGGCATTGTAGAACACACACAGGCAAAAGCCATTGCGAATTTGCTGCCAACTCACGAATCGTTTCTTTTCAGCTGATTCTTTCCCACCGTTGTCTAAAGCATTTCCCATTACCAAACAAATTGTTTTCAGATGCTATGTCCACACAGCTTCCTTAGAAACCATCTATTTTATATAAGGAATTGTAGCCTTCTTCAATAGGAACTCCAGCTGTGAAAATGATGCATTTCTGGCATATATTATACCACATTAATAGGGTTCATCAAACCTTTTCTCTCTGAAAAATATCTCGTGACCGATTCCTAGCTGTTATGGGATGCAAAAATGGGTGGAAATATTTGTATAAATTTCTGCCAACAATTTAACTGTAGATGTTGAACAATATCGACTGTTATTATCAGGTGCTTATGAAAGATACAGAGCTCAAGGATTAGGTTCTAACAAAGGGAGCTCCCTGAGCACTGGTTTAAGTAGTAAACTTCAACATTTTAAATCACAAGCTAATTTTTGAAAAATTTTAAAATTTTCCTTCATAGAAAGAAATTTGCATATTTCATACAGTTTTAAGAACAGATCGGCTCAATAAAACCTGCTGAAATAATTTTTGGAATTTAGTACAGTGGTTTCTGTAGGTCATGCAGAAAAGCTTGGACCTACAAAACTGTTCTTCATTTCAGACTTTGCTTTGTCTCCTCGAAGTATCACAGAGGAGTATCGAACAAAAGCCTATCCAACTCGCTGATAGAAACCAGAGGTCAGTGTGGCTGTGACCAATTCAAAATGGAACGAAAAGAATGCAAAGCTTTTCAAAGCGATTCACAACATTCACCAAGAACAAAAAGGCTTTTACATTGGATCAGAGCCTAGATTTGTTGCTATTTTTTTCCACAAAATGTGGCCTCCAAAAACAGCATGACAGACAGCATCTAACAGAATCTTCTGTAAAGCAATGCTAACAAAGCAAAAAAAAAGTTCTCCAAGAGAACTGGCAATGATAAAAAAAAGCTATGTCTAAGATGAACCAGTGTGTCCTGAAGAAGTAGAAAAAATACCAAGTTTTACAACAGAAATGTTCTGTTTCATTGCAGACAATGAAGAATAGCTTTCACAATTTGATTCCTTCACAGCATTAGCATACAGATGATTTCTGGTTTATGAAAAAACCAAAATAGGCATTTACAAAGGCTCCTTGAAATTTCAATTAATTGCATGAAGATAGAAAATGTAATAACCATTTTTTGTTTTTGCCTTTTGTTTTTCATTTTTACATTCTGAGATCTGCCAGTACAGCATTGTTTGCTCTCATACCATATAAAGACAGCTGCTAAAGTACAATTCAATGAGCACCAGCTATCTGCATCAGGCTGCCTCACTGTCTGGTATAGAGGGGCTACTGCACAGGACCGAAAGAAGCTGCAGAAGGTTGTAAATCTAGTCAGCTCCATCTTGTGCACTAGCCTACAAAGTACCCAGGACATCTTTAGGGAGCGGTGTCTCAGAAAGGCAGCATCCATTGTTAAGGACCTCCAGCACCCAGGGCATGCCCTTTTCTCGCTGTTACCATCAGGTAGGAGATACAGAAGTCTGAAGACACACACTCAGCGATTCAGGAACAGCTTCTTTCTCTCTGCCATCTGATTCCTAAATGGACACTGAAGCTTTGGACACTACCTCACTTTTTTCAATATATGGTATTTCTGTTTTTGCACATTTAAAAATCGATTCAATACACATAATTGATTTACTTATTATGTTTTGTTCTATTTATTATTATTTTCTCTCTCTGCTAGATTATGTATTGCATTGAACTGCTGCTGCTAAGTTAACGAATTTCACGTCACATGTTGGTGATAATAAACCTGATTCTGATTTTTTCTTTAAGCATTACGTTCATCATACAATCCTGCTTTTTCTTTAAATTAGAGCACCCATTTCAAATAGTTGGTTACTAACTGAAATCCCACACAGATTTTTTCCCCTTCTCCTTCAATCATACACAAGACGGATTGTATTTTCATCCAACAGCCAAAGTATCAAAGACTTGAAAAACTATGCTCCTTGATTCTTCAAGAAATTTACAATTGATTTATGATACCATGAAGTATACATGATAAATAGTTTGATTCTGATTTCTTCCCCAAATCCAAGATGATAGTACTATTGGTGCAAAGCTCTTGTCTAATAAAGAAACATAGACAAATATTAGAAAACAAAATATTGACAAATATGAGTGCAGGATGGCACCAAGTTAAACATTACTATTGTATCTACTTCCACCACTTTCCCAGGTGTTATATATGTGAGAAAAAGAGAGAAATTGCCTTTCAACTCACGAGAGAGCATAGACTATCAACTTTTGCTGTTGATGTTTCTGTAGCAGGCAATTTCTTTTTTACAAGGTCGAGTTGCTAGCTCGACACTCAACCCAGCACGGATGAAAAGCATGCACGAGAGCCGGCTGGATTCGAACTCGGGACCTTCCGCCCCAAAGTCCAGCGCTGATGCCACTACGCCACCAGCCGGCGTTATATATGTGGATTATGACCAAAGGAAAAAATGGCTGGAGTCGCTTAGCACTACAGCACACAGGTGTTTATTAGGTGAGTCAAAAACTTCCTTAAGTACAATATACAAACAATATATACACATTTACACATCCCCTTACTAAAAAAAATAGAATATTCCGCCGTGTATGGCGGGAAAGACATCATAAAGCCAACTCGAGTACATCAGCTCTGTTTAGAACCCATTATGAGAATATACTGGAGAAGACATAGTAGTGTGTACAGTCAGCACAACAACAGCAGAATGATAAGGTAGTGTGTGTGTGAGTGAGTGCATGTGTATGTGCATGTATAAGGACTACGTTTACTGAGTGCTCTCCATCACATTACCACCCTCCTCTCCTATGGTGACAATGTTCGTCAACTGAAACAGGTAGTCTGCAGAAACACTTCCTTTCCCTGCTTTATGGTGGGCACAGAATTTGAAGGGTTGGAGCTCCAGGTACCACTGTGTCCTTCATTGTCTGAATCCATGTCAATGCTCTGTGGTCTGTGTAAAAATCAAACTCCCTACCAAGAAGGTAGTACCAGAGGCTGTCAAGGGCACACTTAATGGCCAGGCACGCGTTTTCAATGGTGCAACACCTGGCTTCCCGAGGGGGGACTTTTCAGCTCGGGTAAAGGACAGGTCGCTTTTCTCCAGGTTCTCCTTGGGACAACACTGCTCCAATGCCTACTCTTGAGGCATCCACCTGGACAAGGAACCATTTGTCAAAGTCTAGGCTCTGAAGGACAAGTGAAGAACATATCTGAGCTTTAAGGTCTTGAAAAGCATTTTTGCACTCACTTGTCTGCCTCAATGGGTTGCCTATAGTCATAGTCACACTTTATTAATCCTGGGGGAAATTGGTTTTCGTTACAGTTGCACCATAAATAATAAGTAGTAATAGAACCATAAATAGTTAAATAGTAATATGTAAATTATGCCAGTAAATTATGAAATAAGTCCAGGACCAGCCTACTGGTTCAGAGTGTCTGACCCTCCAAGGGAGGAGTTGTAAAGTTTGATGGCCACAGGCAGGAATGACTTCCTATGACGCTCAGTGCTGCATCTCAGTGGAATGAGTCTCTGGCTGAATGTACTCCTGTGCCCACCCAGTACATTATATAGTGGATGGGAGACATTGACCAAGATGGCATGCAACTTGGACAGCATCCTCTTTTCAGACACCACCGTGAGAGAGTCCAGATCCATCCCCACAACATCACTGGCCTTACGAATGAGTTTGTTGATTCCGTTGGTGTCTGCTACCCTCAGCCTGCTGCCCAGCACACAACAGCAAACATGACAGCACTGGCCACCACAGACTTGAAGAACATCCTCAGCATCGTCCGGCAGATGTTAAAGGACCTCAGTCTCCTCAGGAAATACAGACGGCTCCGACCCTTCTTGTAGACAGCCTCAGTGTTCTTTGACCAGTCCAGTTTTTTGTCAATTCGTATCCCCAGGTATTTGTAATCCTCCACCATGTTCACACTGACCCCCTGGATGGAAACAGGGGTCACCGGTACCTTAGCTCTCCTCAGGTCTACCACCAGCTCCTTAGTCTTTTTCACATTACGCTGCAGGTAATTCTGCTCACACCATGTAACAAAGTTTCCTACCGTAGCCCTGTACTCAGCCTCATCTCCCTTGCTGATGCATCCAACTATGGCAGAGTCATCCGAAAACTTCTGAAGATGACAAGACTCTGTGCAGTAGTTGAAGTCCGAGGTGTATGTGGTGAAGAGAAAGGGAAACAAGACAGTCCCCTGTGGAGCCCCAGTGCTGCTGATCATTCTGTCGGACACACAGTGTTGCAAGCACACGCACTGTGGTTTGCCAGTCAGGTAATCAAGAATCCATGATACCAGGGAAGCATCCACCTGCATCGCTGTCAGCTTCTCCCCCAGCAGAGCAGGGCAGATGGTGTTGAACGCACTGGAGAAGTCAAAAAACATGACCCTCACAGTGCTCGCTGGCTTGTCCAGGTGGGCGTAGACATGGTTCAGCAGGTAGACGATGGCATCCTCAACTCCTAGTCGGGGCTGGTAGGCGAACTGGAGGGGATCTAAGTGTGGCCTGACCATAAGCCGGAGCAGCTCCAGAACAAGTCTCTCCAGGGTCTTCATGATGTGGGAGGTCAATGCCACCGGTCTGTAGTCATTGAGGCCGCTGGGGCGCAGCGTCTTTGGCACAGGGACGAGGCAGGACGTCTTCCACAGCACAGGAACCCTCCAGAGCCTCAGGCTCAGGTTGAATACATGGCAAAGTACTCCACATAGCTGAGGGGCACAGGCTTTGAGCACCCTGGTACTGACACCATCCGGTCCTGCAGCCTTGCTTGGGTTGAGACGTTTCAGCTGTCTTCTCACCTGTAGCTTCTCACCTATAAGCTTCTCAGTAAGAATAGTTGGAAGTGCGGCCAGAGTGGCAAATTGGGGAATGAATCTACAATACCACCAGACCAGACCCAGGAAAGACTTCACTTCCTTCTTAGTATAAGGTCAGGATATCAAGGACTGTAACAGATCAATTCCACTTTGTCCACCTATGTTTGAACGTCTCCGTGTCCCAGCTGGTAGCCAAGGTATCCGGTTTCTCTTTTTGCCCACTCACATTTTTGTAGATTGAGGGCGAGACTGGCAACATGAATATTCTCCAGGACACTGTGCAGATGGTCCAGGTGTTCTGACAACCACATCATCTAGATAGGCTGCAATGCAGTCCTCACAGCCTTGCAGCACCCAGTCCATCAGCTGCTGGAAGGCACCATGAAGACCAAAGGACATCATGGTAAATCAAAATAGACCCAGGGGTGTGCAGAAGGCAGGGAGAGGTTTTGACTGGTCAAACAGGGGAACCTGCCATTAACCGTTACTAAGATCCAGTGTAATAATGCTACTATCCCCGTCTAATCCTTTCCAGTAGGTCATCAATGCAGGGC
This sequence comes from Mobula birostris, assembly GCF_030028105.1. NCBI lineage: Eukaryota > Metazoa > Chordata > Chondrichthyes > Myliobatiformes > Myliobatidae > Mobula > Mobula birostris. The sequence continues at coordinate 72,172,139 of NC_092381.1, forward strand.
ATAGGACAGGCATCAAATAAAGAAATAGCATTTAACTTCTGGAAATCAATGCACACCCTCAGGATGCCATCCTTCTTGGGGATGATAAGGATGGAACTGCTCCACTCACTATTTGAAGGCTCACTGACTCCCAGCTCCAGCATGGTCCGAATCTCATCCTTCAGTGTCCCCATAGGTTGCTCTGGTGCTCTGTAGCAGTGTTGGTGTACTGAACTCTAGTCAGGTCTGATCTTGGTGGAATGTTTTAGGAGCTTTGTCAGTCCTGGTCTTAGCTGGAACAGCTGTGAAAAGTCAGTAAGCACCTTCTGCAGCTCCAATGATCAGTGGTCATTGAGATGGGAGAGGTCAACCTCCCCAGGCCTCCACCATCAATGAGTACATCATCTGTACAAATATCAACAGATACAGGAGAACCAGCATATTTCCATGGGCACCATTGCTAGCGTGACTTCTAGGCTTTTTGGTTTCTCCCTCGCACAGACTAGCATTCAAGTCTGGTAGAGATTGTAACCCAGCCATGGCTTTGGTTTTAGCACGAGTCATGCCAAAGTACGAAAGAGCATGTTCTACTCCTGCATTAATAGATGAATGTGATTGACTATTCCTCTTCCTCGGCAACTCATGTGACACACGCAAATCTCTCCTCAGAATCATGTCAATTGGTAATTTCTCCAGCACCCCACACCTTCAAGTACCTATGGTCATTCAGCACAATAGTGAGTTCTGCCAGTGGCTTAGACTTCCAGTCACCATGGACACATTGCACAGGTGTTTGGTGACTATAGTCAACACCAAAGGCAGGCGCAAGATTTTTTTTAATAAATGACAGTGATCTGCCATAATCTAAAGAGCTTAAACAGGTTTTCCATTAACTGACTATTATAAACATGGGCTCATTCTCCTCACATTCTGCTTCTTTTTTATTACCATATTCACAACCATTACAGTTATTATTGTCATTGTCACATTCTCCCTCTTGGTACATAGCAGACAGCTGACAGTTTGGGCTTCTTGAGAGGACATTCAGAGGATTTATGATCTGGCTGCTGAAAATGTAAATAAAAGTCTTAGAAGCAACTATCAAAGCCCTTGTTTTTTCCCACTACCCAATTCTGCAGTTACCCTGAGAGTCCCTTTAAGTGTTAGAGTCTTTGTTGCTTCGAAATAATGGCCGCAATGACACCCCCTCGCAAGCACCGAGGTACTGCAGGGCACATCAGGCCACAGTGAGTCCATCCGCTGGCTCATGCTCTCAGACCCTTGTTCTGGCATCTGGAGGAAGAACCCACAGTCGAAGCTCCAGAACAAAGGCCTCACCAATCTCCTTCTGTACTTGTACTCTGGTCGAATCCATCAGTAGTAGAGACCCTTCAAGCAATGATACATCTCAGGGGGCAACTCTCCTCATGGTAGGGGGCTGGAACGGAAGTGTTGACAATAGGTTTCTGTCACAATATCAAATTTAGCCAGCAGCACCTCCTTTAGGTCAGGATAGTCGTTGGAAATTTCTTCATTCATTACAGCACAGGCTTCAAGACCTTTACCAGTCAGTAGTGGCACGAGCTTGCAGACCCACTCCTCTTCTGGCCATTGCCATATCTGGGCCATCATCTCGAATCTGAGGAGAGAGTTCAGAACATCATCATCTTGTTGATAAGACAACACCTTGGGGCCCTTCTGCAGGCTTTGAAGCTCCTTTCTAAAAGCATTATCTCTCCTCTGTTAGGCAGACAAAAAAGTCTCTGAACAGATTTTCCAGAGTGGGTTTGGAGGTGGTGCCACTTGAAGGCCCTTCTGCTTCTGGCTTGAGTTTGGCCCTGGGCTGAAGTTCTTCATCCACTGGGGTCTCTGCTGTTCCCCAGGCATCTGCTTTATTTTCAGTCTTGGAGGTTTCCTGACTTGGGGCTGTAATCCCACTCTTGTCAAAGTTGAACACAACCCTTTGCGACTGGCCATCCCACCGCTGCCACCATATGTTAGATATGTGAGTTATGACTGAAGGAAAAATGGCTGGAGCCACTTAGCACTTTAGTGAATGGATATTTGTTAGGTGCATCAAATAAAAAAACTTACAAAAGTTAGTGAAAATAATGAAAACTGCCAATATTTACAAAAAGCTATCAAGCAGAAAACAGAATAATAGCTCCATACTATTTTGTCCAGTGTTAACTCCTGGCAGCTCCAATCTCCCTCTCCTACTGGAAGCAATGAGTCCCACTTTTTTTAAGGCACCAGGACATACCATCTTTAACTACGCACAAAGTTAACTTAAGGCTACACATGAATTTGAATATTATGAAGTTACAATCATATTACAAAATAAACAGAAGTATCTACCTCCAATACAGTACACAAACAACATATACACATTTAAACATCCCCTTACTAAAGAACTGTGTATGGTGGGAAAGGCACCATAAAGCCACCTCAAGCACATCAGCTCTGTTTAGAGCCCATTATAAGAACATATCGAGAGAAGACACTGAAGTATGTACACTCAGCAGAATGAAAAGGCAATGCTCAAATATGTGTGAATGTATTGAATTGAATGGATTTTATTACTTACATCCTTCATATACATGAGGAGTAAAAACCTTTATGTTACATCTCCCTCTAACTGTGCAATTTATAGTAATTTATAATAAATTAGAATGTACAACAGGGCAGTCAATATAACATAGAAATACAGTTGTGGCAGCATGAATTAATCAGTCTGATGGCCTGGTGGAAGAAGCTGTCTCGGAGCCTGTTGGTCCTGGTTTCTATGCTGCAGTACCGTTTCCCGGATGGTAGCAGCTGGAACAGTTTGCGGTCGGGGTGACTCAGGACCCCAATGATCCTCTGGGCCCTTTTTACACACCTGTCTTTGTAAATGTCCTGAATAATGGGAAGTTCACAGCTACAGATGAGCTGGGCTGTCTACAGCTCTCTCTGTAGAGTCCTGCGATTGAGGGAAGTACAGTTCCCATACCAGGCAGTGATGCAGCCAGTCAGGATGCTCTCAATTGTGACCCTGTAGAAAGTTCTTAGGATTTGGAGGCCCATACCGAACTTCAACAGTCTAAGGTGAAAAGAGGTGCTGTTGTGCCTTTTTCAGCACACAGCTGGTACGTACAGATCATGTGAGAGCCTCAGTGATGTTTATGCTGAATAATTTAAAGCTGTTCACCCTCTCAACCACAGATCCATTCATGTCAATAGGGGTGAGCCTGTCTCCATTCCCCCTGTAGTCCACAACCAGCTCCTTTGTTTTTGCGAAATTGAAGGAGAAGTTGTTTTCTTGACACCACTGTGTCAGAGTGATGACTTCTTCCTTGTAGGCTGTCTCATTAATATTTGAGATTAGGCCAATCAGTGTAGCGTCATCAGCAAATTTAATTAGCAGATTGGTGCTGTGGGTGGTGACACAGTCATTGGTATACAAAGAGTAAAGGAGGGGGCTTAGGACATAGCCCTCAGGGGCACCTATTTTGAGGGTCAGAGGAGCAGAGGTGAGGGAGCCCAGTCTTACCACATCCCGGCAGTTTGACAGGAAGCCCAGGATCCAGCTATACAAGGCAGGGTGAAGGCCAAGGTCTCTGAGCTTCTTGTCGAGCCTGGAAGGAATTATGGTATTGAATGCTGAACTGTAGACCAAGAATAGCATTTTCACATAAGCATCCTTCTTCTCCAGATGTGCAAGGATGGTGTGTAGAGCTGTGGCTATTGCGTCATCTGTTGATCGGTTTTGTCGGTAGGTGAATTGTAGGGGGTCCAGTGTGGGTGGTAGCATGCTGCAGATGTAGTCCTCGACCAGCCTCTCAAAGCATTTGCTTATTATTGAGGTGAGTGCGACAGCACGCCAGTTGTTCAGACATGTTACCTTGGTCTTTTTGGTTACAGGGATAATGGTGAATGTTTTGAAGCAGGAGGACACTTTACACTGGGAGAGGGAAAGATTAAAAATGTCTGTAAACACATCTGCCAGTCGTAACGAGTGCTCTCTGTAAAGGCAGGCAATGTTCCTGGAATCTACTATCGTCTGTGTAAACTAAACACTTGCCTTGTAAATTTGCTTTAAACTTTCCTCCTCTTACCTTAAAACTTTGCCCTCCAGTATTCTGGGAAATGGTCTCTGACTATCTACCCCATCTATGCCTCACAATATTTTTATATACTTCCATCAGATCACTCCTCAGGCTCTGGTACTCCAGAGAAGATGATCCAAGTTTGTTCATGTAAAGTGATGACAAGAACTGCATACAATATTCCAAATGTGGTCTAACCAGTTTGAGTACAGGAAGGGGATAGAGAGCTTAGTAACATGTTGTCAGGACAACAACCTTTCCCTTAATGTCAGAAAAACTAAACAGCTGGTCATTGACTTCAAAAACCTGGGCAGTGTACGTGCTCTTCTCTACGTTAATGTTCAGGTTGAGAGCTTCAAGTTACTAGGAGTGAACATCCATTAGCCTGTCCTTCTCCAACCACATTGACACCACAGTCAAGAAAGCTCACTAGTGTCTTTACTTCCTCAAAAGGCTAAGAAAATTTGGCATGCCCCTGTTGACCCTTACTAATTTTTATTAATGCACCATCGAAAGCATCTTATCTTGATACATTAATGGCTTGATGTGACAAATGCATTCCATGTGATTGCAAGGAACTGCTGACAGTAGTGGACACAGTTCAGCACATTATGGGTACCACCCTTCTCTCCATGGACTGCCTATACTTCTTGCTGCCTCATCATCAAAGACCACACCGACCCAGGACATTCTCTCTTCTGCCCTCTTCCGCCAGGCAGAAGATACAAAAGCCTGAAAGCACATACACCAAAATCAAAGACAGCTTCTACCATGCCATTATAAGCTATTAAATAGTTACCTAGTATAACAAAATGAGTTTTTGACCTCACAATGTACAATCTGCCTTATGATCTTGCTCAATGCTTACCTGCACTGCATTTTCTCGGTAGCCTTATTCTGCATTGTTAGTGTTTTACATTGTACCACATTAATGGAATGTGTAATGACGTAACCTGTTTGAACAGTATGCAAGACAAGTTTTCCACTGTATCTTGGGATGGGACATGACAATAATTGAGATTGAGAGGATTGAGAGCTTCATGTTACTAGGAGCGAACATCACCAATAGCCTGTCCTGGTCAGCCACCTTGACATCACAGCCTGGAAAGCTCACTAGGTAGCAATTTTAATATTCATTTCACGAGGACTAGAATATAAAAACATGGACATAATGCTGAGACTTTGTAAAGTACTAGTCAGACTGCATTTGGAGTATTGTGAGCAGTTTTGGGCCCCATATCTAAGAGATGTCACGAACCCTGTGACAGGTTAAAAAGGACCTGCAGAAATGGAACACCTCTGGAGTCTGGTTTACTATAAGTTAAGACTATATTTATCACTACTACGAATTAATATCATTAAACTGAATAATACAATACAGGTTATAAACTATTTTATATACATATCTCCGTAAATGTGTGTGTGGATACAAAAATAATAGACCGGGAGGTGTCAGGTAAGATTAAGCAGTTCAGTTCACTTTGTGTTGCGTCGAGTTGAATTGATGGATAGAGAGAGAGTTAATTGAGTTGATGTTCCAGTTGGCAGCTTTAGTTGTTCTTGCTTCCAAAGTCTTCAGAGTCACTTCATATGACCCCCCACACAGACACAGATGGACAGAGCCCCTTCTAGGGAACAGTCTACTAACCCATGGCACAGGTTCACCACCAGCAGACGCCCACAGGCAAGCTCTTACCCACACTGGTAACCACGTGTTGAAATTAATCGGTTCGTGGCCTCCACCCTCGTGGTAGTCTTAAACTCTACCAGTGGTTTCTCGGATAGCTTCCCCAGTTCTCTCATGTCGTGTCTCCTCTGCCGTTATCAGACCGAAGGATCAACTTTTTATAATCCATCCAAAATTCCAGCATTCGTTAGCTCAACCGCTCTGAGCTGTTACCATGGTGGCTTCCCAGCTTGTGTCTTAGCTCGCGCCATATTCTCTTTCTCTTTTAATTGCCTCCTTGTTCATTAGACTGCTGAACTTTCTAGCAGTTTCTCACCTGTGTGACAGAGAGGATGTATTGGCACTGGAGAGGGTCTAGAGGAGGTTGTTGAGAATTATCCTGCAAATGAAAAGGTTAATGTATGAGGAGTGTTTGATAGCTCTGGGGCTGTACTCACTGGAACTTAGAAGTGGGGGTGGGGGTCTCATTGAAACCTACTGAATATTGAAAGTCTTGGACAAGGTGGATGTGGAGAGGATATTTCCAATACTGCGAGAGTCTAGGACCTCAAAATAGAAAGACATCCCTTTGGAATGGAGATGAGGAGGAATTTCTTTAGCCAGAGGGTGGTGACTCTGTGGAAGTCATTGCCACAGGCGACTCTGGAGGCCAAGTCATTAGGTATATTTAAAGTGATAGCTGATAGGCTCTTGATTAATATGGGTGATAACTTACAGGGAGAAAGCAGAATGGGGTTGAGAGAGCACATAAATCATCCAGGATCGAAAGGTGCAGCAGATTCAATATGCCGGAAGGCCTAATTCTGCTCCTATGTCTTATGGTCTAATAAACCATTTCCAATTCTACTGGTGCTGCCTGGCCTGCTGCATTCCACCAGTATTTTGTGTGTGTTGCTTGAATTTCCAGCATCTGCAGATTTTCTAGTGTTTCCAATTCTAGTGTTGCAACTTAACTTCCAGACTTATATACTCTCAAGTTCAATTTATGGTCATTCATCTGTACACACGTGAACTGCCAAACGAAACAACATTCCTCCAGACCAACACACAAAGTGCTGGAGGAACTCAGCAGGCCAGGCAGCATCTATGGAAAAAAGCACAGTCGACGTTTCAGGCCAAGACCTTTCGCCAGGACTGGAGAAAATAAAGCTGAGGGATAGATTTGAAAGATCAGGGAAGGGGAGAGAGAAATACCAGGTGACACGTGAAACTTGGAGGGGGAGGGATGAAGTAAAGAGCTGGGAAGTTGATTGGTGAAAGAGACAGAAGGCCATGGAATGAAAAAAAAAGGGTGTGGGGGGGGGAAGGAGTACCAGAGGGAGGTGATGGGCAGGCAAGGAGATAACATGAGTGGAAAGGGGATGGGAAATACTGGAATCGATGAGAAATTTGAGAAATTGACATTTACTCCATCAGGTTGAGGCAACCCAAATGGAACATGTTGTTGTTCCTCCAACCTAAATGTTACCTCGTCACGATAGTGAAGGAGGCCATGGATGACATATTGGAATGGGAATGGAATTAAAATGGGTCACCACTGGGAGATCCTGCTTGTTCTGGTGGTGAGAGCGTAGATGCTCGGCAAAGCGGTCTCCCAATCTACATCAGGTCTCACAAGGCCTCACAGGGAGCACCAAACACAGTACATAACCCCAACAGACTCACAGGCAAAGTGTCGCCTCACCTGGAAGGACTATTTGGGGCCCTGAATGGTAGTGAGGGAGAGGTGTAGGGGCAGGTGTAGCACTTGTTCTGCTTGCAAGACTAAGGGCCAGGAGGGAGATCAGTGAGGAGGGACGAATGGACAAGGGTGTCGCATAAGGAGCGATCCCTGTGGAAAGCAGAAAGTGGGTGGGGGGGGGAGGGAAAGATGTGCTTGGTGGTGGGATCCTGTCGGAGGTGGCGGAAATATTGGAGAATTATGTGCTGGATGTGGAGCCTGGTGGTATGTAGGTGAGGACAAGAGGAAGCCTATCCCTGGTAGGGTGGTGAGAGGATGGGGCAAGAGTAGACGTGCGTGAAATGGAAGAGATGTGGTTGAGGGCAGCATTAATGGTAGAGGAAGGAAACCCCTTTCTTTGAAAAAGGAGGGTACCTCCTACGTTCTAGAATGAAAAGCCTCATCCTGACAGCAGATGCAGCAGAGACAGAGACGGCATTTTTATGTGTAGCAGGGTGGGACGAAGTATAGTCCAGGTAGCTGTGAGAGTTTGTTCGTTTATAATAGACATCAGTGGATCAGCTGTCTCCAGAGATAGAGACAGTGAGATCGAGAAAGAGAAGGGAAGTGTCGGAAATGGACCAGGTGAATTTGAGGGCAGGGTGGAAGTTGGAGGCAAAGTGGATGAAATCGACAAGTTCAGCACAGGTGCAGGAAGCAGCACCAATGCAGTCCTCAATGTAATGTAGGAAAAGAGCGGGATAGGAATGTAGGCTTGGAACAAAGACTGTTCCACGTAGCCGACAAATAGGCATGCATAGCTGGGACCCATGTGAGTCCCCTTGGCTCCCACTTTTATTTGAAGGAAGTGGGAGGAGCCAAAGAAGAAATTATTTAGAGTGAGGACAAGTTCCGCTAGGCAGAGGAGGGGAACTATTTGGGTCTGGTGTCCAGGAAGAAATGGAGAGCTTTGAGGCCTTCTTGGTGGGGGATGGAGGAGTATAGGGACTGGACATTCATCGTAAAAATAAGACAGACCCCAAGAAGCCCGAGTACATTAATGCTCCTAAGGGTCTTGCATTTACTGTACACTTTTCTCTTACATTTGTCTTTCCAAAGTGCAGTACCTCACATTTGCCTGCCATTTTCATGCATATTTATGTGCAATGTAATAGACAATACCCAGGTATGAAATTTCAGAAACAACGGCGTTAGATCAAGAGAAAAAATGGGTGCAGCATAATGGTACAGCAAATACTGCTGTTGCCTTACAGTTCCAGGGACTTGGGGATTAATCCTGAGCTCATGTGATATTTGTGTAGTTTGCACATTCTCCCCATGATTATGCAGCTTTCTGCTTGGTGTTCTAGCTTCCTCACTTATTGTAAAGACATGCTGGTGTGTTAATTGGCTGCAGGAAATAAAATACTTCATGTAGATAATGGCAAAAGAAGCCAAGGGGAATTAATGACACAAAAAGAAAATTTGTTGTGAGGCACAGGGAAATGAGGAAAGGAGAATGGACAACGGGATTGTTCTCCTGGGAGCTAATGTCAACATGATAGGTCGAGTGCCCTGTACTATGTTTAATAAGGTTGTAAGAGCCTTTTTATTTGTATTCAGTCCAGCCAAAGCAAGAGTTGCAGTGAAATTTAGTGAAATCCAATTTAGAGGAATTCAAGTACTGAGAAGTTTTGGGCTTTAGTGAAACTGAACATTGTCAAGGAAAGATGCGTTTGGCATCAAGGATGAAATAAGGTTCTTTGGAAGTAATTTTAGCATCACAGGAATTGCATTTGACACCAGATCATGCAAGGAAGTACTACAATAGATGCCCAACAACTTGGCTTGAGAAGCAGGATTTAAAGTTTGAAGATCATTTAAAAGCAAAAGAAAGAGTGCGAGTGAGCAGGCAAGAGAGTGAGAACAAATGCTCTTGTGGTTTACGAAGGTGGTTTCCAGATACTTAAGGTTCTGCCACAGCTACAGATCATTAAGGTATGCTGAAAGATCAAAATTGTGTGTGGACAGACATTATAGCTTGGCAAAGGATGAACCTTTGATTGATCAGTTAACAAGGATGAAAGTTTAAAAGTGGAGCAATCCCAGGCCAGGATGTCGGTCAGCAGGTGCAAGCATGGTTTTGTCAGCTCATATAATGTGGAAGATGAGAAGCCTGACAGCACAGCAACAGAATAATAAAGTTTGGAGATATTTGGGTAAAAGCTTAAGCAGCTGATGATTTGAGAATTTATTTTGCAATTATCTAATGATGAACAATACTTCTTAAACATTGTCACTGTTGTACTGCACTGTAACTGCAGTTTCTTGTATTACAACAATGACAATATTTCAACAGTTCTTAATGACTATAACATATGGGGTCATTCTGAGAGCAAGTAAAAGATGTTATATGTTTCTTAATTCGGTAAATGGAGCAACTGATTTATGCAGAGAAATATCAACTATAGCAATGAAGTAAATGACTAGACCATGATTGTAGGTCCCCCCCGCCCCCCGCCACCAGCAAAGGGTTGGGAAGAATTCTGCTGTTTTTCAAATAACACAATCATGTGTCCGAACATGTTATTTCAGCAAATAACAAATAAAAATTACAAATTACAAATAGAAATGAGGACTTTATCGTTCACACAGTTTTGCAATCGAACATGTTATTTCAGCATCACCTCTGAGAATGACGGTATCTCCAACAGTGCAGCTCTTTCTCAGTCGTGCAGAATACGTCACCTTGGACGATGTGCTCAGAATCTCAAAACCACAACCTTATCTTCAGAAGCAGGAGTGTCTACCAACCCATTAATGTGGATTCAGCTATTTTCAAAACAGACAACTGGTCTAATTAAGATAATTTCAAAACTTTTTCCAATCATTACAAAAGTATTCCCTCATTAATCCAAGGTCAATTTAAGGTTCTTTCACAAAGAACATACAATAAGTTCATTGTCAGAATCAGAATCTCAGGTTAATATTGCTGGCATATGTCATGAAATTTGCTGTTATGCAGCAGCAGTACAATGCAACACTGTCTGTCTGTCTAGGTACCATATCAGATGCGGACGTTGGTGACCATGGTTTTCCATATAGATCTATCCTTCGTTCTTTTAATAACTTCCATTTCCTCGATGTGTAACCACCTGGCTAGGCTTTTGATGTACATAAGCCGAGATCTTCCTCTAGGTTTGCTCCTCTTGCTCTTTCCAGAGAGCATGAGTTTTTCTAGCTCATCTTTCCGCATGATGTGTCCTAGGAATCTGAGTTGTCTTTCTCTTATTGTTGGTAAGAGTGATCGAACTGCCTGGGCTCTTCTGAGAACTTCTTCATTTGATGTGTGTGTGGTCCATGATACTTTTAACATTCTCCTGTAGAACCATAATTCAGCTGCTTCTAGTCTCTTTTCCATTGCTGGGGAAATGGTCCAGCATTCACTTCCGTAAGTCAGGATAAAATAAATGTAGCACTGCAGTATTCTGTTTTTAGTGTACGTGCTCATCTTTCTGTCTGTTAAGCAACACACATCAAAGTTGCTGGTGAACGCAGCAGGCCAGGCAGCATCTGTAGGAAGAGGTGCAGTCGACGTTTCAGGCCGAGACCCTTCGTCAGGACTAACTGAAGGAAGAGTGAGTAAGGGATTTGAAAGTTGGAGGGGGAGGGGGAGATCCAAAATGATAGGAGAAGACAGGAGGGGGAGGGATAGAGCCAAGAGCTGGACAGGTGATAGGCAAAAGGGGATACGAGAGGATCATGGGACAGGAGGTCCGGGAAGAAAGACAAGGGGGGGGGAGACCCAGAGGATGGGCAAGAGGTATATTCAGAGGGACAGAGGGAGAAAAAGGAGAGTGAGAGAAAGAATGTGTGCATAAAAATAAGTAACAGATGGGGTACGAGGGGGAGGTGGGGCCTTAGCGGAAGTTAGAGAAGTCGATGTTCATGCCATCAGGTCGGAATACCCAGACGGAATATAAGGTGTTGTTCCTCCAACCTGAGTGTGGCTTCATCTTTACAGTAGAGGAGGCCGTGGATAGACATGTCAGAATGGGAATGGGATGTGGAACTAAAATGTATGGCCACTGGGAGATCCTGCTTTCTCTGGCGGACAGAGCGTGGATGTTCAGCAAAGCAGTCTCCCAGCCTGCGTCGGGTCTCGCCAATATATAAAAGGCCACATCGGGAGCACCGGACGCAGTATATCACCCCAGTCGACTCACAGGTGAAGTGTTGCCTCACCTGGAAGGACTGTTTGGGGCCTTGAATGGTGGTAAGGGAGGAAGTGTAAGGGCATGTGTAGCACTTGTTCCGCTTACACGAATAAGTGCCAGGAGGGAGATCAGTGGGGAGGGTTGGGGGGGATGGATGGACAAGGGAGTTGCGTAGGGAGCGATCCCTGCGGAATGCAGAGAGAGGGGGGGAGGGAAAGATGTACTTAGTGGTGGGATCCCGTTGGAGGTGGCGGAAGTTACGAAGAATAATATGTTGGACCCGGAGGCTGGTGGGGTGGTAGGTGAGGACCAGGGAAACCCTATTCCTAGTGGGGTGGCGGGAGGATGGAGTGAGAGCAGATGTACATGAAATGGGGGAGATGCGTTTAAGAGCAGAGTTGATAGTGGAGGAAGGGAAGCCCCTTTCTTTAAAAAAGGAAGACATCTCCCTCGTCCTAGAATAAAAAGCCTCATCCTGAGAGCAGATGCGGCGGAGACGGAGGAATTGCGAGAAGGGGATGGCGTTTTTGCAAGAGACAGGGTGAGAAGAGGAATAGTCCAGATAGCTGTGAGAGTCAGTAGGCTTATAGTAGACATCAGTGGATAAGCTGTCTCCAGAGACAGAGACAGAAAGATCTAGAAAGGGGAGGGAGGTGTCGGAAATGGACCAGGTAAACTTGAGGGCAGGGTGAAAGTTGGAGGCAAAGTTAATAAAGTCAACGAATTCTGCATGCGTGCAGGAAGCAGCGCCAATGCAGTCGTCGATGTAGCGAAGGAAAAGTGGGGGACAGATACCAGAATAGGCACGGAACATGGATTGTTCCACAAACCCAACAAAAAGGCAGGCATAGCTAGGACCCATACGGGTGCCCATAGCTACACCTTTAGTTTGGAGGAAGTGGGAGGAGCCAAAGGAGAAATTATTAAGAGTAAGGACTAATTCCGCTAGACGGAGCAGAGTGGTGGTAGAGGGGAACTGATTAGGTCTGGAATCCAAAAAGAAGCGTAGAGCTTTGAGACCATCCTGATGGGAGATGGAAGTATATAAGGACTGGACATCCCTGGTGAAAATAAAGCGGTGGGGGCCAGGGAACTTAAGACATCGAAAAGTTTAAGAGCGTGAGAAGTGTCACGAACATAGGTCGGAAGGGATTGAACAAGGGGTGATAAAACCGTGTCGAGGTATGCAGAAATGAGTTCGGTGGGGCAGGAGCAAGCTGAGACAATAGGTCGGCCAGGACAGGCAGGTTTGTGGATCTTGGGTAGGAGGTAGAAACGGGAAGTGCGGGGTGTGGGAACTATAAGGTTGGTAGCAGTGGATGGGAGATCCCCTGAGCGGATAAAGTCGGTGATGGTGTGGGAGACAATGGCCTGGTGCTCCTTAGTGGCTTCACGATCGAGGGGTAAATAAGAGGAGGTATCCGCGAGTTGTCGCTGTGCCTCGGCAAGGTAGAGGTCTGTCTGTTAATATGGTCTTCATTTTTTGGAAAGCTTCTTTCGCCATTGCTATTCTGTATTTGATATCGGTGTTGCACCTGCCATTACTTGTTATTAGGCTGCCAAGATATCTGAATTTGATGACTTGTTTGATGTTTGTATTTCCAATCTTGATCACACATTGTGAGATGTTTGTCTTTCTGGAGATGACCATGCTTTCTGTCTTCCTGGTGTTGATTGAGAGGCCTCTGCGATTACTTTCTGCTGCCACTATAGTGAGTAGTTCTTGAAGTTTTGTTTCTGAGTCAGCTATTAGTACGATGTCATCAGCATATCTGATGTTATTTACATTATGGCCTCCAATTGTGAATCCTTTGATGTCTTTGATACTTCTCAAGATATTTTCACTACACAGGTTGAATAAGTCTGGCGAAAAGACACAACCTTGCCTGACTCCTCTCGTGATATTCACATACTCACTCACTTCTCCTTCTATTCTGATGGATGCTGTCTGGTCTCAGTATAAGTTTCTCAAGATCTTGAACCATATCCAGAAGATCTTGCTTATGTTAAGATCTTATCTTACAATGCAATACACAATAACAAAAAATGTAAATTAAAGTATATAGGTATTTAAAAAGTAAAATTAAGTAAGTAGTTCAAAAAGAGAAGTAGAAAGTAATGATTTAGTGTTCAAGGATATAACGTCCATTCAGAAATCTGATGGCACAGGGAAAAAAGCAGCTATTCCATTGTAACCTTAAATTTACTAATATGTTATATTTTATAAACTTGAAGTCTCATTCAACCTTTATAATTCAACAAAATGTTTTATACAAACACATTCCTTTTGGAATTGAAGGAATCATTGCATTCATTGGTTTGGAGGTCTGCTTGAGCAGAAGTAAGCACCTCCACCCTCTATTGCAGCTCTTGTTTTTGGCTTGCAATCACTTTAATGGTTTTCATTCTTTGCTTTGGGAAACTACAGATACTTATTACAAATAAAAATGAGGACTTTATCGTTCACACGGTTTTGCAATCGAACATGTTATTTCAGCATCACCTCTGAGAATGACGGTATCTCCAACAGTGCAGCTCTTTCTCAGTCGTGCAGAATACGTCACCTTGGACGATGTGCTCAGAATCTCAAACCCACAACCTTATCTTCAGAAGCAGGAGTGTCTACCAACCCATTAATGTGGATTCAGCTATTTTCAAAACAGACAACTGGTCCAATTAGATAATTTCAAAACTTTTTCCAATCATTACAGAAGTATTCCCTCAATAATCCAAGGTCAATTTAAGGTCCAATTAACCCTGATGAAGGGTTTCGGCCCGAAACGTCGACTGTACCTCTTCCTATAGATGATGCCTGGCCTGCTGCGTTCACCAGCAATTTTTATGTGTGTCACTTTATCGCTCGCTGTCTCCTGACCTCTCCGTGATAATTAATTGAACATTTTTTTAAAAATTGCAACTTGAAATTCTGGAAATTAGATTTAAAGCCAACTTATTTTTCTCAATTGACCCTGTCAAGTTATCCCAAAATTGATGTACACATGTATGTATATACACACACATTGATGATGCTGTATTTCTATTTTGGTTTGAAGTGCAGCAATGCAAATACACAATATTGTAACTTCATACATTAAATGAGTAATTTTAAATCACAACCATGTCTGCAATCAACAACACAGTTAAGAGAACTAATGTCCTTTATGTTCATTGATATAAGGAATATGAGGGAGCATTTTTATGCATCTTTGTCCAAAAATCATATTAGTTGTAATCTTACTGAATGGCAGAAAAGTTCAAAGGGCTATGTAAATTCTTATTTACATTTCTTATGGTCACATGATCAGCATATATCAAGCACAAAACAAAAACCCATGGCCACTAGTGACTGAACACCCATTAACTTCCAAGTAAATTTTATGGGGGTGGATTCTTTTAATGGAGTTTTTAAATAAAGTTTTTTTGAAGCAGATAAGCTATCAGTAAACTGTTAAGTACTAGATGGCATGAAACATCACTAAGTGGATTATAATGATCTTATACGAAGGAAGAATTGGGAGACGAAATTGACTCTAAGAAATTAGTGAAGTCTAAGACATAACTAAAGCTATCACTCCAGGAATTATTCCAAATAAAAAACAAAGGTGAAAAAGGTACAATGTCTACCACCCAACTCAGCTAGTGATCAACTTTTATGGACTCCTAGAGGTTGTCAAAGCAGCAAAATGTGGACTCTTCCTGCTGGCCTCCGGCAGCCCACTATTGGCAAAAATTGGTATTTAGTTCATCCTCTAAATCAGTGTTTCCCAACCATTTTTAGCTCAACGCCTCCCCTCTGGAGCCTCTGGTGAAGAGTAAACCTGCAACCTCGAGGACAGTGAGAAAATGGTTGGAGGAGGTGTTGTAACGTGGATGTAATCACCGGAGAGACAGAGTCACTGGTAGATACAAAGCAGCTTCTTTATTCGACACAACAAGGTACAGCAGGCATCTTAACGGATGGAGACGCTTTCCGCAGAAGGGTCTGCTAGCTAAAATGTGGGCTCGATACTTATATGCTAAACACAAAGGCAATCGCTACTTAAAAAGTTACAGACAATGCTTCCTTTTGAAGTCACATACAAACATCACACCTTCGGATTTCATCCTTTCCTTCCGACGCCAACATGTCTGTGTTGGTATCCACAGCCTTTAATTCGATCCACAATACATTCATTTGGCATTTTACGTGCTAACATAGAAGACAATTAATATTTAAAATGTATAGATAAGACTGTCTTCGAAACTACAGCATCAGGAGCCAGAAGCATCTGGTATTTACACCTTTTAGGAAGCCCATTGTGGTGGACTCAATCCACAGTCCTTTGTCAAACAGTTAAAATAGAAGTCTGGTGGCCAAAGTCATTTAAGTGTAAACAAATCATCTACCCAAAAAGAAATCCACTCTAACAGGAGGCTTATGAGGTGCTCCAGGGTTGTTTTGAGGTGACAGACTGGCAGGCACTCTGTGAGCCACGTGGAGAGGATATTGATGGGCTCACAGAGCGCATCACTGATTATATCAACTTCTGTGTGGACTGCAATGTTCCGACAAGAACTGTCCTTTGTTATTCCAATAACAAGCCATGGGTGACAAAGGACATTAAGGACATCCTGAACGCTAAAAAGAGGGCGTTTAGAGATGGGAATAGGGAGGAGCTGAGGGTGATACAGAGGGACCTGAAAGCCAGGATCAGGGAGACTAAAGACAGGTACAGGAGGAAGCTTGAGTGGAAACTCCAGCAGAACAACATGAGAGAGGTCTGGAGGGGGATGAGGACCATCACTGGGTTCTGGCAAACTAGCAACAGAGGAGCTGAAGGCAGTGTGGACAGGGCCAATGAACTTAACCTGTTCTTTAACAGATTTGACATTGTGGCCCCTGCCCATCCCACACATGAGCCATCCGTTGTTGGCCCCCAACCAGCACATATTTCACTCTCCCCTCCTACCCCTCCTCACAGTCCCTCACCCTGCCCTCATGACTATACCCTTTCCCCACACGAAACCACCATGGTGGGCTTCACAGCTGAACAGGTGAGAAGACAGCTGAAACGTCTCAACCCAAGCAAGGCTGCAGGACCGGACGGTGTCAGTACCAAGGTGCTCAAAGCCTGTGTCCCTCAGCTATGTCGAGTACTTTGTCATGTATTCAACCTGAGCCTGAGGTCCTGGAGGGTTCCTGTACTGTGGAAGACGTCATGCTTTGTCCCTATGCCAGTTTTGCCGCACCCCAGCGGCCTCAATGACTACAGACCGGTGGTATTGACCTCCCACATCATAAAGACCCTGGAGAGACTTGTTCAGGAGCTGCTCCGGCCTATGTCAGGCTACACTTAGATCCAGTTCTTCTACCAGCCCCGACTAGGAGTTGAGGATGCCATCGTCTACCTGCTGAACCGTGTCTACGCCCACCTGGACAAGCCAGCGGGTACTATGAGGGTCATGTTTTTTGACTTCTCCAGTGTGTTCAACACCATCCGCCCTGCTCTGCTGGGGGAGAAGCTGACAGCGATGCAGGTGGATGCTTCCCTGGTATCATGGATTCTTGATTACCTGACTGGCAGACCACAGTATTTGTGCTTGCAACATTGTGTGTCTGACAGAGTGATCAGCAGCACTGGGGCTCCACAGGGGACTGTCTTGTCTCCCTTCCTCTTCACCATTTATACCTCGGAATTCAAATACTGCACAGAGTCTTGTCATCTTCAGAAGTTTTCAGATGACTCTGCCATAGTCGGATGCATCAGTAAGGGAGGTGAGGCTGAGTACAGGGCTACAGTAGGAAACGTTGTGGGAAATGGTGTAAGCAGAATTACCTGCAGCTTAATATGAAAAAGACTAAGGAGCTGGTGGTAGACATGAGGAGAGCTAAGGTACCGGTGACCCCTGTTTCCATCCAGGAGGTCAGTGTGGACATGGTGGAGGATTACAAATACCTGGGGATACGAATTGACAATAAACTGGACTCGTCAAAGAACAATGAAGCTGTCTACAAGAAGGGTCAGAGCCGTCTCTATTTCCTGAGGAGACCTCAATCTGCCGGACAATGCTGAGGATGTGCTTCGAGTCTGTGGTGGCCAGTGCTATCATGTTTGTTGTTGTGTACTGGGGCAGCAGGCTGAGGGTAGCAGACACCAACAGAATCAACAAACTCATTCGTAAGGCCAGTGATGTTGTGGGGATGGAACTGGACTCTCTCACAGTGTTGTCTGAAAAGAGGATGCTGTCTAAGTTGCAGGCCATCTTGGCCAATGTTTCCCATCCACTACATAACGTACTGGGTGGGCACAGGAGTACATTCAGCCAGAGACTCATTCCTCCGAGATGCAGCACAGAGCGTCATAGGAAGTCAATCCTGACTGTGGCCATCAAACTTTACAACTCCTCCCTTGGAGGGTCAGACACCCTGAGCCAATAGGCTGGTCCTGGAATTATTTCATAATTTACTGGCATAATTTACATATTACTATTTAACTATTTATGGTTCTATTACTATTTATTATTTATGGTGCAACTGTAACGAAAACCAATTTCCCCCGGGATCAATAAAGTATGACCATGACTATGACTAAAGCACCTTCACACTTGCCAATGCCCCTCTTAGGCACAATATACTTTCTGGCACCCCCATAGTGTAAAGTCACGTCTACCATATGCTAACATGAGAGAAATGATACTGCTTGAAATCTTTGATGGTCTTTAAACCTAGCTTACACAGTACCTGTGCGCTGTACAGCAGCTTCGATATCAATGTGATCCTTGAGCTTGATAGCTTTTAGCAAGAACTGAAATATGTGGTTCAAGTTGTGACAGCAAAAGCCGCAAGTCCCAATGCGTAACAATGTCCAAGCGGTTTCTGTTTTTTGTGGAGTATGTGGTTCACTACAATGAAGCCTCTTTCAACAAGGTAGGAGGATGGAAGTGCAATGAAGAGCAGTTTGGCTCTTCTCCAAAAACCAAGTCTTATTACAGTGTAGTCATATACCACCAAAGTAGACATTTTTGAAAAGCATTTTCACTTCTTTGTCATTCTGAATTTCCATCATTTCTTCTTGCAAGCTCTCTTCCTGTTCTTTCACCTTGCAAAGAAATGAGTTAATTACCCAGTGCAGAATTTCCAGATCATTTAAATCCTTGAATCGATTCTGAAAATCCTTCTTCAGTGACTGCTGGTGTAAACAGTACTCTTGCAAATCGTCTGTGAAAGAAAGTGCCATATTTTCCATGTAGGAAAACTGAGAGAACATTCTTCTCCCAATGTTTTGCGTATATATTTCCAATTTTCCAATAAAAGTGGACACTGCACTTTTTGTCTGGATTAAATTGAAATTCTCACCCTGCAGTTTCATATTTAGAATGTTCATTTTGTCATACAGATTGGATAGTATGCCAAATCTCTATGTAGAAGTTCAACATTGTTTCCCAAGCTCTTGTTGACTTTGAGCAAAAATTCAACCACAGTGTTAAAAAGATCAAAAACATTTTAAGCAGCAGCTTCTTGACAGCTAATGCACTTCACTGTGAAGAAGCAAGCGTTCAAACTCTTCATCGTTACCTTGACATAATTGGTGAAATATTCTATATAATGGATGAGCTTTAATTTTGTTGATAGCAGGTATTCCAAGAGTCATGCTTGAAAAAAAAGTCACTGGCTAAGGAATTTGGCTGCCAGATGTTGATGAATTGCAAACAGAGTTTCTTTTCTCATAAATGCCACTAACCAGCATGGCAACCTGTCATATATGGTGCTGCATCTGTTGCACAAGAAGTCATGTTCCTTATCGGAATGCTTTTATCCTCAATATACATTTTGAGCTTGTCATAGATTGATTCTCCATTGATATTGGTTTTAACTTTTTACTAAAGAGAATACCTTCATAAACTTTTCCATTTTTGAAAAACTGTACATATGCCTCATTGTCATGTACAGTTGACTCCTCCAGTTGTATCTCAAATTCTGTTTTTTGTAGCTCTGTGCATAGACGATCACTCATTTTGTCAATACAATGAGCTACAGAATTATTACTTTGAGAAATTGATTTTAAAATACTGGTATCTATTTTGAGAACAGTGGTGAGCACTTCTAATACAGAAGGCATTATAATTCTTTTACCAATTGTATGAGATTCGCCACATTTTGCTACCATTTCAGAAATATTATAAGACGCAATGAGACAACTATCAAGGTAATTTTCATTTTTAGCTTTCTTGGCATATATGAAGCCGAGGTCGCTTTGAACACCTCAAGTGGAATCCTCGGGGTCGGCAGGTTGACTGATTGGCTCTACTTCACCATTTGGTTCCAGCCAGAACTGCATCTTTGCATGACCTGTGTTCTGTAGATCTGTAGAGGTTGGACTTGACTTACCAACTATTAAATTGCATGAGCTCATTCTGTGCCACGAGTTGAGGGGGACTGTTGAGCACCCTGGTGCTAACTTATTCATTCCAAATAATGTCTGTGTGGTTGGTAAGATTGTACGAGATTGCTGAGTTTCAGATGCATTGTGACGACGAGCGCTCACAGCTTGCAGAGCAATAGTTCACTCTGTGTTCCGGTGCCTATCCTTTCTTCTAGAAGTGCCTGCTCCTGCTCTATTAACCATCGATCAGGTCTCATGCTTCAAGTTAGAGTGCTGTATACAGCCTCCCTCCTCTCTCCCCCCAACAATCTTGAATAATACCTCCCAACGACTTCCATTTCCCCAAACGCCCCCTTAGGACACGTAACTGCCCTGTTGGGAATCACTGCTCTAAACTATGATTTCTTTTTAAGCAATTCCATCTGCCTTCTTGCCCATGTCTCAAGCATAACCAGAGTACTTACAATGTTGGAATGCTGTTTATCTGCACTCCCAGCTTAGATTCTACATCCTTCCAGTCATACATGCATATATTAAAAAAATCTTATTTCATCTCTGCAGCTCCCTCAGCTTTACTCTTTCACTGCTGAAATTCTAACATTTGCCCTTGTAACCAACCGACAGAACTACTCCAACTCTAGATTTGCTAAAAATATATATAAAATCAGAATCAGAATCAGGTTTACCACCACCAGCATGTGACAAGAAATTTGTTAACTTAGCAATAGCAGTTCAATGCAATACATAATCTAGGGGAGAGAGAGAGAAAATAATAATAATAAATGAAAAAAACATAATAATAAATAAACAAGTAAATCAATTACGTATATAGATGTTTTAAAATGTGCAAAAACAAAAATACTGTATATTTTAAAAAAAGTGAGGTAGTGTCCAAAGCTTCAATGTCCATTTAGGAATCGGCTGGCAGAGGAGAAGAAGCTGTTCCTGAATTGATGAGTGTGTGCCTTCAGGCTTCTGTATCTCCTACCTGATGGTAACAGTGAGGAAAGGGCATGCCCTGGGTGCTGGAGGTCCTTAATAATGGACGCTGTCTTTCTGAGACACCGCTCCCTAAAGATGTCATGGGTATTTTGTAGGCTAGTGCCAAAGATGGAGCCCACTAGATTTACATAAATCCTTCATGATTCATAAATAGTTAGCTCAATTATTGACAACAGGTCCAGTTTGTACATAACAAGAACACACTGAAGAGCTGTAATATGAAAAACACATTTGTGAAAAGGATAAGGACACCACTAGATTACTACATTAATACCACACTAACCACTTAGGATGTGTGCTAAAGCACTAAGGGAATCATTTCTAATTAGTGCATCATATACAGAGAAACATGTTATGGACAGCACCGCTGTGCCAGAAACCCGATGTTGAGCTTTTTCTATCAGCAAACTCTCAGGACTTGGCAGAACTGTGCAGGCAAATGGCAGGGGGCGGGGGTGGTGAAGAACAGTAGTTTCCATCACATCCAGCAGGATAAGATAGAAACTAAGAGATTATAAGAGAAAGGTTATAGGATTTGGGCAATCAGTCACTAAATGGAAAAGGTGCCTCCAGTCCACAGCAGTACTTTGCAAGGGTGCAGTCATGAAGCACAGATCTCAGTGCTGATGATCTGCACCCATCGACAATCACAGTCCTCAGAAGCAGCTTCTCCGTTTCAAGTAGTGGGCTACTCACTCCTCTTGAAGTGCCAATATAAGGCAGGGTTTTGCCCTATGTCCCTGTTGCAGTACAGGAATTTGCAGGCCAGAGTAAGATTTTTGATACAGGGTAGCATGTACCTGTCAGTGTTTGGACTAGAAAACAGCAGTGCTATAATAAATTAGCAGGGCTTCATCTTAACCAGTCAGCAGTTTGAATGGCATCTTCCAGTACTAATTAGTCGGTTTATCACAAACCAAATGCCATCGGAATCTCCTCCACGTAATTAACTGATTTTAAAAAAAACAATAATCTGCATTGCTAATTCTCATTTTTTTTTAACATTTTGAGAGTTTCATTCCCATCATGCAAAATTTTGCTAAGTTTAGTCAGAAGAAGTTACCTAAATGTGCATTGTCATCAGAGAGAAAAAATTATGAATATCAGAACATAAACACTAGGACAAATGTCTGTGAAAATCAGATATTTAAAAGGAGATGAGAAACCTTTGTCCCCATATGAAAACTTTAATGTGGCCTAAGCTCTATGACTCTACATTCTAAAATTATATCTGATAGGCTGCACTCTATGGCAATATAAAGCTTGCAGGTATATCAGATTAAGCAATAATCCATTTTGCTACAGAGGAACATTAAAAGCTCATTTTATTCTGACATTAGTACATAATTCTTGTTCTTCTGATGTTCAGAATGAATCATCTATACTAATCTTATTCCTTTTTACAGTATAGTTACAGAATAATAATCAGCTGGTTTCTTATTAACCTTAGGTCTGATTTTTTTTTTGAAATGGAGAGATCATCTGATGGCAGATCAGATATACCAATAACCCAGATTGTAATTCTAAGAGCTCTCACAAGAAAGTGTGTGATTGCTATGTTTACTCACTTGGTAGAGTCACTTTGGTTGGTATGGGTACCACTCCCTGTATTTCTCTTGAAAATGATGCAATGTAAAGATGCCACAATCCAACATATGATCCTGGTCAGATCTCCTGTAACTGCAGCCTAACACATGATCTTGGCCAGATCACCAGATGTCACTAGCCAACATGTGACCTTGGACAGATCTCTCACAGCTGTAAACACGAAACCTCAGGAGAATCATCAGCTGTCTAATAGATGTTGTTACGTACCCCATAACTGGGTTGCCAAACCAGCAGAAATGGACCACTTAGTTGGAGTCTGGATTACTGGAACTAAGAAAGTTTTATAAAAGAAATAATTAACACAGTTCTCTAATCAAAAGGATATAAATGCAACAGTTTAGCAATGATAAACACACATGTACACAGAACTAGGATAATAGGATCAATCAAGCTCTATCGCAGTCTAGGGGTAAATGACCAGTTTCAAGTGACGCAAAGTTCAGTTCAATTGAGTTCAGTTCAGTTCACAGTAATCACTGTTGTGCCGTTGGGGCGGGGAGAAGAGAGAGAGCAAAAGCGAATGAATATTCAAAACAGATTCCACACAGACCTTAGATATTCCTCGCAGTTAGCTTTCGGGTGAGCCCTTTGTAATGTCTTCTGAGGTCACCGACTGTGACCCCTCTGTTCCAGATACGATCGTTCTTCTGCGGTGAACCTGGCACCCAGGCAAGGGCGGACACACACACCGGGTTCCCGCCGACCGTATCTTTCCACCCTGTGCGTCTATGGCTGGTCCCGCGATCAGACCTCAAAAAACTCCCACCAACTTGTGGGGTACACCGCTTCCAGGGTCTCATTACCTCGTGTAGTCGTGTGTCTGTTGCCTTAGCGAACTTGTCCCTTTTTATCTCCCTGCTGGGGTATTGCCTGTCCATCAAACTTCAAACAGTTTAGGGTTCAAAGCCACTGGTCTCTGACAATACTCGGAACCGTGTCTCCTTTCGGTAATTTCTCTCGTCTCTCTCTTATTAGCACCTTGCATGTTCCCCCATTGTCCTCTTATCGGCATCAATCTTCTGATAACTGGTTCTTTTGTCACAATGTTCGGCTTTGATGTGATGTGCAGGACACCTTCAAAACCAGTTGTGTCCCAGTCAATGACCCGCCTCTCAGACAGCCAAAAACACAAGTCAACTTATTGGGTTGAGATGTGGATAGCACCTATTAGAAAAAGTGCTTCAAAGAACTACTCATTGATGACTCTGTCCTTGACATGGGTGTATTTGATTTCTCTCCATAACAAATTGCCCAGTCTGGCCTTGCCACCTCCCTGACATACAGTTAGTCAATAAAGGCTAACTGTATTGAAAAAAAACTCAGAGCCTTAATAGTTCCAAAACCTGATGAAGAATAACTTGAGTTACAGACTCACAATGTCACTTCCCTCATCTCCCATGCCAGAACTCCTCAGAGTCACCATAACCAACACCAAATTCAAGAAGGAAGGCAAATCTAATTGAAGTAATCATAGATGTTCTATCTTTTTACTACTTATATGGCCATAGATTGTCCTCCTATTTTTGTTGGCAGATAATTATTTTTTTAAACCCCTCTTTGTCTCTGATTTTTGTTTTCACTTCCCCTCTGGCTCTTTTGTAATCAGCCTGGTTCTCAACATTTTTAACCCTACATTTGTCACATTCAGCCATTTCTTGCTTTACCTTTATCAGTTTCTCATTCACTGAGCTCTGGATTTGTTTGCTTTTCATTTGCTTCTCAGGAGAGTGCACTAAACCGTACCTGAATTGTCTCTTCCTTAAGGTCAGTCTATTGCTCTTTTATAGTTTGGCTGGTTAACTTTTAGTTCCAATTTATGTGGCCCTGAACAACTCTCATCCCACAGAAGTTGGCCTTTCTCTGAAGAATTACTCTTAGTTCATATTGTTCCTTCCTTGTTATAGCTTATCTAAATTCTATAATGTTATTGTTACTATAGACTAAAAGTTCCTCATCTGAAACTTGGCACACTTGATCCACTAGGTAATTGGTAATTATTGTCACGTCTACTGAGGTACAATAAAAAAAACTGTTTTGCATGCCATCCACACAGATCAGTTCATCACATCAATACATCAGGTTAGTACAAGAAAAAAAAGCAGTAATAGACTGCAGAATATCGTGTTATAGTTACAGAGAAAGTGAGACAATAAGGTGCAAGGCCAGGATGAGGTAGATTGTACAAGAGGTCTGTTCAATAGTCATATAAAGGTTGGACAGAAGCTGTCCTCAAGTCTGATGGCATGTGCTTTCAGGCTTTTGTGTCTTATGTACAATGGGGGGGGGGGGGGGGAGAGAAAATGTCTAGTGTGTGAGGAGTCTTTGATTATGTTGACTGCTTTTCCAAAGCAGTGAGATGTATTGACAAAGTCCATGAAGGTTTCCATTATGTGCTGAGCTGAGTTCACAACCCTGCAGTTCCTTGTAGATTCGGACAGAGCAGTTGCCACACTAAGCTACGATGGATCCATTTAGGATGTTTCCTATGGAGCTTTCACTCACTCCCACTCACTCACATCAATGCTGCTCCTCTTCTATCCATCTCAAGTACTTTGTATCCAGGAATATTTAATGCCCAGTCCCAGCCTTTTGTTTACAATTTCCGTCATCATCATCACTTCATGCTTCCAAGCAAGTTCTGGTACCTGCAGTTTACAAACCTTATTTATCTCACACTATGCACTAACAGACATGTAGCATTAACCAAATTTAATATATCATTTCCATATTTTACTGACCTCATTAAAATCATAAGTTGACACATGAACTGTCTTCTCCATTTCTTCTTAACTTTTAGCCTTAATTTTATTGTAGCATTTTTCCTATTTCTGACTGTATTTGCTAGTATCCTATAATGCCCCTTCCGTCCTTCCTGATCCACACTAGCTCTCATTGCTCTGCACATTGGCTTCTCCTTCAATATTATCCCTTCACCCAAACCCCTAATAGAGCTAAGCTTCATTTCCCATATGATTCTCCCCTCAAGGTGGATGGGGAGATAATGTTTCCTCTTGCAGGAGAATCTAGAATTAGAACACACTGTTTAAAAATACAGGGCTGTGCACTTATGGCAGAAGCAATTGTTAACCCCCACACCCCAAGTGTCAAGAGTGTTTAGAAATCTCTTCCTCAAAGGGCGGTGGAAGCACAGTCTCAATATTTTGAAAGTAGAACTGTATAAAGTTTGATAAGCAAGGCAGTGAAAGATTACCGGGAATACACAGGAAGGGGAAATTGGAATTACAATCTTATTAAATGGCAAAGCAGGCTAAGAGGGCCAGATGGCTTACTCCTGCTCCTGATTTATAAATAGCCTCCTAAATCCTGTCAAGTACATTTCACAAATAGTCATCTCTAAATTTGAAAGTGCAAAAGCTATGAAGAATCTTTTACATATTTACTCAGGAAGCCATTCATAAACTTGCAGTATTCATTCACAGGTTAACCCATCTAAACTTCAGTCCTTGACCTGCCTCACTTTCAACAAACCCAAGGATTTCATGTTTATTGAATTAAAGTTCAAAACTCCTATTAAAAGTAGCTTCTAATAACTATTGTTATGAAAATTATCAAACTGTCTCCGCTGAAGGGGCTGGTTGTATGCAGATAGCTATTCTAGGGTTAATGAGGACGTTGGCAAGAGGGAATTTCACATATGCTGCCATTTTGGATGCTTAATCTCCAACCCACAACCAATCTCATGCACTCATGTACATTTACAGAACACTGAGGCCATAACCCAAACATTGTAAATTTATAGTGTATCACAAAAACCTGTCAATAGCAAGAAAAGAATACACATTTAGATCACGAGTATAAATGCAATGATTTGCTGAAAATCAACAGAAAGCATACTAGAGAGAAAAAAATTCCAGTTTGAATCTCTCACAATTTATTTTCTTAAAAATCTTACAGTTACAATCTTGTCTGATGTAGTTGTTATACATTAGAATGGATGACATCTTAAACACAAAAATATCAACATGGATTAAAATTATTAAGATACTAATATTTGAAATCTCTGCAAGAAGTTTCCATTGCAGCTTTTTAGTAGATCAACAGAAAGGATACTGGATGAGCTCAGTTAGGAGAATGGAAGTAAAGCTAGTGAGGCTGCAGAAGGAAGGTGTAGTATGGAATGTGAAAACGTCAACCTCAAGTGTTCAGGCTGTCATAAAGGCATTGTTGGATAGTTATACATTGTGTGGGCAGGGAAATGCTATGTAAAGCCTCTGTAAGGGCATGGACTGTTACAAATTAAATGTGCATTGAAATTTGTGATAAAACAGATCCTGTGGCGCACAGACTAAGGAAGAATGTCCTTGCAGGGAAGGCACTTTGGCATTTAAGAGGACTGCAGTTGGGAAGAATTTTAAACATGAGGCAGAATGACTAGAAAAAGAGGAAATCAAACAGATCAATCAATTTGATAATTGAGTATGTTGTGGAAGGCAAATGCAATGTTAGCATTCATTTTAAGTGGCTTAGAATATAAAAACAAGGTTGTAATGTTGAGACTTCATAAAGCAATGGTGAGCACTGGAGTATTGTGAGCAGTTTTGGGCTCTTTATCTTAGAAAGGATGTGCTGAAACTGGAGAGGGTTCAAAGGAGGGTCACGAAAATGACCCAGGGTTAAACAGCTTGGCATACGAAGAGCGTTTGATGACTCTAGGCCTGAATTCGTAAGCATTCAGAAGAATGAGAGGTGAACTACTTGAAACCTATTGAACGGTGAAAGGCCTTGATAGAGTGGACATGGAGAGGATGTTTCCTATAGTGGGAGAGTCTAAGACTAGAGGACACAACCCTATTTAGAAAATAGTCTGTACACTTATTTCTGCTACCAAGTGCATGACCATGAACTTTCCAACAATGTATTTAATTTGCCACTTTCTTGGCCGTTCTCTAAATCTAAGGTCCTTCTGCAGCCTATCTGTTTCCTCAAAACTACCTGCCCCTCCACCAATCTTTGTATCATCTGCAAGCTTGGCAACAAAGCCATCTACTCCATCATCTAAATCATTGATATACGGCACAAGAAGTGGTCCTAACATCGACCCCTGTGGAACGCCACTAATCACTGGCAGCGAACCAGACACGGATCCTTTTATTCCCACTCGCTGCCTCCTACCAATCAGCCAATGCTCTAACCACGTTAGTAACTTTCCTGTAATACCATGGGCTCTTAACCAGGTATGAAGCCTCATGTGTAGCACCTTGTCAAAGGCCTTCTGAAAGTCCAAATATACAACATCCACTGCATCCCCTTTATCTATCCTACTTGTAATTTCAACAAAGAATTCCAACAGGTTTGTCAGGGAAGATTTTCCCTTAAGGAAACCATACTGACTTTGTCCCAGCTTGTCCTGTGTCACCAATACTCCATAGCTTCATCCTTAACAATTGACTCCAAGATCTTTCCAACCACTGAGATCAAGCTAACTGGTCTATAATTTCTTTTCTGCTGTCTTCCTCCTTTCTTAAAGAGTGGAGTGACATTTGCAATTTTCCAGTTTTGAAAGATCACTTCTAATTCCACCCCAATCTCTTGTGCTGACTCTTTCAGAACCCTAGGCTGCAGTTCATCTGGTCCGGATGACTAACGCACTTTTGGGTCTTTCAGCTTTTTGAGCACCTTCTCCCTTGTAATAGTAACTGCACTCACTTCCCTTCCTTCACGCACTACAACATCTGGCACACTGCTAGTGTCTTCCCACAATGAAGACTGATGAAAAATACTCATTTAGTTTATCTGCCATCTCCTTGTCTCCAGTTATTATTTCTCCAACCTCATTTTCGAGCAGTCCTATATCCACTCTCATCTCTATTTTATTTTTTACATACTTGAAAAAGCTTTTACTATCCAGTCTGATACTGTTTGCTAGCTTGCTTTCATATTTCATCTTTTCCCTTCTAATGATTCTTTTAATTGCTCTCTAAAATGTTTTAAAAAAGCTTCCCAATCCTCTGTCTTCCCAATAATTTTTCCTTTGTTGTATGCCCTCTCTTTTATTTTTACATTAGCTTTGATTTCCCTTGTCAGCCATGGTTGTACTATTTTGTCATTTGAGTATTTCTCTGTTTTTGGAATACATCTATCATGCCCCTTCCTCATTTTCCCGAAAAACTCAAGCCATTGCTGCTCTTCCATTACCTCTGCCAGCAGCTGCTTCCAATTTACTTTGGCCAACTCCTCTTTCATACCACTGTAATTTCCTTCATATTTTACTTTCTATCAAATTTCAAATTGAACTCAATCATATTGTGATCACTGGCTCCTAAGGGCTCTTTTACCTTAAGCTCCCTAACCACCTTCAGTTTATTTCATAACACCCAATCCAGTATAGCTGATCCCCAGTAGGTTAAACAACAAACTGCTCTAAAAGCCATCTCATAGGCATTCAACAAATTCACTCGAGATCCATTACCAGCCTGATTTCCCCAATCAACCTGCATATTAAAATCTCCCATGACTATCATAACATTGCCGTTTTGACACACCTTTTCTATTTCCTGTTTTAAATCAGTGGCGAGGACCAAGCAGGTAAGGTTAAGGGAGTTGGAGGAATGCTTACAGGATTGCTTTGAGTCGGTGGACTAGACTATATTCAAGGATTGATTGTCAAGTCTGAATGAATACACCACAGTTGTCACCAACTTCATCAAGACCCGTGTGGATAAGTGTGTGCCTTCAAGAACATACTGGAGAAACCAAAACCAAAAGCCATGGATGAACCAAGTGATTCATAGTCTTCTGAGGGCTAGCTCAGTGGCATTCAAGACCAGTGATGCAGAACTATACAAGAAGTCCAGGTTCAACCTACTGAAGACTATTTTGAGTGAAAAAGAAATTCCAAATGTGGTTAGAGATGGAATCGGATGTACATCATGCCATTACTTCCTACAAAGCAAATCCTAACATCATGAATGGTTGTGATGCTTCACGCCCAGAGCTCGACACCTTTTATACTCTCTTTGAAAGCGAGAATAAAACTACGTCTGTGCATATCCCTGTAGCATCTGGTGACCATGTGATTTCTATCTTGAAGGCCAACATCAGAACATCTTTCAATAGGGTGAATCCTCTCAAGGCGGCAGGCCTGATGGTGTACCTGGTAGAGCCCTGAAAACCTTGCCAACCAACTGGTAGAAGTGTTCAAGGATGTCTTCAATCTCTCATTGCTGTAGTCGTGGGTTTCCACCTTCTTCAAAAGGGCAACAACCATACCAGTGCCCAAGAAGAGCAGGGTGAGCTGTCTATTGTCATGATGAAGTGCAGGTATAGGGTGGTAGGACCAAATGAGGTGTTTATGGAGTATAAGAAATGCAAAAGACCACTTATGAACGAAATCAGGAGTGAAAGAAAAAGAAGGCATGAGGTTGCTCTAGTAGACAATGTAAAGGAGAATCTCAAGGGATTCTACAGATATGTTAAGAGCAAAAGGATTGCAATTGGTTCTCTGGAAGATCGGAATAGTAATTCATGTGTGGAGCCAAAACAGATGGGGGAAAACCTTAAATTATTTTTTTCCAGCTGTATTTACTCTGGAGATGGACACAGAGCCTATAGGAGTGAGGCAAAGTGCAATCAACTTCATGGACCCGATATAGATTACAAGAGAGGTGTTTGCTATACTGAGGCAAATCTGGGTGGATAAATCCCCAGGACCTGACAAGGTGTTCCTTCGAACCCTATGGGAGGCAAGTGCAGAAATTCCAGGGCCTTAGCAAAGATATTTAAATCATTCTTTGCGACAGGAGAGATACCAGTTGATTAAAGGATAGTCAATATTGTTCCACTGCTTAAGAAAGGCGCAAAACATAAACCAGGAAATTATAAGCCAGTGAGTCTGACATCAGTTGTGGAAAAGTTATTCTAAGGGACCAGATATATGAGTATTTGGATAGACATGGAAGTTACTAAGAAAGCGGATGAAGGCAAGGCAGTGGACATTATCTACATAGATTTTAGCAAGGCATTTGACAAGATTCCGCGTTGAAGATTGGTCAAGGTTCAGTCACTCAGCATTCAAGATAAGGTAGTAAACTGGATTAGACACTGGCTTTGTGGGAGAAACCAGAGAGTGGTAGTTGATGGTTGCTTCTCTGACAGAAGGCCTGTGACTAGTGGTGTGCAGCAGTGATCGGTGCTGTGTCCCTTGTTGTTTGTCATCTATATCGATAATCTGAATGATAATGTGGTTAATTGGATCAGCAAATTTGTAGATGGCACCAAGATTGGGGGTATAGTGGACAGTGAGGAAGGCTATCGTGGCTTGCAGAGGGATCTGCATCAGCTGAAAAACAGCAGATGGAATTTAATGCAGTCGAATGCAAGGTATTGCACTTTGGTAGGACCAACCTGGGTAGATCTTACACAGTGAACTGTAGGGCACTGAGTAGTGTGGTAGAACAAAGGGATCTGGGAACACAGGCCCATAAGTTGTTGAAAGTGGTGTCACAGCATAGATAGGGCATTAAAGAAAGCTTTTGGCTAATTGGCCTTCATAAATCAATGTACTGAGTACAGGAGATGGGATGTTATGTTGAAGTTGTACAAGACATTGACGAGGCCTAATCTGGAGTATTGTGAGCAGTTTTGGTCACCTATCTACAGGAAAGATGTAAAGATTGAAAGAGTACAGAGAACATTTACAAGGATGTTGGCAGGTCTGGAGGATCTAAGTTATAAAGAATGATTGAATAGGTTAAGACTTTATTCCTTAGAACATAGAAGACTGAGGGAAATTTGATACAGATATACATAATTATGAGGGGTATAGATAAGGTAAATACAAGCAAGCTTTTTCTATGAGGTTGGATGGGACAACAGCCAGAGGTTAAGGTGAAAAGTTCAAGGGGAACATGAGGGGAAACTTCTTCACTCAGAGGGTCATGAGAGTGTAGAATGAGCTGCCAGCAGAAGTGATGTATGCGAGCTTGATTTCAACGTTTAAGCGAAGTTTGGATAGGCATATGGATAGTAGAGGTATGGAGGGCTATGGTTCCGGCTCAGGTCCATGGGATTAGGTAGTCTACATGGTTTAGCAAGGACTTGATGTGCCAAAGGGCCTGTTTCTGCACAGTACTTCTGTATGACTCTAATACACAGAAGCATGAATAAATTAAACATTACAGAACTTAATTTTCACTGCTGTTCTTCAAAACTTGTATTTTAAATAACATCGCATTATTTTCATGTAACTACATGCTTTTGAATCTCAGAGAATCCTGTCTTGCTGTAGAGGTTGTGTTTGCAAATGACTTAGACAAAATGAACATCAAGTCTAAGAGAAGGCTTGCTGCATTACCAGAAAACAGACACAAGGACACAATGGCTTGAGCATCACGTTGATTGCCAGTAATATCCTGTACCTACTTAAAATAGAATGCTGATTCTGATACTGTGTAATTCAAATATTCATCAGATATTTTTTCCTTGAAAATTCTTTCTCTTGATCAATCCCTTGGGATCAAAGGTTCATTGCTTCCTCTCTGACTACGTGAGTTTTGAGGTGGGAGTTGGAGACATCCACACATGGGACGGAGATGCCTGGTAAGTATTTGGAAGGTAGTGTACTCTTTCTGCTGCTGCTCTGGGCTTCAGTGTGCTCCAAATGCCTGAACCTGAAGTTTACAATTTTATCTTGAATGCTGCCTGTCTACTTTGAGGTGTCATGGTCTAAGCATCCCCAAGATCTGCGGGGACAATGCATTTTTTACTCAGTCGGATATCTCCCTTTCCCCGTGTTAATAAACTGCTTACTGCAGTACAAGTTCTAAATTGGTGCACTATATCCACAGATATGGGCAATTAATCCAGATGCACACGTTCCTCCTCTGGTAGGAAATTAACTACATCTACAGTTTAAAAGATAACTTTGGTAATGGTGATGATGAAATCATAAAACAGTTGTAAAAACTCACCTAGTTCATTGGTATTCATCAGGGCAGTAAATATGTCACTTATACCCAGTCTACTCAAGGTGAATCCAAACACACCAATGTGATTGAATAACAAGGAATTAGTTCAGAGGCAATTTACAGCCTTACTAAGACTGTCTTTATCAAATGAATAAGTAAATAACATTATCAACTCCCTCAACTGTAACACTCACTCAGTGTAATTGTTTCCCTCTCCTGCTTTTCTCTCTCTCATTCCATCTCTCTGCGTTTATTTCACTCTCTCTGCCAAGCCATTCCCTCTCCTCCCATCACCCTCCCTCTCCCTCTTCCTTGCATTTTTATGATATTATCATATTTAGTGTCACAACTAATATAGAAAGGACAGCACAATAGAAATATAGAAATGTAGAAAGAACAGTAAGGCATAAATACAAGGCACTCTGCAGATGCTAAAAACCTAGAGCACATGCATCTCCCTCCTGGCACTTATCTTGGCAACTGTGATAAGTGTAACATCTGCCCCTGGACGACCTTCTCCACCACCATTCAAAGCCCCAAATAGCCCTTTCAGTGAGGCAACACTCCACCTGCAAGTCTGTCACGGCTACGTATTTTACCTGGTGCTCCCATAGTGGCCTCCTCTACGTCAATGGTATGTGATACAAATTGGAGGACCACTTATTGAGCACCTCTGCTCTGTCTGCTGAAAAAGACAGGATCTCCTGGTTGCCATCCATTTCAATTTGACTTCCATTCCCATTCTGACATATCAGTCCATGGCTTCCTCCACTGCCATGATGAGGCCAAACTCATATTCCATTTGGGTAGCTTCCAACCTGATGATATGAACGTGATTTCTCTAGTTTCTGATAATCACACCTGTCTATTTTCCCCACTGCCCCCTTCTTTCTATATCCATTCTCCATTCTGGTTACCCTCTCACCCATTTTCTTCTCCTCCTCCACTCTCATGACCTAACCATCACCTCCTTCCCTTTATTCCATGGTCCACTGTCCTCTCCAATTAGATTTCTTCTTCTTCAGCCCTTCACCTCTTCCACCTGTCTCCTCTCAGCTTCTTATATCATTTCCCACTCTCCCACCCACCCGTCTACCTTCCCCATCACCTGGTCTCACCTATCATCTGCCACCTTGCATTCCTCCCCCTTCCCCCATTTTGCTAAGAGAGTAACAGAATCACTGACTGCTTGAAAAGGAGGAATAAAAAGGTCATTGGTATCCGAAATGCAAGAAATTTCAATGATATAGAGCAGAGAAAGAGGAAGAGATCGGCAAAAATGTTGATATAAGAATTGCTATAAGTAACTCAATCCATTTTTATTGTCTTGACAAAGAAGTCAATATTTTTGAAAGATCAAGGAATTGAGTAATAAGCAAAACTGGCACAGAAGAGGAGTGGAGGCTCTCATCATGATTCTACCAGTCATTGCCACTCAACTTGAAAAAAATCTGTTAATTCATCACTTATTTTCTGCCCAATCCACATGAATACATTACGCAAGAGCATACATGCACTTTCGTTTAATAATCTTTTGTGTGGAACTTATCAAAGGCCTTCTGAATGTTCAAATACACCACATCAGCTGGTTTGTTCTTATCCATTCTTCAAGTTGCAACCTCAAAAAAATCTAATGGATTTGTCATATGTGATTTACATATATTTGGTATGTACTAACAGGACTGCCTAAAGTTGCCTTTGGCGAATGCTAATAAAATATATCAAGTGTGCATTTATTTGTAATTGATTTTAACATTATTTTATTACTAACAAGAACATAAGAAATAGGAGCAGGAGTAGGCCATCTGGCCCGTCGAGCCTGCTCCGCCATTCAATAAGATCTCTGGTCAGGGACTCATTTCCACCAACTTGCCTTTTTCCCATAACCCTTAGTTCCCCTACTATGCAAAAATCTATCCAACCTTGTCTTAAATATATTTACTGAGGTAGCCTTCACTGCTTCATTGGGCAGAGAATTCCACATATTCACTACTCTCTGTGAAAAAGTTTCTCCTCATCTCCGTCCTAAATCTACTCCCCTGAATCTTGAGGCTATGTCCCCTAGTTTTAGTCTCACCTACCAATGGAAACAACTTTCCTGCCTCTATCTTATCTATGCCTTTCATAATTGTATTTGTATATGTATATCTCCTCTCATTCTACTGAATTCCATTGAGTACAGTTCCAGGCGACTCAATCTCTCCTCATAGTCTAACCCCCTCATCTCTGGAATCCACCTGGGGAATATCCTCTGCACTGCCTCCAAAGCCAGTATATCGTTCCTCAAGTAAGGAGACCAGAACTGCACGCAGTACTCCAGGTGCAGCCTAACCAGTACCCTGTACAGCTGCAGCATAACTTCCCTGCTCTTAAATTCAATCCCTCTAGCAATGACCAACATCCCATTTGCCTTCTTGATAGCCTGCTGCACCTGCAAACCAACTTTTTCTGATTCATGCACAAGCACTCTCAAGTCCCTCTGCAAAGCAGCATGCTGCAATTTTTTACCATTTAAATAATAATCCGATTTTTCATTTTTCCGTCCAAAGTGGATGTCCTTGCATTTACCAATGTTGTACTCCATCTGCCAGATCCTTGCCCACTCACTTAACCGATCTATATCTCCCTGCAGACTCTCCTTATCTTCTGTGCAATTTGCTTTTCCACTCAATTTAGTATCATCAGCAAACTTGGACACACTGCACTCAGTCCATTCTTCCATGTGTCTGCCTGATGGATCCATTTCTTTCCAGATCCTCACTATTTCTTCTTCAATGATAGCTTCAAACATTTTCCCAACTAACTGGCCTATAGTTACTCAAACACGAAGAATTCTGCAGATGCTGGAAATTCAAGCAACACACATCAAAGTTGCTGGTGAACGCAGCAGGCCAGGCAGCATCTCTAGGAAGAGGTACAGTCGACGTTTCGGGCCAAGACCCTTCGTCAGTCCCGTCTTCTCCTATCATTTCGGATCTCCCCCTCCCCCTCCCGCTTTCAAATCTCTTACTATCTCTTCTTTCAGTTAGTCCTGTCGAAGGGTCTCGACTGTACCTCTTCCTAGAGATGTTGTCTGGCCTGCTGCGTTCACCAGCAACTTTGATGTGT
This sequence comes from Mobula birostris, assembly GCF_030028105.1. Classification (NCBI taxonomy): domain Eukaryota; kingdom Metazoa; phylum Chordata; class Chondrichthyes; order Myliobatiformes; family Myliobatidae; genus Mobula; species Mobula birostris. The sequence continues at coordinate 72,207,777 of NC_092381.1, forward strand.
GTTGCTTGGCCTATAGTTACCTGCCTTTGGCCTAGATCTTTTTTTGAATAGTGGCATAACATTTGCTGTCTTCCAATCCGCTGGGACCCGTCCAGAGTCCAGAGAATTTTGGTAAATTATCACCAAAGTCTCTACTATAACTTCTACCATTTCTTTCAGTACACTGGGATGCATTCCTTCAGGACCAGGGGACTTGTCTATCTTCAGGACTACCTCTTTAGTGATAGCTATTGCATCGAGGTCCTCACTTTCCATTGCATCCATAACATTTCTCTTTGGCATGTTAGACATATCCTCCACCATGAAGACCGACACAAAATAGTCATTCCAAAACCTCTGTCATTTCCTCATTACCCAATATCAATTCCCCCTTCTCTTCCTTCAAGGCACCTGTGTTCACTTTAGCCACACTTTTCCACTTTATATAATTATAAAAACTATCCGTTTTTATATTTTGTGCTAGTTTATTTTTATAATCTAGTTTCCCTTTCTTTATTGCTTGCTTAGTGGTTCTTTGTTGCTCTTCAAAGTTTTCCCAATCTTCCAGTTTCCCACTATTCTTGGCGACTTTGTATGCACACGCTTATAATTTGATGTCTTCTTTTATTTCCTTAGTTATCCAAGGCTGGCTCTCCCCACCCCTACTGTCCTTGCTTTTAACTAGAATATACTTTTGTCGGAAAATCTCTTTGAAAGTCTTCCTCAACGTCTCACCATATATCCTGTGTTCCCAGTCTACACTAGCCAAATCCTCCCTCATCCCATTGTTGTCTCCATTGTTTAGACATAATACATTGGTTTTAGATTGAAATATTGAAACGTTTTGAAACTATTGCACCCTGTATTTGTATGAGAAACTCAATCATACTGTGATCACTCTTTCCAAGAGGATCCCTAACTACAAGATCACTAATTTTACCTGTCTCATTGCACAGGACCAGATCTAATATAGGAGGTTCCCTTGTAAGTTCAGTAACATGCTGTTCAAGAAAGCCATCACGGATGCATTCTATGAAGTCCTTCTCAAGACTGCCTCAACCAACTTGATTCACCCAATCCATGTACAAGTTAAAGTCCCCCACGATAACTGCTGTTCCATTCTTACATGCCTCAGGTATTTCTCTGTTTATTGCCTGTGCCACTGTAATGTTATTATTATTACCTGATGTCCGGTAACTTCTCTGTGCTTCCCCATTTTCTCTCTTCTCCTCTCCTCCCCAACCCCCTTTTCAAGACGAGTTGAACATGTTGCTTTTCAATTTGTTCTAGAATCTGTGAAGTTTTGTAAGGTAATGACTTGTTCATCCACTATCTCCAGAGCAACATCTTTCAAAACCCTACGTTGTACTTTACTAGTCCTATTACTTTTTTACCATCCTGTTCTAATGATTTCCCCAGTGCTACAATTTTTAACTAATGATCTTCATTCACACCAACTCTGCTGTCCTCAACTTTTCCAGAGATATTTTTGTCTTCTTGTTTGAAGACAGATAAAGAATGTTGTTTAATGTCTCTGCTATTTCATGATTCTCTATTATAGAGTCGTAGAGCACTACAGCACAGAAACAGGTGTCTTTGCCCATCTAGTCCGTGACAAACTGCTATTCTACCAAGTCCAATCGATCAGCATCTGGACCATAGGCCTTCATACCACTCCCATCCATGCACTTATCCAAACCTCTTAAACGTTGCAATCAAACCCACATCCACCAGTTTCACTGGCAGCTTGAATGAAGAAGTTCCCCTTAAATATGTTAACTTTCATCCTTAACCTATGACCTCTAACTCAAGTCTCACTTAACCTCCGTTGAAAAAGCCTGTTTGCCTTTACTATACCCCTCATAATTTTATATTCTACCTCCCCTCATTCTGCTATGCTCTAGGTGGGGAAAAAAAAGTTCTAACCTATTCAACCTTCTCCTGTAACCCAGGTCTGCAAGTTCCAGCAACATCCTTGTAAATTTTCTCTGTTCTCTTTCAAACCTATTGACATATTTCCTGTAGGTGGATGACCAAAACTGCACACAATATTCCAAAGTAGGCCTCACCAATGTCTTATACAACTTCAACATAACACCCCCACTCCTGCATGCAATATTCCAATTTAGTTTTCCTGTCTGTCTGTAAAGCATCCACATTGGCTTTTGCTAATCCTTTCCTTTCTATATTTCTGTAGTTACCATCCTTCTCACCAGCCTGCTCTGATTTCTGCTTTCGCTTTTCTTATCAATACTTTGGTCCTCCTTGGTTGCATTCTGAGATTTTCCTCTGACAAGGGTTTAAATCCTTTCCCTTGAACTAATACAATCATCAATTGCTTTGGTTTAAAATCATGAAGGTGTAGATAGTTTATCTTTATTTATTCCAATTCTAATTGCTAAAACTTTATAGCTGAATTGAATGAGATAAAATTGAGTAGGTCCAATAGTAGCCTTCAAAAGGAATTTCAATGAATACAAGAAAAAGAAAAATATTGTCAGGTGTCACAGGAGGTTGCAATCTCAATTCCCTGATCCTACAGGGATTGAGAATTGGTACAATTCCTTTGTTTTTCAAAATTATATTTACTTACTCTTTAAATAGCTCTCATACCTCCAAAACACTGGGGTAGATCATGCCAGATACTCACTACCCATTGAAAATAAAAATCCTACACACCACAGTTTTAAATGACAGCCCTTTCTTTTGTAACTACATCCCCATGTTTGAGACCCTCCCGCTACTGGGAGCATCTCAGTATCTACCCGGTTGTGCCTCTTTAGCACCTTGTGCATTTCAGTAATATCACCCCTCATTTTACTAAACTTAAAAGAATATATGTTCAGGTTCTTTGGCCATTTATGATAGGACATCCTACTCAACCTAGGAATTAGCTGAGTCATTCTCTTCTGGATTTCATCCAATGCTGGTATATCCTTTCTGTAGTGTTACGTACCCCGTAACTGGGTTGCCAAACCAGCAGAAATGGACCACTTAGTTGGAGTCTGGATTACTGGAACTAAGAAAGCTTTTTACTGGAACTAAGAAAGCTTTATTAAAGAAGTAAGTAACACAGTACTCTAATCAAGAGGATATAAATGCAACAGTTTAGCAATGATAAAACACACATGTACACAGAACTAGGATAATAGGATCAATCAAGCTCTATCGCAGTCTAGGGGTAAATGACCAGTTTCAAGTGACGCAAAGTTCAGTTCAATTGAGTTCAGTTCAGTTCACAGTAATCGCTGTTGTGCCGTTGGGGTGGGGAGAAGAGAGAGAGCGAAAGCGAATGAATATTCAAAACGGATTCCACACAGACCTTCGATATTCCTCGCAGTTAGCTTTCGGGCGAGCCCTTTGTAATGTCTTCTGAGGTCACCGACTGTGACCCCTCCGTTCCAGATACGATCGTTCTTCTGCGGTGAACCTGGCACCCAGGCAAGGGCGGACACACACACTGGGTTCCCGCCCTACCGTATCTTTCTACCTGTCTACGGCTGCTCCTGCGACCAGACCTCCAAAACTCCCAGCAACCTGTGGGGGCACACCGCTTCCAGGGTCTCGTTACCTCGTGGTGTCGTGTGTCTGTTGCTTTAGCGAACCTGTCCCTTTTTATCCCCCTGCTGGGGTATCGCCTGTCCATCAAACTTCAAACAGTTCAGGGTTCAAAGCCACCGGTCTCTGACAATACTCGGAACCGTGTCTCCTTTCGGTAATTTCTCTCGTCTCTCTCTTATTAGCACCTTGCATGTTCCCCCATTGTCCTCTTATCGGCATCAATCTTCTGATAACTGGTTCTTTTGTCACAGTAGTTACAGTGTGGCATCAGCAACCCCCAAGAGAATCATAACACTTCTCTAATTTTGAACTCCAAATCCATTAACACTGAAGGCCAATATGCCACTTGCCTTCCTAACTTGCTATATCTGTATTCTATCTTTTTGTGATTCATACAGAACAGCTTGATCCCTCTTTACTCATTCATTTGTAACTTCTCACTGTTTAATCTGTCTTTTGATTCCCTTTATAAAAGCGTATAACTTCACACTCACCTGCATTAAGCTTTCTGTGCCAAATTCTGGTCCTCTCATTCAACCTATCTATATTTTCTCTACATCCTCATTGCAGCAGGTCCTTCTTTCTACTTTCATCTCATCAGTGAACTGCACAGATTGCTCCCCACCCCCAATGATTAACGTAGATGGTAAGTAATTGAGGGTCAAGAACTGATTCATGGGACACTCTACTAGTTGTATCCCTCCAAGCTTGTAAAAGACCCATAGAGATACAAGAGATGTGCAGGTGCCGGAAATCATGAGTGACATACACGACAGTGAAGGCCAGGCAATATCCACAGAAGGAAAGGAACAGTTAATGTTTCAAAACGCAAACACAAGGAATTCTGCAGATGCTGGAAATTCAAGCAACACACACCAAAGTTGCGGGTGAACGCAGCAGGCCAGGCAGCATCTCTAGGAAGAGGCACAGTCGACATTTCCTGACCCTTCGTCAGGACTAACTGAAGAAAGAGCTAGTAAGAGATTTAAAAGTGGGGATTTCTCTCTGCTTGACCTACGAATTTCCTCCAGCATTTTATCTGTTATTCCACCTCTCTGCGTTTTATCTGATGACTGGTCTTCAGTTCAGGTTAGCACACTTCTCCCAAAAATGCAAGCTCTTATCGTGTGCACCAGCCTCTAATGTGGCACCTTAGCAAGTGCCTTCTGGAAATCTAAATACACATCAACAGGCTTGTTTCCATCAATTCCTTTGAGAGCACCAATAGATATATTGTACATGATTTTCCTTTCATAAATCTACATTGACATGGTCATGCTCAGAAAAATAATCCAGCTAGCAACATTAAAAACATTATGTAGCAGCAGTTGTGTGTTTTCTGCCCTTGAACTTCAGTCCATGACAAGCACCATGCAATACTATAGAGGTTGATGGTGCTCCCTCTCTCTATAATCTGGTTTTATGCTGAAAATGTTGGCCTGTACAGTAAGTCAATTACAGCTTATGCTAACATGCCCTGTAAAGATGGTCACTAGCCATCTCTCCTCCTCCTCCAGCATCTCCTTACCTTTGTCTAATTGAGAACAATTATACTTGCATGGTTTCAACCTCATTTACCTGGCCGAGCTCAGATTACCTGCAGCAGCTTTTTTCCCCTAAAACTTCAATATAATCTTTGGTGCTCCCAAATATCTACCCATTCACCCTCTCTATTTTTCATTCAAAAGGTGCTCTGTGGTAACATCAACTGAAAACAGTGATTCAGCTTCCATGAACATACAAGCAACTCCAATTCTAACCCACCATCACCTAATCACCTTGACTGTTTATTTATCTAAAATCAAGTTCAGGAAGAGCATAAATGTTCTCAGAATAAATTGTAGGAAGATTAAAGTCATAGTCTTCGCTCCTTTGGAATCAATATTTCTTTCCCTAGCAACTGTTGAAAAATGAACTAGACTGTTTGCAACTCTACTGCATTACTGTAGTCAAAGTTTCATATAATAAATCTACACGATAAATATGGATTACAGAATACAATTCTACATCTTGAGCATTAACTGACTGTGTTATTGTTTCTGCCCACCTGCTGCCAAAACACTCATCTCAGCATTTGTTACCTAAAGTTTTGATTATTCCAACACTCACTTTACAAATAACTTCATGTTCTCATTCCTAACTTTCTCAGTAATCTCCATTAGTTCTGCAATCTTTCAAAATATCTACAATTCTACCCTTTAGCAATCCTGAATTTTAATATTTCACCATTAATTCCTAAAACATTCTGCCACAGTTTACCTTTTAAAATATAGGTTTGAACAAAATTTTAATTCCCCCCCCAATAAATCCTCTCATGAGAGAGTATCAAATTTTATTTTACATTTCATGGATTAATATACTGTATTGGAAGATCTTTTTTGTTCAACTGCAGATTCTTTTTTCTGGACGTTGAACTATCTCTGCTAAACAAGCTGTAGCTCAAATTCATTTCTGATAATTTTCATAAAATCTCCCACGAATAAAGTGGTTAGGGTGGGGTTGCAAACCATAATCCAAAAAACATGACCCAATTTTCAGACCTCGTTGAGGAAATTGCTGTGATGAGGTGCCATGCAGCACGTGAATCAGGGCTTACTCTACAAGCAGAGATGCATCAAATCAAGTCACTCATTTAATACTGCAGGAATAAAATTACCAGGCTGGAATAGTTAGATATAATTGTAACAGGATGCAGTCTGCATTTAAGTCACATGGTGAGCAATAAATTGAGCCAGTCAGCAAAGTCACCGTCAAGCATATTATTAAGAAACTCACCAAGACCCAGTATTGGGATTTTCAACCCATTAGCTAGCTCTACAGTCGGTACACTCAATCCCTCGGAGTAATCCATCCCCAGATTTCTACTTAGTGTTAATAGTATGATCCTTGACCCTTTCACTTTCTCCTGATCTTCAACGTCGCAAAACGACGCGAAGCACGGCTGCGTGTTCTGCGGCTGTGCCGTAATCCGGTCTGTGGCATAGGGGTTTGATAAAGGACTGGAGGAGATAATTTTAAGTATTAAGTTACGGTGTCATGTTGTTTTTAATCGGTTTGGGATTGGGAGACGCCCGGGACATCACGGTGAAAGGACTGGAGATCGTAAAGCAATGCAGCCGGGTCTACTTGGAGGCTTATACCTCGCTCCTCTGTGTCGGCAGAGACGTGTTGGTACGTGGAGCGGTAGCGACAGCGGCAGCGGTAGCACGGCCGTTTCAAACAGAACTACGTTCAGAAAGTCGGGTTCCCATGTGCAAAGTCTTACTCCTATATTATAAACGTCTCAGCGACTCTCCTTCACCACCCCCCCGAAATCAAATGATAAAGATAGCTTTGCATTTTATTCTGTAAAACAGCGATAGCTATATTGCATTCTAGTTTATCACAGAACTGCATGCTTGATGTGGGAAAGGGGACGGACTGGTGATAGATTAAAGTATTCACCAGAATCCGTTATTTTCTGAGTAACAAAGGCCTGTTTGAACTTCTGCAGTCCACGTGTTGAGTGATCGTATTCGGTTAATTTGGGCAGGAAGTAGGAGGATTTTGCTTTAGCAATGATCAAGGGATGGTAATACATTTCCAAGTCGTATCCCAAAGTGTCTCTTGTCTTTTAAGGTAATAAAGGTGGCAAAGATGTGGTTACAGGAAACCCGCTGTAGGGGATGACACTCATATGGGGATGGGTGGACTCGGGTCTACAGAATGCAAAAAGGTGTAAAATCATAGTGTTGTCCAGATTTTGTGGTGGGATTTTTAACTTTCTCAGTATGGACTGGGGTTAGCATAGTGCACAGATCTTAGATGGGATGGAGTTTGTAAAATGCATCTAAAAGGGTTTTGTTTGTAAGATTTTAATCCAGACTGATGGTTATCTGGAACATGGTGCTAAATAGGCCAGTAGAGGCTAATACAATTGCAACATTTAAAATTTCTTCCAGGGAAGGGGTAGTTAGTTGATTTTATTTTGGAGAATGAGAATGGACAAGTGATAGAGGAGTATGTAGAGAAACAAATATAGTCAGTACACAAACACGAGGAATATAGTCAGTAAGCTTAAAGATAATGATGGAAAGGTAAGGGCCCATGAGATAGGACCTGGAGGAAGTAGATGGTGAACAACTACTATGAGGGGTGAAAAAACAAGACGATAAGACATAGGAACAGAATTAGACATTGCTCTAATAATGGCTGATTTATTATCCCTCTTGCCTTCTCCCCATAACCTTTGATGCCCTGACTAATCAAGAACCTATCTACAGCCATCTTATACTCAATGGCCTGTCCTCCACAACTGTCTGTGGCAATAAATTCCACAGATTCAGTACCCTCTGGCTAATGAAATTACTCCTCATTGCTGTTTTAAATGGACATCCCTGTATTCTGAGGCTGGGCCCTCTGGTCCAAGACTCACCCACTATGGGAAACATCCTCTCCACATCCACTCTGTTTAGGCCTTTCAGTACTGGATAGTTTTCAGTGAGATACCTCCTACTCTATTTGTCTAAATTCCAGCAAGTATAGGCCTAGAGCCATCAGACACGCCTTATAAATTAACCCTTTCATTCTCAGAATCATTCTTAACTCTCGGGACCCTCAACAAGGCCAACACAAATTTTCTTAAATAAGGTGCCCAGAACTGCTCACAATATTCTTTTCTGTGGTCTGACCAATGCCTAATAAAGCCTTGGCATTACATCCTTGCTGTTATATTCTAGTCCTGTCAAAATGAGTACCAGCATTGCATTTGTCTTCCTTACCACTGATTCACTTGCTAGTTAACCTTTAGGGAATCCAGCACAGGAACTCCTAAGTTCCTTTGCACCTCTGATTTTTGAATTTTCTCCCTGCTTAGAACATAGTTTAGGCCTTTATTCCTTCTACCAAAGTGTATGGTGATAAATTTCCCTACACTATGTCTGCTACCTGTGCCCATTCTCCCAGTCTGTCAAACACTTCTGAATTCTCCCAGCTTTCTCAACACAACCTGTCCCTTCACCTATCTTTGTATCATCTTCAAACCTGGCTACAAAACCATCATTCCATCATCCAAATCATTGACGTATAATGAAAAGAAGCAGTTTCAATACTGAACCCTGTGGAACACCACTAGTCACTGGCAGCCAATCAAAGTAAACCCCCTTTATTCCCACACCTTGCCTCCTTCCTGCCAGTCAGCTGCTCTTCTATCCATGATAGGATCTTTCCTGTAATACCATGGGCTCTTATTAAGTAGCCTCATGGTCAAAGGCCAGAAAATCCAGGTAAACAACATCCATTGACTCCTTGGTCTATCTTGCCTGTTATTTCCTCAAAGAATTCCAACAGATTTGTCAGGTAAGATTTCCCCTAGAGGAAATCATGCTGACTTGACCCTATTTTATCATGTGCCTCCAAGTACCCTGTAACCTTATCCTTAACAATCGACTCCAATATCTTCCCAACCATTGAGCTCAGACTAACTGTCTTATAATTTCCTTTCTTCTGCCTCTCTCTCTTAAAGAGTGAAGTGACAGTTGCAATTTCTAGTCTTCAGGAACCATTCCAGAATCTAGTGATTCTTAAAAGATAATTTCTAATGCCACCACAATCTCTTCAGTTACCTCAATGGGGTCTGGTCCAGCTGACCATTCAGCTTCCCAAGCACCTCCTCCTTAGTAATAGCAATTACATTCACTTCTGCCTATCACATTCGAATTTCTGTCATACTGTTAGTGTTTTCCACAGTTAGGATTGATGCAAAACGCTTATTAGGTTTCCTCATGCTCCCTTTAGAATACTTCATCTTTGGGATGTATCTATCCTGCACCTTTCAGATTACCCTCAGAAACTGCAGCCATTGCTGATCTGTCATCCCTAATAGTATCTTCTTAGTGAGCTTTGGCTAGCTCCTCTCTCATGGGTCTGTAATTCACTTTACTCCACTGTAATACTGATACATCTGACTTTGTCTTCTCCCTCTGAAACTACTGGGTGAATTCTATAATTTTATCACTGCCTCCTAAGTTCTAACCATAGCTCATTCATTACACAATACCCATTCCAGAATTGCCTTTTCCCTATTACAAGCTATTCTAAAAAGTCATCTCAGAGGCACTCTACAAGTTCCCTCTCTTGGGATCCAGCTTGGTTTTCCCAGTCTACCTGTATATTGAAATCCTCCAGGACTATAATAACATTGCCCTTTCAAAGTTCAAAGTAAGTTTATTATTAAGGTATATATACGTCACCGTGTACAATCTTGAGATTCATTTTCTTGCGAGCATACACAGTAAATGCAAGAAATACAATAAAATGAATGAAAGACCACACCCTGCAGGAAGAACAAACAACCACCATGTGCAAAAGACAGCAAACTGTACAAATATAAAGGAGGAAAAAATAATAATTAAGCAATCAGTATAGAGAACATGAGATGAAGAGTCCTTGAAAGTGAGCCCATAGTTAGTGGGAACAGTTCAGTGATGGGGTGAGTGATACTATCTCCTCTTGTTCAAGGGCCTGGTGGTTGAAGGGTAATAACAGTTCTTGAACCTGGTGGCTGGGAGGGCTTTACCCATGATGGATTGAGCCTCATCCACTACTTTTTGTAGGCTTTTCCATTCAAGGGCATTGGTGTTTCCGTACCAGGCTGTGATGCAGCCAGTCAGTATAGATGCTATCAAGTAGAGGCACTGCCCTGCTTTCTTCATAATTGCTCTCACCTGCTGAGCCCAGGACAGGTCATCTGAAATGATAAACAGAGGAAATTGAAGTTGCTGACTCTCTCCACCTCTGATCCCCCAATGAGGACCCGCTCATGGACCTCCAGTTTCCTCCTCCTAAAGTCAATAATCATTTTCTTGGTTTTGCAGACATTGAGAGAGAGGTTGTTATTGTGGCACCACTTAGCCAGATTTCAGTCTCCCACCTATGTGCTGATTCATCACCACCTTTGATTTGTCCAATGATTGTGGTATCATAAGCAAACTTAAATACAGCATTGTAGCTATGCTTAGCCTCATAGGCATAAGTATAAAGTGAGTAGAGCAGGGGGCTAACCATACAGTCTTGTACACCTGTGATGATGGAGATTGTGGAGGAGTTGTTGCCAATCTGAACTGACTGGAGTTTGCAAGTGAGGAAATCGAGGATCCAATTGTACAAGGAGGTATTGAGGGCAAGGTCTTGAAGCTTACTGATTAGTTCTGAGGGGATGATAGTATGAAATGTTGAGCTGTAGACGATAAAGTGCATCCTGATGTACGCATGTTTGCTGTCCAGATGTTCCCTGGTTGATTGCAGAGCCAATTAAGTGGCATCTGCTGTGGACCTGTTGTGCCAGTAGGCAAGTTGGAGTGGATCCAAATCACTTCTCAGGCAAGAGTTGATATGTTTCATCACCAACCTCTCAAAGCACTTCATCACAGTGGATGCAAGTGCTACTGGACGATAGCCATTGAGGTAGGTAACCAAGTTCTTAGACACCGGTACAATTGAAGCCTGCTTGAAGCAGGTGGGTGCCTCAGACTGCCGAAGTGAGAGGTGAAAGATCTCAGTGAACAGTCCAGCCAGTTGATGAGTACAGGTCTTAAGCACTCAGCCAGGTACCCCGTCTGGGCTGGGTGCTTTCCGTGGGTTCACCCTCCTGAAGGATGTGGGCTGTCGGAGTTCATGAAGGTTCCTCCATGTTTTGACAGCCAAAGAGAGCATAGACGGTATGGAGCTCATCTGGAAGTGAAGCCTTTTTACATGCCTTTATCTCCCATCAGAATTTGAATTCCACCACCTGGCTGCTGCTCGGAGGCCTATATGTACCTCCCATCACAGTCTTTTTTCACTTGAAGTTTCTTAATTCTGCCTACAAGGATTCTGCATCTCCTGATCCTATGCCACCTCTTTCTTAGGATTTGGTTTCTCTTTTTTTTACCAACAGAGCTTCCCCACCTCCTCTGCCTACCTGCCTATCCTTTTGATACAATGTGTATCCTTGGATGTGAACATGTGAGAAGTAGTTGCTTGAAAATGGAACAGCATTCAGATTTGGAAGGCTCCTGTAAGAGTAAGAAGTAGAGATGTTACGTTTTGGAACCCTAGGTTAGTGAATGAATATTGAAGATTAGATCAAGGAAAAGAAGAAAATGTACATCAGGTACAGGAAATTTATATGATGGGGTTAATTACAAGATGTTAATGGAAGCAAGTTAGGAGATTGCCAGTGAAGCACCTTTGTTAACCATGAGTGATGTACCAGAAGACTAACTAATGTTGTAGATAACTAATGTAGTCTCATTAGTCTGGAAACCTAAGGTCAGTGAGCCTTGCATCAGTAGTAAGGAAACTGGGAGAAAATTCTGAGTGACAGAATATATGATCATCTGAAAAGACTGGGACCTGTCAGGTTTTGTGCAATGTGATCATGTCTCACAACTCTGATTGAGATTTTTAAGGAGTTGACTGGGAAGTTGATGGAGGCATAGTGGTTGACATGAGGTGTAGCTTTATACAGGTTTATATAGGAAAATAGTTGATTAAGCACTGAATAAAATATTAGGTCCATGCAGCAGTATCCAGGGCTCACAAAATTGGTCACTCAAAAATGTAACCATCCCCCTTTGTGTATGGTATGACTAACCAATGCAGAGATATCGCCTTGCTTTCAATTTTACTGAAGCTCTTTGAAGCTTCGATTTCAAGGAAAGTTCCACTTATTTCACTTTTAATTAGTTTAACACTCTGATTTTACTTCAGTGTTCTTTGCAACAATGGTCAAATAAATTACTGCTGTGTAGCAGCATGGTTTGTCTGGATTAAATTCTATCTGTCACTTCTTCCTAACTATCGATATTTTACTGTATCCTTTGACAATGTTTACCACCATCCAAAATTTCAGCAATTTTTGTATCATTTTCAGATGTTCTAATCTGTCCATCTACATTTTCATTCAAATCAATTGTATAGACTTAGTCACCACTTTATTAGGTACCTCCAGTATTTAATAACGTGGCCACTGAGTATATGCCATGGTCTTCAGCTGGAGCCATCCATTGCAGGGTTCATCATGTTGTGAGTCCAGAGATGCTCTTTTGTATACCACTGTTGTAACACATAGTTATTGGAGTTATCATCATCTTTGTCAGCTTGATCCAATCTGGCCATTCTCCTCTCACTTTTCTCATTAACAACACATTTTTGCCAACAGAACTGCTGCTTACTGGACATTTTTTGTTTTTCTCACCATTTTCTGTAAACTCCAGAGACTGTTATGCATCAAAATTCCAGGAGGTCATTCCACTCTCAAGGTCACTTGGATCATACTTCTTCCCCATTCTGATCTTTGGCGTGAGCAACAACTGAACCTCTTGACCATGCCAGCATGCTTTTATGCATTGAGTTGCTGCCACATGATTGGCTGATTAGATATTTGCATTAATGAGCTAGTATACAGGTGATTCTAATAAAGTGGTCACTGAGGTTAGCCACAAAGAGTGCACAGAACTCATCTGTGAGAAACATCACTGTAACAGGCTTCCAGTCACAAAAGCACCCTTCTAAGACTACACCCTGTCATCTCTAACTGAACCAGTTTGGTAATTTGTTTACTATTGTCACACAAAATGAGGTACAGTAAAAAAAAATTTCATTTCATCCAAACAAATCATTTCAAAACATAAGTGCATTGAAGTAATACAGAGGGAAAAACCATAACAAAATGCAGAATATAGTATTACATTTACAGAACAAAGTACAGTGCAGATAGGCAATAAGGTATGGGACCCAAAAAAAGATAGATTGAAAGATTTAGAATTTATCTTTATTGTACAAGAGAATCTGAGTTCAACAGTCTTGTGAATGTATCCTTGAGCTTGGTGGTGTGTGTTTTCAAGCTCTTGTAACTTATGTCCAACGGAAGAGGGAGATGAGAGAATGACCATCATGTAAGGGATTTTTGATTATGTTGCCTACTTTCCCAAGGCAGAGGGAAGCATACACAGAGTTAATGGAGCAGAGGTTGGTTTCAATACCTTACCCTCATCAATTATCTTTGTCGCATCCACAAAATAAACTCAATCAGATTGTGAGAGAGGACCTCTCCTTCACAAAGCCAAGCAGATTATAAATTATCCTTTTCCAAATGTGAGTAAATTCTATCCTTAAGAATCTGCTCCAAAAATCTCTATACCACTGATGTAAGCCTCACCAGCCCATAATTTCCTGGGATGTCTCTTTTGCTTTACTTAGACAAAGGAATAACATTGTCTGTCTCCAGAATTATGGGACCCTGCCTGTGGCTAAAGAGGATACAAAGATCTCCACCAAGCTCCCATTCTCTCCTCAGATCCTAGGATAGGTCCCATCATACCCTGAAAACTTTTCCACCTTAATGTTTTTCAAGACACCTTACACCTCTTCCTTAAATGTTGACTTGCCATCGAACATTAACAAGCCAGTTCCTAATTTCACTATCAACCCGATCCTTCCCTTGGTCAATACAGTACTAATGTGAAGTACCTCACCCACTGCATTGTCTTTATGCATAAATCCCCCCCCCCCCCCCCCCCGCTTTGACCTTGAGAAGATAACAAACCACTTTGGCTATGTTTGCTCCTTTCTGCCATTGCTAATTAGAGACCAAAATTTATCAAAACTATTCCAAAGTTTCCATCATTATTTAGGTTGGTAGATAGTATGATCCTATGCTATGAAGCTCAACAATATTTACTTTACCTATTCTGATAGAAAAGATACTCATTAGCTGTTCAAAGTAAAAAAAACAGCTATTATTAATCACCCCAACTACTATGTATTAGTGAATATCAGTCATGTTTCCATTCACTGATTATATCCCATGAACCCTGTTAAAAAAATAACATCTTATTAAGTATGCATTGGGTTTCTCTGGCTACTTTGGTTTTAATATTCTGCTACAGCTATGCTGTTTGAGATTAGTTTTTAAAAACTTCAAATATTACTGCAGTCTGATCTCTCAAATGGAGTTGTTAACTCTACCAGTGCTGTGGCTGATCTTTGTAAGATAGAGCAGGCATTTGTTGTTAGGTTGTAGACTTGCTAGGAATGCTGGAAACCTAATTTATTCTGAGAGAAAACACATAAATAACCACTTTGCATAGTACAAAAATACTTTGAATTTTATCTGTAGCCCAGTTAAAATAGCAAATACTGTACCATAAAACCATAAATGGTTTTAGGTATGCTTTTGCTGCTGTGAACTAATTTGCTATTAGCCAGATTAGAAGTGCAGTTCTGGTAAGTTGTTGATTCTAGTGTTTTTGAGTTTAAAGAGAAATACCTTGAAGTTGTTATGTTAAAAGTGCAGAAAAGATTGATTAATTGTTTAATTAGCATCAATCTCCAGAGCAGAACTTTGGCTTCTTGTTTCATCTTTCATTATAACATTTTATAGGTAAAATTTAAACATAATGATTTTGTTCACATTGTGGTGGAAAAGAAAACCTTTAGCAACTGAATGCATTTGAGTTATCAGCTCAGTAAAACAGGCTCATTGGCAAACAAAAGAGACTAGACTGATGATTAAATATTGTCCCTTACAATTACCATTATAAACCCAACTATATGAATGGGAAAATCATACTTAAATATTAATTATGTTCCCTTTCATTGTAGGAGGAGTTTTATGGTCGTGAACTCATCATTGCAGAGAGAGAGATGGTTGAACAAGATGCTGATGAAATTTTGAGGGATGCTGTTGATAATGACATTGCTTTTCTTGTAGTAGGAGATCCATTTGGGTAAGTCATTAGGTATATGTCAGGAATTCATCTGAACATAGAACAATTGTTCTTTATTTATCATTTTTATATCAAAAATCAGAACTAATGTTATTTCATATTTCCAGTGGAGATCCGATCTATGTACAGTTGCAAGAAAAGGTTTGTGAACCCTTTGCAATTACCTGATTTTCTGCATTAATTACTCATAAAATGTGGTATGATCTTCATCTAGGTCACAATTATAGACAAGTGCAATGTGCCTAAACTAATAACACACAAACAATTGTACTTCTTGTCAATACTGAGTACACCATTTAAACAGTCGCAGCCTAGGTTCAAAAAAGTATTTGAACCTCTGGAGTAATGCCTTCTATAAAAGCTATTTGGCGTCAGGTGATCCATTCAATGAGATGAGATTGAAGGTGTGGGTTGTAGAGGTGTCCTGCCCTATAAAGAAAGACACACAAAAGCGGGTTACTGACAGAGCCTGCTCTTCTTAAGAAAAATCAGTTTATGTGCACCATCCCTTGATCAAAACAACTTTCAGAGGACCTTAGAAGATGAATTGTAGAAATGCATGAAGCTGGAAAAGGCTACAAAAACATTTTTAATGACCTGATTGTTCATCAGTCCTCAGTAAGAGGAATTGTCTACAAATAGAGGAAATTCAGTTCTATTGCTACACTCCCTAGGAGTGGGCATCCTACTAAGATCACACCAGGAACACAACATGCAGTGCTGAAGGAGGTGAAAAAGAACCCAAAGGTAACAGCAAAAGATCTGCAGAAATTTCTAGAACTTGCTGAAGTCTCTGTTCATGTGCCCCCTATAACAAAGACACTGGACAAGAATAGTGTTCATGAAAGGATACCATGGAGGAAACCACTGTTCTCCAAAAAAAAACATTGCTGCACGTCTCAAGTTTGCAAAAGACCACTTGGATGTTCTACAACACTTCTGAGACAATGTTCTGTGGACAGATGAGAGAATAGTTGAACTTTTCAACAGAAATGTTTGGGGAAAGAGGTCACTGTACACCAGCATTAAAACCTCATCCCAACTGTGAAGAATGGTGGAAGGAGCATCATGGTTTGGGGCTGCTTTGCTGCCTCAGCTTGCAATATTTGAGGAAACAATGATTTCAAAATTGTATCAAGACCTGTTAAAGGAGAATGGCAGGATTGCCGTCTGTCACCTGAAGCTTAATAGAAGTTGGATGATGCAACAAGACAATGATTGAAACACAGGAGTAAGCCAACAACAAAATGGGTTAAAGAGAAGAAATTTTGTGTTTTGGGGGTGGTTATATGTCCTACAGGGGCATTAGAGGAAATAGAAGTCGTCGGAAGGCATTCAAGATTCTTGGAGGTGGTAGGCGGCAACCTACGGAAACATGAGACCCGACTGATTTAGTAGAGCAGGCAATTCCAAGAAAAAGGATGAGGCGCTGGAACACAGGAAGAGCCACAGGCAGTGAGCACTTGTTGTCACAACACGTCTGAAGCTCAGCAATCTCATATGACCTTACCAACCAAACAGACATTATTGGGAATGCATAAAAGAGCATCTAGCGTGCCCAACAGTTCCCTTCAACTTGCGGCAAAGGACATGTTCGTGCATTTTAATGGTTGGTAAGTCAAGTACATCCTCTTAACTTTCCCTACAGATCTACAGAAAACAAGTCATGCAATGATACAGTGCTGGTCAGAACCAAATGGTGAAATAGAAGCAATTAGTGAACCTGCCGACCCCAAGGACTCCTCCTGAGGTGCACAAAGCGACTTCGGCTTCATATGTGCGGTCAAGAACCATCTATGGGGATTATGAGACGTTATGTGATTGGTCAGTCATGCTAACCGGAATAGTACAAAGGTAGCTTGCCGAACTCTAGCTCTATCCCGACTAACATTCAGATTCCAAACAGAATTCTTGTGAATGTAATTTTCCCTGTTGTGATTGTCTTCATCTTTGCCTTACCATTCCTTTGGAGGCTGCTACCATCACTCCATCTGTGTCAACTCACTACCATTGTCAGCATCTGATAGGCATTCCCAGCTTGTGCTAATCTTTTATTTTATCTTAGCCCCTTCTAATGATGGATAAATACGTATGGTGCAATCTCTGCGAGTTTGAAGACAGTGAAGCCTTGAATTCTAATCCTGCTAAGAAACAGAAACTACAGAAAGTGCATCAGTACAAAGTTACATACCTGATGTATGGGTTTATACTGTTCCTGTCAGATCAGCGACACCCCATGTGTCGTATTTATAATACTAATGAAGCCTTGAAACCATCAAGGTTGCTGGAACACTTCTGTAAAAGACACCCTGAAAAGGCTACTTATGGTATTACTCAGTTCCAGGTAATGAAAGAAGCATTTGAAAAGTATTGCACATTTCAAGTCATTTGCCAAGAAAGCCAAAAATAACCTTGATAGTGGTTTCAAAGAAGGGTCAGAGCCGTCTCTATTTCCTGAGGAGACTGAGTCCTTTAACATCTGCCGGACGATGCTGAGGATGTTCTACGAGTCTGTGGTGGCCAGTGCCATTATGTTTGCTATTGTGTGCTGGAGCAGCAGGCTGAGGGTGGCAGACACCAACAGAATCAACAAACTCATTCGTAAGGCCAGTGACGTTGTGGGGATGGAACTGGACTCTCTCACGGTGGTGTCTGAAAAGAGGATGCTGTCTAAGTTGTATACCATCTTGGTCAATGTCTCCTATCCACTACATAATGTACTGGGTGGGCACAGGAGTACATTCAGCCAGAGACTCATTCCACCGAGATGCAGCACTGAGCGTCATAGGAAGTCATTCCTGCCTGCGGCCATCAAACTTTACAACTCCTCCCTTGGAGGGTCAGACACCCTGAGCCAATAGGCTGATCCTGGACTTATTTCATAATTTATTGGCATAATTTACATACTACTATTTAATTATTTATGGTTCTATTGCTATTTATTATTTATGGAGCCGTTGAGCCAATTTCCCCCGGGATTAATAAAGTATGACTATGACTATTACATTTCCAAAATGATAGCAAAGTGTGGAAGATCTCATACAATTGGTGAAAGATTAATAATGCCTGCTGTATCAAAAGTACTCACCACTGTTGTCAAAATGGATACTAATATTTTAAAATCAATTCTTCTAATAACTCTGTAGCTCATTGTATTGCTGAAATGAGTAAAACCATCAACTGTGCACAGAGCTGCAAAAAACAGAATTTGGGATACAACTGAATGAGTCAACTGTGCGAGACAACAAGGCATTGCTAATGGCATATGTACAGTTTATCAAAAATGGAAAAGTTTATGAAGAGATTCTCGTTTATAAAAAGTTAAAAACAAATATCAACAGAGAATCAATCCACAATGAGTTCAAAATATATATTGAGGATAAAAGTATTCCAATTAGGAACATGATTTCTTGTGCAACAGGTGGAGCACCGTATATGACAGGTCGCCTTGCTGGTTCAGGGGCATTTATGGAAAAAGAAATTCCAAGTCTGTTTGCAACCTATTATCCTCAATATCTCGCAGCCAAAAACCTTAGCCAGTGTCTTTTTTCAAACATGTCTTATAATATCTGCTATCAGCAAAACTAAAGCTCATCCATTAAATAGCCAATTATGCCAAGATAACAATGAAGAGTTTGAACGCTTGCTTCTTCACACTGAAATACATTGACTCTGAAAAGGCTGCTGCTTAAAACGTTCCTTTGAACATTTTGACACCGTGGTTGAATTTTTGCAAGAGTTTGAAAACTCAACAAGAGTTTGGGAAAGATTAAACTTGTACATGGAGCTGTGGCATATCTAGCCGATCTGTTTGACAAAATGAACTTCCTAGGGTTTCTGGTGATGTCATCATCCAGAATGGCAGCTTAAATCAATAGCTCCTCTGGAAAAATGCATATTTTGACCGGTTAATTCATCAAGTATAAGATCTTTCGAAAATACCTGAATTGATAAGGGGGTCAAGAATGGAGATAAAAAAAGCATCACTGCAGAGCCTATGGACGAGGGAGGGGCAACGCATGACTCTCCTACCCGAACGCGTGGTAGCAAGGCTGACAATGGGCCTCGTTCAGGCGAAGCGGCAAATATGATAAAAATTCTGGAAGAGATACGGGGATTGCAAAAAGATATAAAACAGCAACTAAATGATATCAAGTCAGAGCTCGCCAATGTCAATCAAAAAATAGCGGTGGCAGACACGAATTGAGAAGGTGGAAAATCGCGTGCAAAACGTGGAACAGATACTAAGTAAGAAGATAAAAATATTAAATCAACAAGGAAGTAAACTGCTTGACCAGGAGGGAAGGTTGCGACATAAAAATATCAAGATATACAATGTTCCCAAGGGAGTGGAGGGTTTGTCTGTGATGGAGTGTGTAGGAAAGTTGCTGTGGGACGCGCTGGAGATCCCCTCGACTATGGAGGCCTACTGAAGACAGAGGAGATAAGCTACGCTCAATAGTAATTAGATTCCTTCGATACTATACCAAGGCGGAGATTCTACGAAGGGCCTGGGAAAAGAAGAGGGTGTTTTTGAACGGGAAATTAATATATTTCGATCAAGATTACCCCCTGGAGGTCCTGCAGAAACGTAAGGAATACTCTGACGTAAAGCGAATATTAAAGCAAGGAAAGATTAGATTCCAAACTCCATATCCTTCTAACCTGCGAGTGTTTTATGAAGATGGGACGCAACTGTATCAGACAGTGGAAGAGGTGACTACAGACATGAAGAACAGAGAGCTGTCCGTTAGCGTGATCAAACCGAGGGAAAGCCTGGCTGAGCAGTTATCCCGATCTGCTTGGGAAATAGTAAGAGAACAGAGAAAGCAGGGGCCGGGAGGAGGGCGAGAGAAGAATATCAGGAAGAGACTGTGAGTTTTCCCAGGAGAGCCCTCACCCCCTCGAGAAGAGCCATAAGGTTTGGCTAGCTTTAAAAGTGTTGATAAGCTAGTTGGAAGCAAAAATAGATGAAGCTATACCTATCTCAAGAAATACTTATTATAGTTTGGATTTTATATTACTCAATTTTTTTTTAATTCATTCATTCACTCCTTTTTCCCCACCTAAATGAGAATATATATATATGGGAGGAATACACAGGGAAATCTTTTCTGTGTAATGGACATAGATTTGTTCACTTACTTTTATGGGTACTGCAATGGGGGCCCTCAACTCAGAGGTAGGAGGGGCTATCCCCCACAGCTAGACGTTTCCTCTAGCTCAACCCAGGGTCATCTACTAGAGACCTCAGCTTTGGAATCACACCTTCATTGCCTTTTTTTCAATTATTGGCTTTTCTTGGTTCTTATTTGTTCAGGGAGTAGATTGATTAAGTTTTTGGTCTTGTTCTGTACTGGAACAGTTCTGGAAGTCAGTTTTTTCGACAATTTCTAAAGCACTTAAAATTAATCTATAACCTAATAAATTAACTGTGCTTTTCAGAATAATTCCTCAAAATGTCCTTGGTATCTCTGTGTCTGACCAACATGTTATTGCATTTGTTACATTGATAGCGAGGAGGGCCATTTTGTTGAAGTGGAAGGATACATCAGCTCCCACTTTGTCACAATGGTTCTCTCAAGTGATGCCATGTCTTAGTTTGGAGAAAATTAGAAGTTGAACCTTTGAACCTTTATTTGATTTTGAGAAAAGATGGGACTCATTTGCTTGTTATTATCATTTGAACTAATTGATAGATTTTCTCCACGATCTAATTGTAAATTTTTTGGTATATTTTTCTCTCTTGCTGGCGGTTTGATGTTTATTTTTAGAAGCTTTTTGTATGACGCATGGCTCCGGGGTTGTACACCTAATGGGGTTTTATCCCCCCACTTTTTTTGCTTAGTAGGGTTTTTTTATTATCACAAAATTTTTCAATCTTTAAGATAATTTTTTTTCCTTGAGACATTGTAAGTGTTGTTACTTCGATGTACTCGTGTTATTTTTTTTGAATAATATAATAATAAAAAGATTTGAAAAGAAAGAAAGATCGATTAAGTTTTATTCTGCTAATTTCAGTGATATATTGACAGAAAAATTCACATGGCTATGGACAAAGTAAAGTTCATTTCTTTTAATTTCAATGGGCTGTTAAATCCAATCAAACGCAGTAAATTTCTATCCAAAATAAAAAAAAGAACAAGCCCATGTAGTGTATTTACAGGAAGCTCACATAAGTGATAATGAGCATGGAAAACTAAACTAATTAGCATGGCTTCACTAATTTGTTTTTCTCCTCATATAAATCAGGACATAGGAGAGGAGTTGCTATTCTTATCTCAAGCAAGCTAAATTTTGAAAAAGTATTCGAAATGGGAGATAAGGAGGCCAGATATATTCTGGTAAGGGGAAATATAGACGGAAATTCAGTTACTTTATCTGTTTACAAGAGCATTGTGGTTGTAGGAAAGGACTAATCGTAAGATGAGCTTTAAACACCAGATTAACTTCACTTATTCGCCTGTATAAATAGATCTGGTTTTTATATGGTTATTAGATGAAAACAATATTGTTTGTAAATCTGATGAATAAAATGAATCAATTTAATCTTTTATTGCAAATATCAAAACTGTAACATTTAGTTTTGTTCAATGAAATGTCACAAGATCTAGGGGCTAATAAATAAAAGATATACAATAAATGAAATGCAATTATCTTTGAGCACCTGTCCAAGATGTGTTTGGTGTAATTCCAATTATAGAAATGAAATGACATTTGACAGTCAAATTGTAAATGACAGGTGAGCCATATTGAACTGGGAGTTTGACTATTTTTGAATGACACAAGTTTCATAGTTTGAGCACTTGTTATTGCAAGTGAGGTTGTGATTGTCAGGGATTAAATAAAAGCTTTCTGAGACCATTGAATGAAATGGATACCAATCCGTAATCATTTCATTTTGATGATGCTTGTATGATGACTCTTTGGGGTTTCATTTAAGTTCCTCAGTAAAGAAAAAAGATAAAACAGAACTTACAGAAAGATAGAAGTTCATTTGTAGTGACAGCATAATGATGAATTTCATCCATTCATGTAGTTACTTGCAGAAAATTATACATGATTCTTCTCAATTCTCAAGCATTTATCCTATTTACCATTAAGCATTTATCCTGTTCAAACCTGATTTTGAACACAAATTCTGGAACATTAAAGATTATGAGGGAGTATTGAATATTGTACGTTTGGTGGAATATTTTGGTTCATTGGCATTACAGATTGCCTGCTTATGTATCTATAAGCTAAGTTCTCAGTCAATGTTTTTACTTAGGTACATTCTCAATATTCTCTTGCAGTGCAACAACACACAGTGATCTAGTTTTACGAGCAGTAAAAGCAGGAATTCAGTATCAAGTTGTACACAATGCCTCCATATTAAATGCAGTTGGATGCTGTGGTCTACAGGTAAATCATTCTTCAATGTGCTTTGTCATATGATAATCTGTATCATCTGTTTGATCAACACACATAAAAGTTGCTGGTGAACGCAGCAGGCCAGGCAGCATCTGTAGGAAGAGGTGCAGTCGACGTTTCAGGCCGAGACCCTTCGTCAGGACTAACTGAAGAAAGAGTGAGTAAGAGATTTGAAAGTTGGAGGGGGAGATCCAAAATGATAGGAGAAGACAGGAGGGGGAGGGACAGAGCCAAGAGCTGGACAGGTGATAGGCAAAAGGGGATACGAGAGGATCATGGGACAGGAGGTCTGGGAAGAAAGACAAGGGGGGGGGCCCAGAGGATGGGCAAGAGGTATATTCAGAGGGACAGAGGGAGAAAAAGGAGAGTGAGAGAAAGAATGTGTGCATAAAAATGAGTAACAGATGGGGTACGAGGGGGAGGTGGGGCCTTAGCGGAAGTTAGAGAAGTCGATGTTCATGCCATCAGGTCGGAGGCTACCCAGACGGAATATAAGGTGTTGTTCCTCCAACCTGAGTGTGGCTTCATCTTTACAGTAGAGGAGGCCGTGGATAGACATGTCAGAATGGGAATGGGATGTGGAATTAAAATGTGTGGCCACTGGGAGATCCTGCTTTCTCTGGCGGACAGAGCGTAAATGTTCAGCAAAGCGGTCTCCCAGTCTGCGTCGGGTCTCGCCAATATATAAAAGGCCACATCGGGAGCACCGGACACAGTATATCACCCCAGTCGACTCACAAGTGAAGTGTTGCCTCACCTAGAAGGACTGTTTGGGGCCCTGAATGGTGGTAAGGGAGGAAGTGTAAGGGCATGTGTAGCACTTGTTCCGCTTACATGGATAAGTGCCAGGAGGGAGATCAGTGGGGAGGGATGGGGGGGACGAATGGACGAGGGAGTTGTGTAGGGAGCGATCCCTGCGGAATGCAGAGAGAGTGGGGGAGGGAAAGATGTGCTTAGTGGTGGGATCCCGTTGGAGGTGGCGGAAGTTACGGAGAATAATATGTTGGACCCGGAGGCTGGTGGGGTGGTAGGTGAGGACCAGGGGAACCCTATTCCTAGTGGGATGGCTGGAGGATGGAGTGAGAGCAAATGTACGTGAAATGGGGGAGATGCGTTTAAGAGCAGAGTTGATAGTGGAGGAAGGGAAGCCCCTTTCTTTAAAAAAGGAAGACATCTCCCTCGTCCTAGAATGAAAAACCTCATCCTGAGAGCAGATGCGGCGGAGACGGAGGAATTACGAGAAGGGGATGGCGTTTTTGCAAGAGACAGGGTGAGAAGAGGAATAGTCCAGATAGCTGTGAGAGTCAGTAGGCTTATAGTAGACATCAGTGAATAAGCTGTCTCCAGAGACAGAGACAGAAAGATCTAGAAAGGGGAGGGAGGTGTCGGAAATGGACCAGGTAAACTTGAGGGCAGGGTGAAAGTTGGAGGCAAAGTTAGTAAAGTCAACAAGTTCTGCATGCGTGCAGGAAGCAGCGCCAATGCAGTCGTCGATGTAGCGAAGGAAAAGTGGGGGACAGATACCAGAATAGGCACGGAACATAGATTGTTCCACAAAACCAACAAAAAGGCAGGCATAGCTAGGACCCATACGGGTGCCCATAGCTACACCTTTAGTTTGGAGGAAGTGGGAGGAGCCAAAGGAGAAATTATTAAGAGTAAGGACTAATTCCGCTAGACGGAGCAGAGTGGTGGTAGAGGGGAACTGATTAGGTCTGGAATCCAAAAAGAAGCGTAGAGCTTTGAGACCTTCCTGATGGGGGATGCAAGTATATAAGGACTGGACATCCATGGTGAAAATAAAGCGGTGGGGGCCAGGGAACTTAAAATCATCGAAAAGTTTAAGAGCGTGAGAAGTGTCACGAACATAGGTCGGAAGGGATTGAACAAGGGGTGATAAAACAGTGTCGAGGTATGCAGAAATGAGTTCGGTGGGGCAGGAGCAAGCTGAGACAATAGGTCGGCCAGGACAGGCAGGTTTGTGGATCTTGGGTAGGAGGTAGAAACGGGAAGTGCGGGGTGTGGGAACTATAAGGTTGGTAGCAGTGGATGGGAGATCCCCTGAGCGGATAAAGTCGATGATGGTGTGGGAGACAATGGCCTGGTGCTCCTTAGTGGGGTCACGATCGAGGGGTAAATAAGAGGAGGTATCCGCGAGTTGTCGCTGTGCCTCGGCGAGGTAGAGGTCAGGCTTCGACTTCTCTAACTTCCACTAAGGCCCCACCTCACCCTCGTACCCCATCTGTTACTCATTTTTATGCACACATTCTTTCTCTCACTCTCCTTTTTCTCCCTCTGTCCCTCTGAATATACCTCTTGCCCATCCTCTGGGTCCCCCCCTCCTTGTCTTTCTTCCCAGACCTCCTGTCCCATCATCCTTTCGTATCCCCTTTTGCCTATCACCTGTCCAGCTCTTGGCTCTATCCCTCCCCCTCCTGTCTTCTCCTATCATTTTGGATCTCCCCCTCCCCCTCCCCCTCCAACTTTCAAATCCCTTACTCACTCTTCCTTCAGTTAGTCCTGACAAAGGGTCTCGGCCTGAAACGTCGACTGCACCTCTTCCTACAGATGCTGCCTGGCCTGCTGCATTCACCAGCAACTTTTATGTGTATTGCTTGAATTTCCAGCATCTGCAGAATTCCTGTTGTTTCCATCTGTTTGATGTTCTGAATTATTTATTGCACAGATCAAACTTGCTACAATATTTACCTGCAGAAACAAAATGCTTGTGAAAATTTGGTTGGATGCACACAACCTTTATATTTTTTCCCCTCCACCCTTCTCCATTTCAACACAAAGAATACAAAACTTGTTAGGGTGCATTCACCAGTTACCTTATAAGGTAACCATAGCCTTCAACCAGGAGCAGATGTCATCAAGTTGTTCCCAATCTTCACAGGGTGTTTTGACCCTTAACCACGACACTCTCCAGTTGGTGGGCTGGCAGTGGTGGCCAAATCATTGCCCACCTGCTCCTGGCTTCCAGCTTCCCTCCTCTCGCCTACTCCAAATCCAACAAGAGGCTCGTTCTGCCTCTTCCCCCATCCTACAAGCTGCTTGTTTTTCGCTGCTTTCATCCAGGCCCAGATCTGACAACGACTGCCATGCTGATTTGGCTGGGAAACCTCTGCAGCCGATCTCCACAGGGGAAAAACCATGCCTGCTATCCCTTGTCTTTGCATTCCTGCACTAAGGGCTGGTACTTTAAGGCCTTTCTCTCGTGAGCCTCTTCCCATCCCTCCTCCCACGGCACAGTCAGCTCAACCAGAATTATTTTCTCGTCTTTGGTTGACCACAGTACAATGTTCGAGCGTAGGGTTGTGTGCACCACATCCGGGAACTGCAACCTCCTTCCCACATCAACCGTCATCTCCCAGGATCTGGCCATTAGCAGCAGATTGGGCTTTGGTTCTTTGGTTACGAAAGGCCTGACTCCCTCTTTGATGAAGGTGATGGCCTTCCTCAAATCTGTGCCAGCCATCCTCTTCTTGCATCTCTCCTGCTCTAGTGTGCCAGCAAGAGCCAGAAGCACCTTATCATGGCGCCACCTATACTGCCCTTGAGTTAGAGCTGTTCTACACCCGGATAGTATATGAGCCAGTGTCCCCTTTTGACCACAGAGCTTACAGTTCGGGTCCTCTTTCATCCCCCATGTGTACAGATATAATGGTGAAGGAAGGGTGTCATACACGGATCGCAAGAGGAAGGAAATACGGAAGGGCTGCAGTCTCCATAGCTCTGCCCATGAAATCTTGTGCTTGGGCAGATCCCATTTTGTCCAGGCACCCTGGGACCCTTCTTCCACTGCCTTTGACATCCACTTCACTTCCTCACGGATCCGTACTTCTGCCTGTACCATGTCTCGCCTGTTCCTTGTGCTTGCGTTTCCCCACTGCTGGAAATGAACTGAGCCGAGGCCTTGCCGCCCACTGCAGGGGTTGCTGGTGATATCTCGCAGCTTCGGAGAACACACTGCCTGCTCCACAGCTGCGATGGCTGCCCACTTGTGCCCAGATCTGGTTGTAACGCCTACTTGCTTTACCAAGACGTCGTTGGAATCTCTCAAGCTTAATAAGGCTCTGCATTTTGCCACCTTGAATTCCTCCACAACAGATGATAGGGGAAGCTGCAGTTGCCCAGAACGAATGTAGAGGCCCACTGAAGAGAAGCTTGGGGGAATTCCCCACCGTCTCCACAGGTGCTTAAAAGTTGCTGGTGAACGCAGCAGGCCAGGCAGCATCTCTAGGAAGAGGTACAGTTGACGTTTCGGGCCAAGACCCTTCGTCAGTTCTGTCTTCTTCTATCATTTTGGATCTCCCCCCTCCCCCTCCCACTTTCAAATCTCTTACTATCTCTTCTTTCAGTTAGTCCTGACGAAGGGTCTCAGCCCGAAACATCGACTGTACCTCTTCCTAGAGATGCTGCCTGGCCTGCTGCATTCACCAGCAACTTTTATATGTGTTGCTTGAAATTCCAGCATCTGCAGATTTCCTCGTGTCCACAGGTGCTTGTTGGTTTTCCTCTCGATGCCCTCTAAGGCAGTCATGGGGAGCTCATAAAATGTGAAGAGCCAGAGAAGCCTGGGAGAATGCTGTATTGGTACAGCCAGGTCTTGAATTTACCCGGAAGTCTGGATTTGTCGATCTTCTTCAGCGATTCGTCTGTCTGCTTCACAGCATTGGTGACATTAGTCTCATCTGTCAGTGACACATTAAACCACTTCCCCAAGCATTTAATCAGGTTATCTTCGATGAAAAGGATGGCCTCACCCTGAACTTGGAGGCTAAACTTGCTTGTAACTTTCCCCTTTTTGATCACCGTGCACTTGGACTTCGTGGCCTTGAAGGACATCCTCACCCAAGTGGCTACATTACCCAGGGTTTCCAATACCCATCTTGCTTGGACATGTGACACAGTTGTTATACTGACGTTGTACATGAACGCTCATAGAGCCAGCTGAACAATGCCTGACTCCAGCGTCGGGCTGCAGCTTACATCTTCTGCTGATAATAGGAGGTTCATTCCCATAATAAAGGGATTCCCTGTTGGAATCCCTTTCTGGAGGTTCTGCCAACTAGTTGTGAAATGAGCTGATGTAAATCTAAGTTTGAATCCTAGGTAGCTGGTGATCATGTCTCGAATAGCCACTGGGATGTAGTAGTGGTCGAGTCCTTCTAGAATGAGGTCATGTGGAATAGACCCGTAGGCGTTCGCGAGGTCTAACCAGACAACTGTTAGGTTACCTTTTTTCTGCTTGGCCTCATGGATCAAATGGCTAATCATTGAGGTGTGTTCCAGACACCCCGAAAAGTCTGGAATACCGCCTTTCTGGATGGATGTGTTGATATAGCGGTATTGTGTCATGTAAGAAGTCAGCCTTCTTGCGAGCACAGAAAAGAAAATCTTACATTCCACATCCAGGAGAGAAATTGTCCTAAACTGGGCAATTATGGAAGAAACCTCTTCCTTTGGAATAAAGCATCCCTCTGCCAATTTCCAACTTGATGGAACGGTACCTTTGCCCAGATCTTTCTCATAACCTTCCACAGCCTCCAAAGAAGCTTTGGGCATTTCTTATACACCTTATAAGGTATGCCGCTTGGGCCTGGGGCAGCTGATGCTTTAGCTTTCCGGAAGATGTCCTGGATTTCCAGCCATGTAGGTTCCTTCACATTCAGCTCAATTGATGGATTTTCCGGTCTACGCACAGCCCAATTGGTTCCTAGTCCCTGAACCCTCCGTGGGTGGCTGTGTGCCTCCCGCAGGAACTCCTGTACCTCTGGCTTCAAGCTGGATAGTAGACCAGATTTTTGTTGGCCAAGAAGAGTCCTAATGAAGCTGAATGGATCTCTCACAAACTGCGCTCGCCTTTTCTCTTTCTTCCTTCTTTGCTGTCGCAGGTGTTCTGCCCTCCGGAGTTTGCACAGCTTTTCCCGCAGCATACTTGTTAAGTCCTTGATACCTTCTTTTTCAGCCGGTGAGCTGGTTTTAAACTTCTTGTTGAGCGTCTTTAATTCGCCTCTCAAGCGACGAATCTTGGTTTTCCTCCTATTTGGTTGCCGCGGTAACTCTGGCTGGCTTCTCCGCTCCATTGGGCCAAATCGTTCCTTTGCTAGATTGTATGCTGTGGCTGTGAGTGAGTTGATCTTTCTGTGTACTGGACCTGCTAAGGCAACTTCCAGGATGCCGTCTAGATCATCATCGAACTGCATCCAGGTGACGTTGTCTGACGATCTATGCTATTTGATCCTGTCTTTCCTTAATGAATGGATTGGGGTAGCGGAAGAGGAAATCACTAGGTCTGTTCTTTGGTGCTGAGGTGACTCAAGTGCGGAGAGATCTTCAGCTCTGTGGGGTGCTTCCTGGCTGGAATTCTCCTTCGTCTCACTGGATACTAAGTCCGTGCGCTGCACTTGGGTCACCATTGATCCACATCTAGACCTGCTCCGGTGTATCTTGAGCCCTCTGATGTTTTTGCAGACTTTCCTGCAATGACACCTTACCAAGAATTCCTCTCTGATCAGTGTTGTTTGCTTTAGCTTCCTCGTAGTCATGTTTCCTGTCCTGGCCATTGCCGGTATGACCGTCCTGTTGAGTCTCTCATCCTCCCCACCTCTTGGGAGACTCTGGGGGTATTGCTCTTCGTGTTCAGTCGTAGCTTGAGTGGTGCCCTCTTGCGAGTGCTGCCCACAAGGTTGCTAGCGTTGTGAGCCCGTGTCAGTCTTTTATTTTAGACAGTTTGTTCTTGTCAATACAGTATATGTAATATGTAAGCTTACTTGCTGTATGTTGCTTGTAACATTATTTGTTGATTCTTGCAATTTTCCATATGAAACGTGAATATACTTCTACCAGTGTTGGGGATCAAAACAGTTTTTGTCATTTACTGGAATATAATTAAGCAAACTTGGGAACAAAATCAATTGGGTAGTTATTGGATCCAGGACTATTACATAAATGTGATTAGAGAATCAATCTTAAGAAAAATCATCCTCAACCCAAACTAGAAAAATCGGTCTGGAAGTTTGTTCATAAAATACAAAATAAAAGATATGAATGCAAGTTAACAATTGCATGAGCAGGAATTCATAGTACCTGCACAGAAATTCATTGTATTTACACATGATTCATGGTATCCTATGATCTGTTGGTAATATTGCTTCCCATCTCCGACTGAGATCTTTATGTTTGTTCTGTTTTTCCATTATCATACTTACCAAAATGGCATGAAAAATAGTTCAATGCCCAAAATTTATCATTAGCAAGATTTTTAATTACTCTGGTCTGAAAAATGTAAAACATGTTTCGCTGTAAAGAACCGTCATTTTGCCATACTCGATTTTTTCTTTAGAAGCTTTTGCAGTCATTTTTAGATTTCTCACCAGTTTTATACTCATAATCTGTTCTCTTTCTTTATCAACTTCTTATTCATCCTTCTCAGTTCTAAAAGTCTCCCAGTCCTCTGCTTCCAGCTTTTTCTAGTATCGTAGTAAGATTTTGCCTTAGATTTAATTTCTCCTTAGACTGTTTTTTCTTGTAACATGCATGAAAGGAATGTATAGTTGTTGCAATTATGTTTTCTTTAAACGCTAATCATTACTTTTCAAGTACCATACCCCTAAACAAAGTTTCCCATGGCCAGCCTGCCCTGTATAACTTCATAGCTTCCTTTATTTAGATTAAAAGCCATGTTTTCAGATTGAATCACGTAATTTTGAAACTAAGTTGTATCATGTTATGAACAAGAGAAAATCTGCAGATGTAGAAATCCAAGCAACACACACAAAATGGTGGAGGAACTCAGCAGGCCAGGCAGCTTCTATGGGAGAAAGTACAGTCGATGTTTCAGGCCGAGCCGGCGACTGAACTTTTTTCCATAGATGCTGCCTGGCCTGCTGAGTTCCTCCAGCATTGTGTGTGTGTTGCTTGTATCATGTTATGGTAGCTTTTTCCCTCTAGAATTCTTCAGAGTTCAAGGTAAATGTCGTTATCAAAGTACATATGCAGTATGTCGCTGTGTACAACCCTGGGATTCATTTTCTTGTAGGGAAACTCAACAAATCTATAAAATAGTAACTCGAGCAGGATCAATGAAAGACCACCCGACTAGGGCGTTCAACCAGAGTGCAGAAGACAACAAACTGTGCAAATGAAAATACCAATAAATAACAATAACATGAGATGAAGAGTCCTTGAAAATGAGTCCATTGATTGTGGGAACATTTCAATGATGGGGCAAGTGAAAATGAGTGAAGTTATCCAATTTTGTTCAAGAGCCTGATGGTTGAGGGGTAGTAACTGTTCTTGGGCCTGATGGTGTGAGTCCTGAGGGTCTTGTACCTTCTACCTGACTGCAGCAGCAAGAAGAGGGCATGACCTGGGTGGTGGGGATCCCTGATGATGGATGCTGCTTTCCTACCACAGCATTTCATGTAGATGTGCTGAGTAGTTGGGAGGACTTTAGCCGTGATCTGCTGGACCAAATTCACTGATTTTGTAGGATTTTCCTTTCAAGGGCATTGGTGTCCATACCGGGCTGTGATGTAGCCAGTCAGTATATCTCCACTGCACAGAAGTTTGTCAAAGTTTTAGATGTCATGCCAAATCTCCGTAAACTCCAAGGGAAGTAGGGATGCTGCCATGCTCCCTTTGCAATTGCACTTAAGTGCTGGGCCCAGGTCAGTTCCTCTAGAGTAGTTACACCTAGGAATTTAAAGTTGCTAACCCTCTCCACCTCTGATCCTCTGACTCATGGACCTCTGGTTTCCCTCTCCTGAAGTCTACAATTAGTTCCTTGGTCTTGCCAACATTGAATGAGAGGTTGTTCTGATAGTCATAGTCATACTTTATTGATCCCGAAGGAAATTGTTTTTCGTTACAGTTGCACCATAAATAATTAAATAGTAATAAAACCATAAATAATTAAATAGTAATATGTAAATTATGCCAGAAAATAAGTCCAGAACCAGCCTATTGGCTCAGGGTGTCTGACCCTCCAAGGGAGGAGTTGTAAAATTTGATGGCCACAGGCAGGAATGACTTCCTATGACGCTCAGTGTTGCATCTCGGTGGAATGAGTCTCTGGCTGAATGTACTTCTGTGCCCAATCAGTACATTATGTAGTGGATGGGAGACATTGTCCAAGATGGCATGCAACTTGGACAGCATCCTCTTTTCAGACACCACCGTCAGAGAGTCCAGTTCCATCCCCACAACATCACTGGCCTTACGAATGAGTTTGTTGATTCTGTTGGTGTCTGCTACCCTCAGCCTGTTGCCCCAGCACACAACAGCAAACATGATCGCACTGGCCACCACAGACTAGTAGAACATCCTCAGCGTCGTCCGACAGATGTTAAAGGACCTCAGTCTCCTCAGGAAATAGAGACGGCTCTGACCCTTCTTGTAGACAGCCTCAGTGTTCTTTGACCAGTCCAGTTTATTGTCAATTCGTATCCCCAGGTATTTGTAATCCTCCACCATTATCACACCACTCAACCTGATTTCAGTCTCCCTCCTGTATGCTGATTCATCATCACCTTTGATTCAGCCCACAACAATGGTATCATCAGCAAACTTGAATATGGAATTGCAGTTGTGCTTAGCCACACAATATTGTAAGTCATACAATACTGAATTGGGTTCTTTGGCCCACTAAGTTTAAACTGATTAACAAGCATTTGTAAAATCTTTGTTTTATTCTCCCCACCTCCTTTAAAGTGGAATGGATGAAGCATGTAGTTCCTATGTGCATTAAAGGTACAAAAAAGCATAAGTGTGCTTAATTTTAATTTCATAAAGAGGATATCTAGTAGATGTAGAGATGTTGCGCCTCCCCTTTTGGCTTTAGGGAACTAAGACTAGTTGACACGTCATATCATATTAGTAATTTCACTTTTTAAAACTGACTATTTTAACTATCACTTGTAAATCAATTCATTAATTATGTCACTAGATTCAAGATACTTCATACTTTATTGTCGCCAAACAATTGATACTAGAATGTACAATCATCACAGCGATATTTGATTCTACGCTTCCCGCTCCCTAGATTACAAATCGATAGTAAATATTAAAAATTTAAATTATAAATCATAAATAGAAAATAGAAAATTGGAAAGTAAGGTAGTGCAAAAAAACCGAGATGCAGTTCCGGATATTTGGAGGGTACGGCCCATATCTGGGTCAGGATCCGTTCAGCAGTCTTATCACAGTTGGAAAGAAGCTATTCCCAAATCTGGCTTATGAGTCTTCAAGCTCCTAAGCCTTCTCCCGGAGGGAAGAGGGACGAAAAGTATGTTGGCTGGGTGGGTGTTGGCAGCACTGCTCTGACAGCGTGTGGTGTAAAGTGGGTCAAGGACAGAAGATTGGTTTGTGTGATGTGCTGCGCCGTGATCACTATCTTCTGCAGCTTCTTCTAGTCTTGGACAGGACAACTTCCATACCAGGTTGTGATGCACCCTAGAAGAATGCTTTCTACGGTGCATCTATAAAAATTAATGAGTGTTTTAGGGTACAGGCCAAATTTCTTTAGTTTTCTCAGGAAGTAAAGATGCTGGTGGGCCTTCTTGGCAGTGGACTGTGCTTGGTTGGACCAAGTCAGGTCATTTGTGATATTGACCCCGAGGAACTTAAAGCTTTTGACCTGTTCCACTTGCGCACCACCGATGTAAATTGGGTCGTGCGGTCCGCTACTCCTTCTGAAGTCAACAACCAATTCCTTTGTCTTGCTGACTTTGAGGGATAGGTTATTGTCTTCGCACCATGCCACCAGGTTCTTAATTTCCTCTCTGTACTCAAACTCATCATTACCCGAAATACGGCCTACAATTGTTGTGTCGTCAGCAAACTTATATATTGAGCTCGATGGAAACTTGGCTACACAATCATGGGTGTACAGTGAGTACAGCAGGGGGCTGAGTACACAGCCTTGTGGGGCACCGGTGCTCAGAGTGATTGTAGAGGAGAGCTTGTCCCCTATTTTTACAGCCTGGGTCCTGTCTGTGGGGAAGTTGAAGATCCAGCTGCAGATCTGAGTGCTAAGGCCCAGGTTCCGGAGCTTAGAATTCAGTTTATTTGGAATGATGGTATTAAAGGCAGAGCTGTAGTCAATGAAAAGGAGCCTTACGTATGCGTCTTTATTCTCCAGGTGTTCTAAGGAGGAATGTAGGGCCAGAGAGATGGCACCTGCCGTTGACCTATTGCTCCGATATGCGAATTGCAAAGAGTCGAGGTTGACCGATAGGCTGTGGTTGAATTGTGCCATAACCAATCGCTCGAAGCACTTCATAGCAACTGATGTCAGAGCCACAGGTCGATAGTCATTCAGGCATGCCACCTTGCTCTTCTTTGGCACTGGGATAATCATTGCCTTCTTAAAACACGAGGGGATCTTAGACTGAAGCAAGGAGCAGTTGAAGATGTCAGCAAACACTCCAGCTAGCTCGCTTGCACAGACCCGGAGAACCAGTCCTGGGACGCCATCTGGGCCTGTCGCCTTCCTTGGATTTATCTTCAGGAAGGCCCTTCTAACGTCCTCCTCGGTGATGATGAATCTCGATGCCACTGGGTCTGATTCATCTGGAGTGAGCGGGACGCTCTTCTTCTGTTCGAATCTTGCGTAGAATACGTGAAGTTCGTCAGGAAGAGAAGCGCCACATTTTTTGATATTCCTAGCCTTTTCTTTGCGCCCAGTGATCTCATTTAGACCCTGCCATAGTCTACTGGCATCCCTCTGGTTAGCCTGGGCTTCCAAGTTGGCTTGATATTGCCTCTTGGCACCCTTAATAGCATTCCAGAGTTCACGCCTGGATTCCGTGTAGCGACTGGTCTTCCTGGACCTAAAAACCACAGCTCTAGCCTTTAAAAGGGACTTGACCTCATAATTCATCCGAGGTTTCCGGTTAGGGAATACCCGGATCGTCTTGCGAGACACACAGTCCTCCATGCATTTCCAAATAAAGTCCGTGACTGCTGAGGCATACTCATCAAGGTTAGCTGCGGAGTTCTTGAATACTAACCAGTCCACTGATTCAAAGCAGTCACGGAGGACCTCATATTCGTATATTCCGGAGTATAAGCCGATCCCCTATTTTCAAGGTTAAAAAAGTGACTTTTTCATGTTACCTTTGTATAAGCCGACCCCTTTTGTAGAGGTTTTTGACTTAACCAGAAAAGATTACAAGATCTTACATACCGGTACTCAGCTTTGCAGAATCCGGAACCTGGAAATTTTGTGAACCAGTACCTGCTGAGAAAACAGGCCTACACATTGTAGAGCGTTATAAGTGAATTCTTAATAAATAAATCAGGAAGGGAAATTTTGGATTAGGTTCCCAATGGTAAAGAATCCTCTGGAATGTCACCCCCCGTGAAACCATTTAGCGCCCATCGTAATGTTGTTAAAACATAACACAGGGTGGTGGGATCAGTATGTGTACTCAGTATTGAGTTTGTGACCACCACGTACAAAAGATTAAAACGAATGTGATATGATGCTGGCTTCAGGCTGAAGGTTGTTGATTTTGCTAAAGGAACGAATAATTCTGCAGCTGCTAAGAAGTTTAGTGTAAACGAGAAACAAGTGAGAGAGTGGAGAAAGGCAGAGGACACGCTGAGGGAAATGCCAAAGACGAAATGTACAAACCGCAGGAAAACATGCCAGTGGCCAGAACTGGAAGAAAAAGTTTTAAGAGTGGGTGAATCACCAGCGATCATCTGGATACATTGTTACCAGAGAAATAATTCGAGTTCAAGCGTTGAAATGAGACGAAAAACACTGTGAAGTCAGTGAAAATTTCAAAGCTACGCGAAGTTGGTGCACCCGATTTATGAATAGACGTGATCTTGTGTTGAGACAAAAAACAAAAACTGCTCAGAAAATTCCCGCAGGGTGTTGTTGTTTGCGTCCAAAAA
Organism: Mobula birostris; assembly: GCF_030028105.1. NCBI lineage: Eukaryota > Metazoa > Chordata > Chondrichthyes > Myliobatiformes > Myliobatidae > Mobula > Mobula birostris. The sequence continues at coordinate 72,243,395 of NC_092381.1, forward strand.
CGCTGCCGGATGGACGAAGCAGGTTGCTTGAAGTGGGTTAAAGAGCTGTGGCGTCAACGTCCAGAGGGTTTCAGGAAGGAAAAGTCGCTACTTGTCTGGGACATGTTCAAAGCGCACTTGTCAGGTGAGACAAAAGCAGCATTGAAAGCTGAAAATACGGACATTGCAGTCATCCCCAGTGGTTTGATGTCCGTGCTCCAGCCACTAGATGTGAGTTTAAACAAACCATTCAAAGAACTCATACATCGACAGTGGAATGAATTTAACTCAGAAAAAGCCAATAAATGCGACCTGTCTTCCGTGTATTTGTTTTTCCAAAGTTGGCACCCTCTGTATAAGCCGACCCCCTAATTTTAAGACCAAAATTTAGGGCCAAATTCTCGGCTTATACACTGGAATTTACGGTAATAGAGAACTTTTCATGTACTAACAAATTCAGTCATGGTGAATTCATATAAACTTGCAAGTGTCTTTGGTGATACACCAATTCAACTTATGTCATTCAGGTAATTTATCTGGTGTGTAATGTTAACATTTCTTATGTTGTTATTTTAGGGAATCATTGGACCTGATTCCAGTGATTACTGGTTCTGGTTTTTCTCATATCTTGGTTCCTATTCTTAATCCTGAAACCCAAGTTTACGGTAATAAATTAAACAGAATCAATTGTGTCAAATGGTCCAATGATTGGAAGCATTACAAATGAATAATTGATATTTTTTATAGAACTCATCAAAATTCCTTTATCTCTTTATATTTTTCCATTTTTCTCCCTTTTTACTTCTTTTTTATCTCAACTGGTATCTACTAGTATGCCACCTAAGTGGTCATTAAGTAGGTTTGAGCTTAAGCACGTCACCAAATTATTTTGACTGCAAGCTTCAAATTCTATCCAATCTCTGTCAAATTCTATCAAGTTCTGTCCAATTCTATCCTAGACCAGCAAGTAGTTCTTGATAGTAGTTAATACCAAAAGTATTTATTGTTTATTTCCCCTCCCATATTGAGGTTTACTATAATGTCTCTACTGTGTTCAGATTCAGATTCAGCACCCCAGTGAAGATCAGGAATCAGATTGAAATATTTTGTAGCTCACATATTTCTAGTCTTAACATAGTGATATAATTTTGGAAATATTATGGTCTGAATATTCTCATGCCATCATTATACATACATGCTCAGCTGTTTATTCACTGGCCTCTCTTTGTGGAATTGGTGGTGTGAATCATTCACAAAGTTCTTTGATGTGCTGATCCCTAGGGAGGGCTAAAAAACCAAGAAAATAATAAAAAATAACAAGAAAAAAACATGAAAAACAATAAATTTTAAAGAAGATTTTATTCAGTGTTTTTTATAATTAGTGAAGTTAGCTGGGCAGAAAAGAGAGATATTCTTTGGTTGGGAATATCTTCCTGAGACCAGTCGTTTTATTGCCTTGTTGCCTTACTCAGCATATCGAGTTTGTTTCACCATTCAGTTATAGCTGATTTACACTCAGTGTCCACTTTATTAGGTACACATGCTCGTTAATGGAAATATGTCATCAGCCAATGATTCCACTGATCTGCTTCAGCTGTATCAGCCAAAACTTTACCCGAAGGTACACAAGAGATTCAGAAGGATCTCAAGCAATTTTTAGTCTTTAATTGGTGTCCACATTGTTTTGAATCTCTTACAGTACTGACTAAAGTCCTATTTATGTTGTGGATTCCATAATATCAGGCTGCTAATGGAGAACGTAGGTGAGTGATAATTGATGGCATGCTGGGGAGAATTATATATCAGATTTACACTCAGTGATCACTTTGTTATGTACACCTGTACACCTGCTTGTTAATGCAAATATCTAATCATTTGGCAGCAACTCAATGCATAAACACATTTAAACATGGTCAGGAAATTGTTTAAATTGTTTAAATTTGCCATATTAGAATAGTTTCAATTAAACTGGCAACTAGCAGGTCCTGGACCCAAGAGCCTATCGAAGTGGTAGGCCACTGGTCCAAGAGTGAGGAACAACCCACTGTTGGCTGGTTTAAGCTCCGAGCCAGATTGAAAAAGTCAGGATGTGTGCGCCGGAGGAGCGGACAGGCTGGTGTTCAGCTGTGACTGGCTTCGTGGCTGTGGACTCACTTTCATGAACTTCAGTTTTGAACATTATTTCCTTAACTTTATTTGCACAATTTTCTTTTTCTGCACATTGTGTTTGATGGTCTATTTTTAATGGATTCTATTGGGTTTCTTTGTTTTGTGGCTGCCTGTAAAGAGATGTATCTCAAGGTTCTTTATAGTATACATACTTTGATAATAAAAATATCTCGAACTTTATAAATTAGAGAATAAATGAAATAAAACAAGTGAATGAAGTAAGTAATGTCAAATTACACCTAATGCATATAGAAACTAATGTGACCAATACATCGTGAACGTTACTTAAATAACTAATCAAAAGGAGGAAAATACAAGCTTGACCGAGAATTATCTGGTAGATTTCATTGTGATGAGTAACATATGTCCTTCTGGTCTCGAGGAAATGTGTAAGCCATTCAAGTTCAGGAGGTAGTGTGTAGGGAGCCAAAAGGATGATTGTTAATGTTAGATCTTTGAGTTGTGAGAGAGAAAGGAAGAGAGTTGCACTTTTCTACCTAGTAATAGTATATCTATGAGATGACCTGATGGAGACTGGAAAATGTTGAATGCAAAGAGTTAAAAGATGGCTGTATACATTTAAGCTGTGGGGTGGGCAAGGAATAGTGCAACTAGTAAAAGTAGCAGTAGGACCATTATGTCCTTCCAGGTGAGGCAACACTTCACTTGTGAGTCTGTTGGGGTCGTCTATTGCGTCCAGTGCTCCCGCTGCGGCCTCCTCTACATTGGTGAAACCCGACGCAGATTGGGGGACTGCTTTGTCGAGTACCTCTGCTCCGTCCGCCACAACAGACAGGATCTCCCAGTTGCCACCCACTTCAACTCTGCTTCACATTCCCATTCGGATATGTCCATACATGGCCTCCTCTACTGCCATAATGAGGCCAAACTCAGGTTGGAGGAGCAACACCTCATATACCGTCTGGGTAGTCTCCAGCCCCTTGGTATGAACGTAGAATTCTCCGACTTCTGGTAATTCCCTCCCCCTCCCTTCCCCTATCCCTATTTCACTCTGCCCCCTCCCCCAGCTGCCTATCACCTCCCTCATGGTTCCGCCTCCTTCTACTACCCATTGTGTTTTCCCCTATTTCTTCTTCACCTTTCCTGCCTATCACCTCCCAGCTTCCCCTTCCCCACCCCTTTATTCTTTCCCCCTACTGGTTTTTCACCTGGAACCTACCAGCCTTCTCCTTCCCACCCTCCTCCCACCTTCTTTATAGGGCCTCTGCCCCTTCCCTCTACAGTCCTGATGAAGGGTTCAGGCCCGAAACATTGACTGATTGTTTCCACAGATGCTACCTGACCTGCTGAGTTCCTACAGCGTGTTGTGAGTGTTGCTTGGACCATTATGAGGGTCCTCTTTCCTAAGTAGCCTGACATGTTGGAGTAGAGTAACAGAGGCATTAAAAACTAACAGCTGGTAGAATATAGGATTTTTCTCAGGATATATCAAATGAATTGCCATTAATAATAATAAATATTTCATTGATCCCAAATGGGAAATTTTTTCATTACAGCAGCGACATTTAAAAACACTTAGCAGTGTGCAGACTTAACAAATAATCAAGTGTAGAATAATAATATACACAATAATTTCAATAATATACAAATAATAAAACAGAAACTATTGTATTATGATGTGTGTTCTCTTGTCGCACAGAGGTGAACTGTTTTATATGCTTATTGCCTTTGGTAGGAAAGAATTTTGGTAACAATCCTTGTGACAACAGAGTTGAATGAGTCTGTTCAAAAGGGTGCTCCGCTGCTTATTCAATAGGTCATGGAGAGGATGTGCCAGATTGTCCATAATGGATAACAGTTTGTTTAGTGACCTCCCCTCTACCACTAACTGGATTGTGGCTTAAATGTATCATAAGCGTGGTATGATATTCTCTCCTTTGCAATTGAATTCCTTGAAACATTTTTATATATGAAATATAATGTAGAAATTTTCTTAAAGGGAATTGTATGGAGCTGGTTCTGATATATTTTGCAAATCAACATTAAGTCAGAAAAGTTTGATTCACATCATCAGGTGTAATTTTGGTCAAAAAAAATTAGGAAAATAACACAGCTCCTTAAAACTATTCTGCCCTTCTAGTCAATTGTAGCATACTTATTTGTATCTTGATATGATTTATCTTCCATAGATCATTATTCTTTAATCCTTTAATAGTCTCGCCTTATAAAAGCTCAGCATTTCAAATTTGGAAATCTTCAATTTATCTATCAGTGTTTTTGGAGGAGAAAATTCCTGACAATACTTTATGACCTCACTTCTGAATGGTGATCTTGTTTCTCTCCAATTTAATAATTTTAATTTTATTTTATGTTTTACATTTATTTAAATATGTTCATATGTATTTCTTTCTTTAAATCCAGAGAGAGTAATTCAGGACAGGAAAAAATCCAATTTGAAATTAAATGTTATCTGCATTTCCCACTATGTTGTTCTTCAGAGACATTAGAAACACTTCTATCACAATTTGTTTTGAAGTGCAGTGTAATTCCATATTCTTATAACCATATAACCATACAACAATTACAGCACGGAAACAGGCCATCTCGGCCCTTCTAGTCCATGCCAAACGCTTACTCTCACCTAGTCCCACCGACCTGCACCTAGCCCATAACCCTCCATTCCTTTCCTGTCCATATACCTATCCAATTTTACTTTAAATGACAATATCGAACCTGCGTCTACCACTTCTGCTGGAAGCTCGTTCCACACAGCTACCACTCTCTGAGTAAAGAAGTTCCCCCTCATGTTACCCCTAAACTTTTGCCCCCTAACTCTCAACTCATGTCCTCTTGTTTGAGTCTCCCCTACTCTCAATGGAAAAAGCCTATTAACGTCAACTCTATCTATCCCCCTCATAATCTTAAATACCTCTATTAAGTCCCCCCTCAACCTTCTACGCTCCAAAGAATGAAGACCCAACTTGTTCAACCTTGCTCTGTAACTTAGGTGCTGAAATCCAGCTAACATTCTAGTAAATCTTCTCTGTACTCTCTCTATTTTGTTGACATCTATATACTACTAAAACTCTCATGCTCTGTCTGTCTGTTTGTGACCTCCAATTTACGCAAACGGTGCATTAGATCGGCACTTTTTTTGGCTAAATCGAATTAAAATGCGCTAACTTACAGCATGCAGGCAAAGCTTAGGGTTATATATTCGTATAAAGTTGCTCATTGGCCAAAAATCAACAGGCTGCCTTTCACCCGAGACCCGATCGACCATCATGGAAACCAGGACGCCACAGCCCGAGGCATGTGCACAGCCAGCCTCCGCAGCGCCTCACGATACTCACAGAGCCAGCTCCACCTTCCATGGAGACCGGGACGCCACACCACGACGCATGCTCTTGGCCAGCCTCAGCAGCGCCTCATGATGCTCACGGAGCCGCTCCCATCTTCCATGAAGACAGTGACGCCACAGCCCGACGCATGCACACCGCCAGCCTCAGCAGCTTGGAGGCTTTGGTGTTACTGCTTCCTATCTACTATCAAGCATTAGGGTAAAAATATATAGATAGCCTAATTATGCCGTGTGGAAAGAGAGGGGGGACATTTGGTCAAGAGATGACACCAAACGTCGTCGAGAAGCGGCAAGGAGAGGGTGAGAACAGCAATCGGATGAGGCTCAGGCCGCACGACTCCAGGATCAAAGAGTCGGGACAAAAAAGATGAGAGAAGACGAGACAGAGAAGGACGGGCATGCACGTCTCCAAAATGACAACAATAGTCACAGACGGAGGAGAGAACAAGAATCCGATCAGGCCAGGGCCACCGACTCCAGGATCAGAGAGAAAGAACAAGTGGTAGAAGAGATGAAGACACGAAGGATGAAAGGGCTGTGCATCTCCAGAATGACAAAAACAGACAGAGAAGGAGAGAGGAAGAGACAGAGGAGAAAAGGAAAGATCAACTCGAGAATATGTGGCACAGAGTAATTATTGCAAGAGCTGCTGAAGACGACAATGGCCACTTTCGACGACAATGCCTCAACAGAGAAAGAACAAGGCAAAATGCACGACTCGCATGCCGTCACATTTCTACTGATGTTGGTTCGAGGACCAGAGTATGCCCTCACTGTCATGCCTTCCTATTCACTGGAGAACCCGCACATTTCTGCTGTATGAAGGGACAGGTCAGGATAGGCAATTTGCAGCCTCTACCTAATGAACTCTTCAATTTGTACAGCAATGATGAACCTATTGCAAACGAGTTCAAGAAGAACATCGGGCAATACAATTGCCTCTTCCAGATGACATCCTTTGGCGCCAAGGAAGTCATTCCAACTAGGAATCGATGGAATCCTTTTGTGATTATTCAAGGCCAAATCCATCATTACATTGGACATTTAATTCCAGACCCAACCCAGCAAACCCGATTCCTTCAAATTTACTTCATGGATACTTAATGTTCATTCTGGTTACATACTTGTCTTGCTATGCATCTTTCTTCTTTAATATGCTGAGTTTTTCTTGTTTAATTTCCAAATCAAAGAGATAACAATAGCATTCAGGAAAATTTAATGTTCATTCTGGTCACATCAGACTGCACTGTCCTTCTCTCAAAGGGTGCCCCAACGGGTCACCCCGTTGTCTAGTCTTTCCTATAATTCGGTGACCAGATCTGTACACAATACTCCAAATTTGGCCTTACCAATGCCTTGTACAATTTTAACATTACATTCCAACTCCTATACTCAATGCTCTAATTTATAAAGGCTAGCATACCAAAAGCTTTCTTCACTGCCCTATCCACATGAGATTCCACCTTCAGGGAACTATGCACTATTATTCCTAGATCCCTCTGTTCTACTGCATTCTTCAATGCCCTACCATTTACCATGTATGTCCTATTTTGATTAGGCCTACCAAAATGTAACATTCTTGTGTTTGGTAAACTCCAACTCCCTGTGTTCCTTGCAATATCATAAGCCATCCTTGCAAACTCTCCCTTCCCAGCCCAACCCTTCCCCATTTTTGCTTTTGTTACTTTGAAACCTTTTTTAGTATTTGGAACTCTTTTTTTTAAAAAAGTAGATGAATTTGTATACTACCTTTCATGACTTCTAGATATCACAATGCTAGTTTTAAAGGATAGCCATGGCTGAAGTGTGGGAAATGTGTCATCAATTTGTAAGTCCCAAGTCCCACAGAGATTAACTTAGAATTTAGAATCTTATAGATGGAAGTTTGTCCAACCTACCCCTACCCAAACCACATGTGATGATATATGTTGGCTCTGGATTATCAGAAATCTATAGTGGATTCCAATTAGTTGGGACATATCAGGCCCAATTAAGCGGCTGCCCCAATTCGCCAGAATTTCATGGAAATAGTTTAAAAAGTTCTGTATAAAAAAGACAAAGTATTGTTTAACAGTAGCAAATTATGTATTTAAATGAAATACAGGACAAATTGTAATGCTACCAATACCAGTATAGTACTGTAATCTGTGCATTAGTTCCTAATGGTTATCGATGGAGGAATTCATCCAGTGTACACTGCTGTGTTCTTTTGATTGACTGCAAATGAACAAAATCAGCACTGACACCTAGTGTAGATAGTAGACTGCCTTCATTCAATACCTTCAAAGTCCTCGTAGTTCCTAACTTGTTGAAGTAGTGAAATAAGGAATGAAAAGTCTGATCCACTTTTGAAGTCATAAGCCATACGTTTGGTGGTCTGCATGAAGTTCGCATGCATCAATTCTGTTTATGTTTGCTACATGAGTAAAATACTGTATATCTGCTTTACTTGATTGCATTATAAACAGCTGTAGTCCATTTGTGGTCACCAATATTATTAGTCATATAGTTTGGCACTTTTTCACATGTTGGCAGATAACACAGCTATATCACCACCCTGTCTTAGCGCTGGCTGAATTAATCAGGATAAGAATCAGGTTTAATATCACCAGCATATGTCGTGAAATTTGTTTCTTAGCAACAACAGTACAATGCAATACATAATAATATAGAAAATAAATAAATAAATATGTTGATTACAGAAAGTATATATACTGTATTTATATTAAATGGTTAAATTAAAAATCATGCAAAAACAAAAATAATATTTTTTTTTAAAAGTGAGGTTGTGTGCATGGTTTCAATGTCCATTTAGAAATTGTGTGGCAGATGGGAAGAACCTGTTCCTGAATTGCTGAGTTGTGTGCCTTCAGGCGTCTGTACCTCCTTCCTGACTCTAACAATGAGAAGAAGCTATATCCTGGATGATAGGGCTCCTTAGTGATGGACGCCACCTTTCTGAGTCACCTCTCCTAGAAGATGTCTTGGATATTACAAAGGCTAATACCCAAGATGGAGCTAACTAATTTTACAACTTTCTGCAACTTACTCAATATTGTGCAGTAGCCCCCTCACACCAAAGGTAATGCAACCTGTCAGGATTCTCTCAACGGTACAACTGTAGAAGTTTGCGAGTGTTTTAGGTGACAAACCAAATCTACACAAACTCCTAATGAAATATAGCTGTTGTCTTGCCTTCTTTATAGTTGCATCAATATGTTGTGACCAGGTTAGATCCTCAGAGATCTTGACACCCAGGAAGTTAAAATTGCTCGCTCTCTCCATTTTTGATCCCGCTATGAGAATTGGTTCGTGTTCCCTTGTCCTACCCTTCCTGAAGTCCACAATCAGCTCTTTCATCTTACTGATGTTGAGTACAAGGTTGTTACTGCAACACCACTCGACCAGCTGGTATATCTTGCTCTTGTACGCCTTCTCGTCTCCATCTGAGATCCTACCAACAATGGTTGTATCATCAGCAAATTTATAGATGGCATTTGAACTATACCTAGTCACAAAGTCATGGATATAGAGAGAGTAGAGTACCGGGCTAAGCACACATCCGTGAGGTGGGCAAGTGTTGATCGTCAGCGAGGAGAAGATATTATTACCAATTCACACAGCTTGTGGTGTTCCAGTGAGGAAGTCAAGGATCCAATTGCAGGGAGAGGTACAGAGGCCCAGGTTCTGTAGATTATATGTTTTAGATTTATTTTTTTTAAATATGTACTCATGTATTTTGTACTTCTCTGGTGTTGATTTTAACTGTGTGTCTTTGCTTAAAAAGAATGTGATTCCCTACACAATCTTAGCATATGGTATAAATATCAACATAGAAGGGTCTCTTTGTGAATATTACCTCTGAGATCGTTTGTTCATTTCATATATAACAATGCAATAATATGTTACCATGAGTTGCTGACTTCAATGTGCAGTGAGATAGTTTAATTGGAATGAGGGATTTTTCAAAAGAAAATTAACATAAGAAACGTAGTAGAAATTACAATGTGTGGCAAGACTCTTGTCACTGGATGATTGTAATAGTTTCATGTTCACTCTTTAAAGAGACCATGAACAACAAGCCTATATTTATTTTCTTCCCAATGATCAAAATTATAATTTATATTTGTAATATAGAAGTAAACTTTGTTATTAAAATGGGGTACTTTTGGTGACCTCTTTATTTGTATGTCTGTATTATTTAATATGTTTTACAACGAACAGACAGAATCACAATTATTGGGATAGCCTGAATAACCAGTTTTGTGGTTTAAGATGAAATCATCAAAATGCAGTTTAAGCTAAGTAAAAGCTTAATTAGTTTCCGTCAGTTCTTCTGGAAGTGAAAGGACCAAATTACTCCCGTCTTTTTGACACGGGTTATGAAATGTTTTTGGATTTCTGAAACACACAGGTTTAGAAATTGTTACTGCAACTCTTGGGCATAAGTGGACATCCATTTTGCATGAAAGGGTTATTCTTGGATAAAAGGATAATCTTATGAAATTGAGCAGGCTACTCTTTATTGGAGTGTAAAAGAAAGTCATAGAATCACAGAGTAAGACAGAATGTAAACAGACCCTTCGGCTCAACTTGTCCATGCTGACCCTGGTGCCCTCCAAACTAATTCTAATTGCTTACATTTAGCCCATATCCCTCTAAACCCCTGTTATGCATGTACCTATTCAAATGCATTTGGAGTGTTGATGTTGTACTTGCCTTAACCACTTACTCTCGCCCCTAATTCCATATATACTCCACCTTGTACGTGAAAAGGTTGTCCCTTGGGTCACTTTAACATTTTTCACCTCTCACCTTAAATCTATGCCCTCTAGTTTTTAGCTTCTCTTCCCTCAAAGTCGAGTTGATTGTCATATGCACAAGTGTATATTTGCCCGTATGCAATGAAAAGTTTATTTGCAGCAGTATTATGGGCACATGGTATGAGGTAAGCAGCATTCACATGAAAAATATAAGTTAAACATAAATTATACAGAATTTTTATAGAGAAAAACACACTTAGAACAAAAAACAAATACCATTGCAATGCAAAGAGATCAGAGGATCATTGTGTTGTTAAATATTGTGGTGATTAGGGTTTTGTCAGTTGGTTTAAGAATTGAATGGATGCCTCCCAAATAAGCCCCCACCTTAGATTCCTCCATATACCTGTTCTGTAGTCCCTTAAACTTCACTAGTGTATCTGCCTCCACCACTGACTCAGGCAGTACATTCCACGCACCAACCACTCTCTGAGTAAAAAACCTTCCTCTAATATCCCCCTTGAACTTCCCACCCCTTACCTTAAAGCCATGTCCTCTTCTATTGAGCAGTGGTGCCCTGGGGAAGAGGTGCTGGCTATCCACTCTATCTATTCCTCTTATTATCTTGTACACCTCTATCATGTCGCCTCTCATCCTCCTTCTCTCCAAAGAGTAAAGCCCTCGCTCCCTTAATCTCTGATCATAATGCATACTTTCTAAACCAGACAGCCTCTTGGTAAATCTCCTCTGTACCCTTTCCAATGCTTCCACATCCTTCCTATAGTGAGGTGACCAGAACTGGACACAGTACTCCCAAGTGTGGCCTAACCAGAGTTTTATAGAGCTGCATCATTACATCGCGACTCTTAAACTCTATCCCTCGACTTATGAAAGCTAACACCCCATAAGCTTTCTTAACTACCCTATCCACCTGTGAGGCAACTTTCAGGGATCTGTGGACATGTACCCTGAGATCCCTCTGCTCCTCCACACTACCAAGTATCCTGCCATTTACTTTGTACTCTGCCTTGGAGTTTGTCCTTCCAAAGTGTACCACCTCACACTTCTCCGGGTTGAACTCCATCTGCCACTTCTCAGCCCATTTCTGCAACCTATCAATGTCTCCTTGCAATCTTTGACAACCCCCTACACTATCTACAACACCACCAACCTTTGTGTCATCTGCAAACTTGCCAACCCACCCTTCTACCCCCGCATCCAGGTCGTTAATAAAAATCACGAAAAGTAGAGGTCCCAGAACAGATCCTTGTGGGACACCACTAGTCACAATCCTCCAATCTGAATGTACTCCCTCCACTACCACCCTCTGCCTTCTGCAGGCAAGCCAATTCTGAATCCACCTGGCCAAACTTCCCTGGATCCCATGCCTTCTAACTTTCTGAATAAGCCTACCGTGTGGAACCTTGTCAAATGCCTTTCTAAAATCCATATAGATCACATCCACTGCACTACCCTCATCTATATGCCTGCTCACCTCCTCAAAGAACTCTATCAGGCTTGTTAGACACGATCTGCCCTTCACAAAGCCATGCTGCCTGTCCCTGATCAGACCATGATTCTCTAAATGCCTATAGATCCTATCTCTAAGAATCTTTTCCAGCAGTTTTCCCACCACAGACGTAAGGCTCACTGGTCTATAATTACCCGGACTATCCCTACTACCTTTTTTGAACAAGGAAACAACATTCGCCTCCCTCCAATCCTCCGGTACCATTCCCGTGGACAACGAGGGCATAAAGATCCTAGCCAGAGGCTCAGCAATCTCTTCTCTCGCCTCGTGGAGCAGCCTGGGGAATATTCCGTCAGGCCCCGGGGACTTATCCGTCCTAATGTATTTTAACAACTCCAACACCTCCTCTCCCTTAATATCAACATGCTCCAGAACATCAACCTCACTCATATTGTCCTCACCATCATCAAGTTCCCTCTCATTGGTGAATACTGAAGAGAAGTATTCATTGAGGACCTCGCTCACTTCCACAGCTTCCAGGCACATCTTCCCACCTTTATCTCTAATCGGTCCTACCTTCACTCCTGTCATCCTTTTCTTCTTCACAGAATTGAAGAATGCCTTGGAGTTTTCCTTTACCCTACTCGCCAAGGCCTTCTCATGCCCCCTTCTTGCTCTTCTCAGCCCCTTGTTAAGCTCCTTTCTTGCTTCCCTATATTCCTCAATAGTCCCATCTGATCCTTGCTTCCTAAACCTCATGTATGCTGCCTTCTTCCTCCTGACTAGATTTTCCACCTCACTTGTCACCCATGGTTCCTTCACCCTACCATTCTTTACCTTCCTCACCGGGACAAATTTATCCCTTACATCCCGCAAGAGATCTCTAAACATCGACCACATGTCCATAGTACATTTCCCTGCAAAAACATCATCCCAATTCACACCTGCAAGTTCTAGCCTTATAGCCTCATAATTTGCCTTTCCCCAATTAAAAATTTTCCTGTCCTCTTTGATTCTGTCCTTTTCCATGATAATTATAAAGGCCAGGGAGCGGTGGTCACTGTCCCCCAGATGCTCACCCACTGAGAGATCTGTGACCTGACCCGGTTCATTACCTAGTACTAGATCTAGTATGGCATTCCCCCTGGTCGGCCTGTCCACATACTGTGACAGGAATCCATCCTGGACACACTTAACAAATTCTGCCTCATCTAAACCCTTGGAACTAATCAGGTGCCAATCAATATTAGGGAAGTTAAAGTCACCCATGATAACAACCCTGTTATTTTTGCACCTTTCCAAAATCTGCCTCCCAATCTGCTCCTCTGTATCTCTGCTGCTACCAGGGGGCCTATAGAATACCCCCAGTAGAGTAACTGCTCCCTTCCTGTTCCTGACTTCCACCCATACTGACTCAAAAGAGGATCCTGCTACATTACCCACCCTTTCTGTAGCTGTAATAGTATCCCTGACCAGTAATGCCACCCCTCCTCCCCTTTTTCTGCCCTCTCTACCCCTTTTAAAGCACTGAAATCCAGGAATATTGAGAATCCATTCCTGCCCTGGTGCCAGCCAAGTCTCTGTAATGGCCACTACATCATAATTCCATGTATGTATCCAAGCTCTCAGTTCATCACCTTTGTTCCTGATGCTTCTTGCATTGAGGTACACACATTTCAGCCCTTCTACCTTACTGTCTTTACACCGTTTATTCTGCTTCTCTTTCCTCAAAGCCTCTTTGTAGACACTGAGATTCAGCGCATTGTGAATCTTTCGATGTTATTAAAATTGGGGATGCTAACAAGGTTGAGTTGGGCAGATTTTACAGCCCAAAGGGAGATTGAGGACTATGGAGAACATGTAGAAAAATAGAGCTGAGTTCAAGGTTAGATAATTCTTGATCTATTGAATAGCAGAGTAGGCTTGAGTAATCATATGACCTACTCTTCCTGATTTTTATGTTGAAACATTCAATATGTTCTCCACATAAGCGTTTTATGCCAGAAATGCAGCACCAGCCATTTTGGTAGAAGTGATTCATTTGACCTGCATTTCAAACCATCTCCTCTTATCTGCATTCCTTTTTTTTGCTTCTTTCTTTGCATTGAAATCTTGACTGCTTTGTTTTCCTCTGAAATTTAGATGATTTGTTTCAGATATGGTTATGGCATTTTGAGTTTGTAATTTTATACTTGTCAACATGAATCCTGGGCTTTAATGGTAACATATTTGTTAGTGGCAAGTTTCTATTGGATTATCAATAGTGACACTAAAATAGATAATAGACAATAGGTGCAGGAGTAGGCCATTCGGCCCTTCGAGCCAGCACCGCCATTCACTGTGATCATGGCTGATCATCCACTATCAGTATCCAGTTCCTGCCTTATCCCCATAACCTTTGATTCCACTATCTTTAAGAGCTCTATCCATCTCTTTTTTGAAAGCATCCAGAGACTTGGCCTCCACAGCCTTCTGGAGCAGAGCATTCCATATATCCACCACTCTCTGGGTGAAAAAGTTTTTCCTCAACTCCGTTCTAAATGGCCTACCCCTAATTCTTAAACTGTGGCTTCTGGTTCTGGACTCACCCATCAGCGGGAACATGCTTCCTGCCTGCAGCGTGTCCAATCCCTTAATAATCTTAGACGTTTCAATAAGATCCCCTCTCAGCCGTCTAAATTCCAGAGTATACAAGCCCAGTCGCTCCAATCTTTCGACATATGACAGTCCCGCCATCCCGGGAATTAACCTTATGAACCTACGCTGCACTCTCAAATTTGGAGACCAAAAATGCCTTCCTGTGCAACCTGCATAACTGTCTGGAGCTTTCTTATACTGCACACTCAGAACATGGAACCCAATATAAATTTATTTGGTTGTCAACAGTAATAAGTAGAATTATAATTAAGGATACAAAAAAAGGTCAGAAAATTCACATAAAAAGATTGAACTCTTGACTCCTCACTACAACATGGTGCAGCAGTTGGTGCGGCTTCCTAACAAGTCAAGGAATTCAGATCTTTCCCAACCGTGGATGCTGGGGCATGCATGCTTTCTCTTTAACCATTTGTTTTTCTTGCACATCTCAACAATGTATTGGTAGTTAATTGTGTTACATAAATTATGTTTTACTGTAGTTAAATAGTAGAAGGATTGGGCCGGCTGGTGGCGCGATGACACCGGCGCCGGACCCGGGAGTGGAGGTTCCCGGTTTTGAAACCAGTTGGGTCTGCTCCCGAGTACGCTTTCCATCCATGCCAGGTTGAGTGTCAAGATCGCAACTCGACCTCGTAAAATAAAAGGGGAAAAATACTGCGAGAATATCTATGTGAGGAGTGGCGCGCCACACAGTCTCTCTCTCGCTTTGCACCTTGTAAAAGCCATGAAAAAGACATCATCACGGATGCACACACACGCAGACTCATGCCAATAAATAAATAAATAGAAGGGTCAAAAGAGGCTTGATGGGTAGATGAGAGAGAAGAAGTTGCATGATTACAAAGAAATTAAAAAGGAGTGGGATTGATGGGAAAACTCTGGTGGGAACTACCATTGACCAAATATAGCCAAATGGCCTCTGTAGTGTAATATGAGGATAAGTAAAATATGAATTAATGGAAAATAAATAATAATGCTACTGTACCAGAATTCAAAACATTATATTGTGCATTTCTATTTCTAGGTAATGAAACTGTATAAAGGATTATCAAAACTCATTGGAAAGGAAACGCATTTTCTTTTGACGAAGTGTTATGTCTTTTTACTATCATAACAGGAAACACCTTTGTTGGTTTTTCATCAGTCTGGTGTTCTCTCTTATCAGGGCATTCATCAGATGATGAAGGCTAAGATGTGGAAGAGGACCCTGGATCATATCTGTCAGAATTGTTTCGGAGAAAATAATTCTTCCTTGTTACAGTAATTTTTGTGTGTTGAAATTGCAGCTGTTTGACACTTCCACTTTCTTAATTAGTAATATGAAGCACTGAGTGTTGATCTGTATTGAAGATTCCAGTAATATAATTTCGAGATTCTAAAATTGGAGTGAGGCCAATTTTGATGGTATCAGAAATAATCTGGCAAGTGTGGATTGGGACAGGCTGTTTTCTGACGAAGGTGTATTTGATAAGTGGGAAGCCCTCAAAAGCGAAACTTTGAGAGTACAAAGCTTGTATGTGCCTAACAGAATAAAAGATAAGGAGAACAAGTACAGGGAACCTTAGTTTTCAAGAGATATTGAGTCCCTGGTTAAGAGAAAAAAGGAGGTGCAAAGCAGGTATAGGCAGGTAGGAATAAATGAAGTACTTATGGAGTATAAGAAATGCAAGAAAGCACTTAGGGAAATCAGGACAAAAAGAATGCAAGAGGTTGCCCTAGCAGACAAAGTGAAGGAGAATCCTAAGGGCGTCTACAGATATGTGACGAGCAAGAGGAGTGCAAGGGTCAAAATTGGCCCTCTGGAAGATCAGAATGGTCATCTATAAGTGGAGCCAAAAGAGATGGGGGAGATCTTAAATGACATTTTTGCATTTGTGTTTACTCAGGAGATGGGCACAGAGTCTTGTAGGTGAGGCAAAGCGGCATCAACTTCATGAAGTCTTTACAGATATAGAGGAGGAGGTGTTTGCTATCCTGAGGCAAATCAGGGTGGATAAATCCCCAGGGCCTAACAAGGTGTTCCCTCAGTCACTATGGGAGGCAAGTGCAGAAATTGTTGGGCCCCTAGCAGAGATATTTAAATCGTCCTTAATGACAGGTACCAGAGGATAGTCAATGTTGTTCTGCAAGGCAGTGGATGTTGTCTGTATGGACTTTAGCAAGGCATTTGACACGGTCCCGCATGGAAGGCTAGTCAAAAAAGTATAGCCGCTAGGCTTTCAAGATGAGAAGCTATATTGGATTAGACATTGGCTTTGTGGGAGAAGCTACAAAGTTTGTACAAGGTGGTAGTAGAGGGTTGCCTCTCTGACTGGAGGCCTATGATTAGTGGTGTGCCTCGGGAATTGGTGCTGGGTCCTTTGCTGCTGGTCATCTGTATCAATGATCTGGGTGATAAGGTAGTCAACTGGATCAGCAAATTTACAGATAGTGGACAGCAAGGGCAGCTGTTATTGCTTGCAGAGAGATCAGCATCAGCTGGAAAAATGGGCTGAAAAATGGCAGATGGAATTTAATGCAGACAAATTTGATGTTTTGTACTTTGGTAGGACCAACGGGGATAGATCTTACACTGTGAACGGTAGGGCACCAAGGAATGTGGTAGAACAAAGGAATCTGGGAATACAGGTCCATAATTCGTTGAAAATGGTGTCACAGGTAGATAAGGTCAGAAAGAAAGTGTTTGGCACATTGGGCTTTATAAATCAATGTATTGAGTACAGGAGGTGGAACGTTATGTTGAAGTTGTATAAGATATTGGTGAGGCCGAATTTGAAGTATTGTGTGAAGCTTTGGTCACCTACCTACAGGAAAGACGTAAACAAAGCTGAAAGAGCACAGATAATATTTACGAAGATATTGCTGGGTCTGGAGGAGCTGAGTTATAAAGAAAGATTGAGAAAGTTAGTACTGTATTCCTTGGAACATAGAAGATTAAGGGGAGATTTGATAGAGGTATACAGTATTAAGAGGGGTATAGCAGGCTTTTTCCACTAAGGTTGGTGGGGCTACAGCCAGAGGTCATGGGTTGAGGGTGAAAGGTGAAAAGTTTAAGGGGAACATGAGGAGAATCTTCTTCACTCAGAGGGTTGTGAGAGTGTGGAGTGAGCTGCCAGCACAATTTTTTTTTATTTCAAAATATACTTTATTCAAAAATAAATATATACAATGAACCATACAATAACTTTTCATCCTTTACATATGTTTCCATTATAGTCAGTACATATCCGTATTTATAGCCACCCAAGTGGCACTCCAGTAGTTCAGCTTACCATATCATTGTTGAGGGGTATACTCCCCGCCCACCGACCCGTCCCACTCCCACGGGTGGAGAAACCTATACTGTGGTCCTTCCCCACCGGGCCCTTGCGGTGGCTGCATCGAGTTTCAGTGCGTCCCTCAGCACGTACTCCTGCAGCCGAGAATGTGCCAGTCGGCAGCATTCTCCCACGGACGTCTTCATGTGCTGGTAGATCATCAAGTTTCGGGCCGACCAAAGAGCGTCTTTCACCGAGTTGATGATCTGCCAGCAGCACCGGATGTTGGTCTCCGCAAATTTTTTTTTTTCCAAAAATACTTTATTCAGAAATATTACAAAATAAAAATAATTACATACAGGAAAAGAAAACCATTCGTTGACTGTGAGTCCTTATTCAATACAGTTATTAACAATAAAATTTTGCGTTGACTCTCTGTTCATTTACAAATGAAAGATGTTTACAGTAAATCATGCGTTTACTCTCAACCCTTAGTCAAGAGTTAAGACTTATTAACAATCAAAATTTTCAACAATAAAGGCAGGCAATGGCTCTAATACTTTCCCAAATTAACAATTCCACCCACTCCTTGGGCACCATGTTGATTATATGTCCACACCGCTGATGAGTGTAGGTCTCCTCCCCACCCAACCTCTCCCCCTCCTACGGGTGATGAACGTTAAACTGTGGTCCTTCCCCACCGGGCCTTCGCGGTGGCTGCACCAAGTTTGAGTGCATCCCTCAGAACGTACTCCTGCAGACGAGAGTGTGCCAGTCGGCAGCATTCAGTCACGGACATCTCCGTCAGCTGGCAGACCATCAAGTTTCGGGCCGACCAAAGAGCGTCTTTCACCGAATTGATGATCTGCCAGCAGCACCGGATGTTGGTCTCCGTGCGCGTCCCCGGGAACAGCCCGTAGATCACGGAGTCCTCGGTAACGCAGCTGCTGAGCATGAATCTTAGTACTGTCCCTTCCATTCTCTTCCACACCTTCTTTGCGAACCCACAGTGTGCAAAGAGGTGAGCCACCGACTCCACCCCATTACAGTCCTCCCGTGGGCAGTGGGGTGTGGAGGAACTGTTCCGGGCGTACAGGAGGGATCTGACTGGCAGGGCCCCTCTCACCGCCAGCCAGGTGAGGTCTTTGTGCCTGTTGGTGAGATCTGGCGATGAGGCATTTTGCCAGATGAACTGGACGGTCTGCTCAGGGAACCACGCCACTGTGTCCATCACGTCCTTCTCCTGCAGTGCCTGCAGGACACTACGTGCCGACCACTGCCTGATGGCCCTGTGGTCAAATGCGTGGGTCTTGAAGAACTTTTCTACGAAGGACAGGTAAGGGGGCAACGACCAGCTGACGGGGGCATTGCGCGGGAGTGGGGCCAGACCCATCCTTCGTAGCCAGGGCGACAGGTAGAACCTGGGCACATAGTAGTACTTTGTGCCCACGTATCTGGGATCCACGCACAACCTGATGCAGCCACACACGAAGCTGGCCATCAGGGTGAGGGCGACATTGGGGACGTTCTTGCCCCCATTGTCCAGGGACTTGTGCATGGCGGTCCGTCTCACCCGCTCCATCTTGGATCCCCAGACGAATCTGAAGACAGCCCGGGTGATTTCCGAGCTGTAGGAGCGGGGGACGGGCCAGACCTGCGCCAAGTACAGCAGCCCTGAGAGCACCTCACACCTGATGACCAGGTTCTTGCCCGTTATCGACAGGGAGCGCGCTCCCCACAGTCTCAGTTTCTGTTTCACCTTGGCAGTCCGCTCCCGCCAGTTCTTGTTGCACGTCTCGGCCCCTCCGAACCAGATCCCCAACACCTTCATGTGGTCAGACCTGATGGTGAAGGGGACGCTGGATCGGTCTGGCCAGTTGCCGAAGAGCATGGCTTCGCTCTTCGTGCGGTTGAGCCTGGCCCCCGTCGCTAGCTCGAACTGTTCGCAGATGCTGATCAGCCTGCGAACTGACCTCGGATCAGAGCAGAAGACGGTGACGTCGTCCATGTACAGGGAGGTTTTCACTTGGGTCCCTCCACTGCCTGGCAGCGTCACCCCTCTTATGCTCCCATCCCTCCTGATGGCCTCGGCAAAGGGCTCTATACAGCAGACAAACAAGACAGGGTAGAGGGGACAGCCCAGCCTGACTCCAGACCTGATGGGGAAGCTGTCTGTTTCCCACACGTTGACCTGGACTGCACTACGGATGTCTGCGTAGAGCAGTCTGATCCAATTCCGGATTCCCTCCCCAAATCCCATTTTGGAGAGCACATCCGCCATGTACGTGTGCGATATCCTGTCGAAGGCTTTCTCCTGGTCCAAGCTGACCAGGCAGGCGTTCACCCCCCTGTCCTGCACGTAGGCGATGGTGTCCCTCAGCAGCGCGAGGCTGTCTATGAGATCTTCCTGTCCGGTACAGCACAGGTTTGGTCCGGGTGGATCACCTGTCCCAGAGCAGACCGGACCCTGTTGGCGATAGCCTTGGACAGGATCTTGTAATCCACATTCAGGAGGGAGATGCGTCTCCAATTCCTAATGTCCTCCCTTTCCCCCTTCTGCTTGTAGATGAGGGTGATGATGCCCTTCCTCATGGACTCAGACATGCTACCCGCCAGAAGCATAGCGTTGTACACTTCCAGCAGGTCTGGGCCCATCCAGTTCTGCAGAGCCGAGTACAACTCAGCCGGTAAGCCGTCACTTCCGGGAGTCTTACCCGACCCAAAGGAACGGATGGGGCCTGTCAGCTCGTCCAGGGTCAGTGGCTGATCCAGACTCTCCTGCTTACCGTCGTCTAAGACCTGCGTGATAGACGACAGGAAGTTGCGGGAGGCTGTGGATTCTGTGGCCTTTTCGTCGTACAGACCGGCATAGAAGGACTTGCAGATCCTCAGTATGTCGGTCTGCGAGGTCGCGACTGAGCCGTCCTCTTCCTTAAGGTTGTGGATCACAGAGCTCCCCGTGTTGGTCTCCGCAAATGGTGCACGCAAACTCAATTTCAACATTTAAGAGAAGTTTGGATAAGTACATGGATGGTAGGGGTATGGAAGGCTATGGCCCCCATGCAGGTTGATGAGAGTAGACAGTTTAAATGGTTTTGGCATGGACTAGATGTGCTGAATGGCCTGTTTCTGTGCTGTACTTCTCCAGATTTTAATGTACTGTATATTTTGCTTCAAGAATGTATTCATAGATTACAGTAGAGAGGTAATATAGAAGCTCATTATCCAATGGGAAATAATGCTTACTTCTGCTGATAAAAGGAAGTGAAAGGAAAGAAAAACATTTTGCTTATATGTACTGTCATGTGTTTGCCCAAATTCCTTAACTGATGTGCAGTCAATAGTAAATTTGACAAATAAAGCAATCAGTTCATGAAGTGTGATAATTCTACGAATAAAGCTGAGAGAACTGTTCAATTATTGCAGTGATATTGGTTGAGAGTTATCTAAATACACTGCGACACTCCGGTTCTTCAAACTGTGCAGTATCTTTTGCATCTGGAAAAGTAGACCAGATTTTGCTATAATATCTCATCTCAAGGCCATTATTTACAGCTATGTAGCATTTTACTGAATATGGCATTTCTATGATTTCTAATCAAGGATCTGAAGCAGAGCTTAAGATCATAGGATCATTTGTTCCTTCATGTCCATAGTGGTTGTAAAAGAAGGAACACTGCCTGTTTACATCTTCCAGCATTAGATCTGTATAGCCCTGTAGGTCAAGTGCATATCAAAGTATTATTTAAATTGAAAACTGGTTTTGCTTCTATCATCCTTTCAGGCAATTAATTCCACATCACAACTGTTTTTTTTTAGTGCAAATGATTTTTCTTGTATCTTCTCTAACTTGATGGTCTCTGGAATCTAAGCTCTCTAGTTTTTGACTCGGTTGATAAAGGAAATAGAGACTTTCTATTAATCTCCCCTTTGAAGAAAATTACTATATGCTAAAAAAAAACTCCAGTCCTGTCACATTCCCAGTAACCACCTCTTCACTTCAGTGTAGTTTCACCTTGCCTGTAGAAAACTGCAGTCTTACTAGTACAGTTTTGAAGTAACACACACAAAATGCTGGAACAACTCAGCAAGTCAGGCAGCATCTGTGGAAATAAATAATTAGTCAACGTTATGAGCCTGAGACCCTTCTAGTTTAATTCGCTTGCTCTTCTATGCCTCAATTAATAAAGGAAATATCATTATAACCACTTAATCCACCTATTTTTCAGTCTTTAAATATCTGTGGACATACAATTAAAAGTTCCATCTGTTCCTCTACCTGTCTCAAACTGTTAAAATGTTTTGTATATCGCATTTCCTTATGTTGAAATGGCATTGACAGTTGATGATACAAAAAATAGGCTCTGCTGCTGACATAATTTTATCCTGGTCCTGACATTTAAATTTAAGACTTGAATATAGTGTACGTTACCAAATGCAAGAGGTTCCCTGGGATGCATGAGATTTTACTTTTTGACCAGTCCACCGTGTGAGACCTTGCTAAGATCCATTTAGATAGTCTCAAAAACACACCGCTCCTCGGTCCTCTTCATAATCTCCTCAAAATTTTTTTTATACTGACTCTCTTTGATTAAACAGTGCCTTTCTCAATGAAGTTTAAAGTGTCTCTCAAAATTCATTCCACTACCTTGTTCTTCTTATGCTTGTCATATTCTGACTAAATGTTCTCCTGAATACAACTTAGTCCTCAGTACCTTTGCATCTCTATCGATGTTAGGGTAATTGAAACCCCTCACTAAGTTTACCCTCTTGTTTTCACACATCAAATTTGCTTTTCCATCTCCCACACACATAATCATTAATACAGTCTTAATAATGTACTTTCTTATTCTTTAGTTTAACAAATGTCCGCAGTTGATAATGTAACCCTCAGGTTCGGCCGGCAACAGTCTCTGGCCCACCAGACTTGTGAAATCTGAGGTGCAAGACCTCTTGTTTGTGTGGATGCTGTGTGATCTGTACTCCCATTACAAATCAGTGCCATGGAATAACGCACAGTACACCATATACAATTAAATGATTTAGCTTTATAGTTCTTAATTTGACTAAAGGGTTATTAAAGAAAATCAAAAAAAAGGGCCCATTTTAGTGAAACAGTCTAATGTGCACATTGGAGCTCACAGTTTCCCTTCCATTGGTCCTCCATCGATTTCCCTGGGGCTTCATTGACTCCCGGCCCCACTCCGTCCAATCCGTCCTGCTGTCTACGACCTCCCCTTTTACACATCTTCTCTCTTCATCTCTTTCCGAACAAAAGACCCAGATTACCTCGGTCTCAGGCACACAAGAAAAAAACACTCCCTTCATTGGACAGCTCACAAAGTCTCTTTACGTCATCAGAGCACTGCCACTCATCTAACAACTGAGGGGTCTGCTCTGCCCAAGTCTCATACTCCTCTTCCCCCTTGGGGGTGGGCGTTATTCCAAAGAATATTCTTAGCTTCCGATAATTAGGACCCTCTGCCTGTGCACTTATTCACCAGAGAGGTAAGGGCTGATACTCACTCAGCTGTCACTTGTCACTGGGTAACGGGGACTAATTAGACATTCCAAATCTGACCACTCCTTCCCCTCACTCCACAGAAACAAGAGAACCCTGTCTTTGAAGTCTCCGCCCCCTGCTATGGGAGACTTGACTTGCGATTCATCATGCTCCGCTACGCTCTCCTCCTCCCGGAAAGTATGGACAGTCCACAGCACCCCACTCACCTGGGGCCCCAATAGTACCAGGCAGTTCCACTGCCATTACATCAGCGCTAGTCTAAACTAAAACAAGGTCTGTGCCCGCCATTTTATGAAACTTCCGCCCCGCAATCATGACTTTGCCGACAACTTTAACAGTACTTAACAGGCGAATTAACAATTCATCTGGAGTACGAATATCTAGCCCACTCAACATGCACGCATTTCTTACTGTTAACCCCATGGATACACACCACCGCTCAACCCCAGCAGCATCTATGCTAGCATAGACTTAAACACACAACCCAGTGGTTCAATGTTCAGGGCAATCACACAGCATACAACAGAATCTATCCCAGATGAGCCCCCACAATTGTAACCCTCAGATTCGGCCGGTGGCGTTAGTCTAGGCAAGACAGTCTCTGGGATGTGAAATCTGAGGTGCAAAACCTCTTTTTTTGTGTGGATGCTGTGTGATCTGTTCCCCTGTTACAAATCAATACCACAAAATAACAGACAGTATACCATATGCAATTAAACGATTAGTTTTATAATTAATTTGACTAAAGGGTTATAAAAGAAAAAGGCCCATTTTAATGTAACAGTCTAATGTGCACGTTAGAGCTCACAGTTTCCCTTTCGTTGGTCCTCCATCGATCTCCCTGGGACTTCATCAACTCCCGGCCCCACTCCAAGTCCACTCCGTCCTGCTGTCTATGACCTCCCCTTTTATGCGTCTTCTCTCTTCATCTCTGGCCGAACAATAGACCTAGGTCACCTCCGTCTCAGGCACACAACAAGAAAAAAAACACACCCTTCATTGAACAGCACACATTCCAAAGCCCGGTTATCTCTAGCCATAACCCAAACACTGCTTCTACAGAAAGACCATTACATTAGCAGTGAAACCTTTCCCAGGGTGTTACAATAATATTTCAACACATCTGTTTTCACAGCTGTTTCCTTGTATCTTAAAAGCCCAGTGATGGACTGCTGAGCTGCCATGAATAGCAAAAGAAAACTGGAAATGCTGGAAATCTGAGATGAAAACAGTTATCATCAACCTGAAACATTAAATCTATTCTCTTCTCCACAGATGCTGTCTGACATGTGTATATAAGGGCAGTTTTACTTGCTATCGTTATTGTGTCAGATTATCCCTTGATTGTGGGTATTCTACCCCCAGCCTAGAGGAAATTTTGAAATGCCATGCTAAGTATTTTATCTGGGGGAAAGTTGTGTGACCTCATTCCAAAAACAGGGCTTTGCCATTACTGTCAAAAGTGAAATACACTTTTATATACATTTAATTTTTTTAATGCAAACTGCAGGTTAGCTTATGTGATTGCTTTTAGAATCAGAATCAAGTTTATTATTGCTGACAGATGCCAGTGATACCACCCCATAAGCCTTCGCATCTTCCACCATCTCCAAAGGTATCCTACCACTAAACATATCTTTACCTTCCCTCCTCCTCTGCTTTCTGCAGGGATCATTCCCTCTGCAGTTCCCTTGTCCATTCATCCCTCCCCACGAATCTTCCTCCCAGCAGTTATCGCTGCAAGTGTTACACCTGCACATTCATCTCCTCCCTCACCTCTATTCAGGGCACCAAACAGTCCTTCCAGGTGAGGCAACACTTAGCCTGCAGATCTGCTGGGGATATCTATTGTGTCCAGTGTTTCTGATGCAGCCTCCTCTACATTAGTGAAACTCTTTGTAAAATGGGGGACTGCTTCGGCAAGCACCTCCACTCCACCTGCCACAAGCAGAATATCCCGATGGCCAAGTATCTTAATTCCGATTCCCATTTACATTCTGATATGTCAGTCCATAGCTTCTTGTGCCAAGCTGATGCCACCCTCAGGGTGGAGGAGCAACCCTTTATATTCTGTCTGGTAGCCTCCAAAATGATGACATAAATATCTATTCCTCCTTACTTTAAACCCCCCCCCCCTTTATTCTCCACTCCCTCACTCTGACCTTTCACCTGTTCTCACTTCCCCCTGAGCTCCCCCTCCTTCCCTTTCTCCTATGGTCCACTCTTCTCTCCTAAGAGATTCCTTTTTCTCCAGCCCTTGACCTTTCCCACCCGCCTGGCTTCACCTATCACTTTCCAGCTAGCCTCCTTCCCTCCTCTCACCTTTTTATTCTGGTGTCTTCCTCCTCTCTTCCCAGTCCTGAAGAAGGGTCTCGGCCCGAAACATCAGCTGTCTATTCATTTCCATAGATGCTACCTGACATGCTGAGTTCCTCCAGCATTTCATGTGTGTTGCTTTGGATTTCCATCATCTGCAGATTTTTTCGTGTTTATGTTGTGTATGTCATAAAATTTATTGTTTCTCAGCAGCAGTACAGTGCAATACATAAAAAAATTATTGTTACAATAAGAAATATTTTCTTTAATATTTAATTAGCACCGCCTCTGATCTGGATTGACATTTACGTGCCGGGCGGCACCTAATTAATTAGCTTGTTTATTTCAGCTTTTTTTCTTAAAGATGTGCTCGGTGCGTCCTGGCTACCGTTGCATTCTCCATGGCAATGTATCGGTCCGCGGCCCAGGGGTTGGAGTGGTGGGACACTGGGGTGTCATCTCATTGTCGTCTGTTTCCATCAGGGCAGGCAGGTCACCTTCTTCTATGTCTGCCTGCCTCAATGTCGAAGGTCGAGGTTTGTCGTCTGCTGTGGCTGATGTGGAAGGCTTGAAATACGACAGTATGCTTGACTGCTTAGCCTCGCGCATTTTTCTATCATACAGTTATTTGTAAGCACTCAAACCATCTTGCAAATATGCCCTAAACCGACGTACCCTTTCAAAATTAAAGTTGTACTTTTCTGCAATTATTGCAGCGAAAATCTCACGCAGTTGCTTCATGTTCAGTTCCTGGAGACCTCACTTTCGGTCCGTTCGCTACTGAATTCGGTTTCGATTGTTATCCTTTCCTCTTCCAATTGCACATCAGCTCTTCGTCCGTCAGTTCTTGGTCATGGGATGCCAAAACCTCTTCAACATCATCTTCGTCAACTTCCACAAGCCAAACTCACTTTGTCCTTATTTCATTCACCACGATCGAAACACTTAATTATGTCTAGTTTTACGCTAAGTGTAACACCCTTAAAAGCTCTTTTAGGCTTTTCCGATACCTTAGAATTCATCTTGCAAATGGCTGCTCACAGGCACGTGTTTAAACAATGCCGGCTCGAATGCCATTCCAGGGGAGGAGCTTGACTGCTCGGGGCGCGCGCTGCCTTTTATCATGCGCTGCTTTTTTTGCATGCTGCCTTTTTTCATAACAGTGAAAACACGTTCTGTTGGCGAAAACAGGTAACTAATGTAGGTCTTTCATAATAGCGAGGTTTCGTAAGGCGAACGTTCGAAAAGCGGGGGTCACCTGTATTGCTGAGACTCTTTGATTGACTGCTCTGAGTTAGTTACTCATCAACTGGCTTATTTGACTTAAATCAGAGGTTTCATAGTGTCTGTTGCTTCTCCCGTTCTTTCTTATTAGCAAACAACTTCAAATATGTGCTGACCTCAGCCATATTTTTAATAATGTTTCCACTATTTGAGTTCCTGCACATTGCTTGAACAACCATAGGACACATTTAGTTATTAGAGTGGTTTAAGTCACTGAAAACATATCACCACTACTGATCTTTAGCTTTTCGGAACAAGAGACCTCATACTCCTGAAAAAGGTTGGATAGGTCAGTCCCTTGTGGCACAGCTGTGCTGGCTCACTTGTGTTCATTAGATCTTCACAACTGTACTGTAATTCTAAAACTCAGAATTAAATGATGTTCTCTCAGTGTGCAGAAGTTCTAGATTTTTTAAAACAATCTTGAACAAGTAATTAAAGTTTATCAATTTCATCTGGCAATCTGATTATTTTTAATGTTTCATTTCAATCAAAATTAGATATTAAAAGATGCAGATGCTTGCTGCACCCTAATGGTTCAAAGCAAATCAAGCTATCAGAAGAGGATGTAAACATTAAATTACTGAAGAGTAAATTTACTGTTGACATTAGAAAGATAGTTTTACAGTTGGTAAACATCCGCAGTATTTTATCATGCGTGGTTTTGGAAGCAACCTGAATCACCAGTGGAAATGTATTAAATGTAATTATTATTGCAAGAAAATTATTGTGAGTATTTGAAGTTTAGGTGATTTTTAATATTCGGATTTGAAATTGTTTCAGCTGTACTATGAGCTTAATTGAACAAAATGGCATATCCGAATACCTTGAATATTCTGTCCTGCAAAGTATTTCTTCTTTCTTTAAAAAATCCTAATAAATACATAGAATAGTGTGATTTCTGGTATCTGCCTTTCCTCATGTAATCTATAATGTTTTAAAACCCAAAATTAGTTTGTCTTAATTGTTGCTTCATGATTATACAGAACCCTTCTGAACTTTTTTCCAGCTAATTGACATACTGCAATGTAGGATTTGTCTTTTCACGTATGTTCTTTAGCTTATTAAAACTGCCTCAATACATAATGTAATTCTGCAGTTAAGCAGATTTGAGAGAGTTTTTAAAAATTTCTTTTATATTGACATCCAAAGCTTCACTTCCAGTTTCACTTCTGTAGTATTTTAATAGATAAATAAAGCAGTGACATCTCAACTGAAGCTGCAAGTTTGAGTGATCAAGTGTTGTGTTCTGATCAATGTTGAGGATTATGTTGCTGATTTTTGAGGCAACTTGTATTGGTGCTGGGAATTTGCACTGTAAAAAAAGTTCATGAAAGTTATTGAGAATGATCCTCTATATACAAAGGTAAATTTGTATAACTGAATTGTAATATCTAGATTTGAGATAGCTTCCTGCACAGTTAACCTGTACCTAACTGTGAACACTTAGTGTTGGAGTCATTTTAATTAGTTCTGCAGGCTAATGATGCGATCCCAATAAATTCCTGGGATAAAGAATACTTAAGAATGGGTTTGGAATTACATTACTGGAATGATGAAGGAAATCGCAGAAGGTGGATTTTAAATAAATGAGCAACCAGACCGAAATGTTAATGTGAATTCTTTGCAATTTGTTTTCCCTACTTTTTACTATACCCTACTCATATTTCCTGAAGATATGTACTGTGTAAAGTTACAATTGTTATATGTGGTAGCACCCTTCCATAGATTCCTATTAATACAGCATCATCATTTGACTTAGTTTCATTCTCACCAGATGTCTAAGAGTTTTGGATAGTGATCAAGAGTGGGAATCTGACAGTATTTCTCTTCTATCAAACCCCAGACATCCCACCCTGCAATAACTCATTTCAGGGAGGTATTACCACCATTTCAGGGAGGTAGCACTCTCCCCCCCCCCCCCCCCGCAACACCATATCCACCCCGCCCCAGCCCGTCAACCTCCAAGGGTGTATGTAATACTTTGTTTAGTGATTTTGTCTAATCTGTAAACCAAGTTGGGTATATGCAGCAAATGTGACATTAAAATATGTGCTTATATTATATTATCATGTTTATTCTATTACAACTTTAAGCAAGTCTACAGGGAGTTTGGCCTCATCACGTAGGACATCAATAGCGTAGCTCCTTAGCAGCTAGCCAGCTAGTTTAAATAACGTTAGCTATGCTAATGAACGAATGACACCTGTTAAACTCACCTCAACATGTCTTTTACATTTTAACCCACCATGGGTAATAGAAAAGTCACTGTTGCAAACAGTGCAGCGAGCAACACTGTCATTATTTTTGAGGTCGATTGTAAAGCCCGCCCACAGAGAAAACTGATAAGTCTACTTAGCAGGGGTCCCCAACATTTTTTGCACTGCAGACCGGTTTAATATTGACAATATCCTTGCGGACCGGCCGACCACGGGGGTGGGGGGGGGGGGTGTTAATCACGACCGGAATATAGGTGATAAGTCAATAGCATCATAACATTTTAAGTAACGTTTGGATATTAAACACACAGCACATATTTTCCCCGTATGAACATATAAAATCATTGCAACACACCAATATCGCTGAATCTGTGCGAGCCCTGGGCTTGTCTTCCTGCAACAAGACGGTCCCATCGAGGGATGATGGGAGACAGCAATACTCGAAGGGGGTTCCTTATGTCCAGTCTATTCCGCAATTCAATTTTCGTTGCATTCATTGCAGAAAACTCCACTTCGCAGCGATATGATGTTGGAAATGGAAGCAACGTTTTCAGCGCTTTCGTGGCTATCTCAGGATATTTAGCCTTGACTTTGATCCAGAATGCCAACAGAGATGTTATGTCAAACAAACTTTTCAGCCCGCCGTCATTTACAAGCTTGAGGAGTTGATCTCCTTCCCGCGCTGACACGGATGACGCGCAGGTAATGACCTCGTGTGCGTCCGAGCTCAACAGTGCGTGACAGGGAATGAGGAAAGGTGCGAATGACTCATATCGTTTCATATCGCCAAATCATATTGTTTCCTCACGGCCCGGTGGTTGGGGACCACTCTTAGCACGAAGGGAGACCAATCAGGATGCTTGCTCTCCCTCTCCCTCTCAAAAAAATCTTTTTCCAGGATATTGTATATAATTTCTGGGCATCAGTGAGCCACTATCGATATGCGGGAGACTCCCGGATCTTCCAGGAGAGGTGGGATGTCTGAAACCCAGTGCTGCTAAATTACCATCAGGACACCTACCATGAAGGTACAGCACTCTGTTTTGAAGTAAAGGTGGCAATTTGTATCTATCAGTTGATGAAAACTTGAAGTAGCAGAGTTAATAGGGAACCTTCATTTCTGTCTTGAATATTGTGAAACTAATGTTAGACCAATAAATTATAGAGTTTTTGTTAGGGTTTGTTTTAAATTAACCTTACTGTTTCATCTTAAAGTCAGGAAATGCACTTAACACAAAAGTCATGGAAGCTGGTGAAGCCTATGTCATAGGTTGAGTTTGTAATTGACAATTTGTAAAAGTGCTACTTCTGGTATTTTTTAAATTCCTGTTTTTCCTTTATAGGATGGAATTCCTGATCTAAGTTTTTCGAAGCTTCCTGTGTTGTGATTCCATATGAGCTGTACATTTAACTATACAATACTGGATTTCCCATGGCATTAATCACAAACAATTGGAGGATGCAATGTGTTTTATCATACAAGAATCTAAGATATCTGCAACCCTACAACCTTCCCCCCCCGCCCCACACACACATACACTCCATTTCTGATATGCCTAATTTTCTTCACCATTGGTAATATTGCCTTTAGCTGTTGACTCTAAATTAAATGATTTTCTCCCTTAATCTGTCCAACTCTTCTGTTCTCTACGATGCTGCCTAAAGTTTAGTGCTTTGTTCAAAAAGTTACTTCCACAACTTGAAAATTGCTCCATAAAGGCTTTGAGAAATTTTGTTTCAATAAATGTTTTATGTTACTATTACCTATACTTATAACATTGTCTATATAAACAATTTATTCTGCTGCTGAAGTGCACTTTGCAATCTTGTTTCACTATAAAGTTCAAAAATGTGTCATTTGCAGTCAATTATAAAGATTGAACATAATTTAAACTGAAATTGAGCTGTTGTATTTAATCAAAGTACGTTAAAAGTTATGACAGTAAAGAAGTAATCATTAATCCTTAAAGAAATAATACATAGTTTTCAATAAGTATATCCCTTTAAAGCACAAAAGCAAAATTGCAGGGTAGCCAGGACAAAGAAGAGGATTTAAAGATAGTAGTGGGCCAAATCAAAAGGTTTCTAAAGTTCTGAAAAGACCAGCGAACCTGTGGATTGGGAACATTTTGAAATTCAACAAAATTGCTCAAGAAATTGAATAAGAAAAGTAAGGTGGAATGTAAGAATAACCCTGTGAGAAGTGCAAACATCAGACTACAAAAGCTTTTGTTAGAAAAAATGTTGGAGTTAAAGTAGGTCCCCTACAAAGAGAGAAAAGAAACTACACTGCGGAATAAGGATGTAATAGAGAAATAAAGCAAATAGTTGGTGTGTCTCTTCCTTCAAGAAGACACAGAAAAGGTGCGGGAAGTTTTAGAATCAGAAGATCCCAACTAAATAAAAGACTGAAAGAAATGATAGTTATTTTTAGAAGTATGGTTTTGGTGAAATTAATGCTATTAAAAGACTTATGTACCTGATAATCAAATATCTAGGTTTTTGAAGTGATTGCCTCTGGAGATAATGAATGTATTGGTCGTCATCTTCCAAAATTCCACACATTCTAGAACTGTTCTCATAGATTGGAAGGTAGTAACTGAGAAAATGGTAAATTATGGACCAGTCAGCCTGGCATCAACAGTGGTAAACATTTCTGGAATCTATCATTAAGGAAGTGGTAGTAGCACATTTAGAAAATAATGAAAGATTTGGCAGAGTGAATGTCTATTTATGAAAGGGAAATCATGTCAGACTAATTTGTTGGAATTTTTGAGATTGCAACCAACTGAACAGATAAGGGTAAAGCTATAACTTTGAATATTTTGATTTTTAGAAATCCTACACAAAGGTGTCACTGAAGAGATTATTAAATAAGTTGAAGCGCAATTGAGTGCAATGTATTATAACACATCCTTTCTTACAGATGGAGCCCAAAATGACTCACAGTACTCTATATGTGATCTGACCAATGCCTTATAAAGCCTCAGCATTACATCATTGCTTTTATACTCTTGTCTTCTCATATTGAAAGCTAACATTGCATTTGCCTTCCTTACAACCGACACAATCTGCAAGGTAGCCTTTAGGAAACCCTATGCTAGGACTCCCAAGTTCCTTTGCACCTCTGATTTCTGATCTCTTTAGAATTTGTCTACACTTTTTGTTTGTGCATAACCATACAATTGGTTACACTGTATTCCATTTGCCACTTCTTTGACTATTCCCCTAATCCATACAAGTCCTTCCGCAGACTCCCTGCTTCCTCAACATTACCTGCCCCTCCATCTATCTTTGCATCATCCACAAACTTGGCCACAAAGCTGATTTTTCCAATCTGCTGCATATTGAAAACCCCCAAGACTATCATAACAATCTCCTTTTAACATGCCTTTTCTGTTTCGCGTTGTAATTTGTATCCACATCTGGCTACTGTTTGGAGGCCTGTATATAACTTCCATCGAGATCTTTTTATCCTTGCAGTTTCTTAACTCAACCTACAAGGGTTCTACATCTTCTGATCCTAAGTCACTTCTTTCTAAGGATTTGAATTCATTTTTACCAACTATGCCACCCCACCCCTTCTGCTCACCTGCATGTCCTAGCAATATGATGTGTATCCTTGGATGTCAAGCTTGCAGCTGTGATCTTCCTTCAACTATGACTCTATGATGCCAACGTCATACCTGCCAATTTCTAACAATGCTACAAGATTATTTTGTACTCTGCATGCATTCAGATATAACATCTTCATTCCTGCATACATCACCCTTCTCAATTTTGTCTCCATTTTGCTTGAAATTAAACTCTTAGTTCTTGTCCCTTTCTAATTTTTTGTCTTACTCTTTATTCTGGAAACTTCTGCAGTCACTATTTTTTTATTTTATTCATACTTTTCCAAGCGATTGAATCTACTGCCCATATTTATGGCAGAGTAGGAACAAGGGTCCAAAAGGCCTACTTCTGCTTCTGTTTCATATGCTTTTGTTGGCTTAGAAACTGTGTTGTTGAGTTGTAAAAGCTGCGTTTTCTTTTTGTGTCCTGTTCATTAAAAGCATTTTTTTGTTGAGGTATTTTGTAGACTGAAAAAGTACGTCATTAATTTTTTAAAATTATTTTTAAAATCTGCTTTAGACAGAGATTTGCATATGTGATCACTGGAGCATGGATATGCAACTTGAAACTTCCACAAATCTATATATTTTTGAATGCAAAAATTGTACGATATCCTCTGTACAGCTGAGTGCTCCAGTGGTGTAATAGTGATAAAGCTATGCCCTGTGACTGAAGAGCAACCAGATGTTGTGTGATATTATGTTCAGATATTTGCTTCTGAAGAAGTATTGGTTCTAACTGAAATGTTATTTCGTAGCTTTTGGCATCTTTGACTTTTTCACTCAAATAACAATTCTTTATTCATTAATGTGCATTGGAGAGGATATTACAGATATTACAGTCATGCACAATTTGGGCTTCTAACATTCAACTGTTTAGAAAAAAAATCATTGGATAATAATTAAAACAAAAGACGTAATTGATTTGCCAATGGTTCAGCTCTTTTCTCTGCCTCCTGCCATTCACCCCAAGTCCTGTTCTATCTGCAATTCAGCTTGTCCTCCAACATAAAGAATCAAATGTGGAACCTTTTGAAAGTTTTATATGGCACTAAGCACATATGCAATGGTTTAAGAGCATATCTGCTTCAATAAGGCTAATAAAGCCTCCACCGCTGAATTACCATTGAACTCAGCTCAGGGTATGGATTGCATCATCATTGGAAGAGCTGTGGGGCAAACACTATGTAAAATTAAATTCAGAAATGTCATGATAGTAATTGTTGGTGAGTAGTTTTATCACTTTTTAGTGATGCCTTTTTAGATTTCAAATATGCAAAGGTCCTGCTCTGATTTTACAAATGTGAATCCTAAAATTGGTCCACTTTGAATTACAGAGATTTACCCAAGGGAACGTCATATATTTGGTTTGTCTCATTTACTTTATTTTCAGTGCAGCAGTATTGTGGTTTGCATTAAGACAGACACTGTGTTATTACTTGTAATATCCTGAAAATATTTTATGCAAATCTGGCTTGTATCTTGATGTTGATGCTATATTGTGAATCTTTGCTGCATGTTACATACTCAGTAACAACATAAGAATCATACTTAAAAATGGTGTAGAATCTTGAGTCTTTAAGGTATGATGTTACCAATAAAAAATAAGATGCTAATGTAGATATGGTATGACCTTTACAAGATCTGGAGTGCTGGACTAGGAAGCAGACTCTTTTCCTTGTTTCCACTGTACACCCTTCTTTTCAAACACTTTCATTTGACAGAACAAATAGTTACATTGAAAATCGTATTCCCTCTTCTGAAAAAAGCAACAGGAATTCTGCAGATGCTGGAAATTCAAGCAACACACATCAAAGTTGCTGGTGAACGCAGCAGGCCAGGCAGCATCTCTAGGAAGAGGTGCAGTCGACGTTTCAGGCCGAGACCCTTCGTTAGGTTAGTCCTGACGAAGGGTCTCGGCCTGAAACGTCGACTGCACCTCTTCCTAGGGATGCTGCCTGGCCTGCTGCGTTCACCAGCAACTTTGATGTGTGTTCCCTCTTCTGAATCTGCTATTATAAACAGAGTGGAATAGGAAAACAGGAATATTAGTTCTAATTCAAAAATTCATTCAATGGCCTCTTGTGCAGTGTGATTCTAAGTCATTGAAAATTTATCCTTCTCCAGACCTTTACATTTTCCATCTATCACCTCCCTGCTTCTTATTTGCTCCCCCACCTACCTGGCCTCACCTGTCACCTTTTAGCTTGTACTCCTTCCCCTCTTACCACCTTCTTATTCTGGCTTCTTCCCCCTTCCTTTCCAGTCCTGACGAAAGCAAGGATCTTGGTCCAAAAATTCATTTCCATAGATGCTGAGTTCCTCCAGCATTTGGTGTGTGTTGCTTTTAGAAGAAATGTAAGCTGTTGTTCACTCCTCTCTTTGTGACTACACAATTCTCCTTAGTCCATTGATTCCTCTAGGACAAGGGTTACCAATCTTTTTTATGCCGTGGACCAATACCATTACGCAAGGGTTCCATGGACCCCAGGTTGGGAACCCTTGCCTAGAATAGGGTAACAAGCTCAGCAACGATCACAGGACTCTGGCAGACCTGTGTGCCACTCTGTGATCATAGTGCCCAAAACAGGTCTGTACAATTTGTCTAAGCATTTAAGAAACTGCAGATGTTGGAATCTGGAGTAACTAATGGTCAGGCAGCATCTTTAGAAGGAAATGGAAAAATAAGTGATTTGGATTGAAACTCATCAAATATAAAACTTTTGTGTGCCAATATTAAAATCAGAGATGGATCCACGTAAATAGTGGTGACATATTGATTGATTTATTTGTTTGTTTTTCCCTAGTTGTACAATTTTGGCGAAACTGTATCCTTTGTATTCTGGACAGAGACATGGAAACCTGAAAGCTTCTACGACAAAATAAAGAGGAACCGACAGAATGGAGTTCACACATTATGCTTACTTGGTGGGACTTTTCTTTTATTTTCTCCCTTGGTTTACTGGATCCAGTAAACCAAGGCACTTAGTCTTTGAAGAATACTTTCACCATAAGACATTAAGTGATATATACTGTATGGCAGATGGCCTAAAATGAAAGTGGAAGGTGAATAAATATTTCATTGAAATCATAGAGAAATATAGCATGGATACAAGCCCTTTGGCTCAACAAGCCTATGCCAACCATGATGCCCATCCATTTAGTCCCAATTTCCTGCATTTGGCCTGTATTCCTCCTGGCCCCTCCCTCCATGTACCCATCTAAGTGCTTTTAAATGATACTATTGTATCAGCCTCAACCACTTCCTCTGACAGCTGATTCCATATACTCACGACCCTCTGAGTGGAAAAAGTTGCCCCTCAGATCCTTATTAAATCTCTCCCTTCTCACCTTAAACCTCTGCCCCAAATTGGATTCCCTAACCTGGGAAAAGACTGTTATCGTCCACCTTTTCTATGCTTCTCATAATTTTAATCATTTCCAAGAAGTCTCCCTTTATTTTCCGTCATTCCAAGGGATAAAGACCTAACCTGGCCAACCTTGCCGTATAACTCAGGTCCTCTACATGAGAAAACATCCTCTTAAATCTTTTCTGTACCCTTTCCAGTTAATCCATGTCTTTTCTTTAACAGGACAACCAATATTGTCTGCAGTATTCCAAGTGCGGACTCCCCAACAATTTATACAGCTGCAACTTAATATCTCAACTGGCTGACCTAGAATGCCACTTTCAATGAGTGGTACACTTGTACTCCTACAAAATGCTGGAGGAACTCAGCAGGCCAGGCTGCATCAATGGGAAAAAGTACAGTGGGCGTTTCGGGCTGAGACCCTTTGACAGAACTGGAGAAAAAAAGATGAGGAGTTAGATTTAAAAGGTGGGGGGAGGTGAGAGAGAAACAGAAGGTGATACTTGAAACCAGAAGGGGGGAGGGAATGAAGTTAAGAGCTGGGAAGTTGATTGGTGAAAGAGATAAAGGGCTGCAGAATGGGGAGTCTGATAGGAGAGGACAGAGGCCATGGAACAAAGAAAAGGGGGGAGGAGCACCAGAGGGAGGCGATGGACTGCAAGGAGACAAGTTGAGATAGGGAAAAGAGGGGATGGGAGTGGTGGGGGGGTGCATTAACAGAAGTTCAAGAAATCAATGTTCATGCCATCAGGTTGGAGGCTACCCAGATGGAATATAAGGTATTGTTCCTCCAACATGAGTGTGGCCTTATCGCAGCAGTGGAGGAGGCCATGGATGGACATATCAGAATGGGAATGGGAAGTGGAATTAAAGTGGGTGGCCACTGGCAGATCCTACTTCATCTGGCGGACGGAGCATAGGTACTTGGTGAAGCAGTCTCCCAATCTACATCGGGTCTCGCTGATATACAGGAGGCCATAGTGGGAGCACTGGACACAGTATATGGCCCCAACAGACTCACAAGTGAAGTGTCGCCTCACCTGGAAGGACTGTTTGGGGCCCTGAATGGTAGTGAGGGAGGAGGTATAGGGGCAGGTGTAGCACTTGTTCCACTTGCAAGGATAAGGGGAGAATTAATGATCAAGGGAGTTGCATAGGGAGCAATCCTTGCAGAAAGCAGAAAGTTGGGGTGAGGGAAAGATGTGCTTGGTGGTGGGATCCCGTTGGAAGTTCCGGAGAATTAATGTGCTAGATGCGGAGGCTGGTGGGGTGGTAGTTGAGGACAAGAGGAGCCCTATCCTTGGTAGGGTAGTGGGAGGGTGGGTTAAGAGCAGATGTGCGTGAAATGGAAGAAATGTGGTTTTGGGCAGCATTGATGGTGGAGGAAGACATCTCCTTCATTCTGGAATGAAAAACCTCATCCTAAGAGCAGATGTGGCAGAGACAGAGGAATTGAGAGAAGGAGATGGTGTTTTTACAAGTAACAGGGTGCGAAGAGGTTTAATCCAGGAATCTATGAGAGTCCATGGGTTTATAATAGACATCAGTAGATAAGCTGCCTCCAGAGATAGAGACAGTGAGATCAAGAAAGGGGAAGGAGGAGTCAGAAATGGACCAGGTAAATTTGAGGGCAGCGTAGTGGAAGTTGGAGGCAAAGTTGATGAAGTCGACAAACTCCACATGGGTGCAGGCAGCACCAATGCAGTCGTCGATGTAGCGTAGGAAAAGCGGGGATGGACACAGTGTAGTCTTGGAACAAAGACTATTCCATGTAGCTGACAAAAAGGCAGGCATAACTGGGACCCATGCGAGTGCCCGTAGCTACACCTTTTGTTTGAAGGAAGTGGGAGGAGCCAAAGGAGAAATCATTAAGAGTGAAAACAAATTCCGCTAGACAGAAGAGAGTAGCGGTGGAGGAGAACTCGTTGGATCAGGTGTCCTAAAAGAAATGGAGAGCTTTGAGGCCTTGAGTCCATTTTCAATCCACCTAACTAGCTGTCCCTAGATTCCATGCGACTTAACCTTACAGAGCAGCCCATCATGTGGAACCTTGTCAAACACCTTGCTAAAGTCCGTATCGTCAACATCCACTGCCCTACCCTCTTCTACACTTCTGGTTTCTTCTTCAAACAACACTAAAGGATTTCTCAAATACAACTTTCCACACAAAGCCATGCTGACTGCTAATCAGTCTATCCAAATGTTGGTAGATCCTGTCGCTCAGAATTCCCTCTAGTAACTTCCTTACCACTCATGTCAAGCTTGTCGTTCCATAGCTTGTCTGAAACAATTGGCCACCTTCCTGTCTTCAGGAACTGTAGCTAACAAGCAAATATCTCTGTAAGAACTCTGCAATTTCTTTTCTGACCTCCCACAAAGACTGAGAATGCACTTGGTAGGGCCCAGGGGATTTAAAGCTACAAATATCTCCTCCCTGGTAATATAAATGTCCTCCAAAACATCTCCACTTGTTTCCGTTATTTCTTGAGTAAACATAATTTTTTTTCTTCAGTAAACACTTGAGGGAAATACTCATTAAAAATCCCACCCTTCTCTTGCAGTTTGGACATAGGTGGTCCTGCTGCTTTCTAAGGGACTTTACTCTCACCCTAGCCACCCTTTCACTCTTAATATAGGTATAGAACCTAGGTGTTTTCCTTAACCTTTACAACTAAATCCATCTTTTACCTCTCTTATCCTCCTAATTTCAAAACTGTATTTTTAATCTTTTTCTTTTCATCATATAGTCATCAATTAAATACATTCTTAATCTTTTTATAGACATCAAAGCTCAGTGTTTTGATAGAACACACGTCAGAAGTTGTTTTATTACCAGATTGCAAATGCAAGATAACCATAAATTGCATCAAGATTTATCTCGTCACATTACTTTAACAAACCAGTACAATATTAAAACATTATCCAAGGCCTTTCTTTTCTCAGTTTTCAAGCACAGTAATAATAACAGTGCCCCTCATAAAATCTCCTTTCTTTCAGTAATTATGGATTGTTAAGAAAACAAAACTAAAGTCAATCATTGAAAATACAATTATATTAATGTTGTAATATGAGTAGTTTTCTCAGAACACTGTAGATGTCAGCCTGACTTTCACCATCTACTTGGAGATTTGCTAACATATATATTCTCACGATATGGGCTTCAGTACGTACACTGGAGAAATAAATATTGGATTTATCTTGAGTTAAATTGCAATGTATGTCCAACTTCAACTCTGATTATACACAATGTCTATTGCTCTCAGTGATTTATTACTACAGCAAAGGCTGTCAGGCCAAATGCCATCATAGCTTTAGTACTGAGAATCTGAACTCCAGAAGAAGCTGTGCTTCCATCCATGATATTCCAGTAGTTACAACACTTGCATGTACCCAGCAATTTAGAAAACTTGCCTGGATATGATTTGTCCACAAAAAGCGGGACAACCCATCAGTCTGCTCTCAATCATCAGCAAAGTGTAGGAAACTCTTGTTGACAGTTACTCACCAATAACCTCTGCCAAGGTGCCTAGTTTTAATTTTGCCGACCATTAATCTTTTTCTTTTCTTCATATTATCATATAACTTCTAGTAAAATGGCAGTGCACTTGCCACTCAGGGTCCAGTCAAAGGTGTATTTGTTCATCTTGTATGCCTTTTTTTAATGATCAGAAGTCACTGCTGGATACTAAGAACATAAAGTACTGCAGGACTGTCCCATCAGCGAGTTGCTCAATAGCAATGGAGCTTGACTGATTGAGTACCACTGTTGTGTTATTGCCTGGACTTGTTGTGTACCATCAGACAGTGCACATTGCAGTTAATCGTCTTAGACGTTTTTATC
This sequence comes from Mobula birostris, assembly GCF_030028105.1. Classification (NCBI taxonomy): domain Eukaryota; kingdom Metazoa; phylum Chordata; class Chondrichthyes; order Myliobatiformes; family Myliobatidae; genus Mobula; species Mobula birostris. The sequence goes on from NC_092381.1 coordinate 72,283,183, forward strand.
ATGACCTCAAGACACTAGCGTTCACTCAGTGGAAGAACAAGCTGGACCAGGACAACTTACCATCAATTCTACAATCATGCCACTCTGAGACTTAGGCTATATATTTTTTCTTCTTTGTGACTATGTTTTTCTGAAATCTTAACTGTACCTGTTATGCCCTGTGGGTAATGTATTTTATACCTTGGCCCCAGAAGAACACTATTCCATTTGGCTATATTATGGATGAATGATAATTGAATTTGAACTTAAGCTACAGACTATGCCACAGCCAAGACCCTAAGAGCTAAGTTCCAGTAGTGAGACTGGAGTGACTGCCTATAACACCAGTTGACTAACTTTGGCGTTAAGGTGTCCTGGCAAAACAAGTCAGTGAACATCAAGAGAAAAAAAACTCCCATGATTAAAGTTACATCTTACTCAAAGTAAGATAACTGTGGTTGTTGGCAGTTAAAATTACTGACCCCACACTTGGACTAGTCACTGCAGAAAGTCAACATGGCAGTGTCATTGGCTTAACCACCTTCAACAGCTTTGTCAAATATCTTCCTACCATCATATGGTCAGAGGTGAGGACGTATCTAAATGTTCACAATTCCTCTCACAATTGAAACAATCCATGCCTGCATACAGCAAGGCCCAAACAATGTTCGGATGTTAGCTGATAGGTAGCAAGTTGTGTTTGCAGCACAAAAGTGACAGGCAGTGACTACACCCCAAGGAGACAGAATCTAACCATCTACCTTTGACATTCAATGGCATTGCCACCACTGTGTCTCCTCCATCAATATACAAGTCACCATTGTTCCAAAACTGAACTGAGCCAGCCATTTATTTTCTGTGTTGCGAAGACCATATCAGAGACTGGTTATCCGCAATAGTGACTCATCTTCTAATACTTCAAAGATCTACAAGGCATAGGTCAGCAATACTCTTATCTTGTCTGGAGTAGTACAGTTGCAACAATTCCCTAGAAGCTCAACATCATAAGGGACAAAACAGCTGTTTTATTGCCACATGTAAGCCACCCTCACTGTTTATTTCCTCCACCACCGGCATTATTAACAAAATAAATGTACTGCAATTACTCATCCAAGCTACTTCATCAGCATCTCCCAAAATCTACAACTCGTCGAAATGTGCCTGAAGGAAAAGTGCAGCGGATGTAAGAGGAGTTCACCACCTGCACATAACTTTTAAGTCACGTACCATCCCCATTTTAAATGCAGAGACTTGTTGGACAAATCGCAGCATTGCACAACTTTTACATTCTTTATTTATGTTCTCACATCTGAATAATTCTCATTTCCTTATTTCGTAGCTTTTGTGTTCAATCGTTTAGGTTCTCTCCCTCTCCCTCCATTTCCCCTCACCCTCCTCCTCCATCTCCCCTCCCCCTCCCCTTCCCTTTCTTCCTCTTAACCTCACCTCTCCCCTTTCCTCCTCTACCCCTACTATTTCTCTTATTGTCCTCCCTCCCCCTTTCCCCCATGTGCCATTATTTTGTGGTTTTGAGTTTCCTTTTATTAATTCTGTTATTAATCTGCTATTATTCAGCACAGTAGGACTAAAATGTTTTGAACTGTAGTTGATTGCCACATATGCAATAAAGTATGGCACAGGTTAAAATGGGGATTTAGTCTCCTTAAGAATTTGATTGAGGGTCTCTTAACAACAACAGCAACAGCTTGCACTTTTATGCTGTCCCCAGGGATTGGCACTTTTCCATCCAATAGAAATTTCAACTCAGGCAAAAAGATGACATTTTGAAGGAGGAAAGGGAATTAGGAAGAGGAAACCTCTTTAGAGTAAAACATTATGAGAGTGTAGGCAAAGGTAAGCACAGCTTCAAATGCTCAATCAGTAAACATAGGAAAGCACCAGAAACTGGAATTGAAGGAAAATTTCCGAAAGAGTTGGTGCAAAGGATAGTGGTGATGGGGGACATTGAAACCTTAGGACATTAACAACAGGAATAGCTAATGTATTATTGGGAGAATTGCTGAAGCAGGGGCCAGTGTAAATCAGCAGAACCATACATTGGTAAGTGGTGAACGCAGCGGTCCAGGCAGCATCTCTAGGAAGAGGTACAGTCGATGTTTTGGGCCGAGACCCTTCATCAGGACTAACTGAAAGAAGAGCTAGTAAGAGATTTGAGAGGGGGAGGGGGAGATCCGAAATGATAGGAGAAGACAGGAGGGGGAGGGATGGAGCCAAGAGCTGGACAGTTGATTGGCAAAAGGGATATGAGAGGATCATGGGACTGGAGGCCCAGGGAGAAAGAAAAGAGGAGGGGGGAAGCCCAGAGGATGGGCAAGGAGTATAGTGAGAGGGACAGAGGGAGAAAAAGGAGAGAGAAAAAGAACATGTGTGTGTGTGTATATATATATATATCACACACACATATAAATAAATAACGGATGGGGTACGAGGGAGAGGTGGGGCATTAGCGGAAGTTTGAGAAGTCAATGTTCATGCCATCGGGTTGGAGGCTACCCAGACGGAATATAACGTGTTGTTCCTCCAGCCTGAGTGTGGCTTCATCTTTACGGTAGAGGAGGCCATGGATAGACATATCAGAATGGGAATGGGACGTGGAATTAAAATGTGTGGCCACTGGAAGATCCTGCTATCTCTGGCAGACAGAGCGTAGGTCTCCCAGTCTGTGTTGGGTCTCGCCAATATATAGAAGGCCGCATCGGGAGCACCAGACGCAGTATATCACCCCCAGTCGACTCACAGGTGAAGTGTCGCCTCACCTGGAAGGACTGTCTGGGGCCTTGAATGGTAGTGAGGGAGGAAGTGTAAGGGCATGTGTAGCACTTGTTCTGCTTACAAGGATAAGTGCCGGGAGGGAGATGGGTGGGGAGGGATGGGGGGACAAATGGACAAAGGAGTCACGTAGGGAGCGATCCCTGCAGAAAGCAGAGAGCGGGGGGAGGGTAAGATGTGCTTAGCGGTGAAATCCCGTTGGAGGTGGTGGAGGTTATGGAGAATTATATGTTGGATCCGGAGGCTGATGGGATAGTAGGTGAGGGGGAACAAATTGGCAAGCAAGTTTTGGAGTATTTTGATAATCCCATCAGTAATGTCATGAACAAGCCCTGTCTGATAACAATATAAGTAAGATTTCATCAGCAGAGGTGTCATTAAACCACTCGTAGGATATTTGAAGTTCCTCTGCTGGGGTACAGAGTCTATTCTGTGGCTTTGCTGGTCAAGAGTTTCTTCCAAATTTTTAATGAAGTAGTAATTCATAAGCCATTGAGGGACAGTGTGTGATAAGTTTAAACAAGGACTCTTGTGAAAACTAGCACAATTGCCCTCAGGTTGGTGATCAGTGGAGTAATAATCTGGAGACCTGGAATGATCCAGAAGCATAATTAAAATCCTACTATTCCGACTAGGAAATGTGAGTTCAGTGAATTATTAAATCTGCAACTTAAATAGGATGAGAAGTATAATTCCATTGCATTGTTGTCAAAGTCTACACTGCACTCCTGGTCAGTTGTATATGTAGTGTAAATCTAGACGCAATAGTAATATGGTTAGCTCTGATTTGGCTTTGAAATCAAATCAGGCTGCTAGAAAACAATGTAAATTAATAAAAATGTTCCTCCTTAACTAGTGATATGGACCTCTGCTAAAATCAGGTGAATTGGCCAAAGAGTAAATTAACTCTCAGAATAATACCTTTCATCCAAGATGCCAGAATTGTCTATTACCATCCCTGAGTATGATAGGCCCAGAAAGTTAAACAGTGGTATGCAGTCATAAGCATATGTCTGATGTCAGATCAAATACAGATAAGGAAAGAAATTGTGGGTTACCACACCATACCCTTCTTTAAGTGATACTAATTGCACTGTTACAGATCCTACCTTCTGTTAACTACTACTTATAGCAAAATGCCATTTAGCTGCCTTATCTGTACTGTATAGCTTTATAATTACATAAATTCAAGGGGTCCAAAGACCACAAAGCAAATAAGACAGGATCCTTCACTAGTTTTTTTCATTACTATTTACCCAAAATCAATTGAATGAATCAAGAAATTGAATAAGTGTGTTTACATCCAAATAAAGTGAGTTCCTCGTCTTTAAAAAAAATTGTGCTTAAAAGCTGGCCAAAATTGTTTGAAGAATTAGCATCCATTTCTCTTCCATAGCTGATGAGTTACTTGCTATTCCGTGTTGAGCATCACTTGGAAGAATCACTCTAGTGTCCATTAATTGTTGTCCCATGCTGTGGGCTTCTGAGGAGGTTGTTAGCATTAAGCTTCTTTTGATGTGCACATTTTAAAAAGGTTTAAATTGCAAGAGACTGGCTACACTACTTCAACTGGCTAACTGGTATTGTATGAAAATGTAAGATTATTTTCAATTATTTAACAACAGATTGCTCAGTTTGGCGTAAGTACTGATTATAAGTTGTCTCCTATGTGTTAATCAATTTCAGCCTTACAGCTAAAACCACATCAGCCTACCAGTCTTAGACCATAAGATAATGGAGCAGCAGTAGGCCATTCGGCCCATCAATTAAATGGTCCTTTAGAATATTTTGAAGCTAATGTTACTGATTTTAAATTTTATTGTAAAATACTGCCCAATTGAGGTAATTCATGGAAGATTTTATTTTGGATGAAATGCAAATAACTAGTATGTATTTCTAAGAACTACTGCAATGCACTTGGATTGCTGATTGTACTGAAAGAAGAGACAGTTAACCATTTTGTGAATTTAATACAAACATGAATGAAATAATGCATATCATTCACTGCCAATGTATGTTAATAATCAAATACACTAACACATAGATTTTAGGGGTCTTTTGTATTAACCAGTTTGCTGATCAAGTACTGTAAGTAAAGTTCATTTTAATCTGTAAACATGTTGCTGTATCTAAAACTAACACAGATTTCAATATCTGATTAAGCTTTATGGAACTTAGTTTAGGTGAAGGAAGGTCTAGGGGTTTTTCTACATTCTAAAGGTGGAAGTTTTTTCATGTATTGCTTAGCAACTCCATTTCAGCAATGTGAAGGAAATTTGAGGTATGACAATTGGGTCCCGAGTGCATTTTCTTAACTGCTGAAATTTATGGAGCATTTTAATATTCTTGATCCCTCTGTAAATCAGTATTCCTAAATGGCACCACTTCAGAGCATTGATGTACTGAGGCATCTTAGGGTGCGAGTCCATAGTTCCTGGAAGGTGGTAAAAGCAAATAGATGAGATTGTAAAGAAAGCGTATGGCGTATTAGCTATAATGAAAGATTGGACCAGGTTTGGATAGTTTTCTTCAGAGTCTAGGATGCTAAGAGACAACTTGAAGAAAGAACATTAGGTTAATGGAAGCATAAACAAGGTAGATAGAGTCTTCCCATGATGAAAATGTCAGTACTAGAGGGCATAGGTTTAAGACGGGGGTGGGGGGGAGGATTTTAAAGGAGGTTTACTTGGCAATTTTTTTATACATAAATTGATATTGCCTGGAATGTGCTGCTAGAGTAAGTTTTGATAGCAGATATGATAGCAATGATTACGAAACACTTAGACAAGCCCGTGAGCAGGCAGAGAATTGAGAGACATGAACCATGTGCAGACAGATGTTCAATTTAAATTGGCTTCATAAGTGGCACAGATATCATTACTGAATGGGTTTGTTCTTGTGCTGTAGTATTCCCTGTTTTATGTTCTTTTCAAATCTTTTTATTGTTATATTATACAAAAGAAATAACATGAGTACATTGAAGTAACACTTACAATGTCTCAAAAAAGACATTATCTTAAAGATTGAAAAAAAATTGTGATAACAAAAAAAACCTACTAAGCAGAAAAAGTGAGAAAAAAAAAGAACCCATTAGGTGTACAACCCCAGAGCCATGCATCATACAAAAAGCTTCTGAAAATAAACATCAAACCACCAGCAAGAAAAGAAAACATACCAAAAAATTTACAGTTAGATCGTGGAAAAAATCTATCAATTAGCTCAAATGATAATAACGAGTAAATGAGCCCCATCTTTTCTCAAAATCAAATAAAGGTTCAAAGGTTCGACTTCTAATTTTCTCCAAACTAAGACATGGCATCACTTGAGAGAACCATTGTGACAAAGTGGGAGCTCACGTATCCTTCCACTTCAACAAGATGGCCCTCCTAGCTATCAATGTAACAAATGCAATAACATGTTGGTCAGACACAGAAATACCATGGATATTTTGAGGAGTTATTCCAAAAAGTACAACTAATTTATTAGGTTGTAGATTAATTTTAAGTGCTTTAGAAATTGTTGAAAAAACCGACTTCCAGAACTGTTCCAATACAGAACAAGACCAAAACATATGTGTCACTGTAGCTATCTCAGTTTTACATCTATCACAATGACTATCAACATTAGAAAAGATTTTAGAAAGTCTAATGATGTACAATTTTAAATTGAATCAATGAATGGCTAGCACAAACTGAAGAGGAGTTAACTTCAAAATCTGCATCCAGTCCTCCGTCATGAAAGTCAAATTGAGTTCCTTTCCCAATCCTGTTTAATCTTAGATAAAGGACGCTTATCCCATTGTAATAATAAATTATAAATTCTTCCAATAAAGCCCTTGATCGAAGGATTCGTACTCATAATAGTAACAGGTCAGCCTCCAATATGTAAGGAAAATTACGTAAATATTTTTGTAAAACATGTCTAACTTGAAGGTATTGCAGAAAGTGTGAGTATGAAAGAGAATATTTATCTCTGTTTTATGTTCTATTTTCCCATGAGCAGAGTGAAACTTAAATATAGATATGGTTATAGATAAGTTTTGTAAACAAGCCTTTTCCCTCTTTTTTTACAGACATCAAAGTAAAGGAACAGTCGCTGGAAAATCTATTAAGGCAAGTTGTTCAATTATTTAGGGAGCAGAATATTTCTCACAGTATACAAACTAGAAATACTATTTACCAAACCCTCGCGCAGCATATGTTGTAGAGAAAGGAACAGGGGAGATTAATTTAGGAGAACGGGATGATTCTACTGAAATTTGAAAGGGGCCATTTTTAAATAGATTTCCCTGCTACAAACTGCCTGGTTGTGAAAGTGGCAGATATCTAGTCAGAAGAAGATAAAAGGACAATGAGGTGAGAGGCTGGAAATCCAATCACAAAGTGGTCTACAGATAAGCTTAGAGTTGAGATTCCTTACAGGTAGTTCCTGCTCCTGAGACAGTGCTGCATAGGTAATTATCTGTTCTATTTAGTACTCTTATTTTACCAAAATGTTGTCAATTTTACCAAAGTACATTTAACCTATCTGACCAGCACTTTGCTTAAAATGGAGGTAAATATAAGAAGTGAAATCTCATTTAAAGCTTTTTGCCTTTGGGAAGCAGGTTAATGCCCTGCTGCCACCATGCTAATCTATTTTATGGATTCTAGTCTTGCCCTGCTCCATCTAAGATTGGTTAAACTGTTGCCTGAAACATAAAATATGTTAGAAACTAATACAAGACTTGTCCAAACTTGATAATGCCACAGGTACAAGGAAAATCAATACTGAGTTACTGAGGTCATAAGATAGACAAATAATACCCAGTAGCTCCGAACCCACTCATTAGCCAACTGCCTGCTTTCAAATTATCATAATCAAATTCCAGTCAAATTGGAACACATCCAGTGGGAAATATTTAAAATTTATACTTTAATTGTGCTTATTTTGGACAGCAATCTTGTTATGATTTGAATCTAGTTCTCCAAAACAAAGAATGCTGCTTCAATCATGTAAATTGCAGCAAAAATATAGTAGTTTAACTAGGTAGAAGCAGCTTAATTTTAAAATATTTAATATTATAAGCACTTGTATGATATTATTAAAATGTTTCACTGCTACTGGTAATTTAAAATTAAAACTAACCAATAAATATTTAGTTTCTTCATTTAACAGTATGCTGGCTGGTGGCGTAGTGGCATCATCGCTGGACTTCAGAGTGAAGGCTCCCGAGCTCAAATCCAGCCGGCTCCCTTGCACGCTTTCCATCTGTGGTGGCAACTTGGCCTCGTAAAAATAAGAAAGCCTGCTAAGAAAACGCTGTCATGACGGCGTTCCAATGACTCCACTCGGAGTTAAGGGCTTTCTTCTTCTTCATTTAACAGTATTTTATTTTTCACCATTTCCCTTCCATAATAATAATTAATTATGATCTATGATTCTTTGCATAATGGTAGTAATCCTCTGCACCTTACCTAAGGGATGTTTTTTATATGCAATGTTACTGAGGTAATCACATTCAATCTTAAATCACATCCTTCATTTTCTGTAGCCATTCACCTCCAAAATGAAATTGACTAATTTAACACATATTGGGAATTGAATCCAGGACTTCTCTGGCCTCTGACTCAATGCAAGTCATGCATTTCCTCAGCTAGCTAACTTGGAGATATAATATGATTTATTTTTTAGCATGAAATGGTTGGAAGTCATGGATATTTAGAATTAGTGCTTCAGCAGTTTAGCTGATGTTTGTGATTTGATTACCTAAAGACTTCATCCAACAGATTCCTCTGTTTGGCAGTCTTCCTTACTGTTAAATTTTACTGGTACATTTTTGTCGTTGCCAGATTTACTCATCTACCTGTGGCAAGAGTGTTGTCAACTGCCAAGGCCTCAATACCTGGAATTTTGCAACTAAATTTCTCTACCACTCTTCTCTCAAGATTTTGTTCACCTGAACAAATTTCAACTCCTGTTTGATAACTCTCTTATTAACTGCCTTGGAGCGTTGCCTTGTATTCAGTTTAAAAATCAACTGAAATATTCATTGATTTCAGTGTGAAAGGGGTAAATTCTATTGCCCTGCTCTATTTTTTTGATATTTTATTGTTGGATAGGAAAGAAATTTAAAAATCTTTATTTAGAAACACAGTTGAAAATGTATTTTTTAGGGGAAGGAAGATCTTTGAGCCTCCCAGGTTCATGTCTGTGAATGAGGCTGCTGAACAACTACTGGAGATAATTGAAAATCGAAGAGGTGAAGGAGAGGAGCTAGGTAAGTAACTGTTTTTGTCTTTAAAACAGATTATTCCAGGTTCTATCTTCTTCAAAACAATTAATGTGCGGTATATCTATTTGAACATCCTTAAGGGACCTTTGTGGTGGCTATATTTAGTGTTGTAATCTTATTCTTTTATTGCATTATATCCAATTAGCAAATGATATTAATCAATTTTATTTGTTAGTTATAGCAACTCAAGTTAATGCCTCTTTGAGCTAGGATTTACATTAGGTAAGATACAAGTTATGTTAACAATTTGGGAAACTGTTAAGACTTTTTAAGACATAACTGGAGACTTTTAATTTGAATATCCTTATTTCTCTTTAAGAAAATGTTAGCTGTTCTAAGCTCATTTGAATGCCTTCCGTAAATTGGACAAAGGCTCAGACACAAACTGTTAAACTGTAAATATCCTTTGATAATCATTTACAATCTGCAGGAAACACGCTCAATCTTCCTGTTTTATCACCCTTCCCTATCATGCTGTTCCTCAGTTCAATGAAACTTAGTTTCCATTGTTGTACATACAGGCACATAATAATATACTGCATTCATAATTCAACCCCTTTAGATCTATTTTGTAGCAGTAGAGTGATTATCACCAGGAGAAGGTATCCAACTATATTTTGTAAACTCAAATATGGTAAAGCCTGATGTAATGACTGACATAGTTGTTGTACACGTTGATAGAATGGCATTAAGGCCCTTTCGTGATCCTGATCTCAAACAGAAGTGATTGAATTTGCATTTTAGCATTTAGTTGATTCCTACAAAACAACTTCCAGACAGGAACGTGGGAAATATCCCTATTATATTTTTACTGAGTAAAGATTAAAGTTCATGCCGTATGTATAAGCTATGTCCTCAGGAATTCCTCATTGTGTAATGCATAATGCAGTATTTAATCCACAAAACTGCCTATTTTAAATGAAATACTCAAATTTCCTGTTCTTCACACCTAACAAGAATATTTCCTTTATAAAAAGACAATCATATTTCCAGTTTGTCCTGCCATAAAGGTCATGAGTTAAAATTTCACTCCTGAGACATAATGGCCCAGGATTTCCTGCCTGTTGTGAATTGCCCACACTTACTGCTAAGCTATCCTTTTATGGATCCCCCTCCACAAATGTCAGTACTGCTAGATGCAGCCCATGTATCCTGCCTGCAGTGTGGTCTTACACGGATGTACTCTGTCTTTCAAAGAGGATTTTTGTGGCATTCAGAAATGTTCAAAATATTCAAAAATTATCAATTACAATGAAAAATGTTTAAGTAATTTTTGTTAACTAATAAAACTAGCTAACTTCTGAACACCAGGGCAATTAACTATACTAATTCAGAGAAATGTAAATTACCTTACCCTCAGTCATTCGTCTCTATTCATGAACACCACCTCACTTTTTTATTATTTCTGTTTTTGCACTATTTTAATTTAACTATGTAATATACATATATGTACTTCAATTGATTTATTTATTTTTCTATATTTGTCATGTATTGCATTGTACTGCTGCTGTTAAGCTAACGAATTTCATGACATATGGTGATGACATTAAACCTGATTCTCATTTACAGTTTTGATGCAGATTGTTGGCCAGATTTGACAGCATCTGTACCACAACTTCATCTGGTGTGCAGTGTTGGAGCAGAGATAAGAAATCAACAATGAAGAGTAGTTAGCAAGATTAAGATTCCACAGTTAAGCAGGAATCTGAACTTGTTGGAACACAGGCTGGAAGATACTAGCTGTTCTGCAGAACTTTGTCCATAACCCAGACTGACCTTTCAGTGCAGTAATGAAAGAGTGCTCTTCTATTAATGGTATCGACTTTTAGATGAGATATTAAACCTAGTCATGATGCAGGGTCTTGACCTGAAACATCGACATCAGCCTTAGACCATAAGACATAGAAACAAATTAAGCCATTTGGCCCATTGCATCTGCTCTGCCATTCAATCATGGCTGATTTAACCATATCAACTTCCATTTAAATATACCCAATGACTTAAATATACCCAGCTGTCCGTGGCAATGAATTCCACAGGTTCATCACTTGTTTTCACAGATGTTGCCTGTCCCCTGGGTTATTCTGGTGTATTTTTTTGTTCCCAATTCCAGCATCTGCAGTCTCTTATGTCTTCAAACCCAGACCCGGTCTTCTCTTTCAAGTACATGCGGAAGAATCCTTGGCACTACAATTAGAAGAAGGGGTTTTCTTGGTGTGGTGGCCAATATTTGTCCTTTAAACCAACATCATTGTAATATTTAATCATTGATTGTTGTCAAATGACAATGCCCTAATTGGTTTAGGTCAGAAAGTTCCAACATAAATATGTTCATTATTTTTCCCATGTTTAGCCTGTCTTTCTTCTGATGCAATGTTTTGTCAGCCTTAACACTTCACTTCCCCCAAGTCACTTAGAAGTGCAAATGTGAACCATTTCCTGTCATTGCAGCTTATAGGAAGCAAACTTTCTGAGTTGGATTCCCATCCTGTTCATTTCTAAACACTTATGATCCCTTATGTAAACAGCTCTGCCAATTTTCACAAATTCTCTGTGTAACTTGTCAAGCTGCAGTTCTTCGGAAACTACAAACAATGAGGATTATCTTTGATCGTGATCGTCGTCAGTAGCTCATCATCACAAAAATATTTTTTAAAATCATTTGACTAGGCTTCGAGTAAACTATTTGAATATTTTCATCTAATTTTCATTGAAAATGTACTCATATTATGTGACCAAATAAACCCAATCAGGCTGCAAAGATCCCATTGTAATTAAAACCAACACACTGAGATGGTCAGTATTGCACTCTAATGTTACACATATTAACATGTGGCAGATGTGACGAAAAAACACAAGATCCATTTCCTGTCGCATTAACATTTTATTTTGATACATTATTTAAAAAGTCATATTCACATGTAATTTTACTTGAATCTTGGTGCCAAACCCTATGTCTGGATCATAAGATGAAAGGGATAGTAATATAATAGGCATCCGTTAGTCTGGTGAGACCATGGATTTGCGCCTTGGAAGGTCTCCAGGGCTCAGGCCTGGGCAAGGTTGTATGGAAGACCGGCAGTTGCAAATGCTGCAAGTTTCCCCTCTCCACGCCACTGATATTGTCCAAGGGAAGGGCACTAGGGCCGATACAGCTTGGCACCGATGTCATCGCAGAGCAATGTGTGGTTAAGTGCCTTGCTCAAGGACACAACATGCTGCCTCAGCTGAGGCTGGAACTAGCAGCCTTCAGATCACTAGACCGACGTCTTAACCACTTGGCCACGCGCCAACACAATGACCATCAAAAAGCTGCTGATATTGAAAATCTGAAATAAAAGCAAAAATTGCTGGAAGCTTTCAGTAGATTAGACAGTATCTGTGGAAAGGGGCCACTTGTCTTCAGCGTGATGCATTAACTCTTTTTCTTTCCATGAAACTCACATAAAGTCTGGCCATGTGAAAGAGCTTAGTAAATCAGCTTTTAAAACTATCTTGATTCAGTATGTGAGGGCATAAATACACTGGGAAGATTTTGTCAACAAGGTTAGCAAAGTCATTCCCCCTGCATATCAGTAACCCTCACGTACATTAAGAAGGAAAGAAGTTGACCAAGATATTCATTGGCTTCAGGGAAGATGTGCTAATGGGTCATTTCACAGTACACCGGCAATCATTTTGGTCATGGATCCATTACAAGAAGTTCTGCTGAATGACCCTCACCTATCTCCTACGTGCGCTGCATTGATGCTGAACACACAAAGGATGGTATCAGGCAGGTCTGTGAGGGGGACCAGCTCTAGTTCTGGCAAGTCATGAGGGAGAGGAATGGTTGGTAATCAGAGCAGGGCCTTACTCATGGAGCTGAGGGTAGAGTAGAGGAGGAATCAGTTAGTTGGGGACAGTATCCTCATTAGCTAAGGGTGAAGTACCAGAAGACTGGAGGACAGCAAATGTCCCCTTGATCAAAAGGGGTACTGGGGCTAACCATTGAAATTCCAGAATGTTGAACATTACAGAACATTAATAGTAGGGAAGCTGTTGGTAGAAGATTCTGAGAGACAAGATATATGGAAACGTAGGGACTGATTAGAAGGAATCAGGCATAGATTTGTGGGTGGAAAGTCATGTCTCACAAATATGCTTGAGTTTTTTGAGTAGATTACCAAGGAGAGTGCTGAAGGCAAAGCAGTGGATATGTGTATGTAGATTTTCATAAGAATTTTGACAAGAACCCACATGATAGGCTGGGCTGAAAAGTTTAGGTGGAAGGTGTCTAAGGCATGTTGATAAACTGGATCCAAAATTGGCTGGATGATAGAAGGCAGCAGATAGAGATGGAAGATAGGTGTTTTTCTGACAGAAAGTCTGTAACAAGTGGGGTAAAACAGGGATCGGTGCTGATACCTTGCTAACCCTAACCCTAAGTGACAAATGAGAAAGTATGTGGTGTGATTAGTAAGTCTGCAGATGTCACAAAAATTGGTAGGCTTTTAGATAACAAAGGTAATTTAAAGATACAGCAGAACATACGTGGACAGCTGGAAATTTGAATGGAGTGATAGCAGATGAAATTTAATCCAGGCAAGTGCAGTCATTGCACTTTGGGAGGACAAATTGCAGTGAATGCAAGACCCTCCAGAGAGAATTGTAAAAAAAAAAGACCTTGGAGTGCAAGTCCATAACTCCCTGAAAGTGGTGACACTGGTGGATAGGGTAGTGAAGAAGGCATTTGGTATGCTTACCTGCAAAGTCTGTGGTACTGAGTATGAGTTGGGATGTTATGCTGCAGCTGTACAAAGCATTGGTGAGAGTGCTATTGTAGTATTGTATACAGTTCTGGCCATCACAACAGCGAAGATGTGGCAATAGAAGAAGTGCAGAAGAGAGTTATAAGGATATTGCTGATGAAGGAATGGAATTATAAGGAGCAATTAGATTAACTGGGTTTATTTTCATTGGAATGTAGGAGGCTAAGGGATGATCTTATAGAGGTTCACAAAATTGAGGGACATAGATTGTCAGAGTTTTCCTAGGACAGGAGGGCACATGTTTAAGGTGAGAGGGAATAAATTCAAAGGAAATCTGTGGAGTAGACTTTTTGCACAGAGAGTACTGAGTATTTGAATGAGCTGCCAGAGAAAGTAATGTATGTTGATACCATTACAACATTTATAAGACATTTGGGTAGCTGCATGGATAGGAAGTGAATAGTAGACATAGACCTGGTGCAGGCAGATTGGATCATGGTCAGCATGGATCAGGTTATCTGTGAAGTCACACTTCTGTGCAGTCACACTTCTGTGCTATATGTTTCAGTGACTCACCAGAAAAGCTTCATTTCACTGGGGCTCTTAGATCTGTATTCTCAGTATTTTATTATGAAATTCACTTTGTTAGTTTTAGTGTTTTTTAATAAAGATTAAAATACAGAAGAACAAGGAAGAGTACTGTTCAAGGTATCTTTTTAAAATTTTTTTTACATCATCTCCAGGTCTGCTAATCCTTTTAATTGGATACATTGTCCCAGTTAAGAGGATGTTATACTCTAGATTATATGATAATACATTTTTTAAACTCTGACTTGCACATACTAATGATGAACATGCCTGTTCCACCAGACAAATGCATACAGGGACAGATTCAGTCTTTGGAGAGGATAGGGCAGGAAATGCACTGAACTGTAAGTTTATGTAAGGTACATCACATTAAAATCTGTGCCTAAAGGTGAGAGTATTTCAGATTTGAAAATGCTGAATGTATTTTTGTGTCTAATTGTCTGATGTTCTGTCTTTCTGTAATTTAGCACTGACTGAAGAGACCTTGTGTGTCGGACTAGCCAGAGTGGGTTCCAAAGACCAAAAGATTGCTGCTGCAACACTACGACAGATGGTGAAGGTGGATCTAGGTGCTCCTCTACATTCCCTGATCATTACAGGCCATATGCATCCTATGGAAATTGAGATGCTGAAACTCTTCGCTGTGGATAATTCAAGTTTTAATAAACTTGATCAGCATATGAAATCATAGTGAAACAATTGACCTGCAATTTCAGGTCTCAGCTGTTCAGTTTTATGCTCCTTTATAAGTGGAGAAAAAAGCTGGATTGCCTTTTAAAAGAACTGTTAAAGCTATCTCTTAATTGTCAAAGGTTTGTTGTATGCTCAGTTGCAGGCTAACCTCCTAATGTTTCCAGTATCTGGAATCTTTCTTTAGTGTATATGAAATAAATCGCCGAATCTATTAGTGTTGGGAATTGAGTATTTTACATTAAAGTGTTAGTAAGTCTCCATTAGGATCAAGTTAGTACAGAGACTGTTTGATATACACTCATTTTTTAACACTGTGTCCCAGAACTACTTCTCTCTGTGGTTTTCCCATTTGTAGCAGCACCCCTTAATAGACTGCAGTTGAACTTTGTCCCCTTTTTGGAAAGTCTTGCTGCAAGCTTGTATGACTCCATATTGAAAAAGGGACATTTGTATATGGGTAAAAAACAAATTGTATTTTAAGGAACTGGCTCACACCACATGAGTCAAATGATTTTATCCTACACTGTATGACCTAATAGTTAGTTATTGCAGGATAAGTTAAAGTTTAAGCATACAACTGAGAAAGGTTTTTATTTGGGGGGTTGGGTACTGATACCTGCTAAATTGGATTCCATTGTTTGAGTAGGGAAGCAGTTTCTCACAGACATGAATGGCACAAAGGCAGGTGATGTTTGAAGATGCCTACGAAAAGGATATGAAAAGAATACCCTGGGCAAAGAGGATGGTGAAAACTAGAGTTAGTCATGATCATACAAATGTCATAGTAGAATTTGATTATTGATATTAGAGCTGGATACTGTACAGTATATTTATGTTCTAATTCCAGTATTCTGAAGACTTGTTAACATACCATCCTTAATGACCCTTCATTTGCAAAATCTTGCCTTGTCATCTTAAAATCTTAAACCAGTATCAAATAGTATGTCTCTGCTTTTAAAACATTAGATATAGAATTATGCATTTAATCCTATGATTCAGAATCAGGTTTAATATAACTGGCATATGTCATAAAATTTGTTGTTTTGCGGCAGCGCTACATTGCCATACGTAATAAAAGAACTTTAAATTACAGTAAGTATATATAACAATTAAATTAAATAAGTAGTGCAAAAAGAGAGCAAAAAATAGTGAGGTAGTGAGCACGGGTTCACTGTTGGTTCAGAAATCTGATGACAGAGGGGAAGAAGATGGTCCTAAAACATTGTGTGTGTGTGTGTGTGTGTGTGTCTCTCTCTCTCTCTCTCTCTCTCTCTCTCTCCCTCTCTCTCTTCAGGCTCCTGTACCTTCTCTGTGATGGAAACAGTGAGGAAGTGAGGAGAAGGCATGTCCTGGGTGATGACGGTCTATAATGATGGATGCCACCTTTTTGAGACGTCGCCTTTTGAAAGTGTCCTGAATACTGGAGAGGTTAGGACCCATGATGGAGCTGACAAAGCTTACAACTTTCTGCAGCCTTTTCTGATCCTGTGCAGTGGCACTTGCATGCCAAATGGTGATGCAACCAATTAGAATGCCTTCCATGACATATCTGTACAAATTTGTGAGAGTCTTTGGTGACATATCGAGTCTCCTCAAACTCCTGATGAAATATAGCCGTTGCCTTTGTAATCGCAACAATACGTTGGGCCCACGATAGATCTTCAGAGATGTTGACACTCAAAAACTTGAAACTGCTCAGCCTTTCCAATGCTGATCCCTCGAAAAGGACTAGTGTGTGTTCCCTCAACTTTCCCTTTGTGAAGTACACAATCAATTCCTTGGTCTTACTGACATTGAGTGCAAGGTTGTCTAAAAAGATTGCTGATTAACCTCCAACAGAAAATGTTTTTTTGGCTATCGGTGATGCAAAAAGCTTGTCCATTTATGTAATCTTATAATCTACACTATTCAGCCAATTATGATGCAAAAGGAAGTAATTTGACTCATGCCAGTTCCCTTTAGAGCAATTTCATCGTATTCACTGCCCCACCAATTTCCAAATAGCCCTCCAATTTTCATACACTCACCAACTCCCATTGATCTTTACCTTACACTAAGTGGTAATTCACATCTACCAATTAATTTACCAGAACATCTTTTGAATGTGCAAGGAAACCTGCAACTGCTGGAAGTGGATGCAGTCACTGGAAATCATGCAAACTAAGCACTGTTCCCTGGAGTTGTGAGGCAGCTGCATCAGCTGGTGCATCAACCCCTATCCCCATAATCCCAACCTCACTATAGCCAGGGGTTCCGTGGAATAATTAGTTACTTAGTATTCATTGACTCCATACCCAAACCCTAAGCTTGCATATGTGATTCTTAAGAGAGACTTCAATAGGTACATTTAATGTCAGAGAAGTGTATACAATATATATCCTGAAATTCTTTTTGGTATGATGGAAGCTGTAGAGGTGGACATTTAAGCAAACAGCCCGAGAACATGATCTGTATGGCTGAAAGCACAGCTGTTATTGTTAAACAAAGTTTGGAAAGGGGCTGTGTAAGAAGCCAATATTAGAGGAATAGCAGGTGGTTGCAAAGATAGTGAAAAGTGCAGCCATGAAGGGATGTAAAGGTGAATTTGAGGCATTGGAAGATGGAAGTCAGTGTAGATTGGAAAAATGATGGATTTATAGGTGCCCGAGCAGATCACTCTTAACCGTATGCTTATCTGACACTTGTTAAGTTGCTTAATGGAAAACGTTAGTTCCTTGTAGGAAACACTAACTCTTTAAGTAGAACAGTTTACAAATGTTTTCTGCAGCACGAGAGAAAGTTCAAAATGTCTCAGTACTTAGTATTTCTGACTCGTACTTTGAATAAACTTCCATTAGAATCCTGTACTGACAAGCTAGTTGTTTTTTAACGGTTAAGCAGTGTTTAATTTTCCATTAACACTAGACATTTCAGAATTCTCCAAGGTTCACAATTTTCAAATTTCACCAAAATGCCATCTACATCGCACTCAGCAAGCACACTAAATCCACTATTGAGATATTCACTTAAATTTGTGAGGTTTTCATTACCATTGTACTTTTTGTTTTTAAAGCTATATTCTAACTATGTATGTATTGGCATAAAATCAAAATGAATTTGTGTATTGGTCCTGATCAATAGTTTTCTGTTTGATTCCTCACTGCAGGACTTAGGCCCATGTAACAAAAGCAACTTGCTTTTCAATTAATTAATTAATTAATTAATTAATGAACGTAGTAAAAAGTCCTAAGATGCCCCAGGGGGGCATTATTACACAAAATCAGACAGGTGCAAAGATATTTAAGAATGTATTGAGTTCAGCATTTAAGTTTTAAGGATCATCTTAAAAGTAGGAAAGAGTTGCAGATAAGTTAAGTATGAAGATAGATTTAGGGGGTTTAAGTTCCAGAAGATAGCGCCTTGACATTGAAGGTATGGCCATGAGTGATTAATACTAACAGGTTCAAAAATTAGAGGCGCATATATCCCAGGTGCTGAATTTACACATGAAAAAATGACTACAAGTGAAGAAGATTCAGACTATGTGAATTGTTCTCTGATTTTATGAGCAAACAAACTGATGAAGTGGTGGAAATCAGTCAAAAAATCACTTATTTTGTTTCTTTTAGAATTCTAGTGTGTTATTGTGTCTGATTCAGTTTCCGTAAGACAATGTAATTTCTTGAATTTATTCCTGAATCGCACTTTTTTTGTTTTGCTTTTTATCTTGGTCCAAGGTCTGTCTTTAGCTTCTAGCAATAGAGAGCAATATACTTACCTGCTAGAGTTGCAATTAAGAAAATATTTTAGGTACTTTTCCTCCTGTAAACAGAGCATTTTAAGCCTTTTTTTTCCCCTATACTGTTACAAGTTGCATCACTAACCATTTGAGCTTCTCCGGGGATATTTCTGCATTCTAATAACTTCTCAGAAAGAGTTAAATCAGAAATTAGACGAGAGGGAGGAACTCAGGAAAAGTATAATTGCCAGGTTAATGAAACTAAACAAGATGTTGCATCAGTAGGCTGGTAAACCTCTGATAGACATCATCATAGGGTCTTAAAAGAAGGAAGCAGAGAGATGAAAACAGAAGTGCTGGAATCACTCAGCAGGTCAGGAAGCATCTGTGGACAGGGAGACAGAATTTATATTTCGGATCAGAGATCCAGTTCGGAGATCAGCCTAGTTCTGACTAATGGTTATTAACTTCAAACTCTATTTGTTTTATTTCAGATTTCTAGCATCAGCAGTTTTTGACAGCTTTTATGAATTAGTGAATAGCTGATGATTTGGTTTTAATTTCCCAAAATGTCCTAGATTTGGGGAAAGTTCTATCAAATGGGGGGCGGGGAGCCATTCCAGGTCTTTTTTACTACACAGATTGTGGTGGGTGCCTGAAATACGCTGCCTGGGACAGTGGTGGAGGCAGATACAAAAAAGGCATTTGAGAGGCTCTTATATAAACACATGAATATGGAGAGATAGAGACCATGGGCAGTCAGAATACATCAGTTTAATAACATATTATCTTTATTAATTTGGCTCAGCATTGGGTGGGGTGGGGCCAATAGGTCTGTTCCTGTGCAGTACTGTTCTATGTAACTCCTTTATTCAAAAAGGGAAGAAGTTAGAAAGCAGAAATGCTACAAGCCAGTTACCTGTTCATATGTTGATGGGAATAAATAAGAATTAAAGGTATCATTGCAGGGCACTAGGAAAGTTCAAAGTAATTCATAAAGTCCACGTGGTTTTGTGAAGGGAAATCACTTCTTTAATATACTACAGTTCTTTGCATAACATATGTTGTGAATAAAGAAGAACCTGTGGATATGCTATGATTTCCAGAAAGTATTTGAAAAGGTTATTGAGGAAAATGGAAGCCTTTCCTGTGGGAGGTAACACCACCAAGGACAGAAACGAAAATAAAAGAATGCTGGAAGATCCCAGACAGTCAAGCAGCATCTGTGGAAGGAAAAACAAAAGTTGTACGTCAACATTTCAGGTCAAGAGCCTGCATTAGGACTGAGAGGAAAGAGAAGTATTTTCCATTTTCACATAACCCACAGCTTCAAAAGTTATTTTTCCACATACACCTACCTGTCCACCTAGCTTTCTTTTCCTTTGCTTCACAACAGGAATTCTGCAGATGCTGGAAATTCAAGCAACACACATCAAAGTTGCTGGTGAACGCAGCAGGCCAGGCAGCATCTCTAGGAAGAGGTACAGTCAACGTTTCAGGCCGAGACCCTTCGTCAGGACTAACTGAAGGAAGAGTTAGTAAGAGCAACTTCCAAATCTCTTACTAACTCTTCCTTCAGTTAGTCCTGACAAAGGGTCTCGGCCTGAAACGTCGACTGTACCTCTTCCTAGAGATGCTGCCTGGCCTGCTGCGTTCACCAGCAACTTTGATGTGTGTTGCTTCTCCTTTGCTTTATCTTTTCCACTCCTTTTTCTCCACCTGGTTCCAACTACCCATAATTTTCCTCCACCACCGCCCCCTCCCCCCCCCCCAAATTTCATCTATTTTCAGATGCCACCTACCAGCCTCTGAATTCACATGCTGTATACTGGCAATCTTCCCTCTTCTTTCTCAGTCCTGATGCAGACTCACAGTCTCACAGTCTGAAACATCAATGTTTCTTTTTGCTTCCACAGATATTGCTTGACCAGCTGTGTTCTTCCATATTATTCCATAGTCCAGCACCTACAGTTTTCCTGGATAGAAAATTCACTGACTAACAGAAGGAAAAGATGCAACATTTTCTGGTTGTTGAGGTGTAATAAGTGGTGTGATTGGATATGGGTCCTCAACTTTTATCCATTTATAAAAATAATTTGAATGAAGGACTAAAGGTTGCTAAATTTGCTGATGGCACATAGTTAGGTAGGAAAGAAAGTATGCTAAATGACAATCAAAATAACTGCATGAGATAGAAATCTGAAATAGAAACAAAATATTGGAAATGCATAACAGGTCAAGCACATCTGTGAGAAGAATGTAGGATTGTGGCCGAAATATTAGCTCTATTTCTATTTTCACAGAGACTGTGTGATCTGCTGAGTGCTTCTGGCCTTTTCAGTTTTTATTTGTTGATGCTATTAAGTTTTGATAAATTGGATGTAAATTAAAAGAACTTCTGTGTTCAAATATCTTAAGTAATTTTATTTTTTCTCTCTCTCTCCCCCCCCCACACACAAATTCTCTCGCTCTCAAATTCTCCCTGTTTCAAACTAAGGCTCTTTAAGAAGCATTCTTAATTTGATTGTTTAGAATAAGAAATTAGCTAAAAAGTAATATGAATGACAGAGACTGTGTTTCAGACGTGGGAGCTACTCTATGACAGTGGGTTACCACACGGATCATTTTATGGACACTGTGGTTTCTTATTTGTATAAAATGCTTGTGTCCGTTGTCAACTGTAAGCTTTTATAATTGCTGGCTAGTTCTAAGGAGTAGTGAATATGATTTGAAAAGCTTTAAATTTGTACGTAGATATAAATAGATATGTAAAACAGAAATGAAATGCAAAGATTTAGACAAAACAATGAACAACATAGACATCCTAGAAATTGTTAACAATTAGCCAGTAATTGATCACTTTCAGTGTCAAGCAACTTATTTTTAAAAAAACAGATCTAGTGATGTAGGCCTACAAAGATTATGCTGTAGTTTACGATTTATTGTTCAGACAGTTGGACCACTGTATATAATTTCAGTTACCACTTTCAAGCCACCAAAATTGAGAAGAAGAACAAAGAAAAGGTCTCTAATCTGATAGGCTGTATTTCTGAAGTGATGGAGAACTTCATTGCAATATATACAGTATTAAATAACTAAATATGGTAAAGGCAAAAGGCTATTTAATGTTAAAAACAATAGTGGATATAAGTTTAAGTTGGCAAAAAGTAAATTTGAAACTGACATTAGAAAGTAAATCATTCAAGGATGGGGTAAGTATTTAAAATGGTCTACTAGGAACTATTTTGGTGACATATCTTGGATATTTTCAGATGACGCTGAACTGATCTGAATTTGCGTAACAAGGTTTGAGGTCAAATGAAGTATGCTTTTTTTTCTATTCCCCTAAATTTGTTATGTGTCCTTGAGTTGATGTGCTCTCCCAAAGGCTTTCCAAGATGAGTTGTTTGAAAATACATTTTTCTTTTATGCTCTGTGGGAAATATCTGACCTCTTACTTCCTCCGAATATGATTCTGAATTAAGAACTACAACCACAATTTTTAAACTTCTCGGATAGGGAATGATAACGTCATATAGGGATATCAAACCAATTAGAATAAAATATTATCTGTAAGTTGAAGTACCAAGATAGCTAGGTGCATATCTGATTTGGCAGAAATTTGCATCAATTATAAAAGCAAACCTGACCTGAGGTCTCAGACCAGAAACTGAAACTCACTTGCTCTTCCTGTCAATGCTGCATGACCTGCTAAGCGATTCCAACATATTCTGCTTTCATTTCGGAATCAAGAGCTGATGTCAAATCTTAGAATTATAGACCTGGGTTTTGCTGATAACTTCTGGGAGTTCTCAGCACAGGTGCTGGTCGGTTTTGGGATTCCTGTGCTATCCAAAAGTAAACACCCAGGGCGGTGGTGACCGATCTTTTTGAGAGTGTGTGCCCAAATTGGCGATAATCTTTTTGGTGTGACATGGTAATTTTGAGCAGAGACTATTGTTTATGAGTTAGTTACAATTATTATGGACCCTTAAAAAAGGACAAGTCCTGTTGCTTATTTATGTGCCATTGGGTGTTGGGCTTTCCAACCAACAGACCTCAGATAGCCAGGGTGCAGAACCGCTCCTCCCTCCCCATCATCATCAATACAGCTGCCCCCCTCCTCCCCGCCCCAAAGCTGTGTGCTGAGCACACTGCTATACCCTCTGCTCACATCACACACGACTGCACAGCTAAGCACCCTAGTAGCCGCATTGTCAAGTTCGCTGATGATACAACAGTGTGGGGCCTATCACCAACAATGATGAGACAGCCCACAGAGAGGAGGTGGAAGAGCTCAGGGCCCGGTGCCTGGCAAATAACCTCTTCCTCAATGTCAACAAGACAAAGGAGATGATTATCAACTTAAGGAAACTTGCACCACTCATATTTTCTTTACCTAGGTGGCACAGCAATGGAAACTGCAAACTCACGGGAGTGCAAAATTAACACCCCGCATGGTCCTAGATCACATAGTACATAATTAACGCCTGTACTTTCTGAGCAGACTGAAGAGAGCTAGACTATGTATATCAATACTCGCCCCCTTTTACAGATGTGCACTAGAGAGTGTCCTAAAATGCTGCATCACTGCATGGTATAGAAACTGCACTGTGGCGGGCAGGAAGGCTCTACAGCTGGAAGTTAAAACTGCCCAAAACATCACTGACTCTAGCCTACAAACAATCAGCCACATGTATACAGAAAAGTGCTAGAAAACCCTGCTCATTGGCTGTTTGTTCCACTCCCATGGGGGACAGAACTATGTAGCATTCATGCCAGGAGCACTCAAAAGTAGTGACATTCTACCACTCCACCCACTAACCCACCCTACCACACCCCCACCACCTCTATGTTATAATTCCCCATCAGAGTCACCTTATGTACACTCCTGTACCTAGCAGCACTTTAAGTACATACAATCAATCTATGTATATAAGCTATCTTATGTATTTACATTTATTATGTTTTTTTATTGTTGTGTTCTTTTTCTTATTGTGTTTTTTTGTGCTGCATTAGATCCGGAGTAACAATTATTTTGTTCTCCTTTACACTTGTGTACTAGAAATGATATTAAACAATCTTGAATATTATGTCTTGAATCTTGATCAGATAAGCCATGATTTTATTTATTGATAGAGTCAACGCAAGAGACCATTTCTGTGTTTTGTTTTTCACCTTAAATCTATGTCCCCTGGTTACCAGTTAAAACAGTTTAGACATAAGGTATAGGACATAGGAGCAAGCAGAATTAGGCATGCGGCCCATCAAGTCTGCTCCCCTATTCA
Source organism: Mobula birostris (assembly GCF_030028105.1). NCBI lineage: Eukaryota > Metazoa > Chordata > Chondrichthyes > Myliobatiformes > Myliobatidae > Mobula > Mobula birostris. The sequence goes on from NC_092381.1 coordinate 72,307,264, forward strand.
GTCATGACTTTTATTTTCATGCTCAACTCCATTCTTCTTCCTTCTCTTCATAACCTTTGTTGCCCTTACTAATCAAGAACCTGTCCACCTCCACTTTAAATGACTTGCCATCTATGTGGCAATGAATTCTAAAGATTCACCATCCCCAGCTAAAGAAATTCCTCCTTATTTTTGTTTTAAAGGAACGTCCTACACTCAGGCTGTACCCTCTGGTCCTAGACTCTTCCGATTATAGCGCAGACGATATATTTGCAGAGTGCAAAGTGGATTGCATGTTAGACCAGTTGTTCCTTAGTTGAGCAGACAACAATCTCTTTCAGTTTGGGTACTGTGCAAAGTGATTTGTCAATAATCTTGCTGAGGGAAGATAAAATTATTCATTAAGCTGGAAGGTGAAATAGTGTCTTTACTTTTACACAGACCTACAAATGCATTAGTGAGTAGGCTATGATACACTAAGGAAGATTCACAGAAAATATAATAGTGCATAGAGAATTGTTAACATTTAAGAACCAAATGCAAGAACAAAGTTTCACATCTGAAAAGGAAAATAGCCCTGCCAAAATGAATAAAAGTGTAGTATTAGATCCAAAAAGGAGTCATATAAAGTTGTGAAAGAAAGTAGCAAACCTAAAGATTAGGAATAGTTTCGAATTTTAGAATGAAAATGGACAAAAATTAAGACAGCAATAAGAGAGTACAAGACTAAACTTGAAAAGAGATAAAAGTGGACCATGAAATCTAGTTAAACAGAAAAAATATAAATAAATAAAGACAATATATGTAGTTCCTTAGTTTATATTAAGGGGAAAAGAAATGCAGAAAAATTAAAGCCTTCAGTTGACTTCACTGATGTGAACACAACTCCCAGAAATGTCAGGTAACCAAGAGTCTAACTGAAAAGGAATTAAAGAAAATTGCTATTAGTAAACAAAAAAACCATTCTTGAGAAATTTCAAAGCCTGATAATTTGAATCTCAAAATAATAAAAATTGAGAGCCAAAGAAATAATGCATGCATTAGTTATTATTTTCCAAAATCTACATGTTAAGAAACAGTTCCTACAGAGGAGAGTAGCAAATGATTCAGAGGTCAAGGGAGAGAGAAAACCATAATCCATAGATTGGGTAACCTACCAGTTGGAGGGAAATTGCCTGGTTATGATGAAGGATGTGCTAGCAAGATACTTCGATAATTAGGATGGGACGTGACAAAAAGTTTATGAAGGGAAATGCTCTTTTTGACAATTCTACTTGAAATTTGAGGATGTAATAGCAGGATTATGGGAGAACCAGTAGATAAGCCTGTGCCACGTGACGGTGAGTATAGGAATAGAATGAGGTGGAGGATAGATGTGTGGCTGTGGGATTGGAGCAGGAGGCACGGATTCAGATTTCTGGATCATTGGGACCTCTTTTGGGGTAGGTGTGACCTGTACAAAAGAGATGGATTGCACTGGAATCCCGGGGGGACCAATATCCTAGCGGGGAGGTTTGCTAAGGTTATCAGGGAGAGTTAATTGCTGGGGGGTGGGAACTGAACTCAAGAGAGAGGAAGAGGTGGTTGGCTCACAAATACAGAAAGCTTGGAGGCAGTGTGAGAGGGAGGATAGGCAGGTGATAGAGAAAAGATGCGCTCAGACCGATGGTTTGAGATGTGTCTTATTTTAATGCAAGGAGTACAGTTTTATGAACAAAGCGGATGAGCTTAAAGCGTGGATCAGTACTTGGAGCTATGATGTTGTGGCCATTACAGAGACTTGGATGGCTCAGAGGCAGGAATGGTTACTTAGGTGTCAGGCTTTAGATGTTTCAGAAAGGACAGGGAGGGAGGCAAAAGAGGTGGGGGCATGGCAGAGATTGTGTATTGGATGCAGAAAAGGAAGTCATGGAGGGATTGTCTACGGAGTCTCTGTGGGTGGAAGTTAGGAACAGTAAGGGATCAATAACTCCACTGGGTGTTTTTTATAGACCTCCCAATAGTAACAGGGATATCGAGGAACAGATAGGGAGACAGATTCTGGAAAGGTATAACAATAACAGGGCTGTTGTGGTTGGATATTTTAATTTCCCAAATACTGATTGGCGTCTCCCTTGAGTGAGGGGTTTAGATGGGGTGGAGCTTGTTAGGTGTGTTCAGGAAGGTTTCTTGACACAATATGTAGATAAGCCTACAAGAGGAGAGGCTGTACTTGATCTGGTATTGGAAAATGAACCTGGTCAGGTGTCGGATCTCTCAGTGGGAGAGCATTTTGGAGATAGTGATCACAATTCTATCTCCTTTACCATAGCATTGGAGAAGGATAGGAACAGACAAGTTAGGAAAACATTTAATTGGAGTAAGGGGAAATATGAGGCTATCAGGCAGGAACTTGGAAGCATAAATTGGGAACATATTTTCTCAGGGAAATGTACAGGAGAAATGCGGCAAATGTTCAGGGGATATTTGCGTGGAAGTCTGCATAGGTACATTTCAATGAGACGGAAAGGATGGCAGGGTACAGGAACCGTGGTGTACAAAGGGTGTTGTAAATCTAGTCAAGAAGAAAAGATTACAAAAGGTTCAAAAAACTAGGTAATGATAGAAATCTGGAAGATTATAAGGCTAGCAGGAAGGAGTTTAAAAATGAAATTAGGAGAGCCAGAAAGGGCCATGAGAAGGCCTTAGCAGGGACAGGATTAAGGAAAACCCCAAGGTATTCTACAAATTTGTGAAGAACAAGAGGATAAGACGTGAGAAAATAGGACCAATCAAGTGTGACAATGGGAAAGTGTATATGGAACCGGAGGAGATAGCAGAGGTACTTAATGAGTATTTTGCTTCAGTATTTGCTACGGAGAAGGATCTTGGCAATTGTGGGGATGACTTACAGCGGACTAAAAATCTTGAGCTTATAGACATCAAGAAAGAGGATGTGCTGGAGCTTTTGGAAAGCATCAGGTTGGATAAGTCACCAGGACAGGACAAAATGTACCCCAGGCTACTGTGAGAAGTGAGGGAGGAAATTGCTGAGCCTCTAGCGATGATCTTTGCATCATCAATGGGGACAGGAGAGGTTCCAGAGGATCGGAGGGTTGCGGATGTTGTTCCCTTATTCAAGAAAGGAAGTAGAGGTAGCCCAGGAAATTATAGACCAGTGGGTCTTACTTCAGTGGTGAGCAAGTTGATGGAGAAGATCCTGAGAGGCAGGATTCATGAACATTTGGAGAGGCATAATATGATTAGGAATAGTCAGCATGGCTTTGTCAAAGACAGGTCATGTTTTACGAGCCTGATTGAATTTTTTGAGGATATAACTAAGCACATTGTTGAAGGTAGAGCAGTAGATGTAGTGTATATGGATTTCAGCAAGGCATTTGATAAGGTACCCCATGCAAGGCTTATTGAGAAAGTAAGGAGGCATGAGATCCAAGGGGACTTGCTTTGTGGATCCAGAACTGGCTTGCCCAAAGAAGACAAAGAGTGGTTGTAGATGGGTTAGATTCTACATGTAGGTCGGTCACCCGTGGTGTGCCTCAGGGATCTGTTCTGGGACCCTTAGTCTTCATGATTTTTATAAATGACCTGGCTGAGGAAGTGAAGGGATGGGTTAGTTAATTTGCTGATGACAAAAAGGTTGGAGGTGTTGTGGATAGTGTGGAGGGCTGTCAGAGGTTTCAGCTGGACATTGATAAAATGCAAAACTGGGCTGAGAAGTGGCAGATGGAGTTCAACCCAGATAAGTGTGAAGTGGTTCATTTGGGTAGGTCAAATATAATGGCAGAATATAGTATTAATGGTAAGACTCTTGGCAGTGTGGAGGATCAGAGGGATCTTGGGGTCCGAGTCCATAGGACGCTCAAAACTGCTGCGCAGGTTGACTCTGGTTAAGAAGGCATACAATGCATTGGCCTTCATCAATCGTGGGATTGAGTTTAGGAGCCGAGAGGTAATTTTGCAGCTATATAGGACCCTGGTCAGACCTCACTTGGAGTACTGTGCTCAGTTCTGGTCGCCTCACTACCAGATGTGGAAACCATAGAAAGGGTGCAGAGGAGATTTACAAGGATGTTGCCTGGATTGGGGAGCATGCCTTAGGAGAATAGGTTGAGTGAACTCGGCCTTTTCTCCTTGGAGCAACAGAGGATGAGAGGTGTATAAGATGATGAGATGCATTGATCATGTGGATAGAGGCTTTTCCCCAGGGCTGAAATGGTTAGCGCGAGAGGGCGCAGTTTTAAGGTGCTTGGAAGTAGATACAGAGGAGATGTAAGGGGTAAGTTTTTTAAGAGAGTGGTGAGAGCGTGGAATAGGCTGCTGACGATGGTGGTGGAGGCGGATGATAGGGTCTCGTAAGAGATTCCCGGATAGGTACTTGGAGCTTAGAAAAATAGAGGGCTATGGGTAATTTCTAAAGTAAGTATATGTTCAACACAACTTTGTGGGCCGAAGGGCATGTATTGTGCTGTAGGTTTTCTATGTTTCTATAGCCTATTTTTGAGTTTTCAGAAGGTCTTTGAAAGACCCCAACTCAAGTGGTTAGTTCAGGAAATTAAAGGATATGAGATTGGAGAAAGATAACATAATGGACTGAAAATTAATTGATGGACAGAAAACAAGGAATAAATGGGTCTTTATTGGGAAAGCACATGACAACTTGAGATAGTGTGGGCATCGGTACTTGGGGCTCATCAAATCTTAATATATAATAACTGGGAATGATTGTAATATTTTAAGCCTATCATTGACACCATTGTTGTCACTGGAACATGAAGGTAATGCAAAGGAATTTCAAGGCAATTTAGACAAGTTCAGTAAGTGGACAAATACACAACAAACAAAGTGTAGTGTAGATGTATTCACTACAGTAGTGAAAACAAAAGCAGCTCATTAGTTAAATGGCGATAGATTGAGAAATAATATAGACCAGTATCTGAAACAAAACACTGGCCTTCATTGCAAGAATGATTGAATATAAGCACAAGGGTGTCTTGCTCAATTACAAAGAGCCTTGGTGAAACTATCTTGAGTATTTAACAATATTGCTCTCCTCTCCTACAAAAACCTGTACTTGTTATAGACGAACTGATGCATGAGCTAGCAGCACTGTCATACACAGAGATTCACAAACTTCTGACTTGAAGGACTACATGCAGAGAGAATGTTTCCTTGGTTGGAGTGTCTAGAACCAGTTGTCATGTTCTCAGATTTTAGTGTTAAGACATTTATGACAAAAATTGTGATATTTACTCATGCAAACTGTAGTGAACAGGAAGAATTCTCTACCACAGAAGGAAGTAGAGATCAAGCCAATAAGTTGTCAGTATGTAGACATCTAGATGTAAAAATGCATCCAGGGGTAAAGCAGGAAAATAGTTTGAAGATAGAGAATCTGAAATGATCATAATTGACAGGGCAGGTTCAAACAGACAAGCAGCCTACTCCAATTGTTTTATTGCAGATCTCACATGCATTAGCCAGCATAGCCCATATGAAGTAGAATACCTCGTTCTATACCTAACTGAATTAAGAATTAAGTCTCATGTTACCCACTTTACCCAAAATATCAGGGTTGATTTCAGCAAACAGACTGATGATCAAATACGGGATTTGACTGGCCTTTCAGGTAAGTACAATCTTAGTACAGATGTCGAATGATGTAGTCTTATTTGAAATACACAGACTGACACTCCACTGTAACTAAGACTCGGTATTCAAACATAAACACATCTGCAGGAATTTCTCTCCATCCTCCAAAGTTAATTCAAACAACCTCCAGGTTGTTGGCAAGTGTGTAGTTGTTGGAGAATAAAACTGAGGATCTGAGGGCAAGGCTGCTATGTCAGAGGCAGATGAAAGTCTACTCAATTTTATGCTGTACCGGAACATGGTTATCTCTGGATATGCTGGATGCAGCAGTCAGACCAGAAGGATTCATGATTCACAGAACTGACTGAACTGCAGACCCAGGTAAGGCAAAGGGAGGAGGTGCATGTTTTATGGTTAACTCTCACTGGTACTCCAATGTGGCGGTTCTGTCAAACACGTGTTCCCCCGACTTGGAACACGTAGTGGCCAAATGCTGTTCATTCTATTTACCTCAAGGGTTCTTATCCATGATTCTGACTGCAGCTTATGTATATGACACCAGCAGCCCACTATAATCAAGCACTTGCAACACTGCACGATGTCATCTGCAAACAAGAAACAACCCAGGCTAACGCATTTGAAATTATATTCAGAGACTTCAACTAAGCCTGTTTGAAGAAAACTCCACCCATTTATCACCACCATATAACCTGTAGCACCAGAGGTTCCAACATACTAGACCACTGCTATACTAAGTTAAGCAATGATTACCGTTCCTTGTCCAGACCACATTTTGGTAAATCGGATCACTTGGCTGTCGTCTCCTACCAGTATACAGGCAGAGCCTAAAAAACAAGGCTCCAGAGAGTAGGACGACTAAGAGGTGGTCTTGGAAGGCTGAGGAGCAAATACAGGCTTACTCTGAGTCAGTGGACTGGGCCTTGTTCAAGAACTCATCAGGAGGTCTGAATGAACACATTATGGTCGTAATGGACTTTATTAATACAACTGTTGATGAGTGTGTCCCAGCTAAATCATTCACTTTTCCTCAATCAGAAGCCCTGGATGAACCATGAGTTTGGAAATCTGCTGAGGGCCAGATAGGATGCATTCAAGTCTGGAGACCAAGAAAGCTACAGGAGGTGCAGGTATGTTCTCCAGAAAGCCACCTCCCGTGTGAAGTAGAATTTCTGAACCAAATGAATCAACAAGGGATGCTCGACAGCTGTGGCAGGACTTGAATACTATCACCTCCTACAAAGTTTAATCAAGCAACATGGAAGGTTTTCGTGAGGTAATGATGCAGCTCTATAAAACTCTGGTTAGGTCACACTTGGAGTACTGTGTCCAGTTCTGGTCACCTCACTATAAGAAGGATGTGGAAGCGTTGGAAAGGGTACAGAGGAGATTTACCAGGATGCTGCCTGGTTTAGAGTATGCATTATGATCAGAGATTAAGGGAGCTAGGGCTTTACTCTTTGGAGAGAAGGAGGACGAGAGGAGACATGATAGAGGTGCACAAGTTAATAAGAGGAATAGATAGAGTGGATAGCCAGCGCCTCTTCCCCAGGGCACCACTGCTCAATACAAGAGGACATGGCTTTAAGGTAAGGGGTGGGAAGTTCAAGGGGGATATTAGAGGAAGGTTTTTTACTCAAAGAGTGGTTGGTGCATGGAATGCACTGCCTGAATCAGTGGTGGAGGCAGATTCACTGTGAAATTTAAGAGACTACTAGACAGGTATATGGAGGCATTTAAGGTTGTGGGTTATGTGGGAGGCAGGGTTTGAGGGTCGGCACAACATTGTGGGCCAAAGGGCCTGTACTGTGCTGTACTATTCTATGTTCTATGGAAAATAGCAGGCCTTTGCTTCCAAATGGGCTCAAAGCCCTCTATGCTCGCTTTGACCATCAGAACAAGGAGGAACCATCTTATGACCTCAGTCTCTGAAGCTGACATGTGGGCTGCCTTCAAGAGGTGAATCCACGGAAAGCATCCAGACCGGACAGGGTACCCGGCCATGTACCAAAGACCTGGGCTGACCAACTGACCGGTGTTTCTAACCTCTCACTTCAGCAGTGTGCGGTACCCACCTGCTTCAATCAGCCTTTAATTATGCCAGTGCCCAAGAGGGGCATGGTGACCTGCCGCAATGATATCACCCAGTTGCACTTACGTCCACAGTAATCACATGTTTTAAGAGGTTGGTGACGAAACACATCAGATCCTTACACATCTGGAAAAGAAGGATGCTTGTGTGAGAATGCTGTTCTTGGACTACAGTTCAGCATCCAACACCGTAATTTCTTCCAGGCTCGACAGGAAGCTCAGAGACCTTGGCCTTGACGCTGCCTTGTGCAGCTGGATCCTGGACTTCCTGTCAGATCACCTGCAGGTGGTAAGAGTGGGCTCCCTCACCTCCATCCCTCAGACTCTCAACAGAAAAGCCCCTCAGGACTGTGTACTAAGTCCTCTCCTTTACCCCCTGTATACCCATGACTGTGTCGCCACCCACAGCTCTAATCTGCTAATTAAATTTGCCAATGACACTATATTGATTGGCCTAATCTCAAATAATAATGAGGGGGCCTACAAGGAAGAAGTCATCTTTCTGACACAGTGGTGTCAAGAAAACAACCTCTCCCTCAACGTCACAAAAACAAAGAAGCTGGTTGTGCATTACAAAAAGAATGGAGACCGGCTAACCCCTATTGACATCAGTGGATCTGGGGTTGAGAGGGTGAACAGCTTTAAGTTCCCTGGCATCTACATCAATAAGGACCTCACATGTCTGTACATACCAGCCGTGTGGTGAAAAAGGCACAACAGTACTTCAGGCAGCTGAAGAAGTTTGGTATGGGTCCCCAGTTGCTAAGAACTTTCTATAGGGGCACAATTGAGAGCATCCTAACTGGCTGCATCACTGCCTGGTATGAGAATTGTACATCCCTTAATCGCAGGATTCTGCTGAGAGTGGTGTGGACAGCCCAGCGCATCTGTAGTTGTGAACTTCCCATGATTCAGGACATTTACAAAGGCAGGTGTGAAAAAAGGGCCTGAAGGATCATTGGGGACCCAAGTTACCCCAACCACAATCTATTCCAGCTGTATTGCAGCATAAAAGCTAGGACCAACAGGCTCCAGGACAGCTTCTTCCACCAGACCATCAGACTGATTAACTCACACTGATCTGAGTGTATTTCTATGTTGCATTGATTGTTCTATTTATTATAAATTACTATGATTGCACATTGCACATTTAGATGGAGACGTAATGTAAAGATTTTACTCCTCATGTATGTGAAGGATGTAAGAAATAAAGTCAATTCAATTCAATTCCTGCTTGAGGGACGACTTGGATCCACTTCAATTTGCCTACGGGAGCAACAGATCCACAGCAGATGCCATCTCATTAGCTCTTCACTCAACCCTGGAACATCTGGACAGCAAAGGTGCATACATCAGGACGTTCATTATTGACTACAGCTCAACATTCAATACCACTATCCCCTCAGAACTAATCAATAAGCTCCAAGACCTTGGTGTCAATATCTCTTGTGCATTTAGATCTTGGACTTCCTCACTTGTAGACCCCAGTCAGTTCAGATTAGCAACAACATCTCCTCGATGATCCCCATCAGCACAGGTGCACTACAAGGCTGTGGGCTTTGCCCTCTGCTCTACTCACTTTACACCTATGACTGTGTAGATAAGCATAGCTCCAATGCCATATCTGAGTTTGCTAATGACACCACTGTTATAGGCCGACCCAAAAGTGGTGATGAATCTGCATATGGGGGGGAGACTGAAAATCTGTCCAAGTGGTGTCTTAACAACAACCCCTCACTCAATGTCAGCAAGACCAAGGAACTGATTGTAGACTTCAGAGAAGAAAGCCAGAGGCCCATGAGCCAGTCCTCTTCAGAGGTGGAGAGAGTCAGCAACCTTAAATTCCGGGTCTTACTATTTCAGAGGACCTGTCCTGGACCCAGCACAAAGTGCAATGCAAAGAAAGCACGGCAGGTTAACCTGGATAGTTAACAAATATTTTTCAGCTATGACTGGACACTACTTTAGATAGGAACTTAAATGGACAATTCCTCTATGTTTATTCATAGTTTCTCCCATGACTCAAGGACCTAAGGAAGTGTATTTGCCCTGTCATACAGATTCAGTAAATTCTGCACACTTTCCCCAATCTTTTCCCTATATTTACATATATTTTAAACTGTCAAAACAGTCTCCTTCTGAAACAGATTCTGAAGCTCACCCAGAACTGCAGATAGTAAATGAGCACGTCACATTGGACTGAGTCATAATGTCCTGCATTTGTACAGCATCGTCTGTCACATTAAAATATTCTAATGTACTTTACCATCTGTGAAGTGCTGAATAGAAACCCCACATATAATTTCCATACTGGGGCTAAACTTGCTGAACCCAGCCTGGGTGATAAGTAAGTAACAAAAATGATTCTCAGTAAAAAAATAAAACACAAGTGGAAAGGAACTTCTGTGGACTTTACAGGAACCTACACAAGGGTGTTGGATCAAATCAGCTGGACTACCTTCCATGGGCTAGCAATAATGTCTGCTAAGGCACACAATAAGGGAGAAACGCACTTAGCCCATAGTATTTAAGGGCTGCTGTCCTTTCTGGAATAGAGCAATGACCAGAAATAACCTTTGAGATACAAGGACCCAGATTCAAACACTGTGGAAACTTCTGCTTGGATTGATTCCTATTGCTTGTTCTAACAAATACCTCAACTAACTGTATACTGTATTCTAATCAAAATTCCCTCGGGCATTCTGCAAGACATTTTTAAACACTAGAGCACACTGAAAACGTAAGTGTCCTTGAAGAACATTTTGGTGATATTATCCATTACTGCATAAATGAAAATGAATTACAACTAACTAACTAGGACATCATTTTCACTTGTTCACAAAGAATTTTTATTTAACTACGTCCAATAATTCAAAAAACGTAAAGCTCACTTGGCAGTTACCCATCACATCTGAATGTCTCAGTCCAGCCAAAACTTACTGCAATTCTAAACCACAGCGGCTAACTGGTTTATTTCAAGTCATCAGCGTTGAACAAAGTTCTTCCTCAAATTGAAGGTCAAGCCTCAGGAAATCAACCTTTCCATTCTAACAAGCAATGGTTTGGGTGGTCTAAGTTACACCATGTTCTATACCAAGTTGCACCCACAATGACAATTACAGCAACATTCTTACAGAAAGCTCAAAGATGAACAAGCTCCTTAAATGGTACATTGCAGCATTGGCTGTGGAACTCAACAGGAGGAGCAGAAAGCCACTTTATCCTGATTTGGCCGACTTCAGCAGGGACGAAGAGCATATTGATTAGTAACATCACCTTATGAGCTGATGATGACAGGAGTCTGTTGATCACCTCAAACTCTTGCAAAACGAATGCTCTTAGGCAACTACCAAGCTCAGCCATTGTTATTCCAACTTTGCAAGAGCTACAGAGACTTGCCATTTCATCAGATTTTATCAATATATCCGGTAATGTAGCTATACCCAAGCTCAGATAGCAGGGCTTGACATGTGCTGATTAAATAATTATAACCCATCCTCAACTACTCGTTGTCCATCGTAGTTATTCAGGAAGGTAACATCATATGCGATACATCACAAACAGCTATCTCTAAACCGTGGACAAGTGCATACAACCATACTGACAAAGAGGCAACAAACTACAGCTGTTCATGCAACCTAATTTTAACAGCGAGGATGGTGACATAATGAGGTCTAAATGCACAAACCCAGTATTCACAGATCACAATTGTTTTGGAAACATAGAAACATAGAAAACCTACAGCTCAATACAGGCCCTTTGGCCCGCAAAGTTGTGCCAAACATGTCCCTACCTTAGAAATTACATAGCCCTCTATTTTTCTAAGCTCCATACACCTATCTAGAAGTCTCTTAAAAGACCCTATCACAGTCATAGTCATAGTCATAGTCATAGTCATAGTCACACTTTATTGATCCCGAGGGAAATTGGTTTTCATTACAGTTGCACAAACCAAGAATACAGTATAAATAAAGCAATATAAAACCATAAATAATTAAATAGTAATATGTAAATGCCAGGAAGTAAGTCCAGGACCAGCCTATTGGCTCAGGGTATCTGACCCTCCAAGAGAGGAATTGTAAAGTTTGATGGCCACAGGCAGGAATGACTTCCTACGAGGCTCAGTGTTGCATCTCGGTGGAATGAGTCTCTGGCTGAATGTATTCCTGTGCCCAACCAGTACATTATGTAGTGGATGGGAGACATTGACCAAGATGGCATGCAACTTGGACAGCATCCTCTTTTCAGACACCACCATGAGAGAGTCCAGTTCCATCCCCACAACATCACTGGCCTTACGAATGAGTTTGTTGATTCTGTTGGTGTCTGCTACCCTCAGCCTGCTGCCCCAGCTCACAACAGCAAACATGATAGCACTGGCCACCACGGACTCGTAGAACATCCTCAACATCGTCCGGCAGATGTTAAAGGACCTCACCTCCTCAGGAAATAGAGACAGCTCTGACCCTTCTTGTAGACAGCCTCAGTGTTCTTTGACCAGTCCAGTTTATTGTCAATTCGTATCCCCAGGTATTTGTAATCCTCCACCATGTCCACACTGACCCCCTGGATGGAAACAGGGGTCACTGGTGCCTTAGCTCTCCTCAGGTCTACCACCAGCTCCTTAGTCTTTTTCACATTAAGCTGCAGATAATTCTGCTCACACCATGTGACAAAGTTTCCTATCATAGCCCTGTACTCAGCCTCATCTCCCTTGCTGATGCATCCAACTATGGCAGAGTCATCAGAAAACTTCTGAAGATGGCAAGACTCTGTGCAGTAGTTGAAGTCTGAGGTGTAAATGGTGAAGAGAAAGGGAGACAAGACAGTCCCCCGTGGAGCCCCAGTGCTGCTGATCACACAGTGTTGCAAGCACACGTACTGTGGTCTGCCAGTCAGGTAATCAAGAATCCATGACACCAGGAAAGCATCCATCTGCATCGCTGTCAGCTTCTCCCCCAGCAGAGCAGGGCGGATGGTGTTGAACGCAATGGAGAAGTCAAAAAACATGACCCTCACAGTGCTCGCTGGCCTGTCCGCCTCCACCACCGTTGCCGGCAGCCCATTCCACGCACTCACCGTTCTCTGAGTAAAAAACTTACCCCTGACATCTCCTCTGTACCTACTCCCCAGCACCTTAAAACTGTGTCCTCTTGTGGCAACCATTTCAGCCCTGGGAAAAAGCCTCTGACTATTCACACGATCAATGCCTCTCATCATCTTATACACCTCTATCAGGTCACCTCTCATCCTTCGTCACTCCAAGGAGAAAAGGCTGAGTTCACTCAACCTATTCTCCTAAGGCATGCTCCCCAATCCAGGCAACATTCACGTAAATCTCCTCTGCACCCTTTCTATGGCTTCCACATCCTTCCTGTAGTGAGGCGACCAGAACTGAGCACAGTAATCCAAGTGGGGTCTGACCAGTGTCCTGTATAGCTGTAACATTATCTCTCAGCTCCTAAATTCAATTCCACGATTAATGAAGGCCAATATATCGTATGCCTTCTTAACCACAGTATCAACCTGTGCAGCTGCTTTGAGTGTCCTATGGACTCGGACCCCAAGATCCCTCTGATCCTCCACATTGCCAAGAGTCTTACCATTAATACTATATTGTGCCATCATATTTGACCTACCAAAATGAACCACCTCACGCTTATCTGGGTTGAACTCCATCTGCCACTTCTCAGCCCAGTTTTGCCTCCTATCAAAGTCCCGCTGTAAACTCTGACAGTCCTCCACACTATCCACAACACCTCCAATCTTTGTGTCATCAGCAAACTTACTAACCCAACCCTTCACTTCCTCAGCCAGGTCATTTATAAAAATCATGAAGACTAAGGGTCCCAGAACAGATCTCTGAGGCACACCACTGGTCACCGACCTCCATGCAGAATATGACCCATCTACAACCACTCTTTGCCTTCTGTGAGCAAGCCAGTTCTGGATCCACAAAGCAATGTCCCCTTGGGTTCCAAGCCTCCTTACTTTCTCAATAAGCCTTGCATGGGGTACCTTATCAAATGCCTTGCTGAAATCCATATACACTTCATCTACTGTTCTTCCTTCATCAATGTGTTTAGTCACATCCTCAAAAAATTCAATCAGGCTTGTAATGCACGACCTGCCCTTGACAAAGCCATGCTGACTATTCCTAATCATATTATACCTCTCCAAATGTTCATAAATCCTGCTTCTCAGGATCTTCTCCATCAACTTACCAACCACTGAAGTAAGACTCACTGGTCTATAATTTCCCTGGCTATCTCTACTCCCTTTCTTGAATAAAGGAACAACATCCGCAACCCTCCAATCCTCCAGAACCTCTCCCGTCCCCGTTGATGATTCAAAGATCATCGCCAGAGGCTCAGCAATCTCCTCCCTCACCTCCCACAGTAGCCTGGGGTACATCTCATCTGGTCCCAGCGACTTATCCAACTTGATGCTTTCCAAAAGCTCTAGCACATCCTCTTTTTTAATATCTACATCCTCAAGCTTTTCAGTCTGCTGCAAGTCATCACTACAATCACCAAGATCCTTTTCCATAGTGAATACTGAAGTGAAGTAAAGTGTTCATTAAGTACCTCTGCCATTTCCTCCGGCTCCATACACACTTTCTCACTTTAAATAAATAAATAGCTTTGTAGGATAAACATAATAAATGTCTTCAATTTCTCCAGGACTTTGACATACTTTCTAAAGTGCCGTGCCTATAAATGAAAACAATATTCTAGCTAAGGTCCAACCAAGGTCTGGCCTTTGTAACTGCATGTTACAGTCCTATACCGAGCTAACAATTTATTATTATGTTTGCATTACAATAAATTATTTCTGAACTGTCCATGACCACTACCTTGTTATGTCTTTATTCTTGCACTACTTAGTTATTTTTTAATTTTTAGATTTTTACATCTTTGCACTGTACTGAGGCTGCAAAATAACAAATCTCACGTCATATTGTCAATGATAGTAAATGCGATGCTGATAATTGGATATAAGGTCTCGAATCTGAAAGGTTCTATTTCTGAAATGATGGGTGAATATTAATACAATATTAAATGATAGAATATGGTGAAGGCAGAAGGATACTTCAAGCCAAAAAACAACAATGGATATAAATTTAGGTTGGCAAAAAAAAAGTAAGTTTGAGGCTGACGTTAGATAAATGATAATCCTGACAGAGTACGGCCACCACATGAATATTTGCTTATTTTGGTAAAAATATAAAATAAACATTGTTGACGCAGGGAGAAAAATGTGATGAGAGACAGCAATAGATCTCCCTATCACTGAGTACAACCTGTAGGATTCTGAGTGGCTTTTCAAAGGATACCAACAGGCTTATGCATGACTGTTAATTTCCACACCCACCCCTCCCCCCCCGCTCATTTGAATGGGCAGCCAGAATGTATGACTTCAAAACATCAGTAGATAGTCAGACAAATAAACTGGATTCCATTTATAGCTGTGGATTTGTACTTTAGAGGAAGAACAGTACATAACTGCAGAAGAGGAACTGGTAATTACTGGAAAGAAATGCGACTGGAAAAGTGAGATGGGATTAAGTATTAAGAAGCAAGTAGCAGTTCATGCTGAAGGCCCTTTGTTATGACAAATGCACTGACGATGTTTATAAGAAGAGGGATGCTTATGTGAGGATGCTGTTCTTGGACTACAGTTCAGCATTCAACACCATAATTCCATCCAGGCTCGACAAGAAGCTCAGAGACCTCAGCCTTGACCCTGCCTTGTGCAGCTGGATCCTGGACTTCCTGTCAGATTGCCGGCAAGTAGTAAGAATGGACTCCCTCACGTCCACCCCTCTGACTCTCAACACAGAAGCCCCCCAGGGCAGTGTACTAAATCCCCTCCTTTACTCCATGACTGTGTTGCCACCCACAGCTCTAGTCTGCTAATTAAATTTGCTGATGACACTATATTGATTGGCCTAATCTCAAATAATAACGAGGTGGTCTACAGGGAAGAAGTCATCTCCCTGACACAGTGGTGCCAAGAAAACAACCTCTCCCTCAATGTCGCAAAAACAAAGGAGCTGGTTGTGGATTACAGAAGGAATGGAGATAGGCTAAACCCTATTGACATCAATGGATCTGGGGCTGAGAGGGTAAACAGCTTTAAATTCCCTGGCATCCACATCACCGAGGGCCTCACGTGGTCTGTACACACCAGCTGTGTTGAAAAAGGTACAACAACGCCTCTTTCACCTCAGACAGTTGAGGAAGTTTGGTATGGGCCCCCAAATCCTAAGAACTTTCTACAGGGCCACAATTGAGAGTATCTTGACTGGCTGTATCACTGCCTGGTATGGGAACAGTACCTCCCTTAACCGTAGGATTCTACAGAGAGTGGTGCAGTCAGCCCAGCGCATCTGTAGATGTGACTTCTCATGATTCGGGACGTTTACAAAGACAGATGTGAAAGAAGGGCCCGAAAGATCATTAGGAACCCAAGTCACCCCAACCATATCTGTTCCAGCTGCTACCATCCGGGAAATGGTACCACAGCATGAAAGCCAGGACCAACAGGCTCAGGGACAGCTTCTTCCACCAGGCCATCAGACTGATTAACTCATGCTGATTTGAGTGTATTTCTATGTTACATTGACTGTTCTATTTATTATAAATTACTATGATTGCACATTGCACATTTAGGCGGAGACGTAACATAAAGATTTTTACTCCTCATGTATGTGAAGAATGTAAGAAATAAAATTAATTCAAATGTAATCATTTAGTTCTATTTTATTGTGACCTTTGGTGAAACTGCTGGGTTTGGCCAACATTTTTGATTTTAGCTGAGGATTGACCTTTTGCTGGTTTTCTGCACTTTTCCTTCCTTTTGAACCTTGGCAGCCTTTTTGTAGCCTTGGCTTTTACATGTTATTTGTCTGTATTTATTTCCTTCATGACTTTTTTCTATTGTTTAATTAAAATATATTTCATAAAACTTAATCTTCCTTTCTGTTAAACAGAATATTCATCATTACTCATAGTGGCTGGGATACATTACGGCTTCCCTGCCCCTTCTGTAGATACAGGATAACATTAGCGCACTCGTAAAGTACTTCACTAGGACTTGTAATGAAAGCAAAAACATAAATTCCATCGTTGTTTATCTTTCATTGTTCAGTTTCTGACATATCGTCCTGTCATTTTGCATTTGCTGATTGGCTTGCTTTGTTATTCCTGGCTTCATTTCAAACGCACCGGGGAGTGGGGGGAGGCGAAAGACACAAAAGGCATGATTCCAAGAGGCAATGATCCTCCGGGAATAAAAGTAACAGGAAGAAAGATCAATGTTCCAGACAGACATCTGCAACCCTGCCTCACCTCATGATGAAGCCCCAACGGCAAGTCGCTCAACCTTCTCTCATAAGGCATGCTCCCCAATCCAGGCAACATCCTTCTAAATATCCTTTGCACCCTTTCTATGGTTTCCACATCCTTCCTGTAGTGAGGTGACCAGAACTGAGCAAGTGAGGTCTGACCAGGGTCCTATATAGCTGCAATATTACTTCTCGGCTCCTAAACTAAATCTCACGATTGATGGAGGCCAATGCACTGTATGCTTTCTTAACCACAGGTTCTTAACAACCTGCGAAGCAGCTTTGAGTGTCTTATGGACTCGGACCCCAAGATCCCTCTGATTCTCCACAATGCCAAGAGTCTTACCGTTAATACTATATTGTTCCATCATATTTGACCTACCAAAATGAACCACCTCACACTTACCTGGGTTGAACTCCATCTGCCACTTCTCAGTCCAATTTTGCATCTTATCAATATCTTGCTGTAACCTTTGACAGCCCTCCCCTCCCCACTATCCACAACACCTCCAACCTTTGTGTCATCAGCAAATTTACTAACCCATCCCTCCACTTCCTCATCCATGTCATTTATAAAAATCACAAAGAGTAGGGGTCCCAGAACAGACCCCTGAGGCACACCACTGGTGACCAACCTCCATGCAGAATATGACCTCTCTACAACCACTCTTTGCCTTCTGTGGACAAGCCAGTTCTGGATCCACAAAGCAATGTCCCCTTGGATCCCATGCCTCCTTACTTCCTCAATAAGCCTTGCATAGGGTACCTTGTCAAATGCCTTGCTGAAATCCATATACACTACATCTACTACTCTACCTTCATCAATGTGTTTAGTCACATCCTCAAAAATTAGTGGGAAGATAGAGGATTGGGAAGTTTTTAAAAACCTACAGAGAGCAACTAAAAAAATTATTAGAAAGGAAAAGATAAAATATGAAAGCAAGCTAGCAAATACAAATGTAATATCAAAGTGGATAGTAAAAGTTCTTTCAAGTATGTTCTGGAAAGTAGGGCAGAAGAAATAATAACAGGGGACAAGGAGATGGATGATGAACTAAATGAGTATTTTGCATCAGTTTTGACTGTGAAAGACACTAGCAGTATGCCAGATGTTGTAGTGTGTGAAGGAAGAGAAGTGGGTGCAGTCACCGTTACAAGAGAGAAAGTGCTCGAAAAGCTGAAAGACCTAAAGGTACATAAGTCACCTGGAGCAGATGAACTGCACCCTAGGGTTCTGAAAGAGGTAGCATTAGAGATTGTGGTGGCATCAGAAATGATCTTTCAAAAATCATTAAACTCTGGCATGGTGCCAGACGATTGGAAAATTGCAAACATTACTCCACGCTTAAAGAAAGGAGGAAGGCAGCATAAAAGAAATTACAGACCTGTTAGCCTGACCTCAGTGGTTGGGAAGATGTTAGAGTCAATTGTGAAGGATAAGGTGATGGAGTACTTGGTGACACAGGACAAGATAGTACAAAGTCAGCATGGTTTCCTTCGGGGAAAATCCTGCCTGACAAAACTGTTGGAATTCTTTGAGGAGATTACAAGTAGGATTGATAAAAGGGGTGCAGTGGATGTTGTATATTTGAACTTTCAGAGGCCTTTGACAAGGTGTCACACATGAGGCTGCTTACCAAGTTAAGAGCCCATGGTATTACAGGAAAGTTACTAACATGGTTAGAGCATTAGCTGATTGGTAGGAGGCAGTGAGTGGGAATAAAAGGATCTTTTTCTGGTTGGCTGCCAGTGACTAGTGGTGTACCGCAGGGGTCGGTGTTGGGACCGCTTCTTTTTATGCTGTATATAAATGATCTGGGGTGTATGGCACATCAGGGAGGGGTAGCACCTCTGTTGGGGGAACATGTCACGTCCTTTTCAGGGCGGTTTGTCCACCTTTGGTCCCCACCTGGAACTCAGCTCTCACCTGTGGCTCCCCGTAGCTGTTTGCTTACGACAGCGGCCACACCCCAGGCAATGGCTTCGACAAGCCGGCTAAACCAGGTGAGGGTAGCCGATGGGTCTCAAACCCTCGGTGAGATAGGGAGTTGTCTATCCCAGCATGTGAAGACAGACTCCGGCGGATTGAGCGGACGAGACCAATGGAAGGTCCAACGGTCAAGAAGGTGGACTCTGCAAGCGTCGTGGAATGCATAGAGCACGACAAGACACAGAAGATGTCCTTTCTGCATACTTAGTGTTCAGTCCCAGCACACAATCCCCTTGGGATCACTGCCACAAGGATGAGATGATGGCCACATTTTTGTGGACTGTGCATTTGCCAGGAAGGTCTGTAAGGTCGTGCAAGAGTCCTTGTCAGGGTTCATTCTGAGAAGCTACATACAGAGGACTCTCGGAACTATGGGCTGCTCCTGTGGATTTATATCCAAACAAGTATCAAATGAAGGCACACTGTGGGTCTGCCTGAAAGTTGTTAGTCTTCCAGCTCAAAGAAATATCCATAAGGATATGCTACTAATGGGCACAGACTGTATCCACTGAGTTGATGTGTCTGTGAAGGCTTGCACCTCATGGATTTTGATCTTGCCCAGGTGTCATCCACATTCCTGAACCAATGACTGGCTGATGTTCCATGGAAGGTATTCAAGGCTGTCCTTTCTACTTCTTCCATGCATAAGTTGGCTACAATAGGAGACTCTGGTGAACCCAAGGCACAACTGTGTTTCTGCCTGTAGAAGACATCTTTGTGTTTGAAATAGGTAGTGCTGAGACAAAGGTCAAGTAGAGTACATACCTGATCTGAGTTCTACTGTCCAGGGTACTATCCTGATGTCAAGATCAAAATCCATGATGTGCAAGCCTTCCCAAATCACATCAACTTGGTGGATAATAACATCCAATTTGCACGAGAAGACATCGAGAACAATAGACTGGCCTTTTCAGACTGTGCAATATTTATCAAAGAAAATGGATATCTAGATATTGAAGTTTACAGGAAACCAGCCCACACAGATCAGTATCTATGGTTTGATTCTCATTAGCCATTAGAACATAAGTTGGGGGTTATCAGAACACTAGATCACCACACCGAGAATGTGCCCACCAACATTACAGATAAAGGCAAGGAGCGCAAGTATTTGAGAGAAGCCTTGAAAGCTTGCGGCTATCCTGACTGGACCTTTATCAAGACAGCAATAATAACCAGCAAGGACATCAGCCCAACAGACAGAGGAAAGGAGCAAAGCAGACGGAAAAACATAGTCATCCCATATGAGGCTGAATTTTCAGAGAAACTCAGAAGGATTTTCAACAAACTCCACATCCCTGTATTTTTCAGACCTTCAAGCACTCTCGGACAGAAACTCGTCCACCCCAAGAATCCTACAAACATAAACAGAGCAATATTGTATATGCTATCCAATGCCATGAGAAGTGCACAGATCTGTATATCAGTGAGACAAAACAACCACTTCACAAACGGATGGCCCAACATAGGAGGTCTAACACCTCGGGTCAAGATTCAGCTGTACATCTACACCTAAAGGGCAAGGGAATCTCCTCTGATGATAACAATGTGCACATTTTGGACAGGGAAGACAGGTGGTTTGAAAGAGGGGTTAAGGAAGCAATCTTTGTCAAACTGGAAAACCCATCCCTGAACGGAGGGAGTGGGTACGACATCACCTATCGGCTACTTACAGTGCAGTCCTAACACCTCTACCCCGGCATCTCCACAACAGTTCACACCTCCATTCATGCAAAGAGAAAATTAATGGCCCTCTCATTACCTCTATGACTCTTAACAACCTTCATGTGGTTGCTATACTAATAGTTTATAAACTATTCCAGAGTTTATAAACTGGAGAGCTCCCCACCATGGACTAGAACTGAAGAAGCCTCTCGGATGAGTGGCAAAACGTCTCTAGATAACACAGCAAGTCCAGTTGTTTTGATTTACTACTGCTTGGTTTACTATTGTTCTCCACAGTACATCTGTAGAAATTTACAAGTGTCTTTGGTGACATATCAATTCTTCTCAAACTCCTAATGAAATATGGTTGCTGTCGTGCCTTCTTTGTAATTGCATCCATACGTTGGGCCTAGGATCAATCCTCAGATGAGTTGACACTCAGGAACTTGAAACTGTTCACTCTTTCCTCTTCTGATCCCTCAGCGAGGACTAGTGTGTGTCCCCTCAACTTTCCCTTCCTGACATCCATAATTAATTCCTTGGCGGGGTTTGGCTGGGTTAAATTCCACCTGCTATTTCTCCTTCCATATCTGTAACTAATCTATATCCTTTTGTATTCTTTGCCAGTCTTCTATGCCATCCACAACACCACCAATCTCTGTATCATCTGCAAACTTACTAACCCACCCATCTGCATTTTCATCTAGGTCATTTATATACATGACAAACAGTAGAGTTTCCAGTCCAGATCGTGGTGGAACACCACTAATTACAGACCTCCTGCTAGAATAAGTTCCTTTGACTTCCATGCTCTGTTCTCTGTGGGCAAGATAATCCAAACAGCCAGTTCACCATGGATCCCCATGCATCTTAATCTATTGGATGAGCCTCCCATGAGGGACCTTGTTAAATGCTAGTTCAGCTCTTATTTAAATTCAATGCCGTAAATCTGATATGCAAACAACACACTGGTAAATATATATATATAAACAGAAAATGCTGAAAAGTCAAGCAGCATTTGTGAAAAGAGAAACAGTGATTCAGGTCTGTGACCTTTTGTCAAAGAGCAAGATGAAGGTAAGTTTTCAGAGGGAGGGAAAGTGATGTGTTTGGAGGGATGTGTTGAGTAAAGTGAATGTTCATCACAGGATGGCTTAATGGAGACAGTTGTCAACCAGTCAGTTATGAAGTCTGTGTCACAAGTTGTTCACGATACGATAGTGGGACTTGCCTGGCAGGCGAGTTTTGGATCATTTTACGTATATCAGATAAGTTTTATCCATATTGGATAATTTTTATGTATATCAGATAATTTTTATGTATATTGGATAACTTTTAAAAGTCAGGGAAGAGTAGATGTTGGAAACACTCTGTAAGTTGAGCAGCATCTGTGGTTGGATCTGAGAAAAAGAGAAACAACTGGATATTAGGTAAAAGGCAGCCTGAATGAGAAAACTTAAAACAAATTCTGTATATATTATG
Organism: Mobula birostris; assembly: GCF_030028105.1. NCBI lineage: Eukaryota > Metazoa > Chordata > Chondrichthyes > Myliobatiformes > Myliobatidae > Mobula > Mobula birostris. The sequence goes on from NC_092381.1 coordinate 72,329,424, forward strand.
TATTTTGTCTGCAGACCGTGGATCCCAACAACGCCAACACCGGTTCCAATGACTCTTGGACTCCTTCAACCCGCAGATAATGCGGCCTCTAGCTCCAGCTCCAGCCTGGACATTGGCTGCCACCCAGGCCCAGACCTTCCCCGCTGCCACTGGGCCCCTGGATCCCCCTTCCCCCACCACCACTGTCCAACCCTGTATCTCTCAGTCTCTGCCATCGTCTTTTAGGTCCTCAGAGCCTCCATCTTACATTCCCTGAATATCACACGCCTTCCCTCTTCTCTGACACCACCAACTCTCCTCCCCTCTCTGATCCCAGTTCTTATCCCTGTGTGCCTTCCCCTCTCTGAAACGGAACATTCTGTCCTCAGAGGGCCTTACCTTTGTTTCCCTTCACCTGCACCTCAATGAGTCTGCACACGCCATGACGCCAAGATTATCTTCTGTTGCCTTTATCTCCGAGCCTACCTGTTTGACAAGAATTCCCCATCCCACATTGCTGACCCCTTCTCCCATTTCCAACCTCCCTCCTCTTCTTGGATACCCCGCTTTGGATCTTTTCATCTCTAATTGCTGAGGAGACATCAACTGGCTCGATTTCAGCACTCCTCTTTCCTCCTTGAACCTTACCTCCTCTGAATGCACTGCCCTCTACTCTGTCCACACCAATCCCAACCTTACCATCAAGCCCACAGACAGAGGGGGTGCTGCTGTAGTGGGGCAGACCTTGCTGAGGCCAGACCTCCTCTTACTTTTACCTTGAAAAGCACCCAGCTCAAAAAATTGTCTCTGACACCATCACTAATTTCATCAGCTCTGGAGAATTCCCATCTGCAGCCACCAAACTCATTGTTCACTTACCCCACACTGTTCGCTTCTACCTGCTACTCAAGATCCAAAAGCCTGACTGTCTGGCTAGGCCCATAGTCTCTGCCTGCTCCTGCCCCACTGAACTCATATCCGCATACCTCAACCACATTCTATTCCCCTTGGTTCAGTTCCTTCCCACCTACAAACACAAAACTTCACATATTGTCAATCTCCCCAACAACTTTCAATTCCTCGGTTCTGACTGCCTCATTTTTACCATGAATGTCCAGTCCTTACACACTTCTATCCTCCATCAAGAAGGTCTTAACGCTCTCTGCTTCTTTCTCAACAAAAAAAATCACATCCAATTTCCCTCTACCACCGCCCTCCTCTGTCTGGCTGAATAGGTCCTCACCCTCAACAACTTCTCCCTCAGCTCCTCCTATTTTCTTCAAACTCAAGGTGTAGCCATGGGAACCCGCATGGGCCCAGCAATGCATGTCCTTTCCTTGGCTATGTAGTACAGTCCATATTCCAAGCCTTCCCTGGTAGTGTTCCCCAACTCTTCCTGCGCCACATTGATGACTCCACTCATCTCCACTCCGGACCTCAGGCAGTCCTTCCAGGTGAGGCAACACTTCGCTTGTGAATCTGCAGGGGTCGTCTCTTGTGTCTGGTGCCCCCGAAGCATCCTCCTCTACATCGGTGACACCCAGTGTAAATTGAAGGACTGCTTTGTCGAGCTCCTCCACAACATCTGCCAAAAGTGGAATTTCCCGCTCACCAACCATTTTAATTCCTATCCCCATTCCTGTTCCAACATGTTGATCCACGGCCTCTTCTTCTGCCATGATGAGGCCACTCTCAGGGTGGAGGAGCAACACCTCATATTCTGTCTAGATAGCCTCCAATCTGATGGCATGAACATTAATTTCTCCTTCTGTCGTTTTAACCTCCCCCTTTCCGCTTCTTCTATTTCCCTTTCTGGCCTCTTACTTCTTCTTTTCACGTGTCCATCACCTCCCCATGGTGCCCCTCCTCCTTCCCATTCTCCTATGGTCCACACTCCTCTTCTATCAGATTCCAGTCCTTTACCTTTCCCACTCACCTGGCTTCACCTATCACCTTTCAGCTGTCCTCCTTCCCCCTCCTCTCCCCTCCCCACCTTTTCATTCTTCCCCTTTTCTTTCCAGTTCTGAAGAAGGCCCAAAATGTCAACTGCTTATTCTTTTCCATAGATGCTGCCTGACCTGCTGAGTTCCTCCAGGATTTTGTGTGTGTTGTTCTAGATTTCCAGCATCTGCAGGATCTCTTGTGTTTATGTATTTGATGTCTCTTGCACGTCTGTGTATTGTTCAAGGCTTTTGAATCTTTGGGAAAGACCTGAAAGCTGCCAAGAGCCCAGATTAGTTCACAAATTCGTGTGAGGTCACCCATCATTCCCATTATGCACTGCCATTAGGTAAGCCTATGTACTTGGGGCAGTGTTCAATGTCTTAACCATATAGTAATGACAGCTCTATAGCTGCCTCTAACTCCCTCACACAATGTTTTAAGGGAGATGAACACACTTATCCAATTGTTATAATTACCAAGATGGGACAATGCCAAGTTCCCACGTAAAGGACTATTTGCAAAATATTCGAATATATATAACAAGGATGCCATCTCCATCTGTACCAGCACAGACTCGTGAGCTGACAGCTAGGGCTCAAGCATTTATGTATTTCTGGTATAACCCTGCCTCTTCGTGTTCCTCCGTTTCCCTGTAACCTTCTCCATTTTGTAATGCATGCTCAAAGTTGAAAGTAAATTTATTATCCAAGTACAACCCTGAAATTCATTTTCCTGCAGGCATACTCAGCAAATCTATAGAATAGTAACCATAACAGAATCAATGAAAGATCAACCAGGGTGCAGAAGACAACAAACTGTGGAAATACAAATATAAGTAAATAGCAATAAATAATGAGAACATGACATAATGAGAAACAAAGTCCTTAAATTGAGATCGTTGGTTATGGGAACATCTCAATGGATGGGCAAGTGCACATATTTATCCTCTTTTCTACAAGTACCTGATGCTCTATTTGACTACTCAGCCCTTCCCTTGAATATTAGCAATAGAAGGAGGAGTAGGCCCCTCAAGCTTGCTGTGTCATTTGATAACTTCATGGTTGATCTGATTGTAAACTTGACCAATTGGTGTCCCTATACTAAGATTCTTCACATGTAGAGCAGAAGCTGAACAGACAGCTTTAGCCATGACTTTCCTGTCTTCAACAATAGCACGTTCACTCTTTGCAGCCTTATCCACCATCATCCTGGTTCTTCCACGCTGCTGCCCAAAGTTTGCCTTTGTATCTCGAATTCTAACCTACAAATTTTTCTTAGTTGGACTCTTCCAACCCCCCAACTAATGCTCACTCTAACAGTAAATGCCAGATGAAGTGAACCCAGAACATGGTAGCAGTTTTAATTGTGAGCATCTTTTAGACAGACAGGAAGCAGTGGTTAGATGTGTGAAGTGAAAATTGGTACAGGGTGGGTTTGAGCAGCTATTACCATAAACACCGCAACCAATATCAGCTTTCCCTCTCACCAGAAGAAGCAAAGAATAACTCCCCTTTATTATAAATTATATCCTTTACCCCTCCTCCTCTCTATCCTTGTACCTAAATATGAGTGGAAGAGCTCCAAATTTCTGCAAAGTCTCCATGTCCATTCCTGCCCCCATGACAACAATGACACGATCATTCTCTACATTATCAATTCTTTGTGTATGGTTTGCTCCATGCAATCCTTTCAGTCCATTCAACTGCTGCTCCACCTGCCAATGCTCACTCCTCACTCCTCAGTTCTTCTTCAAAACTATCACCCTTGAACTCTCTGTCTTTGCTCTTCTGTTACCGCTGGTGTCAATAGCCTCTGGTCATTCACTGACCGACACACATTCACTTGGTCGCTTGAGAAATCACTTCACATTACCAACCCTGATCTCCAACTCACAATCTCTGCTTTTCCTTGCTCCACTGCTGATGGCAGGTTCTGAAATCATTATCTGGACTTCCTCTTCAAATCACTTTATCTTGCATGTTGCTCTGCGCTTTCTAAAGTCTCAAATAACCATTTTAATTCTTCACTTTTTTGACAACATTTAAATTATTTCTAATTGTTTTGCTATGTAAGATAGCAAAGCACGTTTTGATACTTGTTTCTCTCTTTCACAATCCCCTTTTGCCTATTCTCCACATATTCCAGTAGACTATTGGAAGATTCAAAAGTCATCTAGTCACCATCATAAACTATACCACCTCTGTGAAAAGTTATAAAAGAAGCAGCAAATTATAAAAAGCAGTTTTTCCCAGAAACAGATCCACACGTCCAAGCTGCATTTGCACTTTGAATTGAAAAAAAAATTACATAAGTCCTGAAATAACTCATTATGTTACTTGCATCATCCTGTACTTTGCTGTATATTCTCCTCTATGGAATCACTTAGAAGGTGCCAGCACATGCAAGTGTTTCATTTCACATTGCACATTCTCACTCTCCAGTTTGATAAACTGGTTGCTCTCCCAGTACACACTTTGTTTCATCAGCTTCATTTACAAGCTACCATTTGGTGAGGAAGGCCAAGAAACAATTGTCTACTGCTTTTAAATGACTCAGTGAAACTCAAATTAAACAGGGTATGATCTTATAAAATTATTTTAAGAATGATGCTGTTGGCTGTTTATATTCCCAGGGAAGTAGCTTGCGCACATTCCTGATTCACATGTTACAGAAAGTTTGCTGTTATTTTTGTAAGTGCTGATTGCAGTGTCAGTGTTGATGGTGATATGACTCAGAGGGTGTGCCTCTCTGTTTTACAGATATCTGGCTTATCAAAGCGTCTTTCAGCTTTTATGAGTCTTGAATCATTAGTCACCTTACATCATATAGAGGTCAAGCCATTTATGTTATGCTCATTTTTGAATAGCTACTAGCCAAAATATAAGATCCAATTATTACTATTTTTTTTAAATGTCTTTATAAATTTGTAGCAAGTGATCTAATCCTCTTTCCATGTTATTGTTCTGCTTCCCTGTTTATCCTGTGTGGCTCTTATCAAATCATACTTCATCGTCTTTGAGAAGAGGTTGAGTGGTGTTTGAGGCGAGTCAAAAGAAACCAAAGGGGGTGAGGTGAGAAATTAGCAATGGTATGTTGAAGTGTACATTGAGTTTCCAAAGTGTACATTGAGTTGCCAAATTTAAATGTGATTGGTGTGTTATTCTTCTGCAAGCAAAAGAGAACTTAGTCAGTCTATGCTGCAACAATATACAAGCTGTTTATCTAAAATTAATCCTTTTCATTTCTCCTTAACATAGGACAGACTAGTTCCTGCTTTGTGCTGTTTCAACTGCTAGAGATGCAACTGAAATTTATTTGGGTTACATTATGTTCAAGTAATTCTGTGTTACCACTGATCTGTTTTAATTTAGAACTATTTATCCTATATTTGCCTCCTACTTCTTGGGATAGTACCAATTCAAAGAGAATTGTGTAAATGCAACATATAAAACACCCTTCTTCAAAGAAAGGGGCTTTCCTTCCTCCACCATCAATGTTGCCCTCACCCATATTTCTTCCATTTCATGTATGTCTGCCCTCAACTCATCCTCCCACCACTCCACCAGGGATAGGGCTTCTCTTGTCCTCACCTACCACCCCACCAGCCCATGTCCATAACTTCTGCCACCTCCAATGGGACCCCACCACTTTCTGCATTCCGCAGAGACCGTTCCCCACACAACGCCCGTGTCCACTTGTCATCCCCACCCATCTCCCTCCTCGCACTTATCGTTGCAAGCAGAAGAAATTCTACACCTGCCCCTGCACCTCCTCCCTCCAAACCACCCTCCAGGTGAGGCAGCACTTCACATGTGAGTCCATTGGGGTCACCTACTGTATCCGATGCTCTCGGTGTGGCCTCCTGTATTTTGGTGAGACTGGACGTATATTGGGAGACCACTTCGCTGAGCACCTATGCTCCATCCACCAGAAAAAACTGGGATCTCCTGGTGGCCACCCATGTTAATTCTACTTCCCCTTCCCATTCTGACATGTCAGTAAATGGCCTCCTCTGCTGTCACAACGAGGCCACACTCAGGTTGGAGAAGCAATACCCTATACTCTGTCTGGGTAGCCTGCAACCTGATGGCATGAACGACAATTTCTTGAACTTCTAGTTATGCCACACCCCCCACCTTCACCATTCCCTATTCCCATTTCCCTCTCTCATCTTATCTCCTTACCTGGCCATCTCCTCCCCCTTCACTTTCTTCCTTGGCTTCGGTCCTCTCCTATCAGATCCCCCCTTCTCCAGCCCTTTATCTCTTTCACCAATCAACATCTTGCTCTTTACTCCACCCACCCTCCCTCTCCTGGGTTTTACCTATCACCTACTACCTTGTATTTCTTCCTCCCTCCCCCCCCACCCTTCCTCCGACTTCGCATCTTTTTTCTCCAGTCCTGATGAAAGGTCTCGGTCCGAAACGTCGACTGTACTCTTTTTCCATAGATGTGCCTGGGCTGCTGAGTTTCTTCAACATTTGTGAAATTTGCATTCCACATCTTCATCTTCACCACTTTAAGGAATGAGGTACCTAAAAGTGTAATGCACCTCTCACCCGACAATCCTCCAAAACACATCACAAACCTAATGTTTGTGAACTGGTTAATAATGTTCTGGGTGTGACCACTGAAGGTGCTCAGAAAGCACAGTAATTTAGTTACTCTGTAAATCTGTTTCTAAGCCAGCTTGCCTTTGGAGGTAAACGAATGCAGGCTCAGGCTGTGTCACAATCTCTCAGACAAGGAAGAGGATTAACACTTAGAGCAACAGTGGACAATAAGCAGCACAAAACATCAAAAGCCACTGTCTTACTGTCTCTGTCTCTGGAGATAGCTTATCCTCCGATGTCTATTATAAACCCACAGACTCTCACAGCTACCTAGACTACACCTTGTCCCACCCTATTACTTGTAAAAATGCTATCCCCTTCTCTCAATTCCTCTGTCTTCGCTGCATCTGCTTTCAAGCTGAAGCTTTTCATTCCAGAACGAAGGAAATGTCCTCCTTTTTCAAAGAAAGGGGCTTCCCTTCCTCTACCATCAACGCTGCCCTCAACCGCATCTCTTCCATTTCTGCTGTTACCCCATCCTCCCGCCACCCTACCAGGGATAGGGTTCCTCTTGTCCTTATCTATCACCCCACCAGCCTCCGCATCCAGCATATAATTCTCTGAAACTTCTGCCACCTCCAACAGGATCCCACCACCAAGCACATCTTTCCCTCCCCCCACTTTCTGTTTTCTTCAAGGATTGCTCCCTACGCAACTCCCTTGATTAATAATTCTCCCCTTATCCTTGCAAGCGGAACAAATGCTACACCTGCCCTTACACCTCCTCCCTCACTACCATTCATGGGCCCCAAAATGACCTTCCAGTTGAGGCGACACTTCACCTGTGAGTCTGTTGGGGTCATATACTGTGTTTGAGGCTCCCAGTGTGGCCTCGTGTATATTGGTGAGACCTGACGTAGATTGAGAGACTGCTTCACCAAGCACCTATGCTCCGTCCACCAGATGAAGCAGGATCTCCCAGTGGCCACCCATTTTAATTCCACTTCCCATTCCCATTCTGATATGTCCATCCATGGCCTCCTCCACTGCTGCGATAAGGCCACACTCATGTTGGAGGAACAATACCTTATATTCCATCTGGGTAGCCTCCAACCTGATGGCATGAAGATCAATTTCTCGAACTTCTGTTAATGCCTCCCCCCACCACTCCCATCCCCTTTTCCTTCTCTCACCTTATCTCCTTACATGCCCATTGACTCCCTCTGGTGCTCCTCCCCACCTGTTCTTTCCCCCATGGCCTTGTCTCTTTCACCAATCAACTTCCCAGCTCTTTACTTCATCCTCCCCTTCCAGCTTTCACCTCTCACCTTGTGTTTCTCTCACCCCCCCCACCCCAAGTTTTAAATGTACTCCTCAGCTTTTTTCTCCAGTCCTGCTGAAGGGTCTCGGCCTGAAACGTCGACTGTGCTCTTTTCCTCGATGCTGCCTGGCCTGCTGATTTCCTCCAGCATTTTGTGCGTGTTGCTCAGATTTCCAGCATCTGCAGATTTTCTCGTTTGTGATCAAAAGCCTAATACCTGTTCTTGTGTCCTGTGAGGGAGCCTTTCTATTTTAGATCAGTGCTCAGATAGCTGCAGCTTCAGCAGGCTTATCAGCCACAACTACTTTAGTAAACTGCATTTTGGACCAGTGATTGTTCCGCCACATGTTTGCTTGATAATTCCTGATGCAAGTTTTCTGCAGATTATATCATTTATAGTTTACCACCCTAACAAGATTTTGAGATCAATTGATTTTGTTTTGTTGATATGAGGTGCAGCATCTTGAAGTATTAGCATCTGCTGAGTGTGCATTGAAACAGCAGACAGAGCAACAGATTGTACTGGAGCAAAACTGACAACTTAGCATTTCACATGGTAAATTCTCCTTCTCCTAAAACTCACTTAAAATAGGACCTTACTTTGCAAATCAAATAATTGATATTTCATAGAGAACATTTTGTATTCAGTAGGTTTAAAACGGGATTCCCCAGAATCAATGAATATTGGAAATTCCCTTAGTCTGTAACTACGGCAGACTGAAAATTACTTAAGTATTTTGACAGATATCAGAGTTTAATTTAGAAAAGTTATCTGTGCGTGAGCTGTTTCTGAGATAAATAAACTCTTGTCTTTCCTGGCCTGGAAATACGCACTGAGCCAATGAAATGACTGCAATAATCATCCTTGCAAACGGAACAAGTGCCCCAACATCTCCTCCCTCACTACCATTCAGAGGCTCGAACAGTCTTTCCAGGTGAGGCAACATTTCACCTGTGAGTCTGTTGGGGCCATCTACTGCATCGATGAGACCTGATGTCAATTGGGAGTCCGCCTCATCGAGCACCTTCCCTCCATCCGCCTTGTGTGGGATTTCCAATTCTATCTCCAATTTCCATTCTGACACGTCAGTCCATGGCTTCCTCTATTGCTGTGATGAGGCCACACTCAGGTTGGAGGAGCAACACTTTATATTTTGTCTGGGTAGCCTCCAACCTGATGGCATGAATATTGATTTCTCAAACTTCCGGTAATTACACTCCCCCCCACCCCCCGCCCCTTCACCATTTCCATTTCCTTCTCACACCTCTTACTTGCCCATTGCCTCCTTCTGGTGATCCTCGCCCTTCTCTTTCTCCCATGGTCTTCTGACCTCTCCAGTCAGATTCCCCTTTCTCCAGCTGTGATCTCTTCCCAGCTCTTTACTTAACCAATGTGGTCCAGACTATTAACTCTGCAAAGCAGTGAAGCAGGGACACATCAGAAAAATCCCTGGGCCAAGTGTCAATATGGATTTTACTTCCTCTTGGCATTTGTAATTTCTTGTATTACTGCAATCTCAATCTCATTGACATGTCTCAAAAATTTACAAAGAGAAAAGAACATATGGAATAGCAGAGTTGTGGAAGGTGGATTCAGTTTCAGGCCAATGTGAGGCCATGAGAACAGGGGAGGCATCCATTCTCCAGCGAATCAGTGTCTGTAGACCTGTTACCATTAAGAGTCAGTGTGCATGTGATCCACTCCCAAGGAAGATTTACTGTGCATTTTTATTCTGGGATCTCAGGGGCAATATCTTCCCACCACAATGTCACAGAACTTTGTAAATGTCCCTTTGCTATCAGCAGTGTTCAGGAAGGAGTAATGAATTCCAGAAAAGGATCAACAATCCAGCACTGGGGATCTATTTATGACTCGTAGCTATGAGGTGCAGCTGTGATTGAGCAGACTGAGTGGATATATGGAGGATGGATGCTGGGAAAATCTGTTCAAATGTGTGAAAGATAGCTAGATAGATTTAGGTAAATGTTAATTTCACTTACAGTGATGCTGATAAGTGGCAACTTTTGCATGTGGCTCCAATGGGAATCATCAAAAAATTCCTGTCTAGGACTACCACAGCTGAAATCCACAGACAAAGTAATGGGTACTCCAGTAAGCAACATTGTCTTAATACATTTAAAAAATCAATCGATATTCAAATCTAGTGATACCAGCAGATCCCGGACTGTAGACTCAGGCCACGAGTGCAGTTCCCCTTCAAGGAAACAGAATGCAATTTAAGAGAAGCTAGAATTGGATATACACATATCACAACTGAGTAAAGATATTGTAACTACAGAGGCACGAGAGAGTAGCTGGCCAAAGTTGATTTGAAGGAACACTAGCAGAGATCGAGGTAAAGCAGGAGGTAAAGGGCTGGAGTTTCTGGGAATAATTTGGAAGATGCAGTATTGGTACATCCCAAAGAAGAAAGAAAATGACAGCAGACAATTAGTAGTCATAGTCATACTTTATTGATCCTGGGAGAAATTGGTTTTCGTTACAGTTGCACCATAAATAATAAATAGTAATAGAACCATAAGTAGTTAAATAGTAATATGTAAGTTACAAAAGCAGTAAGAAGAAAAATGATGAAACATAAGCTAAGCTAGCCAATAATATAGAAGAGGATTATTATGTTTTGTAACTCATAATGAATTATGTAAACAGAATGCTTAAACAAACAATATATTTACAATATTACTCAAGTATTACTGAAACACTCCTCCCTGCTTAGCTATAAAGACCAACTCTATAGTATGCAGCTCAACTCAAGTAGGCAACATTGCTTTCTAGGCACCTATATACTGTATATAAAGATTTAATCACTATGGAGGATTTCTTACTCTTGTGGGATAATATCTTTCCTGACAAGAGGGAAGGGGAGTCACTCTGCTTGGCAGATGAGACATGTGGCGGCGACACAATCTTAGGGTCTGTGAAAAAAATCTCAGGTTCTGGGGCCTTCTCTGTGATGATTGTAGGAGTTGACTCTGGCACTGCAGAAGGTGGTTCTGACAGTTCAGGACATCTTTCTTCTCCTGCTGTTGATTCTGATCTCCTCAGCTGATCAATGTGTCATCTCCAGATGACATCAGATGCAACCTCCACTGTATAGGAGATTGGTCCAGTTCTGTCCTTAATCCTTCCAAGCACCCACTTTTGATCACCTCTGTAGTCCTTCACTAGAACTGCTTGCCCAGGAGATAAACATCAAACCTCCTTGTTTGAGGAGCCCTCAATTTGTCTCAGCTACTTGTCCTGCATACTCCTTCTGAGATTGGGTTTGAGGAGATCCAAATATGAACGCAAGGGAGAACCCAGGAACAGCATAGCTGGTGAGTGGCTGGTTGTGGACTGTGGCACGTTGTGATATGAAAGGAGGAAATTGGCGAACTTCTGATTCTGATTCAGTGTCAGTTTAGTGCATTCTGGTGACTTTGCTCGCAGGAAGGACAAAACTTTCCACTCCGCTATTTGTAGTTGGGTGATATGATGCAGCCATAATATGTTTTATTCCATTCATTTTCAGGAATGACTGAAACAGTTCTGCCACAAACTGTGGTCCTGTAGAGTAATGTAAGGAGTGGAAAGATATGCATCATTTACAAGCACCGATATTGAGTTGGAGTTCACTTTAAGAGTCTAGTTTGACATGATTATGTAATGACATGAAGTTTTTTTTTTACTGTGCTTTATGTTCTGTGTTTGGTTGACAATAAAGTGAGTTGCTATGGTTTCCCTTAACCTTAAAACACCTTTATTGTTTTATTTCAAAAAATCTACAGTCCATTATCACTGACCAAGTGTTCTGGAGTACTAGTCCTTGAGGAGATGCTTCTCAGCACATCAACAGAGTGTCTAGCTGTAGTGGAGGCAATTGGGAACACTTTTGGCCACTTTGTGGCTGCATCCACTACTACCAAGAAATTTGTGCCCATGAATGATCTGGCAAAATCCACATGAATCTTCTGCCAGGGCAATGTAAGCCATTCTCAGGTCTGGAGAGGCATTTCATTTGGCATCTTCTGGAACTGTTGGCATCCCAAGCACTGCATGGCAAACATTAGATGGTTCTGGGCCTGGACTCACTGCACCTTAGAATGAGAGAGATCTCAAACATTTTCAATATTCGGTTGAAATCTATCGAATATTAAAAGGCCTAGATAGAGAGGATATTTCCGATAATTGGGAGCATTTAGAAAGAGGGCACAATTTCAGAATAGAATGATGCACCTTTAGAACAGAGATGAGGAATCTAGCCAGATGGTGTGGTATCTGTGAAATTCATTCCTCAGAGAGCTGAGGAAGCAAAGTTATATTTAAAACAGTGGTTGATAGGTTCTTAATTAATAGGGGCATCAAAGGCAGGAGAATGGGGTTTAGAGGGAAAATAAATTGGGCATCATCCAATGGTGGAGCAGACTCGAGTGAATGGCCTAGTTTTACTCCTATATCTTATGGTTTTAAAAATCTCAACAGTCAAGGCTTTTAGCTTCAGGTTTTTTTCTGTATTTAATACCTAGCTTTCTGTTGTGGTCACAAATATCACTTACAAATATGCTACCATGCTTATTAACCAGAACATTCTAGTATCACTTCCTTCCTTGTTGGGAGTGTCAAAATGAAGAGACAAACACCTTGAAAATGCAAAAGAAAAGAGCACAGTATTACTTCCTCAAACAAATCTACTTTTATTTAATTACTGACTTTATAAATTAATTCCTACCTTCATTTATCTATAGAACGTATTTTTGATTTTCTGTCTCAAAGCAGATCAGCAATAAATTTCCTTTTAAAGTTCAGAGAAGTTTATATTGAAGAGATGTGGATTATTTTAGAAAGAATTTCCATGCTTAGTTTAGTTAAGATTTACAACCATTGCTCTCTCCAACACATTAATGATGATCAGAAACAAGCATTTGTAGCACTAAAGATAACCATTTTACTTTTCATGTTGGTGTTGGATAAGTTTGTCATCTTGTCTCATGTTGCATCTGTACTCTTCACAGATTTGGGATTTCAAATGCACAGTCATTATTTCTTATTTATCGAGACTTTCTGCCTTTCAGGCATTGGAATTTCATATATTTGCCAGCTCTCAGAGATTTAATTTTCCCTCTAATCATTCTACAGTTGTCTTAAAATCCATGGCTCCTGGCCTCTGGGTATCAACATCTCCGAAGACATGGCCTGGGCCCAACATATTAATGCAATTACTGAGAAAGCACAACAACAGCTTTATTTCAGGAGTTTAAGGACACTTGTTATGTCATCAGAGTCTGGAATTTTTTGAAAAAACAGGTGTACTATGGAGAGCATTCAAACTGGTTGCATCACCATCTCATACGCAGGGACCACTCATGGGATCAGAAAACACTGCAGAAAGTTGGAAACACAGTCAGCTCCATCGCAGGCAATAGACTCCCCAACATCGAGGTTATCTTCAAAATTCGATGCCTCAAGAAGGTGGCATCCATCATTGAAGCCTCCCATCATGCAGGACATACCCTCTTCTCATTGCTACCATCAAGGTGGTGGTACAGGTCCTGAAGACACAAACTCAGATATTTCAGGAACAACTTCTTTCCCTCCACCATCAGATAGCTGAACGGACCATGAACCCATGAACACTACCTCACTTTTTTTGCTCTCTTTCTACACTTAATTTAATTTTATATATTTCATTGTAATGTGTTTTTTTATAATTATGTAATGCACTGTACCGCTACCACAAAACAACAAACTTCACAACATATGCTGGTGATAGTAAACTTGATTCTGATTCCAGGCACTTTTTACAAAGTACATATAAACTCAGTGTGGGCACGTGGCCAAGTGGTTAAGGCATTCGATCTGAAGGTCGTGAGTTCGAGCCCCAGTCAAGACCGCCTGTTGTGTCCTTGAGCAAGGCACTTAATCTGCGGCGACACTGGTGCCAAGCTGTATGGGTCCTAATGCCCTTCCCTTGGACAACATCGGTGTCATGGAGAGGGGAGACTTGCAGCATGGGCAACTGCTGGTCTTCCATACAACCTTGCCCAGGCCTGCACCCTGGAGAGTGAAGACTTTCCAGGCGCAGATCCATGGTCTTGCAAGACTAACAGATGCCTTAAATACACTCAGTGTATTTAAAATGTACACCTGCTCATTAATAAAAATATCTAATCAGCCAATCATGTGGCAGCAGCTCAATGCATAAAAGTATGCAGACATGGTCATCAGTTTCAGTTGTCAGACCAAACATCAGAATGGGGGAGAAATATGATCCAAGTGACTTTGACTGTAGAATAATTGTTGGTGCCAGACCTGGTGGTTTAAGCATCTCAGAAACTACTGATGTCCTGTGATTTTCACGCAAAAATCTCTAGTGTTTACAGAGAATGGTGTGAAAAATGATTCTAAAAACACAGCGAGCAGTTCTATGGGTGAAAATGTCTTATTAATTAGAGACCAGAGAATATCCAGACTGGTTCAAGGCAACAGTAACTCAAATAACCACACATTACAACAATGTGAGCCTGTTGGGGTCATCTACTGTACCCAGTGCTCCCAGTCTGGCCTCCTGTAAACCAGTGAGACCTGACATAGATTGGGAGACTGCTTCGCTAAGCACCAACTGGCTCCATCTGCCAGAAAAAGCAAGGTCTCCGGGTTACCACTCATTCCAATATGTCAGTCCATGGCCTTCTCTACTGCTATGAAGAGGCCACACTCAGACTGGAGGGGCAACACCTTATATTCCATCTGGGTAATCTCCAACCTGATGGCATGAACATCAATTTCTTGAACTTCCGGTAAACGTTCTCTTTTTTCCCCCCACCCTCCCCACCATTCCCATTTCCCTCTCACCTCATCTCTTTACCTGCCCATCATCTCCCTCTGGTGCTCCATCCCCTTCCTTTTCTTCCATGGTCTTCTACCCTCTCGTATCAGTATTCCCCCCTTCTCCAGCCCTTTATCTCCTTTGCCGATCAACTTCCCAGTTCTTTACTTCACCCCTCCTCCTCTTCTAGTTTCACCTATTACCTTGTACTTACTCCTCCTGTACCCCCCCAACCTTCTTGACCCAATCATCTTTTCTCCCCCAGTCCCGATGAAGGATCTCAGCCCAAAATGTCAACTGTTTACTCTTTTCCATAGATGCCGCTGCCTGGGCTTGCTGAGTTCCTCCAGCATTCTGTGTTGCTTTGGATTTCCAGCATCTGCAGATTTTCTCATTTCTATTATAGCAGCGGTGTACAGAAGAACATCTCTGACTGCGCAACACATCGAACCTTGAAGTGGAAGAGCTACAGCAGCAGAAATCCACAATCGGTTTCCACTCCTGTACCTAATAAGTGATCACTCAATGTCAAGTATGTACTTTGATCATTTTTACTTATGACTTTATTATTTTACACACCATTTCACTTTCCCTTCAGCCATCTCTTTACTGAAGAAAACAACTCCAGCTCTGGGAAGATTCTTGTATCTTTTCCGCACACTTTCAAACACAGTATGACAACCAGAACTGTACACAGTACTGGAGCTGTGGTCCTTTATGGAAATCAAACCTAGCTATGTTTATATGGACTACATCTCTGGTGATAAAGAGAAAAAAGATCTTTGCCTTGATCATCATCTCTGGTCCCAACTGTTTTCAGGGATTCATGGATATGCACACCATAGTCTCTCTCTTCTCCGATGCTTCTCAGATTTGAAAAGCCTGTACATGGGAAAAATTATAGGGAATACCTGTTTCATAGCATTAAATTCCAAGGAACATATACCTGCAAGAAATTTAAAATTAACTTATTCAGAAACTTGAACAAACTGTAGTTATCAAAATATTTATTATGCATATTGCTGCATCTCAGACAAGTTCTTTGATGAGTGTTTACTGTAGAGACTATTAGAGTAGTACATACTTCAAATTGCTTTGGTGATCTTTACAATTGTTCTAAAATATTAAAAATACTGTAGTCAATCTCTTCTTAAATAATCAAGAGATTTATCTAGAATGATAAATATATCAACTAGAATAACTACCAAATAGCTCAGGACTCACATGTGGGATCTCAGAAGTTTCAGTTTAGTAACCTTGAACAGGAAAGACCTCTACATTCTGACAACCATACTCTTTTTCTCCTCTTTTATGCTCAATTAATTTCTGGGTAGAGGCAAAGGCTTGATACAGAGCAAAGAATCCTTTGATTTAAGATTGAAAGTGTTCCCAGAACTAGCAACAATGCATATTATAGCTAATACAGTGACTATTCCATTTAAACCAAAGAGTAATAATGCTTTACAAATAAATACTTCTGCTTTGAAACAAAAGTATTTACTGTTTTTTTGAAAATCAGATAAACTTTCTTATTAACACACTTTGTGCACAAATGCTGTAAATTTAACACCCTTTTGTAGCATGTAGATTGAGCAATACAAATTTAGAAAGACCCAAACTTGAGAAAACCATCTAATTGTTTTAGAAATACCCTCCGGAGGCATAGAGTAGGAAAAAGGACAGTCTAGGCAGTACCTTTGTTTTATTCTTCACAGACAGGGTCTGATTACAACTTGAGTGTGCAAATACATCATGCTAAGATTTCCAAGCTATAAACATTTGCTTTGGATAATGCAGTTTGGCATCCACTGTAAGATACTGTGCTATATTCCTTTTTCCCTTATGCAGCTAATTTAAACGACAAACAACTTAATTGCTGGATGACCTCAATTTACAAAAGTACATTTTAACTGTTAAAACAGCTAAAACGAATTAAAATTTGACACAATTTTAAAAGCACACTGTTGATTTTTGTTCTCTTCAATCCCTATCACAGACACTGGACAAATCTGATTTCCTTCTACCCAGTGACACATCACCAATAACTCTGACTAATTCACCCTAACTTGCCACAGGGCAAATCATTTGTTAAACCTCATTACCACCTGTTGAATAAACTCAGCATTGAGTTGAATCAGAATTATATTCTCTTTTCCAACCGCTAAGTGACAAAAATTCAAATAATTAAGTCACTATTTTCATGTGAAAATATTTAAACTGATGTCTAATGCTCATTTAACTGAACCAGCACAAGCATCAGTGAAAGTGATTGCTAAACTAATCAATTCATGACAGGCTTATTCAAACATGGTTTGAATCTGCCAAGAGCTTTTTCTCCCCCTTTTATATTTATAAACTGATTGTTTTTCATAGTGTAAGCAATTTATAAACAGTTGAGAGAAGGATCTGGAAATCTACCAACAGGTGAGGCACTAGTTTTTAAACCAAGTGTGACAAAAGATCATTGGTGTAAACATCAACTACGTTTTTTTCTTTCCAGTAATCTCTACTGCCTTATATGCTGAACATTTCCAGAATTTTCTCTAAACATTTCAGATTTCCAGCATTCGCAGTACTTTTCTTTTTCTAAAAGCACCACTTAGAGCATTTAAAATAATTCCTTTTCACTATCAGAACAGATACAAACAGTACCAAAAGGCAAATCAGGATAATGTATAATTTTTAAAGAAAACTCTTGACAATTTACAAACATTCAGTGTTCTTATATCTGGCTATTTTTCTTCTGCATGGATTCTCTGCTGGACCGTTCAATTTCACCCAGTCCATTCCTGGGTGAACTCAAGTGTGCAAAGTTTCCATGGTGCAATGGAATTTCTTTATATTTTATCAGAGTACAATGAACATGTCAAAGGACCTTTAAAAGAATAAGCTATTGAACTGGATACCAACATGCCACGACAAAAAGGATCAGTCCCCTAACCTCCTGCCTCTCCCTACAATGATCTATTAAAACCCAGAAAAACCATGCTGATTACCATGATGTGCACTACTGACCAATGATTGTAAGACTTGCTCTGATGGGTCCAGTAATCACTACCTGCCTTTCAAATATTACTTCTTGGCCACCATAAGAAGGCACTTCAGAAACATGGTTCATATCATTCAATATGTGAGCATACAACAAATGAAATTTTAAAAAAACGGAATGCAGAATGACAGCCAAGATGACAAATATTTAAATGAACAGGGATAGTCTGAACTGTGGGAACACATCTGTTAAATTGGATGCAGGATAATACAACATTGTTCATCACACAACAGAACACCAACTCAGCTTCAATTCCGTAACAGTCAAGATGAAATAAGACACTTTAGGTCTAATCACAAAATGGTTGTTCCATATATAGCAGATGATGTTAATTATTTCACCGTTCCTCGACTCGAGACCTTCTACTGATGCAAGTGAATAATACCACATTCAAGTTTGCTGCACGCTGGTGGTGTTTCAAATCCAGTGACGAACCAGCAGTTAAATCTGTTCCCAGATCCAATAACCAGGAGTTTAGACCTACGTGATTCAGGCATCTTTACATTGCTGCAAAATCAATCTGTACGTAAAGCTGCCTTACGCCTGCCTGCCAACAAAAAAGAAAGTTTATTCATCCATTAAAGTAGGAATGCACTGTTTCCTCTCCAACACCAATTCAGTATCATAAAATTCTCAACTGTCCTTCAATTAAATGGGAAGAATGATATTTAATATATGAATGGCTTTCCACATTATTACTTCAAAAATTACTGCAACATCATTCTGCACACTTGAATTTGCTGATTGCTAAAAGTGGCAAAGACAAGTTGTACCTGTATATATATCAAACGAACAAAGTCACAAATTCAGCTTCTAATGCACAAAACTGGGTGGTCCAGTAGCATAGTAGTCAGCACAATGCTTTTAAGTACAGGTAACCAAGGTTCAATTCCCGCCTCTTCCTGTAAAGAGTTGTACATTCTCCCTGTGACTGCGTGGGTTACTCCAGGTGCTCCAATTTCCTCCCACAGTGTACGGTTGGTAGGTTAATTGGTCATTGTAAACTGTCCCATGATTAAGCTAGGATTAAAATTTGGGGATTGCTGGGCGATTCAAAGAACCAGAAGGGCCTATTCCGAACTATATCTCAATAAATAAGAACTTCTGTCTGACAAGCGAGGTCAGGAGGCTGGAACCACTTTCTCCATTAGAAAGTAACTTCAGAACCCAGGAAAGGGGGAATCAAATCACCCAGAACATATTCCATATTAGGGAAAAATACAACACACGAGAAACACAGGGGCACAGCTGTTTGTGGTTGCTGTCTCTTTTCTCCAGGGACTCAAGTTGAACAGTATACGATATGTTGGTGTGGAATTTGCAGGTCCTCTACATGTTCCAATTTCCTCCCACATCCCAAACCTGTGTGGTGGGTAAACTGACTACAATAAATTATCCCTTAGCCATAGGTAAATAGCAAAAAGGGAGCTGACAGACATACATGACAGTAAATCAAACAAAGAGTGGGGAGGATGGGACTAATGAGATTATGCCTTTGAGAACTGACACGTCTTTAGCCAGCCAAAGGTCTCCTGTGAAACAAAAACATTTAATTATGTTCCCATGCTTTTCTATTGGTGCTGATCAGGTTATTAAGATGTAGCTTGGAAAACTGAACTCATGCGTTGATAAGTTATATTTGTGCTCAAACATGCAAAACACCGAAGACTCTACATTGAGTGGAGAATGCTTAAAGGCAGGGCAAGGTAGGAATATTGGCAGTGCACTTGCTGCAGAGCAGGAGGTCCTATATAATGAAGTGCACTGAATTATTCTTTGAGGAAATTACAAGATCAGTCATTCTACAAGATAATTCATAAAAGGCTACCAAGTAATACAGCAACATGAAAAATTGGTGAGCAGAGTTTAGTTCAATAACAAGTTATATTTCCATTGCTGGGTATGTCCAAGCATCAGAATAAGATCCTGAGTTTGACGGGGCTTAAGTGGGGGTGGAGTGTAGTGGGGTAAAGTGTATGCTAAGTAGGTCATGACTAAACGCTTCTAAGTAATAAATCCATTAGGTTTTCTCATTAATTGAGGTGATAGACTGATCATGTGTAGCAGTATTATACTAGAATGGGATGTGGCGGGCTTCACACCACCTGTTATCTTTGAAATGCAAACAATGAGTGACAAAACTAAAAAAAATAAACAACCACTAACATTCTTGCAATGGACACAAAGCAGAATAATGAAAAACTGCAAGAGGAAGGCAGAAACAGACAACAGCATCAGACTGAAGAGAAGCAGGCAATTATTTCTATCCCCATTGTTATACATTGTGCCCATTTAGACAACCCTTAAACTCAACAGTTGCTAAGCACCATACCTCTATTAAAGACTGCAAAATAACAGAACAAGCAAGAGGATTTTGTTTTGTAGTAAACACTAAAGTAAAATAGATGGGTCCTAGGTAGTAAGATGCTAAGTCTGAAATAATAATGGTGTTACGTTGATTTACATAATGATACATTATTAGAGCATCAAATTCAAACAGGTTCATTCTCAGCTTCTAATTTTATTGGATACAGAATATCCCACTACAGGCAAAACTCTTTCATATTTATAACTTACAAGCTGACATGCATAAATAACAGACTCTTGCTTATAGATGCTTGCAAGAAGCATTTCCTAAATACGTAAAATTACCTTCATTTTTGTGCTTTCTAGGAAGCTGCTCTTAAAAGGTCAATGGCAACTTTGTATTTATATAAAAGGAATATTACCAACAAAAATAATAAATGTTCTCTTGATATACCTGAGTGAAAATGTTGTGTGTTTGGCTCAAAATCCATCGTGCATCTGCATCAGGAGCTACC
The DNA here is from genome assembly GCF_030028105.1 of Mobula birostris. Classification (NCBI taxonomy): domain Eukaryota; kingdom Metazoa; phylum Chordata; class Chondrichthyes; order Myliobatiformes; family Myliobatidae; genus Mobula; species Mobula birostris. Next base: position 72,349,919 of record NC_092381.1, read on the forward strand.
AGAAGCTTCATTGTTCCAATGTAAACTTCACTACATAAAGTCCAGAAGTGGGGATCAATTATACTATATACACCTTGCAAGTGTTGAACCTAAAAAAAAATAGAACATTTTAGTGTTTCACTGAACTAGATGTACTGAGGATTTTTCTAAGACTTAATAATACAAAATTAATTGTACGCACCCGCTGGTAGCACTGAGGCAATATGTGATCCAAAGAAGGAGGTGTACGTTGCATTAAAATCCCAATGGATTGCCTTAAAAGTGGAACAACGCTGCCAGGGAAAGAGAACATAATTAGAAGCTTTTCCCTTCTGTACACTACCTTGATTCTAGAAATGCTGTTTTTAACTTACACAATACACTTTTTAATACAGATTGATACTGTCCACATCAGCACTATACTATCTTGCAGTAGGTACTGATTCATATCTATTGTTTTAGATGAAGCTGAATGAATACTTTTGATTCCAAGCAAAGCAATGCTTCTTCACCATAGGACGGTATCAGTTTGCTGGCTACAAGACATATGAAAGGACTACAAAGCTTTTGCTTAAATTATATATCAATACTAAGTAATGCAAGGTCACAAACGTCCTACAGAAAGTCATTATTTTCTGAACAATTAATACTCCCTCAGAAATACCTATAAAGTAGATATGAGTGAAAGTACTAAGATTTTATACGGGGTGTGACTTGCTAGATCACTCAAATGACGGTACATGTTAGAGCTGTATGTACAGTTTACCACACAGATAACAGATTTGCTTGTCTGAAATTCGCACCTTTTCTGCAAAATATAAGTGTTTTAAGTTGAGAAAAGCAACTTTGCACTTGTTTTCGACTGAAAAACTATTAAGGGATCCCAATTAGCTATAGTTTGGGCAACAGTAACTTCTGCCATATCTGGACAACAAAATTACTTTTGTATTCAAGATAATGAAACAATTTTTTTTAGAAGGAACATGTAATCCCTTAATGGTTAGAAAACAGTAAAATGAAGCAATATTTATACAAGAAAACAATTTAAAAGGTTCAGGTAACCAATAATAATCACTTTCGTTATTGGAAATAAACCACATTCCTCTACTGTGCAGAATGAATGTCCTTGCCACATTAAAAAAAATTAAATCCTTAAAACCTACTTAATGTTCACTTTGTGAAAATGAATTAAACTTTGCTGTGCCACAATTAAACCCTGCCTAATAATTTAATATTGAAAGTATTCCCTCATTTATTTCACTCTGGTAATTATAATTAAATTACCTTTCTTACACTTTTAGTTTGCTGTAGCCCACTTAACAAGTGAAACTAAGGAACTCAGCTCACTTTAAATTAAAATAACCCCATGTGTTTTGAATATATTTTTTCCTGGTTGTAGTCTTGGAGGCACCCCAGTGATTGGCATAGACTGTATTCTCTTAATACCTGCAACAGGCTAATTGCTACTATGGCTTTATTAAATACTCAATGAAAAATGTCCCCATTGATCACAGACAAACTTAAATTTTGCAGTATTACAGTGGTGAAAGTGTACTGAAGAGTTCATCCTGCCAACATTCATATGTAAATTACAATCCTGTGTTTTGGAATAGAATTTTATTTCTCACATCCATCTCACAATGAGGGAGTAAAAATTTTTTATGTTGCATCTCCATCGCTCCATTGCCCAAACACTAAGATTGTATAAATAATTGTTTTGTACACATGTATGTACAGTGAAATACAATGTACAATCAGATCAATGTGTATTGATCAATCTGATGGCCTGGTGAAAGCTGTCCTGTAGCCTGTTGGCCCTGTCTTTAATGCTGTGGTACCGTTTGCCAGACGGAAGCAGCTGAAACAGTTTGTGGTTGGGGTGGCTGGAGTTCCTGATTTTCCTCTGGGCCCTTTTTACACACCTGCTGTTGTAAATTTCAGAGATACGCCTGGCTTCATGAGTATGAATGATATATTGAAATGGAGCAAGTGTAAATACAATTGTCAATGGTGATGATGTCAGCCTGGCAGAAAATACCAAGATCAATTTCATTGTCCAGCAATGAGTTTTTAGGATTTTGGAGTAGTATTGGTGAAAACTCTCCAATATTTTGTAATGCTGGCTCAAGTAATCCATACCTCAAAACCATATGGCAAGGTGAGGATCACAGATCAGGAGACCGTGACCAACTATTATACTCTTAATCTTCAAAAAACCGTGCAAGTGCATTGGTGATTTCTGTTACTGAATTCTGTATTCACTAAGAGGTAGGCTCCCAAGATATTGAAAGTGATGTTTTCTGGACCCAGTTGATGAAATTTATTGTTGGGATGTGGTGTTATGTAAAGGGTATTTAGGCTGGCAGAGGACCTTTGCCTTATAGAAACTTAGTATGAAGCCTGTTCATTCAGCGGGTTTAATGAACGAGTTAATGATAACTTGGAGCGTAGCCTCAGGGTTCACTTACATCATTACCATCCGTCTCCTGTACCTAATAAAATGCCTACTGAGTGTACATACATTCAGTCAAAAATATAGGGAGAGAAAACAAACCACAGAATTATCATGAAGCCACACTATAATGTTCTTCAGGGAAGGAAATCTGTCATACTTATCTAGTTTGAATTAATTTTCAATCTAGAATGGATTAGTTAAAGCCGTAGAGCACAGAAAAGGGCCCTTCAGCTCACCCTGTCCATGTCAACTATTATGTGCATCTATACTAACCTCACTTGCTTGCATTAATTCTATATTCCATATGCCTTAAATTTTTTTATCTGGCCTCTGAAACGCAAGTCACTCAGTTCCACAACAAAAAGAGTTAAGAATAATTACTGTTTCAATTACCCAAAAGGCAAAATCATTGAATTTACTTCTTTTAAACTGCAATACCCATAGAAAGCGAGAAGAAACATTTTTTTTTCAAATCATGAATACTAGGCGTTGTCTAACCAATAAACCACAAAAGGGAAGTGCTGTGAAACATAACACTTAAAACTTCAACAAGCAGACTCAAGGCAATCAAGTCAAAATGCAAAATATACAACAGCTATTTTCTTATAATTTCAATTTAAGTCTTTTGGAATGTACCTTGCCTTTTTTTTTCCAAAACTTGCTCCTTCAAAACCTAGAGTACATCAGCTGAAATAAAACATCTTCACCCAGAAACTAGCAGTTAATTAAAATCATTTTTACAAAGTAATGTATAAACAATATCATTATGAAACTTGTAACCAAACTTCTTACAAATTACGTCAACTCATCGTAAAATAATCTGATACTCCCTTACACTACCCAATTATTTGATCACATCTAGGAAAATAGACATCGCTGGATGCTTCACAGCCTGATCGGCAAACAGAATAAAGACAACTGACAAGGATAGCTGTATAAAGGCTTGATCTGAGAGCTAGATATTATTAAGTGGTTCTGAGATAGAGATGACAAGGATTTAGAGATGCCAGCCTACAGCCTTATCCATTTACAAAGCACTTTGGTTTTATCATTGCCAAATTTTCAACAATTAACAGACTGATTGATGGTCACCATGGACCAGGCAAATAAATAATGGGATTACGAGAGTGCGGTTACTAACCACATTGCTCTCCAAAGTCTTTCCATCATTTGCAAGACACAGGGTGTTTACCTGGTGCAGCAATCAGCTGCACTTGAGAAATTAGACAGCATCCAGGCCAAAGCATCTGCCAACATTCAGTCCTTCCACTTCAGCTGCCCTGTGCTAATGGGCTTTTGACATCCACAAAATGCAATGCGGTAACTTGCCAGGGCTTTTTTTCACTGCATCCCACTCCCCCAAATATGGAACTCAGGAGAATCAAAGACAGCTGGTGCTTAATAAATCTAATTCTTGCAATTGTGCACCATGTTGTAAATACCTAGACTTAGAAATATGTTACTATTCCTTCACTGCTGTCGAGTCAAGATCCCTGAACTTCTTACAACAATATTAACACCAACAAAATCAAGACTACTAATCATAAAAGGACCATGAGAGTATTTTCTCTACAAGGATAGTTGGTAGCTCAAGACGGCAACTTATAATCACCTTTGAATATAAATTGGAACAGAAATTCTAGACTTAGCAGCTACATCCACATCCTGTGTATGAACAATATGAAAACCTCAAAAGACACAACCATAAAGTGACTATGGCTTATAAAAGCACATCAGTTAAATTGCGTAGAATGCCATCTTTTGTATCAGGATCATTAGATTATATAAATTGTAAAGTTGTAGGAATAATCATAATTTATACTTTTGGGTGAATTTTGCACATCAGAAATGATATATTTTTCAGAGATCAGAAATACTAATGAAAAATATACCATCCTTATACTTCATGTACTGCCAGAATGAATTACCCAAAGATGTTATATTTAAGCCACACTACCTTGACTAACGTACACCTCCTGGAGTCAAGATTATTGACCTGTAATAAATACAGCTAACTTGCTTTGTGTGCATTGGAGTGTTATTCCCTTAGATGCCCACCTTCTTCAGTTTTACTAGGCACCTTCCTGTCAAATTCAGTCAAATGGTGCCTGCTGTCAAGGCAGGCAATCTGGTCTCACCTGTAATTCAGTTCTTAAGTCAATGTTTAGACTACAACTTCAGTGTTATGTAGAAATGAGTGGCTTAGATGTAATCTGAAGATGACAGTAAAATACAGGTTATAAATAGGCACCGTTTGACTGCACCTGTACTGACATCTTCCAGGATTGAGCAAGTAAGTGGCTGCTTTGTGAGTAGCCACACTGATTTTTTTCCCTGTTTTGTGGATTATATATCTGGGCCATTTTCCACATGTGAGAAATGTACCAAAGCAGCTTATCTACATTCAGAGCTAATTCAAGTGAAAATTTTCAGTATTAGAGCAAGAATATGATTGGTAACATAGTCTTTATCAGGAAACTGCTCTCAGCAGTTTCTTGATAAACAAATCAAACTGACTGTTCTTGGGATTCTCCAACACAAGAAACAGGTGATGATCACTCAGCACTTCCCCTTTAAGGTGGCTTCATCCTTGCCTTAAGGTGGCTTCATCCTTGCCTTAAGCATTCACACTCAGGGCACTGATCAGTTGTGAATGGTCCTACATACATTCCCATCATTCTTTAATTTACAATTAATATGGCAGCACTGCAGTTTAAGATTGTGAAATTGCTTAGCTCTGTCCTTTTCCTGTTTTTGCTCTTTCACACATAAAATCACATGTATCTCCTTCCAATTAGGTGGACCACTAGGAGTGGGAATGGAACACGTCTTTACTTGCATCACAGCCCCCCCCCCCATTCTCCACAGGGATTGCTCTCTCTAGGTTTCCATTGTCTTGTCCATTGATCCTGCCCCACTACTCTCCTTCTTGGCACTTATCCCTGCAAGTGGAAGTGCTACACCTGCCCATTTAACTCCTCCCTCACCTCCATTCCGGGCCCCAAACAATCCTCCCAGGTGAGGTAATACTTCACCTGCGAGTCTGTTGGGGTTGCCTACTGTATCCAGTGCTCCTAATTGGACCCCCCTCTACATTGTTGAGACCCGACAAAAATTGGGGGACCACTCTGTTGAGTACCTTCACTCCATCCGCAACAAGCAGGATTTCCTGGTGGCCAACCTTTTTAATTCCAATCCCCATTCCCGTTCTGATATGTCGGTACTTGGCCTCCTATACTGCCACAATGAGGGCACTCTCAGGTTGGAGGATCAACACCTCATATTCCATCTGGCTAGCCTCTAACCTGATAGCACAAACATTGATTTCTCTAATTTATGATAATTTTCTGCCTTCTCCCTTTCCACCATTCCCCACTCTGGCATCCTTCTTACCTCTACTCTTCTCATTTGCCTATCACCTCCCCCAGTGCCCCCCTCCTTCCCTTTCTCCCATGATCCACTCCCTATCAGGTTCCTTCTTCTACTATCACCACCCAGCTTCTCATTTCATTCCCTCCTCCCCCCACCCACCTAGCTTCACCTATCACCTTCTAGCTTGTACTCCCTTCTCTCCCCACACCTCATTCTGGTTACTTGCCCCTTCCTGAAACCAGAAACGCTGACGTTCTTATGGATGCTGACTGAGCTGCTGAGTTCCTCCAGCATTTTATGGGTGTTCCAACCACATATTACAGTTTTGCCAGGCTGGCATCTCATGATTGGTTTGCATGCTACTGATTCTGTTGCTCCAAAATGTTCACATTATTAACCCATTTTATAAATTAATTGATCTAAACTCACTGGGTTTGAGATACAAGAGAGTGGAGATGCTGGAATCTGGAGGGAAAAAAAAGGAAAAGAAACTGCTGCTGAAATTCAGCAGGTCAAACAACATCTGTGGAGGTAACCTTATACTGAATGGTTCAGGTCAAGACCCTTCATCTAGGGGATGATAGTCACTATAAGGAGAGAGGAAGGGATGACAGGCAAGTTGGTAAATAATAGTTGGAACCGGGCTAGGTGGAAGATAACGAACTGGTTGTTCGGGAAGAGAAGAGTTTAGAGTTAGGCTGGTGGGTGATTGGTAGAAACACAAGGGGAAATAAATGGACAGATAAACCCAGCTGGGGGGAGGAGGGAAGGGGAAAGGAGAGGGTAAAGACAATGACTGGAAGGTGACAGGTGAAATCAGATGATGTGCAGATGGAACTAGATGGGGGATTGAATGCAAAAGGTAGACCAAGAAAGAAACCTAGGTGAATGGGTGTGTGAGTGAGAGGCAGATGGAACCAAGTAGTAGGGTGGGTTGGGAGGAAGGGGTGCAAAAGGCAGAATGAGAACATGGGTGGAGCAATAGGAGTGGAACTGGAACAAAGGCAAAGTGATTTATGAACTATAAATTTTCTAGTTTCATAGCACTGGGTTGTAGACTGCCATTAGGTTGCAGAAAAATCACATTACATTAATTGGCTAGCCAACAACCCAAAGGTATGAACATTGAACTTGCCAAGTTCAGGAAATCCACAATGTGTGTGCTTTGCCCACCCTTAGCAGTCATCCTAGGTTCTCTTTCTCTCTCCTTTTCAAGCTTTTACTCCTCTTCCCCCCCCCACCCAACCCCAGTTATCTAGATTCATTACCCTGTTCCACACAGTCTATCTGTCTATCATCCACACACACAACCAACTTCATTTTTTCTCAGCTTAGCTTTCTCATCAGGCTAAACCTGCTGACCACATCTCTCATATCCAGTTTCACTTAGGACCTGCCAGCTTCTGTCTCTATCTTTCACTGCCCTCTCCCACTTGGTTTCAACTACCCAGTTTATTCCTAACCTGATTCCACCCATCAATTTCTGAACATCCCCTCCCCTGCTCCACCTGCCTATGCCAACATAACCTATCAGCCCTCCTCTCACCCTTCCCTCTCATTCATTTACTCTGCCATTCTCAGGGTCGTGAACCAAAATGTCAACCATCTGTTTCCTTGGATATAGCCTGACCTGCTGATTTCCTCCTGCAGTTTGTATTTGACATCAGCTCTTTGATGAGGAATATTGGCATCCATTCTTTACATTGTCAAGGCACCAACTTCTATAAAGTGAACTTGAATTAAATATAGAAAAGAGCAAGTTTACCAACACCACCATTGCAATCCACTTCACATGATGATGAACATCAGGTCACCAGATGGACACATGTCCAACAGGTTTCTTCTCAAGCACCATGTGCCCTCTTGTAAACAACATGACAGAACATTGGTCAACTTCCCCAGACACGCATACAGCTTAAAATGCTACAGGGGAACTATAAGTTTCATTACAAATCAGGAACAAAGCAAGATGTGAAACTGCCTAACATTTAGAACAATTACAGATGTATAACAAAAGTAGAAACGGAAGTTTCCAAGTATTTTAATTCTGAATTAATATTTATTTTTCACTTTTGAATTATTTCATAAAACCAAGACTGCTCAAATATTATAAATTTTGAATACTGTACACACAAAGATTAGATATTGCATACAACAGAAAATCTGTAAATGCTGGAAATCCAAGCATCACACACTGAATGCTGAAGAAACTCAGCAGGTGAAGGGTCTCTGCCCGAAACGTCGACTGTACTTTTTCTCCCCATAGATGCTGCCTGGCCTGCTGAGTTCCTCCAGCATTCTGTGTGTGTTGATTAGATATTACATTACATTTCGTAATATTAAAAACAGGCAAGCCCAAAGAAACATTAAAGGGCAAGGGAAGACATATTTCAAGTTGAGAATGTGCCACATCAGTTCTTCACAGCTCAGCAAAATCATTCAAATTAATGAATTATAGTTATTTGATCCAATTAGTAAACAATGAGACAAGAGATATTCAAAAGCTTAGTAAATGAGGAGAGTTTTAAGGTGGATCTTTCAAGAAGGAACTGAAGAGACAGAGGAGGTGAGGAAGGAAACCGCACAGCACAGGGTGTACAGAACTGAAGATACTGCCGCAATTGTGGGATGAAGGGAAGATGGGAGTATGGCAGTATAAGAGTTCAGAGCAGAACAGCCTAAACACAAGTAACTATGAGATATTACAAAAAGAGCAAGAAATAAAATAAAAGCTGAATTTAAACAAACTCTACACATCCTAAAAGATACAACAAACAAGCCTGAAGCCACTTACTGTTCAGCCAGTTACCATTGCAATGTAAGGAAACATGGCAGCTGATAAAGTCCCACTAACAATAATGAAACACGTGATAAAAGGTGTGGGTACTAGGAGTTAATATAAGTCATTGAGAACAGGGCTGGTTAACAAGTTGGACCTGACGTATGATGGTAAACACAACTTATGAAAAGATGTTTATAGGTTAGTGGTTATTTTAAGTATCAGTGCATTGCAACCCAGAGATATCTGACACTTTGCAGATGCAATGCATCCCAGCTCCGACTGGAAGAAGAATTTATCTGAAAGTTGAATACAAGATGTTGAGTTTACATACCTAGTCGGCACACGCATGATTCAATGTGTATTTTATATACATCAAGAGAATAAAAGTAACAATTTTCACCTTAGAAACTGGAGGCTCTTGTCCTAACTGCAATAAATACAGGTACAAGGATTCATCAAATTTGAGCTTTCACAAGACTGAAATGGAGACTGTGAAAAGATATTCTCTATTTGATTATTATAACAAAAATAAAGTTTAGATGAAAATGTCTTGACAAACTATCAATTTTGTTCACATTACTAGGCACAAAACACTTAATATCTTTAATTAATTGGAAATGGCTGTGAAGAATTACAAGTAGTAATTAAACAAAATGCCAAAAATTGGCAAAATGTTAAATAAAATTAGCAAGTGCAAGACAATATTCCAACAATTTATAAAAATGCACAAATCTGAATAAAGCTCATCATAAAATCTAATGTTTGAAATACACAAAATATCTGACTGTAATTTAAAGCTTATTTGGTGGTAAGCTGATGATTTTGACTAACCCTCAAGAGAAGAGGATTAAAGTTCAATTTATCTTTGCAAGTTAAATATCTGTAACTAGTTTAAAAAAATCAGATATTTCAGTTATTAATCCTGATACAGTACAGCGTTTTTGTAGTGAAAAGTAAAGCATTTCAAAGAAAAATGACTACGACTATGCAGTAACAATGAAATAATAGTCACGGATACCAACAATGGTCATTTTGTCCCTATCTGATTTTTACATTAATCCAATCTCCCATTACTGTTTCTATCCCTGTTTTTCTCTTCAGTCAAAAGTTTCTATACTGCCTTGTTCTAAAATTGAAACTCTTTAAATCCAGCACAGCTTATGTAATTTACAGGAAAACTCCATACATTACATCGTAATAGCCTGAGCACAAAGAACAGGGAAGGACATGGAAGACAGCTGGAAGGATGTACAACTCTGCATGTGTTACAGCTGGAAGTCATTTATCTTTTCAACGCATCCTTCTGAACTCAAGGACTGGCTTGGGGCACACATGCCAAAAATTGCAGCTGTAAGTAGGGAAAGACAACAGATTTGGCCAGTCTTCTTCTGAACAGAATAATTACTAGGGGAAAATATTTTTGATTTTAAATAAGCAATCTTCTAAACTTGTATTTATAAATTTTGAGAAAAATTGTAGGGAATAAAAGTTGTCATTAAGCCTTGGTCATGAACTGAATAATCCTTTTGCTTGAGAGGTCCAGAGGGGAGGAGGCAACATCTGAATTATTACTTTCGTTGGTTTGACATTCACATCATAAATTTTACCTGAAGAAAAAGTATTCTTTGTGAGTGCGGGCAAGGGTGGAGAAGGGATAGAAGACTAAGAGCTTTACAATAAAACATTGATAATCCATTATTTCATTTTCTGGAAATTCATAGATTTGGCATCTGGCTCACTTGACTTGGTTACCTGTGTACCATCAAGCCCCATCAGGGCCCTGCCTCCTGTGCTGTCTCTAAACTCAGTGGGCCCCTTTTCCCACACTCCCACTAAACTGATCGAGTTCACTGGAACATTTTTCATATCATAATCATAGTACACTACAGCACAGAAACAGGTCCTTTGGCCCATTATCCATGCCAAACTATTAATCGGCCTAGCCCTGTCAACCTGTACCCAAGACCATAACCCTCCACACCACTACCATCCATGTACCTATCCAAATTTCTCCTTAAATGTTTAAATTGAAACCAAATCCACTACGTCCACTGGCAGCTTGTTCCACACTCTTCAATACCCTGAGTGAAGAAGATGCCCCTCATGTTCCCCTTAAATAGCTCACCTTTCACCTTAACCCACGACTTCCAGTTCTAGTCTTACCCAACCTGTGGAAAAAAACCACTTGCAGTAACTAGTGCTGTTCCTCAGGGGTATTTCACATTGTTTGTCAATGATTTAGATAACACAATTGATGGCTTTGTGGCAAAGTTTGCAGATGATACAAAGATACGTGGAGGGGTAGGTAGTGTTGAGGAAGCAATGCAATTGACTCGGACAAATTGGAAGAATAGGCAAAAAATGGCAGATGTAATACAGTGTTGAGGAATGTATGATAATGCATTTTGGTAAAAGGGAAAAAGTGCAGACCATTATCTAAATGGGGAGAAAATTCAAACATTAGAGGTGCAAAGGCTCTTGGGAGTCCTCATGCATGACTTCCAGAAGGCTAATTTACAGGTTGAGTCTGTGGTAAAGAAGGCAAATGCAATGTTGTCATTCATTTCAAGGGGAATAGAATATAAAAACAAGGAGGTAATGCTGAGGCTTTATAAGACACTAGTCAAGCCACACTGGGACACTGTCAACAGTTTTGGGCCCCACATCTCAGAAAGGGTGTGTTGTCATTGGAGAGTGTTCAGAGGGGTTTCATGAGGATGATTCCAGGAATGAAGGGGTTAACAAATGAGGAGCCTTTGGCAGTTTCGGGCCTGTACTCACCGGAATTTAGAAGAATGTGGGGGGGGGGGGGGATCTCATTGAAATCTACTGAATATTGAAATTGAGGGGCGACCCTTTAGAACAGTTTTTTTAGACAAGGAGTAGTGAATCTGTGGAATGCTCTGCCAGACAACAGTGGAGGCCAAAACTGTTCAAGCGAAAATTGATAGTTTCCTGTTTGGTCAGGGCATCAAAGGTTATGGCGAGAAGGCAGATGTATGGGGTTAAGTGGGATCCAGGATCAGCCACGATGGAAAGGCAGAGCAGACTCAATGGGCTGAATGGTCCGATTCTGCTGCTATGTCTTATTTACCCTATCGATACCCCTCATAATTTTATCTCTATCAAATCTCTCCTCATTCCTCTACGCTCTAGGGAATAAAGTCCTAAGCTATTCAACCTTTTCCTATAACTCAGGTCCTCAAGTCCTGGTAACATCCTTGTAAATTTTCTCTGAACTACTTCAATCTTATTGCTACCTTTTCTATAGCTAGGTGACCAGAACTAAAGACAATACTCCAAATTAGGCCTTACCAACATCTTATATAACTTCAACATAACAAATCAACTCCCGTACTCGATACTTTGATTTATGAAGGCCAATGTGCCAAAAGTTCTCTATTTACCTGTGACGCCAATTTCAAGGAATTATTAAGCTGGATTCGCAGATCCCTCTGTTCTACCACTCTCATCAGTGCTCCACTGCACACTGCAAGTCTTACCCTGGTTTGTCCTCCCAAAGTGTAACATCTCACACTTTTCTACATTAAATTCCATCTGCCATTTTTCAGTCCACTTTTCCAGCTGGTCCAGATCCCGCTGCAAGCTTTGATTACCTTCCTCACTGTCAACTACGCCCCCAATTTTGGTGTAATTCGCAAATTTCCTGATCCAGTTTACAACATTTCATCCAGATCATTGATATAGATGACAAGCAACAACAGACCCAATACCAATCCCTGAAGCACAACAGGCCTCCAGTCAGAAAGGCAACCATCTACTTCCACTCTGGGGCTTTTCCCGCGAAGCCAATGTCTAATCCAATTTATTACTTCATCCAGAATATCAAACGACTGAACCTTCTTGACCAAACTGCCAAGCGGGACCTTGTCAATGGTCTTGCTAAAGACTACATAAACAACATCTACTTTTCTCATCTTTATGAACTTTTCTGGTAACTTCCTCAAAAAACTCTGACTGGTTAGGCATGACCTACCACATACAAAGCCATGTTGACTATCCTTAATCAATCCCCATATATCCAAATCTGATCCCTTAGAGCGGCTTCCAATAACTTACCTACTACTGATGTCAGCCTTACTGTACAATAATTTCCTGGCTTTCTTTTAGAGCCTTTCTTAAACAACAGTACATTAACTATTCTCCAATCCTCCAGCATCTCATCTGTTGCTAAGGATGTTTTAAATCTCCCTCCTAGCACACCTGCAATTTCTGCACTAGCTTTCCACAAGGTCTGAGGGAAACATACCTTGTCAGGCCCTGGGGATTTATCCACCTTAATTTGCCTCCAGACAGCAAACATCTCCTCCTCAGTGATCTGTATACAGTCCATACCTCACTGCTATTTTGCTTCACTTCTCGGTCTGTCTGCAAGAAAATACAGTTGCAAAAAATTCATTTAAGACTCCCCCATCTCTTTTGGCTCCACGAGTAGATGATCATTCAGATCTTCAAGAGAACCAACTTTGTCCCTTGCAATCCGTTTGCTCTTAGTATATTTGTAGAAACCCCTGGGATTCTCTTTCACATTGTCGGCTAGAGCAACCACATGCTTTCTTTTAGCCCTCCTGATTTCCTTCTTAAGTGTTCTCTTACATTTCTTACACTCAAGTACCTCATTTGTTCCTTCCTGCCTTTGCCTGCTATGTACCCCCTTCTTCCTAACCAGGGCCTTAATATCGCTTGAAAACCAAGGTTCCCTAAACCTGTTATCCTTGCCTTTTATTTTGACAGCAACATACAAACTCTGTACTCTCAAAATTTCACCTTTGAAGGCTTTCCACACATCAAGCATACCTTTGCCTGAAAACACTCTGCCCTAATCTAAACTTGCCAGATCCCTTTTGATACCATTAAAATTTGCCTCTGTCCAACTTGGAATCTCAATTCGAGGACCAGACCTATTCTTCGCCATAGTTATATTGAAACTAATGGCATTATGGTCATTAGATGCAAAGTGTTCCCTTGCACAAACTTTGGTCACCTGCCCTGTCTCATTCTCGAACAGTAGATCGAGTACAGGTTTCCCCCGTCATCCGAAGGTAGAGCGTTCCTATGAAACGGTTCGTAAGCCGGAAAGTCGTAAAGCGAAGAAGCAATTAGCATTTATTTACATGGGAAAAATTTGTGAGCATTCGCAGACCCAAAAATAACCTGCCAAGTAACACATAAAACCAAAAATGACAGTAACATATAGTAAAAGCAGGAATGATATGATAAATACATAGCCTATATAAAGTAGAAATACTTCTCTACAATCATTGCCTGCACTGTTCTCCGTAGTGAAAAATCTCACGCAAGCGCTCTTGGCAAAAACACGGCGCAAGCGTTCTCCAGTAACCTTTAAGCTATGAAGCTGCCAAATCATATCAAATAACACATAAAAATACACAGCCTATATAAATTAGAAATAATGTATAGTGTAGTATCACTTACGGGAATCAGGAAGACATCGAGCACACTGATGATGGTGTGTTAGGCTGAGTCGGACTTTGGGGTGGCGCAGTGGCCCCCACCTTCTGGGCCGCCGACCGATACTGATCCGCGAAGAATGCAGTGGTAGCCAGGACGAACCCACCACATCTTTAAGAAAAAAGCCGAAATAAACAAGCTAATTAGGGGCCGCCCGGCATGTAAATGTCGGTCCAGATCAGAGGCGACGCAATCGGCAATCCCTTCTGATCTGGGCCGACACCTAATTAATTAGCTTGTTTACTTTGGTTTTTGTTCTTAAAGATGCACTGGGTGTGTCCCGGCTACCACTGCATTCTCCGCGAATCAGTTATCTGTCCGCAGCCCTGAGGTTGGGGTGGTGGGACACTGGGGTGTCATCTCATTGATCAGGGCAGGCAGGTCAGATTTTTCTATCTCTGCCTGCCTTGATGTCGAAGGTCGAGGTTTGTCGTCTGCTGAAGGCTTGCTTGACTGCTAGCCTCGCGCATTTTTCTCTCATACAGTTCTTTGTAAGCACTCAAACCAACTTGCAAATATGCCCTAAACCGACGTACCCTTTCAAAATTAAAATCGTACTTTTCTGCAATCATTGCAGCAAAAATCTCACGCAGTTGCTTCACGTTCTGCTCCTGGACGACTTCACTTTCGGTCTGTTCACTACTACATTCGGTTTTGATTGTTATCCTTTCCTCTTCCAATTGCATCAGCTCTTCATCTATCAGTTCTTGGTCATGGGATGCCAGAACCTCTTCAACATCACTGGGAACACCTAAAAAAAAGAATTCTAACTACTGGAGGAATTCAATGGTTCAGGCAACATTTGCGGAGAGGAAATTGGGCAGTCAACACTTTGGTTTGAGATAGGGTCAGTCCAGATGAAGGGTCTTAACCCGAAATGCCAAATGTCCATTTTCACTCCACAGATGTTGCCTGACCACCAACTTTGTTGAGCTTCTTGTTGCTGTTCCAGATTCCAACATTTGTAGTGTTTTGTGCCTCTATGTTGGAGTACAAACAGGAGTAACATCCAATAGTTCAGATGATAGCTTAGAGGTTAACTTACCGCTATCAAGCACCAGTGACCTGGGTTCAATTCCATTGTTATTTGTAAAGAGTTTGTACAGTCCCCCTGTGACTAGTTCCATTTCCTCCAGGTGTCCTGGTTCACACCCACATTCTAAAGATCTACAAGTCAGTAAGTTAAGACCATTAAGATACAGGAAGAGAATTAGGCCATTTGGCTCATTGAGTGACATGGGCATAATTGGGCAGCCACAGGCTCATTGGGTCAGAAGGGCCTGTTACTGTGTGGGTCTCTAAATAAATAAAACCGGCCTGTCCAACACCATTGAAGATGATACATTGTTGGGTTTTATTGCATTTGATCAGTCAAATTCACAGAGATATACAGCACGGAGACAGATCCTTTGGACCACTGAGATAACACTAATAACCACTTATACATTAATCCTATTCTATTAACTCGCTCCCGATTCTACCATTCACCTACACAAGAGCAATTTGCATGATCAATTAGTCTACCAAACCACTTCTTAAGGATATTGGAAGAAACTGATGCACCAAGACGCAAACTACACAATCACAGGGAGAACGTGTCAATTTCACACAGACAACACTCGAGGTCAGTCATTGGCTCTGTAGACTACTAGCTGCACCTCAGTGCCACTACAAGTTCATATTATAAACAGAAACACATTAAAACTTTCAATATTTTTCTAATTTTAAAAAAAAGACAGTAAAGCTAAATGAGACCCAAAAGCTGCAATGAAAAGATAAAGGGGAAAAAAATTTTCACCGAATTATCCAATATCCGAGAGACAAAGTATACAGTAACAAAATGTATTTCTCCAAAATACGAGAGTACATCAATTTCAATCCCAATGCTGCCCTACTGAAATTGTAGTGGAATACAACCTTCTGCATTAACTTATTTCTTAGATTTCTGCAAATCAGTCTTCCTGAATGAAAAAATCATGTTGTAGAATTTGGCTTTTCCAAATTAGAAGAAATCAATTTATACAGTTCTAACACAGAGGCAGGTCACGCTGATACCAATAACCCTTGTTATGCAATATACAGTACACTTAAATAATAAACAAAATTCAAAATTTATGTCAAGGGAAAATAAAACTGAAACATTTCTGAAATCCAGTTCAGTTTGTTCAAATCGTGCATACATGCCTGTCCTTTCACTTCCCCAGCATGGCCCAAGATTTTTTATGGCAATTAACTACTTTTAAGTGCAGTTACTAGTCGATCTCCTTCTGTACAAGGACCCTCAGATAACAAATGAAAAATTAATAATAAGTCTATTTGATGGATAACCTTTGGATGGGGCATTATGTATTACCGACCAAGTTTTATGTGATCTTATGCAGCCACTCCACATCACAGGTGAGTCCTGAATTTAATCTTAACCAAACACACTGGAGCTGCAGCACATTAGTGCTGTACTGCAGGATCAACACAATGCTTAAATCAGGAGGATGAGATTCAATCCCACAATCATCCAATTAAACGAATATTGCACCACCCTCACTCATCTTCATCATTATAATCATTATAGTTGGGAAACGAACAAAACTAAAAGTATTGCAGGAACAGAACCTATGCTAAATACAGCCCAGTGAAAGGATGCAGTGTTAATAGATCTGAAATTTGCAAAACAAAAAAGGCAACACAGATATAAAATTAAATTGAATAGAGCTGCTACGAGGTTTTTTGACTTTTTGATTCTTTATCCTTCAGCTATGATCAACCCACAGTAGTAATAATAATTTTTGCTGGTCATAGAACTACTCTGCTGGCCTTAATTCATTTTTCTTTCTTTTTCAATCTTTTTATTAATTTCAAAATATAGAAACAAAACATAGCAATAATACAAATAGTAGGAGATATATTGTTACACTTAAAAAAAGTAATTGTAAAATCAAATAGTGTAAATTAACAAAGCTCCCAATCATGTAGAACTGACAACGGATAATACAAGTCAAAAAAAACTGAAAAAAAATCATAAAAGAAAAAAAAACCCCATCCCCAAAGAAAAACAAAATTAATCAACTAAACTAAAAGACTTGGGCAAAACTAACAAGTTAAAAATGGAAAAGAAGAAAACCTTAGTGTTGACGACTCCATTCCCCTCCAACAACAGTACAGAGAGATAAAACAAGTTTGGAAATGATCAAATTACATCAAATGAAAATGCTGAATGAATGGCCTCCAAGTTTTTTCAAATCTAATGAAAGGGTCATAAACTGCGCTTCTAATTTTCTCCAAATTCAAACACACCATAGTTTGTGAAAACCAATGAAATACCTTAGGAGGGTTAATCTCTTTCCAATTCAACAAAATGGACCTTCTAGCCATTAAAGTAAGAAATGCAATCATCCTTCGTGATGAAGAGGTTAAATTATTTAAGTCTATCATTGGTAGTCCAAAGATAGCAGTAATTTCCTCATATATTTGGCAGAATAAAAATCCTAGGTTAGGTAACAGGTATCTACAGAAATCTAAAAAGGAGGGGGGGGCTCGCCCTCCCGAATTTTAGATTCTATTACTGGGCAATTAATATTCGATATTTAAAATTTTGGTTACAAGATTTGGACGCATCTTTAAACCCTCATTGGGTAAATCTTGAATCTAATTCATTACAAGGGTTTTCCTTGGGTTCGGTTTTAGGAACTTTACTTTCTTTTACTTCTTTTAAATCATATAAACAAATGAACAACTCAATAGTTAAGCATACTTTACGTATATGGTTTCAATTCCGAAGATTTTTTGGGTTTAATCAATTTATTCTAGCAAGTCCCATTATATCAAATTTTCTTTTTCAACCTTCCACGATGGATCAAGCTTACTTTGATTGGAAAACCAAAGGTATAACATCTTTTCGCGATTTATTTTTGGATAATTGTTTTATGTCTTTTGATCAACTCTCTAATAAATATAACTTACCCATATCTCACTTTTTTAGATATCTACAGATTAGAAACATTTTAATTACTGTCTCTCCTAATTTTCCACACCCATATCCAATGGACACTTTGGAAAAAATCTTAGATTTACATCTCTCTCAGAAAAGTGTAGTAGCAATTATATATAATATAATTATGAATTTATGTCCTGATGCTTCTAATAAAATTAAAGCTGACTGGGAAAGAGAACTTGAGATTAATATACTGACTGAAAAATGGGAAAAAATTCTTCAGTTGGTGAATTCATCCTCTGTATGTGCTAAGCATAGGTTGATACAGTTTAAAGTAGTGCACAGGGCTTGTATGTCCAAAGATAAACTATCGCGTTATTACTCTCATATTAATCCAATATGTGACAGATGCCATTCTGAGATTGCCTCTTTAACCCACATGTTTTGGTCATGTCCCTTGTTGGAGAAATATTGGAAAGCTATTTTTGATATTATTTCAACGGTCCTAAATATAGACTTACAACCTTAATTCATTTTTAATGTAAAATAAAATACAAAAATTTTGTGGAAGATTTTATAACAGTTATATGTACATAAATATGACAAAAATGAACTACAATATTCAAGGTAAATCAAGAAACTAAACTGGATAAAGTATTTAACTGGCTAGAGAAAGAGCACGTAAGAAAGTGCTATCAATGGTTAAAAACGTAAGCAGGTGACCTGAAAAATTATGTAGGAAGATTTGTTCATTCTGGCATTAATCTGGAAGGACTGGTGGTTATCCTTCAGCATCCACCAGTAATGGTAGCAGATTTCAGCCATTGGAATAATGCACCAAATGTTAGAGGAATAGGAAGAACTTGTTAAGGTACAAGAAATAAGTAATTCAGATATTTGGGAATGCTGGAAGGAGGAGCCCACCGTGACACCATCAGCAAATAGTTTAGAGGTTTGGTAGTAACATAAAATCTGCTGGAAGAACTCAGTGGGTCAAGCAGCAGTTGTGGGAGGAAAGAAATTGTCAGTGTTTTGGGCCAAAACCCTGCATCAGGATAGTGCAGGTTTGATAGTGGGGTGTCTTGAAACCCAGTGGCAAGTCTCTGAACTAATCTGGAAGCACTGAAATGCTAAAGCAACATGGTGCAGCAGAATTAGGGAGGTTCCTCACATTAAGAGTGGTTAAAGATGCCAATAAAGAGAAAGCAGTGCCTAGCAAATGGGTACTAGGCAAAGTCTGGAAAACAAAAATGAAGTGGAGCCAGAACTTGAAACTATCTCCCTTTTCTCTTAGTAGCCCAGGTGTATCATTACCTTTCCTTTACGCTGCAAACCAAATAGTAACTTGAAAAGTGTTGGTGTAGAGAGCTGACAGTGTAAATGTTTGTTACCATGTGAAGTAATGGGCCTTTGATAGCAGCTGGCAACACTAAGGGAAAAAGTAAATTACTATTTACTTTTAATGTGCTTTCCAAATATCCTTGTACAAAATGTATTTATCAACTTCATTGCCAAACTAAATAAAAATAACTAAGGTCAGTTGGGAGGTGGGGTGGAAGAGATAGTGAGCAACACAGCTAGAAAAGGCTGAGTGACTAAAGAGGAAGGGCTGCATAGCTAGTAGACATGAAATCACTTTAGGAAGCCTAATACCTACAAAAATGTTGAATGTTAGAAAGAACAATGAAACTGAGCAGCATTCACCCACTGTAGGAAACTGGCCCAATCGAAGTGGGGGAAGAGGGGTTTGGTGTGGCAAGTTTCCCAGTTAGGTTTTTAAAAATTGCAGGAGTTTAAGAAAAAGAGGAAGTTACTAATTCAATAGTAACAGCTCTTTAAGTGCTTCTTTAAAAATCTATTAAGTGAAGTAATTTAATAAACAAAACTACGACAAAGTGATTCAGACCCATGGAATTCACATCCTCTGTCACTTGGGAACTCCAGGATGTTTCTCACATCCTCGACAACTACAGGTGCAGGAAGTTATTATCAGCAGAAGAGCTCAATCACTATGGTTGCCACTCACTCTGCATCGCAAGAAAGTGAAGGCAAAAAAAGAATAGGTGATTGCCATTCAGACAAAAGTAAACAATCAGGTAGTGCACGGGAACTGACTTAATTAGTACAGAGTATTCAGGAAAGAAAAGGAAGAAAGGGAGAAGAGTGGCAGTAATGATTAGGGAAAATATTGTCTCTCCAGCACTACAATATTCTGAAACATTCAAGGTACAATTACACTAACCAAATTATTCTATAGGCTGCCAACTAACAGTAAGGATACTGAGGAGCAAATCCACATGGAAATTACAAATGTAGGGGGGAAAAAAACAAAGATCCTGGGGTTTTTAAACTACATAAATATAGACTGGAATAGCAAAGGAGCAAAGAGCTGGGAGGAATTTCTGAATTCCCCAGGACAGCTGATTTAATCAGCATGTTTTTGGCCCAACTAGAAAGTCATTGCTGGACTCGGTTCTGGGAAATGAACAAAGCCAAATGCGCAGGTTATCAATGGGGGACATACAGGAGACAACAAAAATACCAGGTTTAGCTCAGCAATGCAAAAAGGATATGGAACACTCCCAGGTAAGAATATTCAAAGGACCATTGAAACCAGATTGAATCAGATCTACCCTGGCTTAGTTGGATGGTTGTCAAAACTGTAATTGGGAGGGAAGCTTTTATGGCGGAGATGTTTCAGCTGCAGTCTAGGCTAATTCTCTTGCCTAGGGAAATTAGAGTCAGAACTCTCCAAATTACCAAGAGAGTAAGTAGAAGAGGTAAAAGAAATATTACGAATATCAGGCTATTAAAACAGCCAGTTTCAGGGGTTTTGATGTTTTAGAAGAATCAGGGAGAAGGGAAAAGATGAATATCAAGGCTGTACTCAGAAGGGACATAACAGAGAACTCATCCACTGAGGCTATATGGATAGAATTCAAAAATAAGAAGGGTACAATCACTCTTGTGATTATACTATAAATCCCCCAATAACCACCTGGACATTGAGGAATAAAATGAAGTCAGGTTAGGAAAAAGTGCAAAAACAAACAGCATTGTCGTGGTGGGTGATTTCAGCTTCCCTAATATAAGCCCGGACCTTCTTGGTACAAAAGGGTTAGACAAGGTAAAAGAGTCATACTGGACCTTATACTGGGAAATGAGACTGCCAGGTGTCTTTTCAATGGGAGAACGTTTAGGAAATTGTAATCACAAGGCCTGAAGTTTTAAGAGAACATTCAAAGTGGACCTGGGTGAGTATCTGAAAGAATTTGGTAGGTTATAGAATGAGGACAGGTAGTGGAACTGTAACCACACTGTTCTTCCATGGAAGCAGCACAGACCTACAGAGCAAATGAACTCTGTAACCATTCTGTGGGCGCAGGGATGAAAAAAAAAGATGTCAGGTGTTGTCCAAGTGCATCAACATGATGGCTTATTTTCTCATGTAGTAGTTTAAAACACAAATATTGTTAATACCATCTTAGTAAAAGTTCAGCAACAACAATGCTTTATAGGCAACATTTGCATCTTATATAGGCCAAAAACTTAACAACAAATTAGTAATATAGAAACCCCAAATAACTTACCTTATTCCTATAAGGAAAGAAATCAACATGGAGCAGATAGGATCTGCTATCATTAGGCCATAGTTCTGCATCAGAAGGGCAGATATTATAACACCTATACTGCCAAGAGTGTCTGCTACAATATGCAGAAAGACGCCTATAATGACAAGAGTGGAAGAAATTCTTATGTTTTCATGAAATATCAGTTTTGATTTATATATTAAAAAATTCACTGAGTTTCTTCTATATTTAGAGAAGGACCAACTGGTTTAAAAAAAACATTTTAGATTACTTACGATCTTTTTGGCTAAAGGTATAATGAAGAATCTGCGACAACTTTATACAAAATGAAGTGGCACCCTAGCATTTCACAGCACCAGTGACCTGGTTTCAATTGTGCCGCTGTCTGTAAGGAGTTTGTACGTTCTCCCTGTGACCGCGTGGGTTTCCTCCAGCGCTGTGGTTTCCTCCCACATTCCAAAGCAGTATGGGTTAGGAAGGTTTAGTAAGTTGTGGGCAGGCTTTTGGAACTGGAAGCACAGCAACATTTGAGGGCTGTCCCCAGCACATCCTCGACTGCGATGGTCACTGACACAAACGACAGATTCCATTGTATGTTTTCACGTACATGTGAAAAATAGAGCTCATCTTATAATTCACAAACCTTCTAAAATCTGCCTATTGGACCCTTTTGCTTGAAGTGTATCACACTGATGGTCTTCTGTACAGAAAAAAAAACACAGAACTTATAATTGTAAAATCTGTAACATACATTGAAAGAAAATTGCTAATGAGCTGCTGCAGTTACATAATTTAAGAGTTCTAGATGTCACCAAAACTGATAAATATCAGTAAACTTCACCTGGTCAATAGCTTCCTAAGATAATGGTTAACAGGAATGTCAGTAATTAGATAATTCAACAAACCAAGTGATTGTGAGTTTATGAGGGGGTGTGGGGGCAGGGGGAAAGATGAGTGCAAGAGACAGGCAATCAGCACTGCCCATAACTGATCACATAGCCAGCATAAGCAAATAATGAATTCAACAGTGAAAAGGGCAAAATATTAGGCTGAAGATGTACCTCAAAAGGTAATGATCCCAATTCACTCTGTTGATATTTCACCATGATACAGATACAAATTGAATTACTTTTCCACGTAGTATGAAACCTCTAACTTGACCAAAGCGCCACCAACAGGAAAGCTAAGCACTAGGTTGCTGCTGCAGCTTTTGTGTAATAAACTGGCAAGCAACTCATAGTTGCATCCAAGTTGAGACGCTTTATTCCTTGAGTTTAAAGAGCTGTACAGAATAGAACTGCATGTTTCATTTACGCATCTTTCTCTCAAATTAAAAATAAAGAATGAGAAGAATGATTGATCTAACTTTCAAACTTGCACAAAATTACTATTTAAAATATGCTTGAAATCACTGTCTACAAATCACATACTACTTGGCTCTTCCAACAAAATATTCCAAATATAGTACTTGAAATACAATTACTTCCATTTCTGCTTAAGGCACTAAGTTATGATTAGCTCACATCACCCACCTTACCAATACCTCAGTCAAACTGCATTGCTTACATATAACTAGGCTTTCAATGCTAATAGTTTGATATCGATTCACATTTCGTAAACTCATTCAGTGGCCTGCAAAAAATGAAAATCTAAGCCACTTTGACATTTGCACCTCATGGACTGCATTACCATTTCACTAAGCTCACGATCCTCTCAAACACACGGAAAGCTCAAATGTGCCAATGTCCTTCACTGGGCTTTTGCAAACAGTGTTTGATGACACCTTGTGGAGTACGGCATCAGAGCACAAAATGCAGCAGTTCCCCAACACTCATACAATGGATGCCAAACATTAGTTAATTTATCTAAATAATTATTTGTGTTTATTCAATTCTGTTTACAAAATTTTGCACAACATTGTTTAATTAATCATAAAATCTCAACCAAAATGCAGAGTTCAGGTACAATATCCTTCCTAACGCAGGAAAGAAACAGGTTTCAAGAAGAGTAAAATACAGATTTATTAGAATGTTGGCTTGTTTGGAGAAAAGTAAGTACAGATACACTGTATCATTATGCAGTAATTTACATAGCAGGATTATGCAGTAAAACTGAGCTCCAGGGACTCGAGCTTTAACTTGACCTTGAATACAGTCTCCCTGTGACAATGAGGTTTACTTCCAAGTACTCTGGTTTCCTCCTACTTCTAAAAGACATGCTGGTGGGTGAATACTAGCCCTCTAGCACAGGTGGGCAACAGGAAAATGATGGAGCTGATGGGCTGCAAAATAATAGATTTTAGGGAAATAACTGGAGGAATGGGGATGAAAGGAGTGGGCTGAGAACTGGCACAGGTTGATGGGCCAGGGAGCACATTCCAGATCAAATGAAAAATATGAAAACATAGCAAAATTATATTACATTATGGAAGGGTGGGAGAGAGCACAGGAAAATAATTAAGATAAACATTTATTGCAAGGTTGTAAGAATAAGCTTAAGGAAGGGACAATATAATTCTTCAGATGATAGATAGCACTTTCAGGCTTCCTAGCTGAGATAGCAATATGTCAGCATTCAATATTAGACCAGATAGGTGGATTAAAGAAAAAGAGCTGAAGAGGCATCAAAATAACATAGATTATGATTCAGCTATTCATTCTTGGAGAGTTGAATCAAATCTTCCTGAGATTTCTGTATGACCTGTGAACATGTTAGTCAGTCATTGTCCTGAGGATGATGAAACAAAAGGAATAATTTGTTGGAATGAATTTTAGACAGTAATCACCTGATACTGGACATCTAACAAAGCAAGAACCCATATCAAGACATTTAATAATTTTTTATGAAGAGTCTAGTACAATACATAACTGGAGAAAAACTCAAACACAAAAATTAAGGAAACATACTGGCTTTCTATATTTTAGCCAAGGTAACTTTAGCTCCATGGAGAATTGAAAGAGATAACTCACCATGGCAGTGTTCCTGAGCGTGGGAATGTCCATGCCCATGGGAATGCCCATGCTCATGGGAATGTATAGATCGATGCTCATAATTATGGCTGTGACTGTGTCCACCATGACTATGTCCATGATTCAGCCCATGAATTCCTCCATTGAAGAGTGAATGACTATGGCCGTGACCTAATGCAACAAAAATGATGTTTACAGAAAAAAATAATGCACATCTTTGAATCTGATAAACAAACTTACACACAAATGTACAATGCCATCATTAACTGTTTTAAAATATGAAATGGGAATAGCATGCCATACTGCAGTGTCATTCAATAAGATATGCCCTCTTGACATTGCTACCATCAAGGAAATACAGGAGCCTAAAGACAGTCGCAATGTTTCAGGAACAGCCTCTTCCCCTCTGCCATCAGATTTCTGAATGAACAATGAACCCAGAAACACTACCTCATTAACTTTTACCACTCTTTTTGCATTTCCTATTTTAAAACATGACTCTGATAGCCACTGTGCATTTGTAACTACTGCCAATCTCAGATAGTCCAAAAGTCTATCGAGTAACATTGAATACTTTTGATAACTGAGCACCTGCCAAAAAATTAGCAAGATTCAGAAATCTATCAGTGAAAAAATTCAGAGAGAGAAATTAAGCAATATTCTAGCTTTCGCCCTCTGCTTATCCAAAAATAGCGTGGACCCTAGTCAAGAATGTTGACTCAATGAGATAGCCTCTCTTTTTTCTGAATTCCAGGGAATTATATGCCCATCCTAATCAAATACCTCTCCTCCTCCCCAAAGTCAGTCTGGTGAAACTTGAATACAGTTTCTAAGGTTAAATTTAAATACAGAAACCAAAACTGTACAAGTGCTCCAGGTATGGTATCATCAAACCCTGCATAATAACAGCAACATCTAGTCTTTCACTCCAATCACTTATCATGAAAGCCAAAATATCCTTTTGCCTAAATGTACAGATTAAACTTTGTAGTTTGGGTATCCGAAAAATAACAGCTTCTTCCCATTTAATAGCGTTTCTATTCGAATAGAAAAAGTACTTAACATTTCCCAACAATTTATTCTTTAGATAATACTACAATTTTAAATAAGAAATAAGCACTTTTTCTTAAAAAAAGGTAAATTACTTTTTCTGATCTGAAGTTATTTTGGGAACTGCGACTGTAACTCAAAATGGCTCAATGCTTAAATCTGAAAATTACTGTTTAGAATCCAGGGCATTAACTTAACAAAAGAGTTGTCAGTGGATTGAAGTGGAATGTCATTCATTGGGTGAAGGAAGTAGAATGTTATTTTTCTCTTTCAAGGTGCAGGGTGGAGGGACCTTTAATTAATTGTTGGTATAGAACTTCTCCTGGTAGATACGTATTGCTTCTCCTGTATTGCTGAGGTTAACAGCATGTTAAGTGTCAGATAGGAAGTGAAATGACAATGATGTAAAAAGAGCTTTGTCACTAGCCTAATTCATTTGAAAAGAAGTCAAGCAAGAGCTGCAGACATTATCTCTAATTAGCTAATTCTGATCATTTTTTCCTCACTCAGTGTGATGAATTAAGAAAAAAAATCAAACGCCTTTGTGAATCAGGACATACATTAGTGGTTAGAAACATTGCATCTAACAATAAAAAGCAGCTGTGGATGGAAAGTAATTTCCCATATCAATGTTTCACTGTCTAGCCTTTCCATGATATTGGTATTATTCTGCCTAACAATTCCAATAGTTCCAGGTTTATAGAACTGTTTGTTCCCTTACCACCGTCATGCGAATGTCCATGGCCACCATGTTTAAATACAAAAATGCCAACCAAATTCACCAGAAACCCAAGCACAGATACAGACAGCAACCGTTCATGATGCACTTCAGGGGGTTCCAAAGCTCTCTGAAAAATAATTGGAGATGAAAGAGAACTAAAGTTTGAAGCATCTTACAAGTAGAAGCAACATGGGAAATTGCACATCCCACCAAATGGTAATAACAGCTCCTGATCTCTAACACACTGCTACACAGGACTTAGTTTGGTGAATATAAAAAGCAGTCAAATATAAATGACCTTTTATTCTCCCCAAAAGTGAAGTCATTTTATATACTAAGATTTAAACTTCTTCAGGGTAAGCGTCCCTGGAAGAGACTTCGCAGTGTAGTAATCCAACCACAGACAAGAGAAAATCTGCAGATGCTAGAAATCTGAGCAACACACACAAAATGCTGGAGGAAATCAGCAGGCCAGGCAGCATCTATGGAAAAGACGGCATCTGTTGGTTTTCTCTTGCTTATGACTTTATACCACGAAGTAGCTGTCTTTTCCAGAGTTATTATGTCTTATTCTCCTGCAATTTAAAAATAAACCATACATTTTGTAGAATAATTTCCTAGTCATAATTACTTCTTTATATGGCAAAGATCTTAAACTTTCTGCTGGAATCATTTTATAACCAGGTTTTTGCCAATTATACAACGGAAGCCCCCAGATCACATGGAAACAAGATTACAGGTTGAACATCACATATCCGAAATGCAAAATCTGAAAGACTCCCAAAATCCGAAATTTTTTGAGCACTGACATGATGCCACAAATGGAAAATTCCAGAAGGTACAAGGGAGGGTCCCAGGCAACATGTAGGTTTTTGCACAGCACATATAGTTCTGATGAGTGACCTCACATACCCTGTGGTGGCCCTGTTGGAGCCAGTTAGTTTTCAACAGACATCATAGCCAGATCTTCATGCATTACTCACAGTGATTACCATGTGTTTTGTGCTTATTCTCTGCTCTATGTTGTGAAGCTATTGTTGAAAATGCCAAGGCCTGCAGTTACCTCCATGGGTAATAGTGAAAATAAACAGAGGAAACAGTTATATTTATCTATAATACAGAAAGTCAAATCATTGGAAAAACTTGACAGCGGTTTAACTATGAAGCATCTGACAGAGTATGGTGTTGGAACAACCTGAAGAAACAGAAGGACAAACTATTAAAAGTTCTATGCTGAAAGAAAAGAACAGAAGCTAATGAAAAATAGAAAAACACTGCGAAAGGCAAAAGATGAAGATTTTGATTGTGTATTCAAAAAGTGGATTCATGAACAGAGTGAACATATGCCTTTTAATGGTATGCTGATCACAAAACAAGCGAAGCTCTATTATCATGACAAACTGAAAACTGAAGGCAATTGTGAATATTCAGCAAGCTGGTTGCAGAAATTTAAGAAAAGGCAAGGCATTACAGTTTTAAATATTTGTGTTGATAAAGCATCTGTTGATCCCACAGCAGCAGTGAAATTCATTGATTAGTTTGCCAATATCTCTACTGATGAAAAGCAAACACACTGAACGGCTGCATCAGTATATATGTGTGATGAACAAGTGTAAGGCAAAGACTGCTTACTGGTAGCACATAAATTCAGAGTCAGAAGTGATGGTGATGCCAAACAGCCACTGACTGTCTACCCTGGGCAGTGATAGCTTACCTTTTTGATGGTTCAATGTACGCATTGTTTCATGCACAAATTATTAGAAGTATTATATAAAATTACCTTCAGGATATATGTACAAGCCGTATATGTAATGCAAAAGGAATCTGTGTTTAAACTTGGGTTTCATCCCCAAGGTATTCTCATTATATAGATTCAAATATTCCAAAATCTGAAAAAATCCAAAATACTTCTGGCCTTAAGCATTTCGAATAAAGGGTGCTCAATCTGTACCAACATTCAAAAAGACAAGGTCTTAAGCTACAGAAGAGATAATCAACACTTCTTTTATTAGTCAATTATTAAGCTATCAACAAGGCTTCACACCCGTATTTAAAGTGATATCTATTAGGAACAAAGTTAGTATTTCCAAAATGATACAGGACAGATCCACCACCCATCATGCACTAAATGGGAATAACAACCAACAACTACATCGTTAAATAAAACAGATGGGTTTCTAGCCTTTATAGCACAACATGCTGAAAAAACACAAGAATAGGGACAAAATGGACCAAAATCTATAGCAACCAGTAGTCTTGTCACTGGTGCAACTGTAGACGTAGTAATTACAAATCTGGCACATAATTCTGGGCATTATTTATCAATCTATTTTTAAATAGATTAATAAAGAAAAATTTTCAGGCGCGTTTTCTTTTAACAGAGATTTTGAGGTAACCTGAATGACATCATCAAGATTTCAAATAGTAAATTAAAAAATGGACATGAACAAGGTGGAAGCAAAAACAGAGCACTGATCAACAAATTAAAAATTAAATACAGGTGCAAGCACGGTAGCAGTCTGTTTTGGCATTCTTTAATCATACCTGCTTTGCATCCTAACTCCATCTATCCATCTTGATTCAATCATCGTTGCCTAACAAAAAAATCTTACTTTGAAACATTCAGCTGATAGTATTAATAGATTTTGGTAGAAGAGAGCACCAGATTTCCACAATTCTTTATATATAGTCCAATTGAATGGCTAAACACGAAATTTTAAGCTTGCATTCCCTTGCTGCGGATTTTCTGAGTTTCACCTCTGGTTTGCCTATCAATTGTAAATACCAGAATCAGGTCATGATTTAATATCTTACCTTGAAAAAAAAAATTGCCAAGCTGGTTCTCAATTTAACCATTAAGCCCAAAAATCATTCTGGGAATCTGTGCTACTCTTTCCAAATAACAAATCAAGCCTAATGCATATTGCTAGAACTGAATGCAAAACTACAAATGGCACCCACTCCCTTGTATTCCAATCACTTTGGGATAAAAAGCCAACATTCCAATAGCCCTTAATTACATTTTGTATATGCTCACTAGTCTATAACAGCTTCTGAATCTGACCTTTAATTGCTCTTCTACAGATACAAATTCCTTATCATTTAAGAAATATACCAGCCTTTGAGGTCAACAGTGGGGACCTCTCATTTTTCCTGCAATAAGTTACAAGACCAAAGACCAGAAGGAATGATGACTCCAGATACATCTCTGTAAATGGATACCTGTTTGAAAGATGGGAGCAAAGTATTGACCAAGAATGTGGCTGTTAGATCTGATACATGCAGGTAATCCAAACACCTCTCTCCACGTTACAACAAACTGAACTTTATTCATTTTATTTTATTTTATTTAGTATTAGAGTGCAGAGTAGGTCCTTTGAGTCATGCCGCCCCAGCAATCCTGCAACAAACCCTGACCTCATCACAGGGCAATTTACAAAGACCAATTAACCTATCCAGTACACCTTGGTACTGTGGGAGGATGTACAGAGACTCCTTGCAAAATGGTGATCTGAACTCTGAATTCCAGGACACCCCAAGCTGTAACAGCATTGCACAAGGTGCTTCAATACTGTGGCACCCATATAAACTTTATATTTCTCCAATGAAAAACATTTAAGTGAAAAGGAAAAAATGCAGCCAAATTTAAAAATGGCCACTTCTTTTGCCACTGTGGCAACATTGCCAGTTATTGAATTGTCCTCTCTTACTGTAATTACAGTTTTGAATAGTTGTTACAAGGATTGATTCCATGCATGTTATCCTTTACCCTTAATAAAGGAGGTTAAAAAGGTTACCCTCATACAAAATGAAACCACGCAACATAGGTGACAACCAGATTTCACTCCGAGATGAGCTCAATGCCTTTTATGCGTGCTTTGACCGTCAAAATATGGAGGCACCTTCACAAGTCTTCACAGTCCTCAATGACCCTGTGATTTCAGTCTGAGACTGACGTGAGAGCATCCTTCAGGAGGGTGAACCCACAGAAAGCATCCAGCGCAAATGAAGTACCTGGCCCATTACCAAAGACCTGTACTGATAAACAGGCTGGTATCTTTAACCTCTCGCTCTGGCAGTCTGAGGTACCCAACTACTTCAAGCAGGTTTCAATTATACCGGTACCCAAAAAGAAAGTGGTAACCTGCCTGAATGACTATTGTCCAGTAGACAATACATCCACCGTGTGAAGTGCTTTGAGAGGCTGGCAACGAAAGACATCAATTCCTGCCTGAGAAGCCAATTGGATCTGCTCCAATATGCTTACTGTCACAACAAGTCAACAGCAGATAACATTTCATTGGCTATTCACCCAACCCTGGAACATCTGGACAGTGAAGATGCAAACATCAAATGCTCTTCATTGATTATAGCTCAGCATTCAGTAGTATATTCCCCTCAAAACTAATCAATAAGCTTCAAGACTTAGGCCTCAATACCTCCTTGTGCAATTGGATCCTCTATCTCCTTACTTGCAAACCCAAGTCAATTCAGATTGGCAATATCTCCTCCACAATATCCATCAGCACAGCTGCACCAAAACGCTATGTGCTTAGCCCCCTGTTCTACTTGCTTACACTGATGATTATGAGCCTAAACATAGCTCCAATGCAACATTTACGTTAATTACACCACTGTTATTTGCCGAATCAAAGGAGATGACAAATCAGCATATACATTTGCAAGAAAAAGTTTGTGAACCCTTTGCAATTATCTGGTTTTCTACTCAAACTGTGGTCTGATCTTCATCTAAGTCACAATAATAACAAACACAATCTGCCTAAACTGGTAACACACAATCATACTTTTCATGTTTTTATTTAACACACTGTTTAATAATTCAACGTCCAGGCTGGAAAAAGTATGTGAACCCTTGCATGTAATAACTGGTGGAACCTTCTTTAGGAGCAATAACCTCCAGCTGTAGCTGCTGATCAGACTTGCATAATGGCAAAGAGGAATTTTAGACCATTCCTCCCTACAAAACTGTTTCAGTTCATTAATATTTCTCCGATACCTTGCGTGAACAGCCTTTTTCAGGTCATGCCAAAGCATCTCAATTAGGTTAAAGTCTGGACTCTGACTTGGCTATTCCAGAACATGAATTTTCTTCTTTTTAAAGTCATTCTTTTGTCGTTTTATTGTTGTGTCTCAGATCATTGCTGCATCACCCAACTTCTATTAAGGTTTAGGTGACGGACTGCTACTCTGACATTCTCCTGTAAAATGTCTTGATAACATTTTGAATTCGAATTCAAATTTATTGTTCCCTCAACAAGCTGTCCAGGCCCTGAGGCAGCAAAATGGCCCCAAACTGTGATGTTCCTTCCACCATGCTTCATAGTTAGGATGAGATTTTGGTGTTGGTAAGCAGTGCCCTTTTTCCTCCAAACATAGTGGTGTACATATCTGCCAAAAAGTTTATGTTTTGTCTCATCAGTCCACAGAAACATTGTGGAACATCCAGATGGCCTTTTGCAAACTTGAGATGTGCAGCAATGTTTTTTTTTTTGGCGAGCACTGGTTTCCTCCATGGTGTTCTCAGTGATCTTTCAGGGCGTCCACTCCTAGGGAAAGTAGCAAAAGTACTGTACTTCCTCCATTTGTAAACAATTTCTCCTACTGTGGACTGATGAACGCTCAGGTCTTTAGAAATGCTTTTGTAGCCTTTTCCAGCTTCATGCATCTCTACAATTTTTCTAAAGGTCCACTGAAAGTTGTGTTGATCAAGGCATGGTGCATATAAACAGAACTTTGAGAAGAGCAGGCTCTGTCAGTAACCTGACTTTGTGTGCTTTTTTTAAAAATAGGGCAGGGCACCTCTACAACCCACACCTCCATTTTCATCTCATTGAATGGAACAGCTGACTCCAAATAGCTTTTGTAAAGGCATTACCCCAGAGGTTCACATACTTTTTTTGACTGTGATTGTTTAAATGGTTTACTCAGTATTGATGAGTAGTACAATAGTTTGTGTGTTATTAGTTTAGGCAGATTGTTTGTCTAGTACTTTGTCATAGTAAATTGTCTGTCACAAGTTGACACCAATCCCCATCTTCGGGATAAGGTAGAGCTAAACTTTGGTTTTTGCTTGATTATTATTCATACCAAGATCTGCTGGTAGCATGATTAGATTTGACAAAGGTAACTCCATCAATTAAGTAGCTCACCCACTGAAAATTAACTATCACAGGGAGGGCTTCCGGTTATGGCGCGGTACTGAGCAGACGTGTCAGAGCTCTTCCGAAAAGTTTTGAAATTACGCAATCAAACAACCTCGAATTACCTGAACAGCTCCGGTTTGTCTGATTGGAAATTGAGTGATAGCCTAAATGCCACTGAAATCAACAAAGCAGACGCAAAAGTCTTCAAAGTTGGACCCCACCTATAGGCATGCAGTGCAAGCTAACGACAATGCTGGTGAAGAAAAGGCAACAGATGCTAGCACGGCAGCGGGCCCAAACCAAATCCTAAACATCATTCAAATAATGCAAGATGATTTTGTGTCGAGATTTGATGGGCTACTAAACACCATACAAGGAGTACAAGCTGATCTGAAAGCTGTCACAGTGCGCATTACAGAAGCCGAAGATAGAATTAGCACTAATCAAGATGATATCACCCCTCTGCATAATCAGAACACAACCATGAAAGCAGCTATGGAGGTGTTAGTGTTTAAAGTGGACGACTTGGAAAACCGTAGCCGCTGTTCCAACCTTCGCCTGGTGGGACTTCCAGAGAAGACGGAAGGGGCTGATATGGTCTATTTTTGGAAAAATGGATCCCCAAGGTGCTTGGTGCGGAAAACTTCCCTGGGCCCCTGCTGATTAAGAGAGCGCACAGAATTGGCAAGGCTAACGAAGTTGAAGCATAGTCCGCTAAGCGACCCAGGGTAGTGATAATGAAGTTCTTAAACTATGTGGACAAGACCCGGGTTATGAAGGCTGCCAGGCTGAAAGAACTTGTACTTCTCAACAATCACAGAATCATGCTTTTCCCCCGACGTCTCTGCCGAACTCCTCAGGTGAAGGAAAATTTTTGATCCAATGAAGAAAGAGTTAGCCTCTCTCTCCATCCTAGACCTACAGTACGGGATAATTCACCCTGCTAAACTGCTGGTGACCTACAAAAGAAAACGCCACACCTTTGACAGTGCATCAGCAGCGGAGAAATTTGTGCAGGAGCTGAAGGACTACAACTTGGAGGCTGCGGGCAAGTAAGACAGTACAGCAGTTTTTTTTAAACTTTTGCTTGAATAGGTATGTTCATAGTGCCTAAGGGACATAAATGAACGCTAACAAACGTTAGCGGTGTGTTACCCACTGCACTGTTTATGCTAATGAATTTGCATCGGTTTTCGTTATCTTCAGTGGCACTGTAACTACGACCAGGTTAAATTTGATAAAGACTCTTGGTATAATTTGGCTGTAATATTCTCTACTACTGATAACATTGGGGCTGTGTTCTGGCTGTTGGCTATGCTGTTCCTCACCATGACGACGGCGTGGCAGGACCAGTTAAACTCCATAATTAGTCCCTCTTTCGGGGCTGTCAGGAGGTGTTCATCGTGGGGGGGGTGGGTGGGTGTATATCAGTTTGGGAAGTACACTTAGTTATGTTTACAATGATCTAGTTACTATTTACTGGGTTTTACTCATCTTTTTTGTTACGTTGTAATCTCAGATAGCAGTCATTCTAAATCAATTCATCTCAACATGATTGAAGTTATAACTAATAGCCCCTGCCCTGCGAACTTCAGTTTACCTCTTGGAATGTAAGAGGGTTAAATAAACTTGTCAAGTTAAAGCAAGTCATGAGTAGGATAACAGAGTTAAAAGCTAAAATCATTTTTTCTGCAGGAGACCCATTTAACCCACGAAGATATAGTTAGAGTAAGGAGGAGATGGCCGGGACTGGCTTTTTCCAGCTTCTTTTAGCTTACACTCACGGGGGGTAATTACCCTTATACATAAATTGGTGCCTTTTCACCTTGTTAATGTTACTGAAGACCAATCCAGCAGATACCTTATTATTCAATGCGAAATTTTCTCAATCAGGTTTAATTTGGTCAATGTGTTATGGGACAAATGACGACAATCCAGCTTTTTTCAGACATCTGTTTTTATCAGTAGCTGCTCTGCCAGGCCATCTTATTGTAGGTGGCAATTTTAATTGTGCACTCCAACCTGAACTAGACAGATCTAGTGGGATAGATACCTCTCACCATCAGACAAGAAAAGAGTTATTGCAATACACTAAAGACTTTAATTTAGTTGATGAGTGGAGAAGTAAGCACCCAGATAAACTAACTTTTTCCTGCTATTCTAGCACTTGCCAGACCTTTTCCAGAATTGATTATTACTTACTTTCAGCTGCTTTAAAATCCACAATTATAAGCTGCTGGTACGATAGCATAATAATTTCAGATCACGCCCCAGTTTCATTTATTTTGAACCTGCCTAATGCTTTACATTACTCCCCAAGGTGGCGGCTTCAGATGACTGGGCTGGGGGATTCCGAATTTATAGAGTTTATTGGAGAACAGATAGACTGCTACTTTGGAAATAATACCGAGCAGACATCTGCTGCTATAAGGTGGGAAGCCATTAAAGCCTTTCTAAGAGGTCAGATGATTAGCTTTACCAGCTTTAAACATAAATCTTTTAGATTTGAAATAGAACAGCTTGAAAGAATAATAAAAGAGACTGAATCTGAAATATTTCAAAATCCCTCTCAGCAGCTATTTGCAGAACTTAACCAACCGAGAGCCAAATATAATGTATTGTCCATTAATAAGGCAACAAAAAGTTTGATGAGACTGAAGCAATCCTATTTTGAGCAGGGTGAAAAGGCAAGTAAACTCTTGGCCTGGTGCATCAAACAGAAAGGGCAATAAACTCTATACAATCAGATGAGGGGGTGACAACTGCTGACCCAAAAGAAATAAACAATATCTTTTTGAGATTTTATCAAAATCTGTATAATTCAGAATATTCAGATTCAGCTCCACAAATACAAAAGGAATTTCTCGACTTGTTCGAATTACAGCCCTGGATGAAACGTACTTGACCTCGCTGGAGTTTAACTTAGAGGCTAAGAATTGTCTGAAGCTATAACATGAAGGGAGGAAAAACTCCTGGGCCCGATGGAATTCCAATTGAAATATATAAAATCTTTAAGACTAAATTAATACCACGTCTGCTTTATATGTATCAGGAGTCATTTGACACTGGATCCTCCACCCCCCCCGCCCCCCCCTTAATATGGCAGTAATTACACTACTGTTAAAACCTGGAAAACCACCGTCCATATGTGGATCTTATAGGCCAATCTCACTTCTGAACAATGATCTCAAAATTCTCTGTAAGGTATTAGCTAGGAGGCTGGAGCCACTCTTGCCAAAAATGGTCCACCCTGACGAAAATGAATTTGTTAAGGGAAGGCAAGGCTTCCACAACATTTGAAGAGTGTTTAATATACTTTATGAAAAGGCTGGAAGCTCTGATAGCGTTATTCTGTCACTGGATGCCAAGAAAGCCTTTGACAGAGTGGAATGGCAATACCTATTTAAAGTTTTAGAAAGCTTTGGTATAGGGGAAAATTTCTAAGGTGGATACGACTTCTTTATTCTAACCCACAGGCTGAAATTTTAACTAATGGGCTCTTTTCGGCACCTTTAAAACTCCAACGGAGAACAAGACAGGGCTGTCCCCCATCTCCCCTCCTGTTTATCCCGGCCATTGAGCCACTTGCTATGGCAATTCGAAAACAGGCTAACATAGCAGGAATAACTATAGGAGATATAGAACATCGCATAGCCCTGTACGCAGATGACGTAATTTTGTTTTGCTCCAACTTGAAACAAACATTACTTGCCTTAATTGACCTGATAAGTACTTTTGGTACTTTTGCAGGCTATAAAATAAACAACAAATCTGCAATATTATTCGTGGATAAAGATGAGAGACTCAATCCCCCACTTCAAACTCCATTTACAGTGTCAGAACAGAGTTTTACTTATTTGGGTGTTAAAATTACTCCTCCTGTTGATAAAATTATCCCAACTAATTACAACCCTCTCACAGATTCAGTTATTCAACTTATAAACAGATGGAATAAATTGCCCATATCTTTGATTGGACGCATAAACATTCTAAAAATGTCAATTTTACCAAAGTTCCTGTACCTTTTCCAATCTATCCCACTTTCTCATCCATCATCTTTCTTTTATTTATTAAAGAAAATTTTTTTCTAATTTTATCTGGAATAATAGAGGTCCAAGACTCAGGCTTTCCCTGTTATATCTGCTGTATGATAGAGGCGGCTAACAGCTACCAAATCTTATATGGTATTTCTGGGTGGCCCAGACTAGAACAGGAATGTTTTATTTTGTTAAGGATCACTCCCCTACTTGGGTCTCAATGGAATCCCAGTCGATCAATATCCCTCTAGAACTATATATGTACTTAGCAGATAAGGGAAAAAAAACTGGTCAAACAAACTAAAGATCCTTTCTTAAAAAATACAGGTAACACACATCAAAGTTGCTGGTGAATGCAGCAGGCCAGGCAGCATCTCTAGGAAGAGGTACAGTCAACGTTTCAGGCCGAGACCCTTCGTCAGGACTAACTGAACCAAGAGTTAGTAAGAGATTTGAAAGTGGGAGGTGGAGGGGGAGATCCAAAATGATAGAAGGCGGCAGGAGGGGGAGGGATGGAGCCAACAGCTGGACAGGTGATTGGCAAAGGGGATATGAGAGGATCATGGGACAGGAGGTCTGGGGAGAAAGACGGGGGGGGGGGGAACCCAGAGGATGGGCAAGGGGTATAGTGAGAGGGACAGAGGGGCAAGGGGTATAAAAATACCGTAATGGTTTGGTATGATGCTCTTGCATATTTGGGAGACATCACAGTTATCCCAGATTACTCCTATCTTTGGTAATGATAGCTTCCGGCCCGGCAGAGCAGACCCCAGTTTTAAAACTTGGTCGACCCAAAGCATAGCTAAGTTGCCTGATCTTTATAATGGCAATACATTTATGCCTGAAGAACTCAAGGCCACATATGGAATTCCAACAAAACTCTTTTTTTTAAAATACCTTCAGTTGCGAAGTTTTATTATGTCCAGGCAAGGTTACAGATTGAAGCTCCCTCCTTTATCTACTCTAGAAGACATCACTCTGCAATTATCTGAAGCTAGGGGACATGTGTCTGTATTACACAATTTGTTTGCAAATAAATGCAAAGAGTCATCAAACAACATACAAGCATGGAGAAATGATTTGCATGAGAATCTGTCAGAAAAAAAAGTTGTCAGAAGCTTGTTCCTTAGTTCAAACTCAATCAGTGAACACTCACTTGGAAAAGAGGTGCCCCTTGATCCTAAATTATGTATTCTGAATATTTATCCAAAGGATTTTGTAACCTCCAAAAATGTAAGGTCTCTGCTTAATATTTGTTTTTGGAAGCCAAACACTGCATAGCCTATTCATGGAAGAAACCAACAACCGGTGGACTCTCACAATGGCTGAAAGGAATGACTTCTTATCTTGCTCTAGAAAAGATAAGCTACATCACAAAAAACAAACTTGGCAAATTTCAGGAAATTTGGGACATTTTCTACAAGTTTCTGGAGAACAATATTCAGGATGATGAAAGTAACGAACTGAATTGACTGCCTTTTTTTTAAAAATGGCAGAGTGTTTGCTTTTTTGTGTGTTTTTTTATTTCTTATGTATTTTATTTTTTTCCTTTTTAACTTTGTTGTACTTTCAAACTTATGGATGATCTAATGTGTTTTCTTTTCATTCTGTAACAGCAATAAAGAGATGTGTTTTAAAAAAACTATCACAGGGAGTAGATAGTTCATTAGAAATACAAAGTTCTCAGGATAGGGCAAGAAGAAGTGAAAATGGGAGACACTACTGGAGATAACGCAAGGCATAAATTTGCCAACAACAACAATTGGATTAGTGGTTTGTAAAGGCTCTTGATATTTTACTGCACACTATTCTCACAGCACTGAACACAGTATAATTAACCAATTCTCTATGATTGCCTACCATCAAAGTCTGGTCTTGAAAAGAAAGATTTGCTGAGGTGGTAATGGTGCAGAAAACACTAGCAATAGAAAGTTACTGGAGGAGAGTTGGTAGAAGAACTGGAACAAACAGAAATAATTGCAAATTCAGAGGCATCTACCAAGAAGGTGGACATCTCAAACTCTTTACAAAGTGGCAGAGGTATGTGCTGTTAATATCTGCCTCATATTCCAGGTTTCTAATGTACAGTATAATTTTGTGCAAAACTGCCATCATTGAATATATCCAACCGCTTGCATAAGCTATTGAGTCACTTGAACAGAAATGTTGACAACAATTTCAGCTTGTAGTCTTCTGCTGAAGTCTGAAAATAACCCTTTTAAGTCCAAAAGTCTAGACATAATCCATATAATCAAACTTATATCTTTATGTCATGTACACCCCTAAAAATCCATCCT
The DNA here is from genome assembly GCF_030028105.1 of Mobula birostris. NCBI lineage: Eukaryota > Metazoa > Chordata > Chondrichthyes > Myliobatiformes > Myliobatidae > Mobula > Mobula birostris. The sequence continues at coordinate 72,388,756 of NC_092381.1, forward strand.
CTCTTTAGAGCAGGGTTTCCCAACCTGTGTCCATAGACCCCTTGCTTTAGAGGTAATAGCAAATGACAATGCAACATTGTTTCATAAATCTAGGCAAAAAGAACAGTCAACATGCAAAGAATTGCAGATTGCAAATAAAACCAAAAAAATTTTAGAAATATCCTCTGATTACAGTTAAAATTTGACTGCCAATTATCCCTTGCAAGGCCCAAAAGGAATCAACTGAGAGCAAAATTCTGCAGCTCTAACATAACCATATTTTCGCTAACCAACCTCTATTCCTTCTGAAAAAATGAAGAAGGCTGTGAAGATCAGAAACAATCCATTCACAAATCCAGCCAAAACTTCTGCACGGACATATCTGCCAAAGGAAACAAAATACACACAGTGTAACACCTTGTACCTCTTGACCAGGAGTGTGAAATGTTTCATTTTTTCAAAAGTTGGTTAAGAAGGTTGGTACAAATAATAGCATAATCAAGACAAACCAAATGCTGGTCTGGGAATTCCCTATTTGGTAACTTTCCCTGCCCCATGTCGTCTAGACATTTGCATTGTCATGTTCAATACAGTAAAGACTTAAAGTTGCATTTTAATCTCTTTATAATTCATTTTGTCTTCAAAATTTAAGCATTTCTTGATCCAAGATCTGAATACGTTACATCAGCAAAAGAAATAAATAATGGCATTACTATGAAACCCAAGTTAAGATGTAAGAAAATTCAAAGAATTTAAGGGTCTCTCTCATGGTTCATCTTATGATGCCCATAAGCTATCAGTATTCAGCTGACTTGGTTTCACATAAAGGAACTTTTGTCAGTAACGTTAAGGTATTTGCAATTCTGGACAAGTATCCATTAACTGGGTGACTGACAGGAGAGGGAAGGGGAATAGACAGAATGAGCAGAGCACCCCTGTGACTGTTCCCATCAATAATAAGTATACCGTTTGGATACTGTTGGTGGGGACAACCTATCAGGGACAATTTGCAGTGGTTGCGTCTCTGGCAGCAAGACTGGAACCTCAGCTCAGAAGGGAAGGCAGGAAAAGAGGAGAACAGTAGTGATAGGGGATTTGATAGTTAGGGGGACAGATATGAGGTTCTGTGGAAGAGATCGAGAATCCCAGATGGTCTGTTGCCTCCCTGGAGTCAGGGTCCGCGATATCTCGGATCGAGTTCTCAGTAGTCTCAAGAGGGAGGGCAAGCAGCCAGGTGTTGTTGTCCACGTAGGGACCAATGATATGGATAGGAAGGAGGAGGTCCTGAAAAGAGAATTTAGGGAGTTAGGTGCAAAGCTGAAGGACAGGACCTCCAGGGTTGCAATCTCAGGATTGCTACCTGTGCCACGTGCTAGTGAGGCTAGAAATAGGAAGATAATGCAGCTAAATATGGTGGCTAAGGAGTTGGTGCAGGAGGGAGGGCTTCATGTTTCTGGACAATTGGGCCTTGTTCTAGGGAAGATGGGACCTGTTCCAACGGGATGGGTTGCACCTGAACTGGAGGGGGACTAATATCCTTGTGAGAAGGTTTGCTAGTGCTGCTCCGGGGGGAATTTAAACTAGATTTGCAGGGGGAGGGGAACCAGAGTGTTAGAGCAGATAGTGAGGTGGAGGAGGATAAAGGTCATGTGAGAACTGCAAGTATAGTGCATGGAGTAAAGCCAGATCTAACATATAAAGAGGCTTTGAAGAAAGAGAAACAGAATAAAGGGTGTAAAGGTAGTAAGGTACAAGGGCTAACGTGCGTGTAGTTCAATGCAAGAAGCATCAGGAACAAAGGTGATGAACCAAGAGCTTGGATACATACATGGAATTATGATGTAGTGGCCGTACAGAGACCTGGCTGGCACCAGGGCAGGAATGTATTCTCAGTATTCCTGGATTTCAGTGCTTTAAAAGGGATGGGGGGGGAGGGGAGGAGGGGTGGCATTACTGGTCAGGGATACTATTACAGCTACAGAAAGGGTGGGTAATGTAGCAGGATCCTCTTTTGAGTCAGTAAGGGTAGAAGTCAGAAATAGGGAGGGAGCAGTTGTTACTCTATTGGGAGTATTCTATAGGCCCCCTGGTAGCAGAAGAGATACCAAGGAGCAGATTGGGAGGCAGCTTAGGGAACAGTGCAAAAATAACAGGGTTGTTATCATGGGTGACTTTAACTTCCCTAATATTGATTGGCACCTGATTCGTTCCAATGGTTTAGACGGGGCAGAGTTTGTTAAGCGTGTCCAGGACGGATTCTTGTCACAGTATGTTGACGGGCTGACTAGGTGGAATGCCATACTAGATCTAGTATTAGGTAACGAACCGGGTCAGGTCACAGATCTCTCAGTGGGTGTGCATCTGGGGGACAGTGACTACTGCTCCCTGGCCTTTAACATTATCATGGAAAAGGATAGAACCAGAGAGGGCAGGAAATTTTTTAATTGGGGAAGGGCAAATCATGAGGCTATAAGGCAAGAACTTACGGGTGTGAATTGGGATGATAGTTTTGCAGGGAAATGTACTATGGACATGTGGTCGATGCTTAGAGATCTCTTGCAGGATGTTAGGGATAAATTTGTCCCGGTGAGGAAGATAAAGAATGGTAGGGTGAAGGAACCATGGGTGACAAGTGAGGTGGAGAATCTAGTCAGGTGGAAGAAGGCAGCATACATGAGGTTTAGGAAGCAAGGATCAGATGGGTCTATTGAGGAATATAGGGTAGCAAGAAAGGAGCTTAAGAAGGGGCTGAGGAGAGCAAGAAGGGGGCATGAGAAGGCCTTGGCAAGTAGGGTAAAGGAAAACCCCAAGGCATTCTTTAATTATGTGAAGATCAAAAGGATGACAGGAGTGAAGATAGGACCAATTAGAGATAAAGATGGGAAGATGTGCCTGGAGGCTGTGGAAGTGAGCGAGGTCCTCAATGAATATTTCTCTTCGGTATTCACCAATGAGAGGGAACTTGATGATGGTGAGGACAATATGAGTGAGGTTGATGTTCTGGAGCATGTTGATAGTAAGGGAGAGGTGGTGTTGGAGTTGTTGAAATACATTAGGACGGATAAGTCCCCGGGGCCTGACAGAATATTCCCCAGGCTGCTCCACGAGGCGAGGGAAGAGATTGCTGAGCCTCTGGCTAGGATCTTTATGTCCTCGTTGTCCACGGGAATGGTACCGCAGATTGGAGGGAGGCAAATGTTGTCCCCTTGTTCAAAAAAGGTAGTAGGGATAGTCCGGGTAATTATAGACCAGTAAGCCTTACGCCTGTGGTGGGAAAGCTGTTGGAAAAGATTCTTAGAGATAGGATCTATTGGCACTTAGAGAATCATGGTCTGATCAGGGACAGTCAGCATGGCTTTGTGAAGAGCAGATCGTGTCTAACAAGCCTGATAGAGTTCTTTGAGGAGGTGACCAGGCATATAGATGAGGGTAGTGCAGTGGATGTGATCTACATGGATTTTAGTAAGGCATTTGACAAGGTTCCACACAGTAGGCTTATTCAGAAAGTCAGAAGGCATGAGATCCAGGGAAGTTTGGCCAGGTGGATTCAGAATTGGCTTGCCTGCAGAAGGCAGAGGGTGGTGGTGGAGGGAGTACATTCAGATTGGAGGATTGTGACTAGTGGTGTCCCACAAGGATCTGTTCTGGGACCTCTACTTTTCGTGATTTTTATTAACGACCTGGATATGGGGGTAGAAGGGTGGGTTGGCAAGTTTGCAGACGACACAAAGTTTGGTGGTGTTGTAGATAGTGTAGAGGATTGTCAAAGATTGCAAAGATTGATAGGATGCAGAAGTGGGCTGAGAAGTGGCAGACGGAGTTCAACCTGGAGAAGTGTGAGGTGGTACACTTTGGAAGGACAAACTCCAAGGCAGAGTACAAAGTAAATGGCAGGATACCTGGAAGTGTGGAGGAGCAAACAGATCTGGGGGTACATGTCCACAGATCCCTGAAAGTTGCCTCATAGGTAGATGGGGTAGTTAAGAAAGCTTATGGAGTGTTAGCTTTCATAAGTCGAGGGCTAGAGTCGTGGAGTAATGATGCAGCTCTATAAAACTCTGGTTAGGCCACACTTGGAGCACTGTGTCCAGTTCTGGTCGCCTCACTATAGGAAGGATGTGGAAGCACTGGAAAGGGTACAGAGGAGATTTACCAGGATGCTGCATGGTTTAAAGAGTATGCATTATGATCAGAGATTAAGGGAGTTAGGGCTTTACTCTTTGGAGAGAAGGCGGATGAGAGAAGACATGATAGAGGTATACAAGATATAAGAGGAATGGATAGAGTGGATAGCCAGCGTCTCTTCCCCAGGGCACCACTGCTCAATACAAGAGGACATGGCTTTAAGGTAAGGGGTGGGAAGTTCAAGGGGGATATTAGAGGAAGGATTTTTTACTCAGAGAGTGGTTGGTGCATGGAATGCACTGCCTGAGTCAGTGGTGGAGGCAGATACACTAGTGAAATTTAAGAGACTACTAGACAGGTATATAGAGGAATTTAAGGTGGGGGGTTATATGAGAGGCAGGGTTTAAAGGTCGGCACAACACTGTGGGCCAAAGGGCCTGTACTATGCTGTACTGTTCTATGTTCTATGTAACTTAAGAATATTACAGCAGAGGGTAACTTGTCCCTTTGAACTTGCTAAAAAATTGTTATTTTGTTAATCCACTTTAAATACATCTTTCCAGCAATATCCTTAGATTCTCTTAGTATACAAAGATAACTAACATTGATGTGGAATATATTCAATTGTTCATCATCCCAAACCCTAAGAGGCAAAGAATTCCAGTACCTTACTTAAAATAATTTCTCCATAGCTCAGTTCTAAATGACACCCCTTTTACTCAGGAACCAGCGATAACCTTAGAAAAGTCATGCAAGAGAAACATCTAACAAGCTTCTAACTAACAGACCAGATCATCCTTCAAACTTGAGGAATTTAGATAGAGTCTAGTGACTTTAAGTGTAACCCTCTTGGACAAGATATAATAGCCATTATATTTTTTTTCCCAAAATAAACACAAATTTGGCTGTAGTTCTCTTGCTCTAAAATTCCAGATCACCATTACTGAAGGAAGGAGACTGTCAGCTCCTCTAATAATTGGTTGCTGTACACCATCCCCCCCACCCCGCCCCCCCCCCCACATCATCTTTCTGAAATTCACATAAGAAGATACCTGGGTCTTCCTGGAGTTCTGATTTTCTATTTATTTCCCTGCCTAATTGGGTATCTTTACAGATTTCACACCATATCCCATATGCTTTTTACTTTGCCACTAAGTTAACAATCTAAAACCCTTATGAGGCCTTTTTAACACTGGCCACACATTTTATTACTCACCTAGCTACATAATCAGATTTTAGATAATTCACACCAACTCCTTGGTCATCAATATAGATGTAAGCAATACAAGATGTGTTCCTTGTGGTAAACACTATCTTTAGTTTGTCAATCAGAAAATAACCCATTTGTTCTATTTTCTGTCTATTAACCAGTTCTCTAACTATGCAAATATATTACCCTCAGCCATAAACACAATAATAACTGAGTTCTCTTAAGTTCTATGAAAATTGAAATCAGTATTACATCATTTTAGGCTGGAGGGAACTTATCAAGATTAAATGAACAATGTTCTAGCACTGAGTTATGAAAGAGTTCCGACAGTTGATGTTGAAATGGAGCTGTGATACCTACAACAGAAATAAAGAAAAAAGTTTACCCTTGAGCTTGTGGTGATTAAGGGGGAAGAACTTAGACCCTTCCAAGGGAATCAGACCAAACTCTTGTTTAGATGGTTTATTCCACTAGTGCAAGAAATGCCCTAAAAACTAATTATTTCAAATGAAGCTTTAAAAAAACCCCACAAGTGTTAATATTTGTGTACAGCTACATAATTAAATATCAAAGCACTCCTGTTCTTACCCGTAGGAAAAGGTATCATTTGACCTCCATCTGGAAATCACGGATGCTGCCAGTCCAGCCAGAAGAGCAGTGCAGTCGAAGAACATATGGAATGAGTCAGAAATGAGACCTAAACTAAAATACAACACACAAGCGTCACATTTGCAACAGAACTCCAGAAAATTTAATCTTTTGTCTTTTTTTTGTAACTGCCACTTTTACAGAATTGTAATTTCTCTCCATCAGCCAAGTCTGGAGTCTGAATTGCATGAGAGGTGCTACTGAATGCACTATTGATGTTTTTAATGCTGACACATATGACCCAAGAGACAGCATTAAGCACTTTGAGTCCATACTGGCTCCAAATTGAACAATCCCATAGAGTATAAGATGTACCAGCAGAATTAGACCACTTGGCCCATTATGACAGCTTTGCCATTCCATCAAGGCCAACTTACAATCTCAACCCCATTCTCCTCGTAACCTTTGACACCTTTACTAATCAAGAACCTATCAACCTCCACTTTAAATATACTCAATGAATTGCTCTCCAGAGCTGTCTGTGGCAATAAATTCCACACATTCACTAGCCTCCAGCCAAAGAGATTCATCCTCATAACTGTTCCATTCTGCCTCTCCTGATATCCTTGTTATTCTGCAGTTTATTCTTTCTCACAAACCAATCAAATCCCTAATGTGCTGCTTCATCAACAGTAAAACATTTGTTTTGTTTAAAATCAGACAATGGTTTAAAGTAGGTCTGGAAAACAATAACATACCATGCCAAATTTGCATTGTACATCTCTCTGACTGAAGTAGGGAGCTAAAGTGAAAGATAATAAACTGCAACAAGGGACAAGGAGGAATTATTGCACAGATGCTCAGAACAGTCACACTGCAGTGGAAAGCACAGAGTCTGAAGATCTGTTTGTAGGATTTTCCTTGTGAGTGTGTGACTTTTCTCTGGGTGCTCCAGTTTCCTCCAACAGTCCAAGGACATAGCAGTTAGTAGGTTAATGAGTCATTTTAAATTGTCCTGTGATTAGGCTATCCTGTTAAATAGGAGGGTTGCTGGATGGTGCAGCTCTTTGGGATGGAAGGTATATCTCTAATAAATAAACAAATGAATGACTGAATTTGGCAAATATCACTGTTGAAGAACCATATACCAGGGATTTATGAAAGACTGAGAGGAATGTCCCACAAACTGGCCCTGTTCAAGTGTACAATCTAATCGCGACTCAATGTCACTGCAGGATAAATATAATTTTTTAAAAATTACTTAAAAGATAGAGCGCAGAATAGACCTTACCAGACCTTCAAGTCACACCATCCAACAACACCCTATAACCCTGATTTAACCATAACCCCATCACAGGACAATTTACAATGACCAGTTAACCTACCTGGTAAGTCTTTGGACTGTGGGAGCAAACTGCAGCACCCAAGGACAACCCACTCTGAGTTACTGGGTATTGGAAGCGAGGTAAAATAAAGATCTGGCATTGAGGAAGAACTCAGTAATTACAGAATACACTTAATTTCTCAAATGACATGCAAACTGGTATAGGGGTTGGTGGACAATGAACATGCAGCTGAAGAGCAGGTGTAGCAAACAGGAATCTGAGGAAACATCTGTACTGATGGGATGGAATGAACATCCTACAGTAAAGGTAAACAGAGGCACAAAGAAGTTTAATGTTTTCAAGATCTGAACAGCCTAAGCATAAACAAGTAGGAGGCAATCATTGTTGAAGCATAAAAGTAGAATAATGATGGTACCATAACAGATGGGTTATGGAAGAGATTGTCAGAAAATGACTGACTTATATAGAGGAGGTGCAATTAAAAATTAGTTTAACTGTTCATGTTTAAATAGTGTTAATAGTAAAATAAGAGTTACTGGCAATCATGCATGGGGAGGAACCAGACTTAGCAATAACCAGTAAGGAATGGTTACTGAAACTGGTTGCAAGACATAACGTTTAGAAAACGTAGAGGGAAAAAAAAGGGGAGATGGAGTAATAACATGGATAAGAATAACGGCAATAAATCAAAAGTGGGTTTGAGCTTGGGAGGTGATGTGAGTCATTTAGGCGAAGAACTGAGGTGCACTTAGTAGACAGTCTGCACTGAAGCCACTGTGGTGGAAGGAATAATTGAAAAGGATGATGAATACTAACCAAGCAGGTTGCTGCATCTAAAATGGTGACTAGCTTGTTAAGTGTTGTTGGAACTGTACTCATCCAGCCAAGTGGTGTGCATTTCAAATGACTACTGACTTTTTAAAACTTGTACACAGAAGGCAGGCTTTATCAGAATCAGGTTTAATATCACTGGCATGTTGTGTTGTTTTGCAGCAGCAGTACATTGTAATACATAATAAAAACAATAAATTACAATTAAGTATATATATTTCTAAAAACATTAAATAAGTAGTGCAAAAAGAGGGAAAACTACTCAGGTAGTGTTCATGGTTCGTTGCCCATTCAGAAATCTTTAATGTGAGAGGAGATAAGTCAATCTCTGCAAGATGCCCTGACTGATCTGCTCTTGTATACATAATGTTTATGTGGCTGACCCAATGCTGTTTCTGATCAATAGTGATCAAAGATCATACACTGTAATGCCATTGATTGTCAAGGTGTAAGACCTTCTCTTGGAGGAATGGGGGAGGCAGAAGGGTGGTAGTAATTGTCTGGTACTACTGTGGCAAAAAAATGTTACTTCCACTTACGATCCATGCCAAAGTGTTGTCTAATACTTGCTGTATATCACAGACTGTGCAATCATCAGTGAGCATACACAATTCTGATGGAAGGAAAATCTATGATAAAGAAGTGAAAGAATGATGCCACAAGGAGCTGCTCCAATCAGGCAATGGGTCAAGATGACTGACCACCAACAACTATAACCATTTTCCTCATGCAGAAAGTGAACAGTTGCCCACAAGAGAACTTTAAGCAGCAAATTTTTCTGTTGATGGATAATGCACCTCCTCCACAATAATCTTTCACATCCAGAGATTAGTAAACGTTATCAAACGTATCATCCAATTTCACTCACACAAATAAATCCAGCGATTACATGCATGTAAACGGATTATTAATGTGAACTGCTTTTAAGAAAAGCATTTAACTGAGCAGAATTATTTGAAATTTTTTTTTGAAGAACAACATTAATCTTGAATGTCCAGAGTATTTAGTACAGCAAAACTAATAACTCAGATCAAGCCTTGGATCAAAATATTTTTGAAATGGTCTTAGTGGTAGAATGGAACCAAATTTCAGCAACAAGCTTAACAGAAATTGTGCAGCAACTAAATAGAGGTGAGAATGGTGGTGCATAAAATACTAAGGAGCAGGAAATTAAGTTGCTTTCTAATAATATCATATAATTTGTAAATGAAAAGACCAGAGAATTGAGCAAAAGTAAAAGAAAGGTCAATTCTATAACATCCTCTTCCTTCCATAGCTACCCATGTTAAGAAACAGCTGTATCATTTAATTCTAAACTATTTCAGTATAAGATTTATACATATAAAAAAATGGAAAAGGTTATATGTATGAAAAAAGTACATGATATTTGTGAATTCCTTATCCAAATAAAAATAAAATTAAAAAAAAAGATTTAATATCACTGGCATATGTTGTGAGATTTGTTAACTTTACAGCAGCAGCACAATCAAATACATGTTAAATAAATAGTTAAAAAACTTACTATACATACTTAAGTACATATATGTCTATTAGTTAAAAATAAGTAGTGATTTTGTCTTATTCATGGAAGCATTCCCCTCCATTATCCTCCATAACTAGGAATCAACGGTAATTCTCCTAACTTCCCATAGCCACCAAGCATTTTGTGGACAAGTGAAATAACAGGAAAGGAATAAGCTCCCACAGGCTTTCTGAGAGACCATCTTAACTGGTAATTTGATTATCAGAAGGTTTGTTTATCACACAATATTAATATTAAATGAATGAGAACAGAATTCTCGAGTAATGAATGTCAAATCCAAAAGAGTTCAGGTGGAAGCAGTCAACAAGGGCTAATTGGGTTGCAACAGCAACTACGGTTTAGAAGTTCCTTACTGATACAAGATATTTTAGTTGTCCAAAGGCCTTGAAAATCACTCCTTTTAAAGCAGAAAGGTCTTCGTTGATTTTGGTTATCACTTCTACTCAGCTTTTCATATTTTTACTCAGATGATTTTAGGCTCAAGCCCAATCCAGTCTAATACTAAAGAATCACCTCAAACTTGGACATTAAAACAATACCACAACCACTTTTAAGAGGATATAAACAGCTAAAGACAGTATTTAAAAGAATAATGCTAATATTTTTCTTTAATTATCAAAGAACCTTAATGCCTCATATGTTCTTTGAGAGCCCTTATTGAAAGCAAATAGCCTTCAACAATTACAACATTACGTATCAAAAGTATTTTTGGAAGTAAAATACTTAAAGTTCTTAGAGGTCATGAAAAGAGTCACAGAATTGCATATTTTTAATTTTCAAGAAGTACCAGGTTTATCAAAATTGATTTTACAAAGCTTTCAAGAGATTTGTTTTTGTTTTACTTTATTTAAACTAGGCATGGGTGTCAAGATTTATATTTGCTGCCGTTCAATAATTAAACGAGGATCTGTTGTGTGCTGACTCACTGAGATGTGCCTTACACACACTTCATTTGATACTATCATTCAACCCAAGGGCTTCTCAATTCCCCAGATAGACTGTATCCTTAGGCAAAAAAGGAGGTGGAGAGGACTTCTTAATCAACTCCTCATGATACACAGACATGAAGGTTCTGGCAAGCTCTTGCTCACCCAACTTGGAATATTCAAGGGCCCAAATACCCTGAACCAATCATATACAACCATGAAAGATGCTTACTGAACCATCCCTCATCCCCACATTAGTGAAGCAGACCACCAGACTGTGTTCCTACTCTCTGCTGAAATGGGAGAATTCAGAATATAAAGTCACACAGTGCTAGCCTGAGGAAACAGATCAGATTCTAAATGAATACTTTGTGCCAATAAACTGGCCCGTGTTCAAAGACTCAGCTATCAGCCTAAATGAGCATGTCACTACTATCATCGACAAGTATTTTGACAACTGTGTACCAATTTGGGCAATCTGGGTGCTTCCAAACTGGAAACCATGGATGAACCTGTAGATCAAGACTTGACTTCTGAAGTCTAGGTCCACAGTATTCAAATCAGGTGACTCTAACCTTCATAAGAAATCAAGGTCTGACCCCCATAAAACTAGCAAAGATGCCAAGAGACAATACCAATGCAAAATCAAGTCTCAGTCTAACCATACCATTACAAACTATAACAAGGTTACAAAGTCAGACAGAATCACTCATCCCTTTCTGATAAACTTACTACATGCTACGCATGATTTGAACAGAACTGAATGAGTATGTCACCACCCACCCTGACAGTCTTCAGTGTACCTGAATCGACAGTCACCATCACAGACACAAGATCAGTCTTTCACAGAGTGAACATGCGGAAAACACTGAGCCTAGATGGCGCCCCTGGCTGTATCTTTACATCCTGTGCTGATCAGCAGACATGGGTATTTGCAGACATATCCCTGCTGCAGGCTGTGGTTCTATTTTGCTTTAAGACGACCACTATCATCCCGGGATCCAGGAAAAACACGATAACGTGCCTTAATTTTGACCTGATTTAATTTTGATTCAACTTTACTGTCATTGTGCCGAGTACAGATACAAAGCCAATTAAATGCAATTAGCATCTGACCAGAAGTGCAAAAGAATAGTATTATTTACAAAATAACTGCGAATAAAAAGTACTACAGAATACAAATATAAAAGTACTGAGACAGTCCAATATGGGTGCAATACTGCTTAACGCTGTGATGTGAGGTTCAGCAGAAGGGACCAAGAGAGATCCTCGGAAATGTGGACACCAAGGAATTTGAAGCTTGATACACGCTCCACTACAGCTTCGTTGATGCAGATGGGGACATGAATGTGGCTCCTAGCGTACCTGAAGTCCACAATAATCTCCTTGGTCTTCTGGGTGTTAAGGATCAGGTTGTTATCGGCACAACACGTGGCCAGGTGCTGAACCTCGTCCCTTTAGGGCGTCTTGTCATCCCCTCTGATCAGGCCAACCACCGTGGTGTCGTCTGCAAACTTGATTATGGAGTTAGAACTGTGTACAGGAATGCAGTCATAGGTGAAAAGGGAGTACAGAAGAGGGCTCAGCACACAGCCTTGAGGCACGCTGGTATTCAGGGTGAGAATGGAGGAGAAGAGGTCGTCTAACTTAACAGATTGGGGTCTGTTAGTCAGAAAGCCCAAGGTCCAATTGCGGAGGGATAAGCTGATACCAGTATTGAATGCTGAACTAAAGTCAATGAACAGCATTCTGACGTAACAGTTGTTGTATATTTAATACTTCAGTAATAAATATGAGTAATATAGCAAATACATTGTTTAATTAAACATTTTGTTGTTTACATATAACATGTAAGGAATTATGTAAAAGTATGTGAATGGCATAAGTCATTACACCACGTCATACTTAATGCCTCACTGAAGAGAAAATGAACTTATCCCAGTTTCCCATGTTTTACTTTCGATTAATTTCTGAAGTTACAAAACATCACAGTGGCAACAAGCAAGTTTTAAAAGGAACCCAAGATGACTGCCTACCTGTTGAAGCGCAGCAAAATATACAAATTTTTTAAAAAGCGCAGCATGTTTTTGTCCTTCAGAAGGGGGAACAGAAAGAAAATCCAGTTTAAAAAAATAGCAGAAAATGGATGAAATTCATGGTTCATAAACAGTGAGTACCAAGTAATAATAATCATATATTAAAGAAGCAGAAATGGCTGGCTGCATTGGAAGGATAGACACATTCAATTGTACAAAAGATAACTGGGTGATATATTAATGAATTGAGCAGTATTTTGAAGTCATGGAGATTTTGACATGCAGGTAGATTGGGAAAATCAAGTAGGTAATGAATCCCAAGAGAGTGAATTTGTTGAATGCCTACAAGACGGCTTTTTAAGAGAGGTTTGTCATTAAGTCTACCAGAGGATCAGCTATACTGGATTGGGTATTATGTAATGAACCAGAGGCAATTAGGGAGCTTGAGGTAAAGAAACTCTTAGGAGACAATGATCACAATATGATTTGAGTTCAACTTGAAATTTGATAGGGAGAAAGTAAAGTCTGAAGTAGCAGTATTTCAGTGGAGTAAAGGAAATAAGAGTTGGCCACAGTAAATTGGAAGGAGATGCTGGCAGGGACGACAGCACAGCAGGAATGGCATGAGTTTCTGGGAAAAATGGGGAAGGTCCAGGATAGATGCATTACAAAAACGAAGAAATACTCAAATGGCAAAACAGTACAACTGTGGTTGACAAGGGAAGTAAAGCTAATAAGTAAAGCAAAGGGGAGGGTATACAACAAAGCCAAAATCAGCAGGAAGAGAGGATTGGGAAACTTTTAAAAACCTATAGGGAACAAATAAAAGAATCATTAGGAGGGAAAATATGAAATATGAAAAGAAGCTAACAAACAATATCAAAATCAATAGGAAAAGCTTTTTCAAGTATATATAAGAAAAATTAAAAGAGATTAAAGTGGATATAGGAACTCTGAAAAAGGAGGCCAGAGAAATAATAACAGGGGTCAAGAAGATGGGAGATGAACTAAATGAGTATTTTGCAACAGCCTCACTGTGGAAGACACAAGCAATGTGCCAGGCATTGAAAGGTGTAAGGGAAGAGAAGTGAGTGCAGTTACTATTATAAGGGTTAAGGTGCTCAAAAAGCTGGAAGACCTAAAAGGCACACAAATCACCCAGAGCAGATGAATAGCACCATAGGGTTCTGAAAGAAGCAGCAGTAGATTTTGTGGAGGCATTAGTAATGATCTTTGGACTCTGGTATGGCTCCAGAGGACTGGAAAATTGTAAATGTCACTCCACTCTTTAAGAAAGGAGGAAGGCAGCAGAAAGGAATTTATAGACCAGTTAGCCTGACCTCAGTGGTTGGGAAAATGTAAAGAGTCAATTGTTAAGGATGATGGAGAACTTGGTGATACAGGTCAAGATAGGACAAAGTCAGCATGGCTTCCTTAAGGGAAAAACATGCATGACGAACATGTTGGAATTCTTTGAGGAGATTACAAGTACGATAGATAAAGGGGATGCAGTGGGTGTTATAAATTTGGACTTTCAGAAGGCCTTTGACAAGGTGCCACACCTGTGGCTGCTTACAAGTTAAGAACCCATGGTATTACAACAAAGTTACTAGCATGGTTAGAGCATCAGCTGATTGGTAGGAGGCAGTGAATAGGAATAGAAGGATCTTTCTCAGGTTGGCTACCACTGACTAGTGATGTTCCGCAGAGGTCAGTGTTGGGACTGCTTTTTATGCAGTACAGGTGGCCCCTGTTTTCCGAACGTTCGCTTTACGACACCTCGCTGTTACGAAAGAACTACATTAGTTACCTGTTTTCGCTAACAAGTGTTTTCACTGTTACGGAAAAAGGCAGCGCGCGCCCGAACAGCCAAGCTCCTCCCCCGGAACTGCATTCTAGCCGCCATTGCTTAAACACGTGCTTTATGTCAATTTATTTTGTGCATCCATTAGCAAGATGAGTTCTAAGGTATCAGAAAAGTCTAAAACAGCTCGTAAGGGTGTTACACTTAGCGTAAAACTAGACATAATTAAGCGTTTTGATCATGGTGAACGAAGTAAGGACATTGTCCGCACGTTGAACTTGCCTGCGTCCACCATTCGCACTATTTATACACAGAGAGAAATGGCGTTTGGTTATTTGTGTAAGTGTTTAACTGTGATGAAACTGCAATTTATTGGAAAAAATTGCCGAGTGAGACGTTTATTTCGATAGAAGAAAAGCAGGCTAAGGGACACAAGGCTTCGAAGGACAGGTTTACCCTAATGCCTATTATTAACGCCACTGGTGATGCTGTCCTTAAGCCTCTACTAGTGTACCATTCAGAAAATCCCAGGGCACTTAAAGGCATTGATAAGAAAACACTTCCTGTTGTGTTCCATTCACATCCAAGCAGTTGGAATACCCAAGTGCTTTTTTCAGAGTACATGAGCAGATACGTTAGTCCTTTCGTTGAAAAATACTGTAGAGAAAATAACCTCGATAATAGGTGTCTTGTGATTGCCGATAATTGTGCTGCTCATCCACCTGGCGTTACCGAGTATGGCTGTAACATTTGTGTTGCGTTCTTACCGCCAAATACGACATCATTGCTGCAGCCGTGCGACCAAGGCCTAATAGCCACAATTAAGGCTTACTATATGCAAAATGTGATGCGTTTTATTGTAAATACCATTGACAGAGAGGGCAATTCCAAAGCGGCTTTGCGAGAGATCTGGAAAGGATACAATATAAAATTGGCAATCACCAACATTGGAGATGTTCTCAACAGGGTAACAGTCTCAATGAGAAATGGTATTTGGAGGAAACTGTGTCCCAAAGCAGTGAACGATTTTAAAGGCTTCAAACCATCAACAATAAATACGGCAATAGTGCGTTTGGCTACTGTACATACATTATTTCTACTTTATATAGGCTGTGTATTTTATGCATTATTTGGTATGATTTGGCAGCTTCAGAGCTTGAAGGTTACTGGAGAGTGTTTCTGCTGAGAGCGCTTGCGCCATGTTTCTGCCGAGAGCACTTCCACCAAGAGTGCTGCTGTGAGATTTTCGCTGCGCTGCACTACTTTATACAGGCCATGTACTTATCATATGATTCCTGCTTTTACTATATGTTACTGTTATTTTAGGTTTTATGTGTTATTTGGCATGATTTTGTAAGGTATTTTTTGGGTCTGGGAACGCTCAAAAATTTTTCCCATATTAATAAATGGTAATTCCTTATTCACTTTACGACATTCCAGCTTACGAACAGTTTCACAGGAACGCTCTACCTTCGGATAGCTGAGGAAATCTGTACAACGATTTAGATGATGGATAGATGGCTTTGTTGCCAAGTTTGCAGATGATATGAAGATTGGTGGAGGGCCAGGTAGTGTTGAGTGAAAAGGAAGGCTGCAGAAGGACTTAGATTAGGAGAATATGCAAGGAAGTGGCAAATAAAATACAATGTTAGAAAATGCATGGTCATGCACTTTACTAGTAGAAATAAAGGTACAGACTATTTTCTAAATGGGGAGAAAATCCAAAAAATTGAGATGAAAAGGGACTCCTTGTGCAGAACATACTAAAGGTAGGGTCGGTGGTGAGGAAAGCAAATGCAATGTTAGCATTTATTTCAAGAGGTCCAGAATCTAAGAGCAGGGGTTTGATGCTAAGGCTTTATAAGGCACCGGTGAAGCTCACCTTGAATAATGTGAACAGTTTTAGGCTCCTTATCTCTTTCAAGAAAGAGATGAATAGAGCTCTTAAAGATAACAGAATCAAAGGTTATGGGGATAAGGCAGGAACTGGAATACTGATAGTGGATGATCAGCCATGATCACAGTGAATGGTGGTGCTGGCTCGAAGGATCGAATGGCCTACTCCTGCACCTATTGTCTATAAAAGATGTGCTGGCATTGGAGACAGTTCAGAGGAGGTTCACAAGGATGATTCTGGGAATGAAAGGGCTATCATATGAGGAACATTTGATGACTCTGGGCCTGTACTTGCTAGAATTTAGAATGAAGTGGGATCTCATTGAAACCTTTGAATGTTGAAAGGCCTAGACAGAGTAGACACAGAAAGGATGTTTCCCATAATAGGGGAGTCTAGGACAAGGAGGCACAGCCTCAGGATAGAGGGGCGTCCATTTAAAACAGAAATGCGGAGAAATTTCTTTAGCCAGAGTGTGGTAAATTTATGGAATTTGTTACCAAAGGCAGCAGTGGAGGCCGCATCAAAGGTTACGGGGAGGAGGCCAGGGAGTGGGGCTGAGGAGGAAAAAAAAAGGGAACAGCCATGATTGAATGCCAGAGCAGACCTGATGGGCCAAATGGCCTAATTCTGCTATGTCTTATGGTCTTATAAATGAAATAGCCAATGAAAAGCGAGTGCCAGTGTTACTGAGTGCAGTTGGTGGGAATGCATACAGTTTGCTTAGAAGTTTAACTGCTTCAACCAAAACAAGCTTTGCTGGTATTGTGCAAGTAATGCAGGAATACTTAGAACTGTAACTATTGTTGATTGTAGAACACTTCAGATTTCTTAAGCAGAATCAGAAGGGAGTCCATTACAGCTTAAGTGGCTGAATTGAAGAAGTTGTCTGAACATTCAGTGATGGGATTAATGATGCACTAAGAAATCGTTCAGTTTGTGGAATCTTATATAAAAAAAATTCAGAAATAGCTCTAAACGAAAGTACAGCCCACATTTAAAAGAGCAGTTGAAATAGCTATATCAATGGTAAAGCAGCCAGAAATGCAATACAGTTGCAGTCAGGAATGAAAGTGAGTGTGAACAAAATTGTCTGAACAAAAACCTGCCTGACCGAACAAATTCTGTTACTGTTGAGGCACGGGATCACATACACCAGACCAACCAATGCAGATTTAAAGATGAAATGCAACAATGCAGGACACATACAAACAGCATGTAGGGCAGACAGAAATAACTGCACTGCACAGTGAACAGAAAAGATAAAAAGTCAAAATGCACTTTCAAAGAGAGCATAAATCTGCATGCTGCTGATCAAAAAACCTGATAATGATGAGTGATGGGACTGTGCACCTGAGATTTGCAATGTGAAAACTATCAAGACAAGCAAATTGGTTTACACCAGAAGTGAACAGCAAATAAATTAAAATGGAATTGGACACAGGTTTGGCTGTTTCAGTCATTCCACAAAATGAGTTTAAACTGCATTTCAAAGTTTCTCATCTGAAGCCTGTGGATATCTAAGGACTTATACTGGAGAAAAGATCATTCCTGTGGGAATGGCATTCATAACAAGCCACATTGGGCTAGTATGTGGAACAGGAGGGCCAGCATTGTGGGGCTGTGATTGGTTGAGACAACTACAACTTGATTGGAGATCCATCCACTATTTGCATGCCACAACCCCTGCAATAGAGTTAACTGGAAGTGAATTAATAAAGGTCCTGAATGATGCAACAGCCAAGGATGGGATTGGCCATTGATCTAGATTGCATGGAGGCTGAGTGAAGGCCCATAGACAATGCCAGTGGTCCCAGCAGCCAAGAAGAATGGATCTGTTAGGACCTGTGGTGATTTTAAGATCACCATCAACCCAGTACTGAAAGTAGATCAATACCTTCTGCCAGGATTGAGGACATCTTCACAAACATTTCTGGAGGGAAACACCTCAGCAAAGTGGCCTACCCACAGGTGGAGATGGAACAAGAGCCCTAAGTGTTTCCCAAAGGGTTTTATCACTATAGTAGACTAATTTTTGGAGTAGCATTTGCACCTACACTCTGGCAGAAAGCTACAGACAAGGTGCTGTACAGCTGTCCAGGTATTCGTTATTGGATGTTACCAGTAAGGGCAACAAGGAACCGCTCTGAAATCTCAGACAGTGTTTAAAAGATTAGAAGATTATGGGCTCGGAGCACAACACAACAGGTGTGACTTCTTTAAACTATACATCATATCACTGGCACAAAAGGATTACACGAGTGTGCTGAGAAAATTCAAGCAGTGGTGGATGCCCCAAGGCCAAAGGATGTGTCACAGTTACTGTCCTTTTTAGGATTTGTCAAATACTGTAACAGGTTCCTGCCAAACCTGGCTACTGTTCTCCACCACTGAACTCATTACTGAATATCGGGAAGAAATGGCAATGGATAAAGCAGTGTGAGATGGCTTTCAAAAATGTAAAGAAATGGTGAAGTCAGACACTGAACTCACACATTATGATCCATATCGGCCAGCAAAGCTTGCCTGAAATGCCTTTCTTATGGTATATTGCATGTACAGTCATGTCACGTTAAGAGTGACGGAAGTGAATGCACCATAGCCTTTACATCATGTTCCCTTACTGCAGCAGAGAAAAATTACACACAGATTGACCGAGAGCCCTTGAGTCTAGTTTGGGGCATAAAATGATTCAACCAGAACTTGCAATGGGAGAGTTCACACTCATTAATAATCATCAACCACTAGTGTCCATTTTCAATCCACAGAAGGATGCTCCCCATGAACAGCAGCAGCACAAATGCAGAGATGGGCTCTGTTTCTTGGAGGACAATTACAAGATCGAATTCAAGAGGATGGCTATTCATGGAAATGCTGATGGATTGTCCTATTTACCCATGGGAAAAAAAATACCTGAAAATTTTACAACACTCCTCAACATATACTCCCTGATGGAATTCAAAATTCTCCTTATTATGGCTGAGATGATCCAGAGGGAAACCAGAAAAGACCCCACACTGTCTGAGGTCTATATGGCCACCCAAAATGGCTGGAATGTGCAGCACAACATCCAGTTCCACCACTTATACCAGTGCCAGGATGAACTTGCCCTTGACAGGGGTTGCCTTATCGGGGGATTGAGAGTTGTTGTACCATCCAAGCTGAGAGCTAAAGTGTTGGAGGAGTTACATCTAGGCGTGGCCAAAATGAAAGTGTTGGCTCGAAGCTGTCTGGTGGCCCGGGGTAGATCAGCAGATCAAGCAGCTTGCCATGCACCATTTGGATTGACAACATGTCATAAAGATGCCAAAAGCAGTGCTTCTCCACCCCTGGGAATGGCCTGCATTGTCCTAGCAGAGGAGTCATGTGGATATTGCCATGAACATAAATTTCTTGATAGTAGTGGATGCAGCTACAAAGTGGCCAGCCTCACACTTGTGGATGTGTTGAGAAGCCTCTTCTCAAGGGCCGGTGTTCCAGAACACTTAGTCAGTGACAACAGACTGTTTCAGCTATGCAGGTATTGATGAGTTCTGCTTGACAACACTATTGATGACAACTCCTATTTGCCTGTGACTGAGAACAGACCAGCTAAACAGTGATCAGAAAGTTTGGATTTATCCTGCTTTTTGTGGACTAACAAATGCAGGCATCTTTTATTGGTTTATTGGTACAGCGATGACATGGAAATAGCTTGGCTGGAAATATGGTTAGTTCTGGAACAAAGACACTAGTGCTACATTTAACATAAAATGCTGGAGGAACTCAGTGGCTCATTGATTGTCTATCTCCCTCCATACAGTTGCAAGATTTGTGAACCCTTTGCAATTACCTGGTTTTCTGCATTAAATTACTCATAAAATGTGGTCTGATCTTCATCTGAGTCACAATAATAGACAAACAAAATCTGCCTAAACTGATAACACAAAAACAGTTGTGCTTCTTCTCATCAATACAGAGTACACCATTTAAACAATCACAGGATAGGTTCAAATAAAATGTGAACCTCTGTGGTAATGCCTTCTACAAAAGCCATTTGGAGTCAGGTGTTCCAATCATTGAGATGAGATTGGATATGTGGGTTGTAGAGGTGCCCTGCCCTATAAAAAAGACACACAAAGTAAGGTTACTGACAGAGCATGCTCTTCAAGAAAGATCTGCTTATGTGCACTATGCCTCGATCAAAACAACTTCCAGTGGACCTTAGAAGAATTGTAGAGATACATGAAGCTGGCAAAGGCTACAAAAGCATTTCTAAAAACCTGAATGTTCATCGGTCCACAGTCAGAGAAATTGTCTACAAATGGAGGAAATTCAGTACTGTTGCTACTCTCCCTAGGAGTGGTTGCCTTGCAAAGATCACATCAACAGCACAACGTGCAATGCTGAAGGAGGTGAAAAAGAACCCAATGGTAACAGCAAAAGACCTGCAGAAATCTTTAGAACTTGCTAAAGTCTCTGTTCACGAGTCCACTCGAAGAAACTGAACAAGAATGGTGTTCGTGGAAGGACACCACAGAGGAAACCACTGCTGTCCAAAAAAAAAATCACAGCCACATGTCACACACACAAAATGCTGGAGGAAGTCAGCAGGCCAGGCAGCATCTATGGAAAAGAATACAACTGACATTTTGGGCCAAGTCCCTTCATAGGACTGGACGAAAAAAAAGTCTGCAAAAGACCATCTGGATGTTCCACAACACTTCTGGGACAATGTTCTATGGACAGCTGAGACAAAAGTTGAACTTTTTGACCGAAGTGTACACGGCTATGTTTGGAGGAAAAGGGCACTGCACAGCAACACTAAAACCTCATTCCAACTGTCAAGCAAGTTGGAAAGAGCATCATGGTTTGGGGCTGTTTTGTACAATGAATTCAAAATTGCATCAAGACATTTTACAGGAGAATGTCAGGGCAGCTGTCTGTTAACTGAAGCTTAATAGAAGTTGGATGATGCAACAAGGCAATGATCCGAAACATAAGAGCAAATCAACAACAGAATGGTTTAAAAAGTAAATTTGTGTTTTGGAATAGCCAAGTAAGAGTCCAGACCTTTAACCTATTTGAGATGCAGTGGCATGACCTGAAGAGAACTGTTCCTACAAGGTATCCCAGAAATATTGATGAACTAAAATAGCTTTGTATAGAGGAATGGTCTAAAATTCCTCCTCAACATTGTGCAAGTCTGCTCAGCAGCTACAGGAAACATTTGGTGGAGGTTATTAAGTACAAGGGTTCACATACTTTTTCCAGCCTGGATTGTGAAAGATTAAACAATGTGTTCAATAAAGATATGAAAAAGTACAATTGTTTGTGTGTTATTAGTTTAGGCAGGTTGTGTTGTCTATCATTGTGATACAGATCAGACCACATTTTATAATTAATGCAGAAAACCAGGTAATTGCAAAGGGTTCACAAACTTTTTCTTACAGCTGTAGATGCTACCCGACCTACCAAATTTCTCCAGCATTGTATGTACTGTTCCAGACTCCAGCATCCGCTGGCTTTTGTGTCTCCAGTACTCCAGTAAGATGTTATCTGGCCCAAAAGCCTGTCTTGTATCCAGTGGCTAAGGATATTAAAAAATGTTTAAGCTTTATTTTAGCACCAATATTCAGGAGAAAGTACAAAAGGAGTTTGTACTTTCTACCTGTGGCCACATGGATTTCCTCTGGGTTATCTGACCTCCTCCCACATCCCAAAGGCTTAGCAGGTTAACTGATAACATGGGTATAATTTGGAGGCGTGAGCTTGTTGGACCAGAAGGGCCTGTTACCACACTGTATCGCTAAATTTAAAAAGAAAACTATTATATATAGATGATTTGCAGGTTATGCAATAGTTCTGTTCCTGAGAACTCTCTATAATCTGAATTTTCTAAGAGTCAGAAATGTCTCTTTACTCATCTATATCATATTGCCGTGCAGTCATATCTTATAATTCTTCCATTGGGACTTCATCCTAACATTATTCATAATTAAACTAATGGAATATATATTCAGTTCTTAATGAATACAGAAAAACATTTTATTACTATTATGAAAAATTATTTAAAAACTTGTGAGAAAGCTTACATTAAATCATATTTGCATAAATCAGGTCCTCCATAACCCACTGTACTAGGCTCAACCTAGGACTGGATGCTCTTGAACAGTCCACCTGTATTGCCATCCATGAATGGACGTGGTATAACCGCTGTTTTGGTTATTCTTATTGATTGTGATTTAAACCAGGAATACATCTATCACATATGGAAGTAACAGATCCCATTAAAGAGTCTAGATTTATCTTGACATACTAACCAACACACAATTTAGATTAGATGTATCTAATTTTTTGTTCTCACATCCTTTCCTCTCCTGGTTAGCTGCCATAATTACATAGGTGGTGACCACTTCAAGTTGGCAAATCCACAACAAAAACAGACTATATAAAAATATCACACCACAAATAAACTGACATACCAGTTTTATTATATTTTCCAATTAACAGTAGGCCAACAGATTATTTGGGCATTAAGTTGCACATACCATGAACTATCAGGGAAAACTTTCCATTAGATATAGAGTACAATGCAGAAAAAAAGGTTCAGGAGAACAGCTTTGAGACCAGAATATACCCTGACTTCACCCATCACTTTCTTTCTCAGGTATACATCAAACTCCCATTTAAACATCAGTAGAATTATGTACAGAAGAAATACATATTTAATGTCTTGGTGCTTGCTAAGTCTAATAACCAGACTGTCTCATATAAATCTGCAGCTATTTGGTCCATCATGCCCATCCCTGTCAAAATCAAATTATTAACTTAACATTGACAGGGATTTCTGTCTCAATCACTCAGGAAATGAATTCTTAACTACTAACTTTGAGTGAGAAAAATTAAAAACAACAGAGGTTATCAACTGTTTCCTAGTTAATAACGTCTCTATAAGGGGAACTTGGACTTCATTGACAAATTTGACACATTTCTCCTACAGCTTCCACTTCCAAAGACTGGCCAATCTTTCCTCATAACCGAACTTCTCCATAAATGGCAACAACCTTACTGATTTCCAGTACTTGCATTTTGTTCTCATCACTTCTGCATCCTCTCATATCCTCTCTTTGGTGTGGTGACCAGCACTACTCAGCATTCTGTCTGTGGGCTAACCAATGCTTTACACAGCTGTCACATTTCCTCTATAACCCAGCCAAAAATGAATGCTACATTACCTCTGCTTAACATCTACTTGCCACACTACCTTCAGATCTCAGATCACAGTATCCCTAGGGACCCCTCATCCTCTGCACTCTTAGAATCCTACTGTTTACATACACTCACTCCTTAATGTTTCCCCCAATTCTCTGACCAGTCCATCAATACATTCCAAATCAAATACCTTCTGCTTCATTATCAACGACACCGCTAGCTGTATCACCTATAAACTTATTTATGAAGGGCAGTACGTTTATTAAAATAATTGAGACAGGAAAATACGAAGAACCTGGCTCAGTCCAGGGTTCCTGTAATTCCTGGCTGCGAGTAACGTACATGGCCTTTCCCCTACTTCCTCTTAGAGACAGCAACGTGGCATTGCAGCGGAGGTTGTCCTTCTCGCTCTCCCTCCACTCACCTGTTGCTCCAGATCCCATACAGCAGCTCTACGAAGGCAAAGGAGAGGTTGAGCATAAGGAAGAAGAAGAGGTTTCGAGATGTGGAATCCGACAAAATGGACCTGAGAATAGAAAAAACACGCGAGTTGGCGAAGGATTTGGCGGGCAGTCCGATCGTTACACCCGTCCCCATGTTCCAGCTGTAAGACTACGGTATCGGTCCCCGTCCCGAACCCAGGGCCCATTGCTGGAGCCCAATACACACCCAGCCCCCTTCAGTCCATCCCATTCCCTCCCACCTACCTGAACCAGCCCGACACCTTGCGGAGCAGATTGAACCGTGGCGACTTGTATTCATCGTCCTTTATGGAGAGGGGTAACATGCTGCTCGCAGGCCACAGTCGCCGCTCCACGGCAACTGCACCTACTCGGGACTCGCCGCAACTTCCGGTCGCCGAGTGGAACGGCCCGGAGCCGACGGCATCCAAGGCGCAGGCGCAAACGCGCCGTGCTATGCGCCGGCCTCCTCCCGCCGTATCTGAGCAGGCGATGCGATTCTGACCATTAGTCATAGAAAAGCACGGCCCAGAACAGTCTATTTGAACGATTTAAACTGAGTAGTCTCGTCGGCCTACACTCGGACTATAGGCATCCATACCCCTATTATCCAAACTTTTCTTACGCATTGACCACTTGCGCTGGCAGCTCACCCTCTGAGTGAAGAAGTTTCTTAAACTTTTCACCTTTCACCCTTAACTCATAACCTCTAGTTGTCTCACCCAAGCTCAGTGGAAAAAGCCTGCTTGTAATTACCCTATCTATACCCCTCACCATTTTCATTGACATTTCCAGGGTATGAAATGGGAGAATCATTCTCCTGACATAAACTGAGCTGCAGATGAAATTCCACCCATTGCTGTTCTGCCATCATCCCTATTAGTGTCCCCTATTAATTAACTTTGGCCAGCTCCCCTCTCATGCTTCGGTAATTTAAGGTCCTCTACTTAAGCAGTCCCTCGAGATAGAGAGAGATAGAGATAGAGACAGAGACAGAGAGAGAGAGAGAGAGAGAGAGATCTTCCACCTTGCATGAGCATGGTCCAAGGATTGCCATGATAACTAAAATGTTACTTTTTCAGGAAGATTTAGACAACATCCTTGAATTGTTTCCTCTGTTCATCTGATAATCTCTTGGTGTTTTTTAAATAGGTAGAGTACATAACGGGGATCCAGTTATTTTTGTGTTTTTAGGAGTACACTAAAGTGGCACCCGAGTTGTTTTGCATAAACAAACCTCTTGGAATAGTGTTTAATACTGAGTGTAGGGATCAAGGATCAATGAATAGAACACAGACAATAAGAATAAATGGATGTTTTTTTCAGATCAGCAAGTTGATGCTGAGATTCATCCTCCGATGCATCATTGGGTGTTTCGGGTCTTTGAACATCAGACACTCTCGCCCAGGCGACCCAGCCAGGGTTGAACAGGCTTTGGCTTATGTCCCAGCAGCATTGGTCCATAGGTTACACCTCCTGATCCGTGGCCATCTGGAGGCTCACTCAGCAGCCTCTGTGGTGGTCCTGATGGCAGCACCATAATGCCAAGGAGAGAGCAGGTTCTGCACAGCGAGCAGTCCAACTAAAGCGTACTATAAAAATCATTATTTGGGTCTCAGCTATTTACAATTTATATAATTGGTTAGGAAAAAAAAGACAAAGAGTAATCTTTTCAAACTTATAATAATAAAAGCCTGCTGGATAAGTAAGCTCCTGCAGGCTGTTCTCAGGTAATGAATGGGTATTATTTATCCTGTTGTACTTAAGATGATTTTGTCTGTAAACAGAAAATATACAAAAACCACTCAATATGGTAATGGTACCCCCACAGTATTATAATCACTTACATCAAAAGTATATAAGACTGATAAGAAAGAATAATTACTAAAAGTAAGAAAAGGAAGGAAAGTAGCTCTTCCATTTGTCAGAATAAGTTCAAAGTAAAATTTATTTTCAGAGTACATTCATGTCACCATATACCACCCTGAAATTTGTTTACTCTGGGCATACTTAGCAAATCTGTAGAACGGGATAACAAGATAAAAGAGTCCTTAAATGAGTGTAGTTATCCCCTTTTGTTCAAGAGCTTGATAGTTGAGGGGTTGTAGCTGTTTGTGAACCTGGTGGTGCAAATCCTGAGGCTCTTGTACCTTCTACCTGATGGCAGCAGTGAGAAAAGAGCATGGGTGGTGAGGATCTTTGATGATGGATGCCTCTTTTCTATGATGTACTGGGCCAAATCCACTATCTTTGGTAGGATTTTCCGATCAAAGGCATTGGTGTACCCATACCGGGCCATAATGCAGCCAGTCAGCACACTTTTCACCATACATCTAAAGATGTTTGCGAAGATCTTTGATGACATACCAAATCTCCACAGACTCCTGAGGAAGTAGAGGTGCTGTCGTCCTTTCTTTGCAATAACATTTGTATGATGGGTCCAGGACAGGTTGTCTGAGATAATGACACCAAGGAATTTAAAGTTACTGACACTCTCCACCTCTGATCCTCAGATGATTAAGGCTCATGGATCTCTGGTTTCCCTTGCCTGAAGTCTACAATGAGTTCCTTGGTCTTATTGACATTGTGTGAGAGGTTGCTGTTATTGCACTACTCAGCCAAGTTTTCAATCTCCTGCCTAAATGCTGATTCATCACCCGCTTTTATACAGCACACAACTGTGGTGTTGAGCGCAAACCTGTATATGGTGTTGGAGCTACACTTAGCCACATGGTCATAGATGTAAAGCAAGTAGAACAGGGGGCTAAGTACACATCCCTGCGGTGCTCCTGTGCTGATGGAGATTGTGGAGGAAGTGTTTTTGCCAATCCAAACTGACTGGGGTCTACAAGTGACGAAATCCAGGATCCAATTGCACTGGGGGGTATTGAGGCCAGGACTTGGAGTTTACTAATTAGTTTAGGTACTGTTAAATGCTGAGCTGTAATCGATAAAAAGCATCCTGATGTATGCACCTTTGCTGTCCAGATGTTACAGGGTTGCGTGAAGAGCCATAGAGAGAGCATCTGCTGTAGACCTGTTGCTTTGGTAGGTGAATTGGAGCAGATCCAAGTTGCCACTCAGAATGGAGCTCATATGCTTCAACACCAGCTCTCAAAACACTTCATCACTATGGATGTAAGTGCCACTGGCCAATAGTCATTTATACAGGTTACCATGCTCTTCTTGGACACCAGTACGATTGAAGCCTACTTGATGCAGGTGGGTACCACTCACTGCTGAAGTGAGAGCTTGAAGATATCCGTGAATACACCAGCCGGTTGATTGGCACAGGTCTTTAGTACTTGACCAGGTAATCTGTCTGGACTGGATGCTTTCCTTGGATTCACTCTCTTGAAGGTAGCACACAATGTCATCTTCAGATACTGAGATCAAAGAATCATTGGGGTGCGTGATGGTTCCTCCCTTTTCTGGTGTTCAAAGTGAGTATAGAAGCCATTGAACTCATCGAGAAGCAAAGCTCTGCTGTCACAAGATTTAACTTTGCAGAAGTTATGGCATTCAAACCCTGCCACAACAGTCACGTATCCCTCGTTGATTCCAGTCTGGTTTGGAATCTCCACTTCACCCAAGAGGAGGCTTTTCAGAGATCATACCTGCCCCACTTGTAGCATTTTTGATCTCCAGACTTGAATGCCTCTGATCTGGCTCTCAGCAGACTCTAGATTCAAAGATTCAAAGTTTCAAAATATATATATTATCAAAGAATGTATAAAAATATTTTCTACACTTCTATCGAATCTCTCCTCAATCTCCTGTGCTCGGAGAGAAAAATGTCTTTACCTATTCAACCTTTCCCTTTAACTCAGGACCTCAAATTCCAGACACATCCTTGTGTATTTTCTCTGTATCTTTCAATCTTATTAATATCTTTCCTGTAGGTCTGTGACCAGAACAGCACACAGTAATCCAAATCATACCAAGTGAAACTAAACAACATTGGTGACAACAAGGCTTCACTCCCAAGTGGGCTCTATGTCTTCTATGTTCACTTTGACCATCAAAACATGGAGAAAACCCCCAGATCCCTCAATGACCCTGTGATTTCAGTCTCTGAGGCTGACGTGAGAACATCCTTCAGGAGGGTGAGCACACAGAAAGTACCTGGCCCTGATGGGGTACCTGGCCAAGTACTAAAGACCTGTGCTGATGAACTGGCTGGAGTGTTCACCAATATCTTTAACCTCGCACTTTGGCACTCTGAGGTACCCACCTGCTTCAAGCAAGCTTCAATTATACAGGTGTCTAAGAAGAACATGGTAGCCTGCCTCAATGACTATTGTCATGTAGCACTTAAATCCACTGTGATGAAATGCTTTGAGAAGTTGGTGATGAAACCTATCATGTCCTACCTAAGAAGCAATTTGGATCCTCTCTAATTTGCCTACTGTAACAACAGGTCCACAGCAGATTCCATTTCATTGGCTCTTCACTCAACCCTGGAACATCTGGACAGCAAAGATGCATACAACTTCTTTGATTACAGCTCGGCATTCACTACTTTCATCCCCTGAAAACTAATCAATAATCTTTAAGATCTTGACCACAATACCTTTTGGTGCAATTGGATCCTTGATATCCTCATTTCTAGACCCCAGTCAGTTCAGATTGACAATAACATCTCCATAATCTTCATCAACACCCGTGCACCATAAGGCTGTGTGCTTCGCCTCCTACTCTACTCTATAAGACCTTAAGATCTAGGAGCAGAATTAGGACATTTGGCCCATCGAGTATGCTCTACCATTTTGTCAAGCTTAATCCAATTTTCCTCTCAGTCCCAATCTCCTGCCTTCTCCCCACATCCCTTCATGCCCTGATCAATCAAGAATCTATCAACCTCTGCCTTAAATATACATAACGACTTGGCTTCCACAGCTGCCTGTGGCAAAGAATTCCACAGATTCACCACACTCTGGCTAAAGAAATTCCTCCTCATTTTCATTTTAAAAGGACACCCCTCTATTCTCAGGCTGTGTCCTCTTGTCTTAGACTCTCCCACCATAGGAAACATCCTCTCCACATCCACTCTATCAAGGCCTTCCAGCATTCAATAGGCTTCAATGAGGTCACCCCTTATTCTTCTGAATTCCAGTGAATACAGGCCCTGAGCCATTAAATACCCTTCATATGACAACCCATTCAATACTGGAATCATTTTTATGAACCTCCTTTGGACCCTCCCCAGTTTCAGCACATCCTTTCTTATATAAGAAAGGGGCCAAAACTGCTCACAATACTCCAAGTGAGGCCTCTCCAGTGCTTTATAAAGTCTAAGCATTATATCCTTGTTTTTATATTCTAGTCCTCTTGAAGTGAATGGTAGCATTGCATTTGTCTTCCTCACCTCAGACTCAACTTGCAAGTTATTTTTAGGGAATCCTGCACAAGGACTCCCAAGTCCCTTTTCACATCAGTTTTTTGTATTTTCTCTCCATCTAGAAAATACTCAACCCTTTCATTTCATCTACCGAAGTGCATGACCATACACCTTCTGACACTGTATTCCATCTGCCATCTGTTTGCCCGTCTCTCAAATCTGTCGAAGTCCTTCTGTAGCCTCACTACTTCCTCAAAACTACTTGCCCCTCTGCTATCTTCATATGGTCTGCAAACTTTACAACAAAACCATCAATTCCGTCATCCAAATCATTGTCATATGACGTAAAAAGAATTGGTTTCAACACTACTAGTCCCTGGCAGCCAGCCCGAAAAGGCTTCCTTTATTCCCAATTTTTGCCTCCTGCCACTGCTTTATCCATGCTAGAATCTATCCTGTAATACCATGGGCATGTAACTTTTTAAGCAGCCTCACGTGTGGCACCTTGTCAAAGGCCTTCTGAAAATCCAAGTACACAACATCAACCAATTCTCCATTGTCCATCCTGCTTGTTATTTTTCCAAAGAATTCCAACAGATTTGTCAGGCAAGATTTTCCTTCCCTTGAGGAAATCATACTGACTGCGGCCTATTTTATCATGTTTCTCCAAGTACCCTGAGACCTCATCCTTAATAATCAACCAACATCTTCCCAACCACTGAGCTCAGATTAACTGGCCTATAGTTTCTTTTCTTCTGCCTCTCTCCCTTCTTGAAGAGTGGAGTGACGTTTGCAATTTCCAGTCTTCTGGAACCATTCTAGAATCTAGTGGTTCTTGAAAGATCATTACTAATGCCTCTATGATCTCTTCAGCCATCTCTTTCAGAACCCTGGGGTGTACACTATCTGGTCCAGATGACTTATCTACCTTCAGACCTTTCAGTTTCCCAAGAATCTTTTCTCTAGTTATGGTAACCTCACTCAATTCATGACCCTTGCCACCTTGAACTTCGATCATACTTCCAGTGTCTTCCACTGTGAAGATGATGCAAAGTACTTATTCTGTTCGTCCGCCATTTCAGTGTCCCACATTACTACAAATGTTTGTACTTCCCCAGCATTGTTTTCCAGCTGTCTGATATCCACTCTCATGTTTCTGTTACACTCTTTATATCTGAAGAAACTTTTGGTATTCTCTTTAATATTATTGACTAGCTTACTTTTATATCCCATCTTTTCCTTCTTAATGACTTTTTTAGTTGCTTTCTGTTGGTTTATAAAAGCTTCCAAATCCTCTAACTTCCCACTAATTTTTGCTCTATTATATGCCCTCTCTTTGGCTTTTATGTTGACTTTGACTTCTCTTGTTGCCACCGTTGTATCATCTTTCCTTTAGAACACTTCTTCCTGTCTGGGATGTATATATCCTGTGCCTTCCAAATTGCTTCCAGAAATTCCAACCATTGCTGCTCTGCCATCATCCCTGTCGGTATTCTCTTCCAATCAATTCTGGCCAACTCCTCTCTCATGCCACTGTAATTCCCTTTATACTTATGACTGTGAGGCTAAGCACAGTTCCAATGCCATATTTAAGTATGCGGAGGACACCTCTGTTGTTGGCCAAATCAAAGGTGATGGTGGATCAGCATATAGGAGGGAGATTGAAAATCTGGTTGAGTGGTGCCACGATAACACTCAACTCAGTGTCAGCAAGACCAAGGAAATGATAGTTGATTTTATGAGGAGGAGATTGGAGGTCTATGAGCCAGTCTTCATCAGAGGAACAGAGATGGAGAGAGTCAGCAGCTTTAAATTCCTTGGTGATGTCATTTCAGAGGGTCTGTTCTGGGTGCAGCAAGTGTAATTATGAAGAAAGCACATCAGTGCCTTAAACCATGTCTGCTTCATTTGAAATGTGTGAAGATTCGGCATGACATCTAAAACTTTGACAAATCACTATATATGTGTGGTGGAGAGCATACTACATAGAACATAGAAATTTACAGCACATTACAGGCCCTTCAGCCCACAATGTTGTGCCGACCATATAACCTAACTGCCTAGAATTTCCCTAGTGCATAGCCCTCTATTTTTCTAAGTTCCGTGTACCTATCCAAAAGGCTCTTAAAAGACCCTATTGTATCCGGTTCCACCACTGCTGCCAGCAGTGTATTCCACGCACCCATCACTCTCTATGTGAAAAACTTATGCCTGACATCCCCTCAGAACCTATTTCCAAGCACCTTAAAACTATGCCTCCTCGTGTTAGCCATTTCATCCCTGGGAAAAATGCTCTGGCTATCCACATGATCAATGCCCCACATCATCTTATACACCTTGATCAGGTCACCTTCATCCTCCGTTGCTCCAAGGTCAAGTACATTCAACCTGTTCCCATAAGGTACTCCCTCCAATCCAGGAAACAAACTTGTAAATTTCCTCTGCACTCTCTCTATAGTATCCACATCCTTCCTGTACTGAGGTGACCAGAACTGAGCACAGTACTCCAAGTGGGTTCTGACCAAGGTCTTATACAGCTGTAACATTACTTCACGGCTCTTGAACTCAATCCCATGGTTGATGAATGCCAACACAGCATACTGTAGCGCTGTTGGAGAAAAGCAACATCAAGGACCCACACCACCAAAATCATGCTCTCTTCTCGTTACCACCATCTGGAAGGAGGTACAGGAGCCTCAGGACTCACACTGCTTGGTTCAGAAACAGTTATTACCCCTCAACCATCAGTCTCCTGAACCTGTGGGGATAACTTCACTCGCCCCACCACTGAACTCTTCCCAGAACCTCTGGACCCACTTTCAAGGGCTCTTCATCTCATGTTCTTGATAGATATTTATTATTATTGTTATATTTTTCTTTTGTATTTACATACTTTGTTGTCTTTTGTACATTGGTTGTTGGTCCATCCTATTGGGTGTGGTCTCTCATTGATTCTATTGTGTTTCATTGGATTTGCTGTATATGCCACAGGAAAACAAATCTCAGGGTTGTATGTGGTGACATAAAGGTACTTTCATAATAAATGTAGTTTGAACTTTGCTCTTACCAACATCTTATACAACTTCCATTTTTGATTCATTCACAAGAGAATTAATCAGACAGATATGAAATAGATAAACACAAGGGCAAGCTTTTGCACCTGCTGGAAATCTAAAATCATGACAAACAGTGCTGGGAAAACTCAACAGGCCAAGCAACATCAGTGCAAAGTTAAACAGTTGCACATACAAAATGCTGGAGGAACTCAGCAGCTCAGGCAGCATCTGTAGAGGGAAATAAATAGTTAACACTTTGGCAACACCCATCAAAGTTGCCGGTGGACGTTTCAGGCCAAGGACGAAGGGTCTCGGCCTGAAACGTCGACTGTACCTCTTCCTAGGGATGCTGCCTGGCCTGCTGCGTTCACCAGCAACTTTGATGTGTGTTGCTTGAATTTCCAGCATCTGCAGAATTCCTGTTAGTTAACACTTTGGGTCAGGCCATCCATCAGTGGGATATTTTAAAGCAACCCCAGAGAAATTCCTCCTTTCTTATGTGGGGTCTGTGAACCAGCAATAGTGAGGTGCTGGTTCCCCGAAGCAATCCATCAAAACTAAGAGTGACGCACAAACGTGCCCATAAAATTTTTAAAAAGTTATACCTTAAAATAGTATTGTTACCAGTGGTGACCTCATACTGCAAGGTATGTCGTCTTTAATTGGGTGCAAGTGTGAAATGAATTTTTTTTCTATTCTATTCTCTTCCGGTGAGAAAACTGTAAATAGGATTAAAAGTGATTGACAGAGGCAATGAGCCGCGAGCGGGCGTTTGAGCGCGCATGCGTTCTGCGGGCTCAGGTGTGAGTTACGATAGTGGTTGTAGATGTGGGGCCGCTGTGTCATGAGGTGGGTTCTAGCGACCGCGAGGAGTGGATCTGCGCTGATTATAAATTATCCTGGTTGTTCAGTCTGAAGGAGGTGGGCTTGAACGGTTGTAGGTGGCGAGCTGTTGCCTTTCCCTTCCTTTCCCACGCTCCTCGCCCCCCGCCCCCGTTTTGGGACTGCACTGTCCGTTTCCTCGGATTGGGAGATCAGGGACGCGGGCTCCGATGTTGAGGCCTAAATATATGGGCTGGCAGGAAAAGCCAAAATCTGGGTTGTTTATTGCAGCTCCGCAGCAGTGCTTTGGGATCCCCAGTTACTACCACGCACTCTTCTGGTCAACGAGACGCTTTATTTTCTATGTATAGCATTCTCTTCCCACTTGATTCATTCATTGCAATGAGTACGCTATTATTTTCAATCCATATGTCATCCTTATGTACTTTCGTCGCTTTCGCAAATAGAACAGTGTCTTGTGATGTAAATGCATTCCAATGCAGACAAGCTACCCCTTGATTTCCAAGCAGCGTTTCTATGGAAACTTGTACTGAAAGCTCTTCTGCAGTTCCTAAAGTGCTAGGGCATTTTGAAAACGAGGTCATAGCATATTCCGTCCTTAAGCTAACTGAACAACAGGAATTCTGCAGATGCTGGAAATTCAAGCAACACACATAAAAGTTGCTGGTGAACGCAGCAGGCCAGGCAGCATCTCTAGGAAGAGGTGCAGTCGATGTTTCAGGCTGAGACCCTTTGTCAGGGTCCAAGTTAAGCTAACTGAACTTGGTTTGAATACTGTACTTGGCCCCGGCCCTCTTTCCTTAGCTAGGTGAAAAAATCTGATGGAAATCTGAAATTAAAAAAAAAACAAAGTGCATTTGAAATGCAGAAAGACATGGTCAATGTTTCAGGGCTGGGACTCTTTGGAAGTGGGATGAGTAAAAATTGCTGACAGGTATGATTGCTATAACATTAAATTATCTAGACATTTTATGGGAAAGTGACAGGTGGATACAATCAACACACATCAAAGTTGCTGGTGAACGCAGCAGGCCAGGCAGCATCTGTAGGAAGAGGTGCAGTGGACATTTCAGGCCGAGACCCTTCGTCAGGTGGATACAATTCTGGAATTACATGTTAGCAATCTTGATACTTGGCAGTTTTTAAAAAAAATAAGCAGCTTTGTTAAAAGAAAATGACAAGCAAATTAAGTGCTTTGTGTCTTTTTTATGGAAAAAAAACTCTCAGAAATAACATGGAACGTATATAAAAAAACTAGTTGTCCATTCCAAGTCAGGAAAGTGAGAATAATAATGGGTTTGATCTGCCTCTCATATCCTCATGTCATCCAGTTTGGACAACTTTGGCCATACTATCTGGGTTGACATAGGAAATAAGACTCACTTTAATGCAATATGTGCCTAAATCAGATGGATATAATTATAGGCCTTGCGAGACAATGAAAATTTCTTCTTATTTCAGAGGTTACCAAAAAAAAAATTATTTAGAGATACAGCACTGTAACAGGCCCGGAGCACGGGGAGGAATCCCACGCGGTCACCTGGAGAACGTACTAACTGCTGACAGACAGTGGCAGGAATTGAGCCCAGGTGGCTGTTGCTGTACTAACTGCTGCAACACTGTGCTGGTCAAATACTTCAAAGCTTTTTTTATGTTTAGTTTATTCATTAGTCCTTCTATTAGAATTGGAGGAGATCTGTCTCAGCTAAGTAGGTTTGGAATCTGGAAGAGGGGTTTTGTGAATGAGAATTGTTTACAATATTTTACTCAGCTGTTTTACATTCACAGATTCACAAGACGGTTGTTTGGTGGTGGGACTCTTCCCTCGTATTTAGTGATGGCTGTTCTAATTGTTCTTATTGTGGGAGCTGTCTTGACCACGTTATTGCCCAAAGTTGTGGAAAGCGGAGCTACTGTGGTCCGTAGAGAGCAGGACGTGCACAGAATTGACACTCGTAATTCATTCACCATCGTGATGCAGACCTACAACAGGACGGACCTGCTTCTTAAACTGCTGAATCATTATCAGGCCATTCCAAACCTGCATAAAATCATTGTCATTTGGAACAGTGTTGGAATAAAACCGCCAAAAGATTTATGGGATTCACTGGGGCCACATCCCATCCCAGTTATTTTTAAGGAGCAGACGGTGAATAGAATGCGAAATCGACTGGAGCCATTTCCTGAACTGGAAACCAAAGGTAAATAATTATTGTAATGTTAATCTTATTCCTATCTGACTTATCTTTATATCACCTTTTATTTAATGTTTTATCTCTGAAATTGTTTGAAATACAATTTTTACAGCAATTGTCTGTGTAATTAAATCATCCCTCAGTGGGGAAAGAACAGCCTTGAAAAACATTCAGCTCCAAGTGTCCAGCTTATATTTTGCATGGATTGGTCCTTCCCTTTTATTCAAAGGTGCTGTGTTTCTTGTCCACAGTCACAGTTTAGATCTGCTTTGAGTGGTTTAGTTTCTGGAGTGGTGCTGTTTTTCATCTGGAGATAGGAAGAATGGCAAGTTGTGATGAAGACAATTTAACAATATCTGCCTCAGTAGTGAGTAAGCAGAATTTGGCAGATGAAGTTTAATCTGGGAAATGTACTTAGTAGTAGGAACCAAAAGGGAGATTTTCATCTAAATAGAAAAAGGTTACAAATTAGTGAAGTACAGAGGGATCTACATATGGTTTGTGAATCACAAAATGTTAGCAGGCGCTACAAGTTGTTAAGGATGCAAATGGCATACTGGTCTTTACTGTACGAAGTTGGAGTTTAAAAATATTGATGTTTTGTTGCAATTGTGCAGGGTGTTGGTGAGTCCACACTATTTTGACCCCTTGCATAAGAAAGGATGAGCTGGCCGGTGGTATAGCACCGGACTTGGAGGCAAGTGGTCCCGGGTTCGAATCCGGCCGGCTCCTTGCACACTTTCCATCCGTACTGGGTTGAGCGTCGAGCTAGCAACTCGGCCTTGTGGAAAAAAAAAACAAGCAGAAGTGCTAAAGAAATGGCAAGATTGTCACCCAATGTGCCACAAGGCAGGGAAAGGAACAACATAAGAAAGGATGTGGTATCATTTGAGGCCGTTCAAAATCAGTTTCATCGAGCTAATTCCTGGTATGAGAGCAATGTCCTAACAAAAAACACTAAATAGGTCATGTACTCTTAGGAGTTTAGAAGAAAGAGGGGTAAATCCTATTGCAGCATCAGATCCTCAGGGCATGAGTTGAATGTTGACATATTAACATGAGTCTCAAATGATGGGATATAGATTCAGTATAAGGAGATAGTTATTTAAAAACAAACTAGGTATAAATTTCTTCTCATAGAAGGTAGTGAACCCCCCCCACCCCCGCCAAAGAGTTGTGGATTCTAGCTCAATAGAATTATTTAAAGTGAAGGTAGATACCTTTCCAAAAAATTGAGAGCTACAGTGACAGAGGAGGAGTTGAAACCTATAATATGTTAGATCAGCCAAAATCATACTGAATGATGTTGCAGACCTGAGAGATCTGGTGGCCTACTTTTGCTCCTATTTTCTTGTTTTCTTTTCAGAAATGTTTCAAAGTCTCCGAATTTATTGTTCAAGATTATGATTAGAATTATTTCATTCAAAAATTTCATTGTGATGGAATGTTAAAATCTGAGTTGATACTTAAGTAGGCAGTTAGCAGTATGCTGAAAAGAAAACCTTCACCCAAAACCTTTGGAGTCTGAGCATAACCTGCCATAATGTGAAACCATTAAAGTGGCTGTGAAAATAAATTCAACGCAGCAATAGAAAAATAATGCAGATGGGCAAGGGGTAGTCAGTGGATAGGGATGAAACTCTACAAAATGAACAAACTTGGAAAGGGAGGTAATCCAGAGCTTTTTGGATTTCCAACATCTGCAGATTTTCTCTTGTTTGCTTTTTTTAATTCTTGATTTCTGTTTAATCTCTGAGGCATGTTGAGAACTCTGTGATGCCCATGTTATTAAAGTACTGACTTTTTTTTTTCTTCCTGACAGCTGTTTTGATGGTTGATGACGATATTTTAATTAGTGCCTACGACCTTGATTTTGCCTTTTCTGTGTGGCAGGTATGTTTTTAAATATTTCCTGATTTACAGGATAACTTGCTTAATGTGCAGAATGTGTTAAGATATCAAATAAGTATCTTTTATTTTTTTTCTGAATTAGCTTGTGAACATATTGTACTGAACCTGTCTCCAATTTGCGCTTCTGTTCAAGAAAAAATTGAAACCTGAAAACATTGGTAGGAAATGCAATCACACAGGAAATGATGTCTTCATAATAAATTGGGATAAGCTAACAAAAGTCTTTAATATTTGCACTCCCTAAGTAGTGTGATAAGTGCATTAGTGTGATAACTAGAGATAATTTACATTCTCACGGTAACTCTGTTAACTCTTACATTTTTATGGAGTTAATTTTAAATATCAGATTATTAAACATACAGTTGAAAAATTTAATGATCCAAGGACCTTTAGTTTATTACTAAAAGGATTTTGTACTGAGATTTAAAAAAAAATTCCCACAATCAATTTCAGTTTATAAAGTAGAGATTTTCAGGTAAATATTACTCTTTGACATCCCATAAGAATCTTCTAAAATCCCGGAAATCAAAGTGGTAGGGTTGTGTGACACTGAATCTCGAGTGACAAAGTGAAGAAGCACAAGAGGGATGATTCTCCCATTGCCTGCATTAATGAATTTCATGTCAAATGCCGATGATAATAAATCTGACTCTGAGATGAAGTTTTAGCAGTGCAGTAGATTGTTATATGGCCCCTTGAAGATGTTCACAACTATGACCTTTGGGCTAACTACCCTGAAGTTATCTACTTTTTGTCTTCATCCTTTTCAAATAAAGGTATTTAGCTAGCCGTTTTCCAGTCCTATGATACTTTTGTAAAATCAGAAGATCTTTGTAAGATCATAACCTCTGCATCTACCATCTGCCAGGGTGTAACATTCAGATTCTGAGTATTTCAGTTCTTAACCTCATCAATTTATTTCTCAAAAGGTGGTGAAGATATTTAATTACTCTCTATATTGTTACCATCATAACTCTTTCACTTTTATTTCCATAGCTATTTCCTCATTCTCTACATGGCTAGGTGCAGACAAAAATGCGAAAACAGCTGTAGAGGAGGGGTTTGTTAGATTAGATCACACTGAATTGTTAACTTTGGGGAGCTGGTGGTTAAGAAGAAACCTCATCAGTATATATAAAATATTAAGAAGTATTTGACCTGGGTGGTTGAAATTTAAACCAGATTAGCTGTGATGGCGGCTAATTTTTGTGTGAGTAATTTTTAAAAACATGTTCTTGGAGTATTTTTTTTTAAACTGAGCATTATTTTTTGTTTTTCAGCAATTCCCAGATCAAATAGTGGGCTTTGTCCCTCGAAAGCACGTCACAACTTCTTCAGGAGTTTATAGTTATGGGAGTTTTGAGCTCCAGAATGCAGCAGGTAGAATTGGTGACTACTATTCCATGGTGCTGATTGGAGCTGCATTTTTCCATGCTGGTTATCTTGAGAAATTTAAAGTCCAGCTCCCATCTGTCCACACTTTAATAGACAAAACACAAAATTGTGATGATATTGCCATGAACTTCATAGTTGCAAAGTACACTGGGAAGCCATCAGGAGTGTTTGTGAAGCCAGTGGACATGAGGAATCTGGAGAAAGATTCCAATAGTGGTTTCAATGGGATGTGGCATCGTGCAGAGCATCTGCTTCAGAGATCATGGTGTTTGAATCAGTTGGCTGCTATCTATGGCAGCATGCCTTTGAAATACTCCAATATCATGATCTCACAGTTTGGGTTTCCTAACTATGCAAATCACAAAGCAAAAAGCTGAAGCGTAGTTTTGAACAACTGCTAGTGCATTAGTTGTGATTACAAATATTATGCAGCGCGGTGGAGAAAGGACACAAACATTGGCCTCTGATTTTTGAAAGCAATGATGCTTTTCCTCTGCTTGTTCAGCAGAGAGAGATGCACTAGGAGTGAATATTTTGTTTCCACATTTAATGTGAGGTGACGTTATTGGGGCAGATGCTGTATTGTGTTTCTCTGTAGATTTTACAACTGCTATAAGCCTTCCTGTAACTGTCCTGCAGATGCTTTAATTGTGAGCATTTTGCTATTTTAATAACTACCATTATCCTTTCTGTCTGAGGCAGTCATGGTCTTATGGAGTTTAAAACAGCTATTGCAGTTAGCGTGTGGAGCGGCCAATTTTGTACTGTTACAGTAATAGCATCTTTACCAATCATTGGACTGTTGTACCCATTGTAAAGATACTTCGAATGGTTATATGTATAATAACTCTGCTTCTTTGGATCTGCTTTATTTCACTCATGTCTTGTAATTTTTTAAAAAATGTAATATGTTGACTTGAACATTATATATTCTCAGGACACTATTATGAGTATACATTTAGTGAATTAATAAATCTTGCATAATGCAGGAATATATCTTCTCTCTTTCTATTTTTCACTTTTACTTCCTCCTCAAATTCACCCTATCCCATGCTCCATTTCTCATATCTGTTGCCTCCATATTGTTTAGAAGATGGAATTCTGTTTTGAAATTATTTTCAATGATTTCTTTATCAGTCCTGAAGTTTTCTATAACTGTTTTCCTTAGTCATCGGCTCTCAGTGCTGTTGTGGTGCAACTTTGAACAAGCTAGGAACAATCTCACTTTGTTCGTAAAATCTAACAATCTTCATGTAGTCCTTCTGTTAGTGTGTATTTCTTTTCCTTGATAAATCTACCAAGGGATACCAGAAAAGAACTGTAGATGGAAGTACAGGTCAACCTTCATTAATCCAGCACCATTGGGACCTGAGCAGTGCCGGATTAGTGAAAATGCCGAATTACAGAAGGATCACATTAAGAATAATCGGTGCAGAATTGTTGAAGGAGCCGGATTACAGGTAGTCGGATTAGTGAAGGTCGACCTGTACTTCCGTGCAATTAAAGCCCTTATCTTGGATAGCAGTGGTCACAGTTCTGGGAGGTGCTCTTGCAGAAAAACTGTGTGAGTATCTGTAGTGAATACTTCAGATGGCATGTAGGACACCCATAGTATGCAAGTTCAAAGTAAGTTTATTATCAAAGACCATGTAGTTCACCATACTCAACCTTGAGATTCGTTTTCTTCCGGGCATACTCAGTAAATCCAAGAAACGTAATAGAATCAATGAAAAACCACACTCACCAGAGTGGACAAACAGGCAATGTGCAATAGATAACTAAGTGTACAAATACAGAAGAAAGAAAAGAAATAATAAATAAATATCAAGCAGTAGTAAATCAAGGCAATTGGACTTGCTGTGTTGTCTAGAAGACGTTTCGGCATTCGTCCGAGAGGCAATCACATGAGAGTTGTAGAGGTAATGAGAGGTCCTTTGATAACAATGTGCACATTTTGGACAGGGACGACAGGTGGTTTGAAAGAGAGGTTAAAGAAGCCATCTTTGTCAAACTGGAAAACCCATCCCTGAACAGAGGGAAACACGAAAAAATCTGCAGA
This sequence comes from Mobula birostris, assembly GCF_030028105.1. Taxonomy (NCBI): domain Eukaryota; kingdom Metazoa; phylum Chordata; class Chondrichthyes; order Myliobatiformes; family Myliobatidae; genus Mobula; species Mobula birostris. The sequence goes on from NC_092381.1 coordinate 72,429,493, forward strand.
TGTTGGAAGTCCGAGCAACGCACACAAAGTGCTGGAGGAACTCAGCAGACCAGGCAGCACCTATAGAAAAAAGTACAGTCAATGTTTCGGGCTGAAACCCTTCGGTTGGACTGAAGGGTTTCGGGCTGAAACGTCAACTGTACTTTTTTTTCATCGATGCTGCCTGGCCTGCTGAGTTCCTCCAGCATTTTGTGTGTATTGTCTGAACGGGGGGGGAGGGGGGTAATGACACCACCTATCAGCTACTTACAATGCAGTCCTAACATCTCTCCCTGGTGTCTCCACAACAGGTCACACCTCCATTCATGCAAAGATAAGACTAATGAGCCTCTCATTACCACTATGACTCTTAACAACCCTCATGTGATGGTTATACCTTTAAACAACTCAGAGTTTATAAGCTGGAAAACTACCCACCATGGATCAGATCTGAAGAAGTCTCTTGAATGAGTGGTGAAACATCTAGACAAAACAGCAAGTCCATTTGCCTTGATTTACTACTGCTTGATATACAATTACCTTAATAGACATAAATAAATAAGCAATAAATATCAGGATGGTGAGATGAAAAGACCTTGAAAGAGAGTGTGGGAACTGTTCAGTGATGGGGGGAGTGCAGTTGAGTGAAGTTATCCCCACTGGTTTTACAGTCTGATGGTTGAGGGGTAATAACTGTTCCTGAAGCTGGTGGTGGTGTGAGTCCTGAAGCTCTTGTAATTTCCTCCTGATGGCAGCAGCAAGAAGACAGCATGACCTGGGAGGTAGGGTCTTCCATGCTGCCTTCCTGTGATAACGCTCTGTGAAGATGTGCTCAGTGGTGGGAAGGGCTCTACCTTTGACACAATGGGCTATATCCACTACTTTTTTTTTAGGATTTCTATTCAAGGGCATTGGTGCTTCCATATTGGGCTATAGTGCAACCAGTCAATACACACTCCACCAGATATCTATCAAAGTTTGTCAAAGTTTTAGATGTCATGCCAAGCCTTGGCAAACTTCTAAGGCAGTAGAGGCACTGCTATGCTTTCTTTATAATTGCACCTGCATGCTGGGCCCAGGACAGACCCTCTGAAATAATAACACCAAGGAATTTAAAGTTGCTGAACCCTCTTCACCTCTGTTCCCCTGATGTGGACTGGCTCATAGTCCTCTGGTTTCCTCCTCCTGAAGACAACAATCAACTCCTTGGCATTGCTGACATTGAGTAAGAGGTTGTTGTGGTGGCACAACTCAGCCAGATTTTCCATCTCCCTCCTATATGATGATTCAACACCATCCTTGATTCAGCCAATGACAGTGGTGTCATCATTAAACTTTAAATATGGCATTGGAGCAATGAGCCTCACAGTCATAAGTATAAAGTGAATAGACCAGGGAGTTAAGCTCACAGCCTTGTACACCTATGCTGATGAAGGTTATGGAGGAGATGTTGCCAATCCAAACTTTTGCAAGTGAGGAAATCAAAGATCCAATTGCACAAGGAGATATTGAGGCCAAGGTCTTGAAGTTTATTGATTAGTTTTGAGGGGATGATAGTATTGAATGTTGAGCTGTAATCAATAAAGAGCATTCTGATGTATGCATCGTTGCTGTCCAGGTGCTTCAAGGTTGAGTGAAGAGCCAATGAAATGGCATTTGCTGTGGACCTGTTGTGCTGCTAGGCAAATTGAAGTGCTGCCAGCCGCTTCCCAGGCAGGAGTTGATATGTTTTCTCACCAACCTCTCAAAGCACTTCATCACAGTGGATGGTAGTCATTGAGGCAGGTTACCATGTTTCTTCTTGGGCAACAGTATAGTTGATTGTCTTTGAGGCAGGTTACCACGTCCTTCTCAGGCAGCTGAATTGTTGAATCCTGCTTGAAGCAGGTGTGTACCTCAGATTGCTGAAGCCAGAAGTTAAAGATATCGGTGGACACTGCAGCCAGTTGATCAGCACAGGTCTTTAGTACTCGGCCAAGTACCCCACTTAGGCCAGATGCTTTCTGTGGGCTTACCCTCCTGACAGATGCTCTCACATCAGCCTCAGAGACTAAAATCACAGGGTCATCGGGGTCTGTGACTCCCCCACGTTTTGACTGTCAAAGCAAGGGTAGAAGTCTTGTTTCACCTATGTCACTTGTTTTCACTTTGTAAGAAGTAATAGCATTCACTTTGTCAAGCATCCTTCAGTGATTCAAGTTTAGTCCACAATTGCCACTTTGCTCATGAGATGACTTTCCAGAGATTGTACCTGGACCTGTATTAGTTTAAATGGGAGGGTTTAAACTAATTTGCAGGGGGATGGGAACTGGAGTGATGGTGCTTGGAAGCACATGTTAAAATAGGCTGTAGTCAGCATGGTTTCCTCAAGGGAAAGTCTTGCCTGACAAATCTGTTGGAATTCTTTAAAGAATTAACAAGCAGGATAGAAAAGGAGAATCAGTGGATGTTGTGTGCTTGGACTTTCAGAAAGCCTTTGACATGAGGCTGCTTAACAATATAAGAGCCCATGGTACTACAGGAAAGATACTAGTATAAATAAAGCAGTGGCTGATGCAGGAGGCAAAGAGTGGAAACAAAGGGAGCATTTTCTGGTTGGCTGCTGGTGACTAACTAGTGGTGTTCCATAGGGATCTGTGTTAGGACCGGTTCTTTTTATGTTAAATGTCAATGACTTGGATAATAGAAATTATGGCTTTGTTGTACGGTTTATGGATGATATGAAGATATGTGGAAGGGCAGGTTATTTTGAGGAAGTAGGGAGGCTACAGAAGGACTTCAACAGATTAGGAGAATGGTCAAAGAAGTGGAAGATGGATTACAATGTCAGGAAGTGTATGGTAGAAGAAATGAAAGGGTTGACTTTTCTACATGGAGAGAAAATTTAAAAATCGGAGGTACAAAAGAACTTGGGAGTCCTTGTGCAGGATTCCCTAAAGGTTAATTTGCAGGTTGAGTCTGTGGTGAGGAAGACAAATGTGATGTTAGCATTGTTACCTGTCCACAGTTTCATTTTCCTGGGAGTCCATAGTTTTGTTTCTGTGAGTGTTACCTTATGATGTATGCCGACGGTATAAAAGAAATGTGGGCATAGTGCTGAGAAGGAGTCGAAGGAAAGAGTGAAGGCTGCACTTTGAGCTATCCGGGAACAGCTCACGATCGAGAAGGGTAAAGTCTAATGCTTACCCATACCCAAAGGATTGGGTTAATCAGCAGCACACTGTGCATTGTGGAGCCATACCTGTCCTTCGTATTGATCCATGGGTGTGGATTTCATGACAGTCACTTTGTGAAATTGCTCTTCGTGGACTTCGGAACAGTATTCCTCAGCTGGGATCACCGGTAACCGTTCCATCGTTCGCTAGCCGTGGAATCTTTGGAATTTGTCATGATCGCTTTGTCGTTGCATTGTGAATCCACAAGTTTCTCCTCTCACCTATTTCGTGAATTACTGGGACTTTGAACTGCCACTTTAAGACTGTGCTTGAGTAAGATTTGTTAAGAACGAGTTCTAAGTTTGACTGCAAGGGAGCTATAGACACAATGCTATTAACTTACGTTTAAGAAAGTCATTTATTTAATTTTCTATATTTTTGAGTAAATGTAAATAAAGATAGTGGTTTTAATATTAAAACTCGACTCAATTTGTCATCTCTTGCTGCTGGTACATCACGAAATCGTAACAAAATTGGGCGCTCGTCCACGAAATGAACAAAATTGGAGCTTATTGATTGATTATCGAACTCATTGCCTACTATGCTTTTGATTGACTTGTGTGGAGAAACTAGCAGCAATGGATGCTGGAGAATTTCTGACATTGCCAACCCCTGAGACAGAGAAAGCCAAAAAGGATGAATTGTTGGCCATTGCTAATGAGCTTAACCTTACGGAGGTAAAGCGGGGTATGAAAAAGTCAGAGGTTCAGAGGAAAATAGTTGAGCACTATATATCTATGAAGCAGTTTGATGAGGAGGTGTTAGAGGTTTCCTATAAGTAAAGAGGAGATCGAGTTATGACTGGAACAAATGAAGTTTGAAGGATTTAAATTAGAGGCTGAGGCTAAAGAAAGAGAAAGGCAATTTGATGCTAGAGAAGCAGACAAACAAAGGGAGGAAGCAGAAAGACAGAGGCGATTTGAAATGGATAAGCTAAGGCTCAAGAGAGAAGTTGCTGGCTCTAAGGAGCTGGTTGTACCGTTTATTGCCAGCCAGGAAGTTAAATTGGTCCCTCCGTTTGATGAAACTGAGGTTGATAAATACTTTCAACATTTTGAGAAGGTTGCTCAGAGCCTAAAGTGGCTGAAAGAAAGCTGACCTCTCTTGTTACAGAGTGTAATTAAGGGTAAGGCTCAACAGGCTTAGTCTGCCTTATCAAATGGAGATGCAGCTAATTATGAGATCGTGAAACGGGCTGTACTTAAAGCCTATGAATTAGTTCCAGAAGCCTATGGGCAAAGGTTTAGAAATTTGAGGAAATCTGTGAACCAGACTTATGTGGAATTTGCTTATGAGAAATCTGTGTGTTTTGAAAGATGGTGCACACCTAAAAATGTGGATGGTAATTTTGAGAAACTGAAAGAGTTAATTTTAATTGAAGAATTTAAAAGGTGTGTCCATAATAATATAAAGGCATACTTAGATGTAAAGGATGCCACCACTTTGCAAGAGTTTGCTAAATTAGCAGATAAGTTTGCCTTAACCCACAAGATTAAGTTTACCCCGAGTAAGACCTTCCAAAAGAGTAGCATGGATAGTCCGGGTAAACCAGAAATCAAATCTGGGTTTAGTGACAAAGGTAAGGATGAAGGGAAACAACTAAAGGAGAGGCCCTTGGTCCTACTTGTCACTATTGTAGGAAACCTTGTCATGTTATGGCTAACTGTTTCCTTCTGAAAAATGAGGAAAATGAGGCAGTTCCAGATGCCTGTGTTCAAAATGTTGAAACACCTGTGAATCCACAGGGTTCTGAATGTTCTGACGAAGCTCTGTCAAGGGCTAAAACGTCTGGTCAGGTTAGAAAAGAATTTCTTCATTCTACGTCAAATGGGTTTGTTTCAGTAAAGGAAGGGTCATCCCTGGTACTGGTGAAAATTCTTCGAGATACTGGGGCTTCCCAGTCACTTATGTTAGACAGTGTTCTAAAGTTTGATGATGAAACTTCCACTGGTGAGGTAAATCTTATTCAAGTTATTGGGTGCGATGTTGTTTCTGTACCTCTGCACAAGGTAATTTTGAAGTCAGAGTTAGTTTCAGGACTCGTTAAAATAGAACTACGACCCAGTTTACCGGTGGAAGGTGTTTCTTTATTGTTAGGGAATGACCTAGCAGGTGGTAAAGTTGTTCCTGCAGTGCAGCTGACAACTAAGCCTATCAATGATGATTCAAAGATAGACCCTATCATTTATCCCTCGTGTGCAGTAACTCGAGCTAGTGCCAAGAAACTTGCCAATGCAAATGGTCCTGTGCAGCATGATTCGGCTACTCATGATAGCCCAAATAGGGATCAGATTTTGATGACTTGTCAGGGACTTTTCTGCCTTCATTGTTTCACCAGGATCCAGGTATTAAATCTGATTTATCTCTGTCTAGGAAGGAGTTTATAGCAGAACAGAGCAGGGACCCTGAGATTGAAGCTTTAAGAGAAAAAGCTCTCTCTGGTGAGGAGATTGATAAAGTGCCAGTAGGGTATTATTTCAAAGATGGAGTGTTAATGAGGAAATGGAGACCACCTGATGTTCCTGCAAATGAGGAATGGGCAATTGTTCACCAGGTTGTAGTTCCTAAAGCCTATAGGAAAGAGATTTTAACTTTGGCCCATAGTAAACCCTTGAATGGCCATCTAGGTGTGAATAAAAACGTGAACAAAGTTTTAAAACAATTCTTCTGGCCTAGTTTGAGGAAAGATGTTGCAACATTTTGCAGGACTTGTCACACTTGTCAGGTTGTGGGTAAACCTAATCAGGACACCCCAGTGGCCCCACTGCAGCCTATTCCTGCATTTGGTGAACCCTTTTCTAAAGTTATTGTGGATTGTGTTGGCCCATTGCCAAAGACTGAAGCTGGTCATCAATATTTGCTAACTGTCATGTGTACAGCATCTAGATTTCCAGAGGCAATACCTCTCAGAAAGATAAAAGCCAAAATTGTGTCGCAGGCTGTCATAAAGTTTTTTGTTTATTTGGTTTGCCTAAAGAAATTCAGTCTGATCAAGGGAGTAATTTTATGTCAGGATTATTCCAGCAGGTAGTTTACAAACTGGGAGCCAAACAGATTACATCATCTGCGTATCAACCGGAATTCCAAGAGCCTTAGAGAGATTCCACTCTACCCTCAAAACCATGATTAGGACATTCTGTATTGAAAATGAGAAGGATTGGGATAAGGGAGTTCATTTGCTTTTATTTGCAGTAAGGAAGTCAGTACAAGAGTCCCTAGGCTTTAGTCCCTTTGAACTTGTGTTTGGTCACCAGGTCCGAGGACCTTTGGCATTGTTAGAGGAACAATAGGTTAACAATGACTTGCATGTTAATTTTCTAGATTATGTCTTGAAGTTCAAAGACAAATTGCAAAGGGCTTGCAACCTTGCAAAGGAGAAGCTAAAATCAGCCCAGGAAAGGATGAAAACTAAGTATGATAAACAAGCCAGAATGAAGTCATTCAAGCTGAGAAATAAAGTGCTTGTTTTGTTTCCTGTACAAACAAACCCTCCACAAGCCAAGTTTCTTACAAAGATCGATCTGTTAAAAGGATATTGGTGTGTTCCATTAACCGATAGAGGTAGAGAAATTTCTGCCTTTGTGACGCCTTCTGGGTTGTATGAAAACAATGTTCTGCCATTTGGAATGAAAAATGCTCTGGGAACATTCTGGAGAATTATTAATTCTGTAATTCAAGGGTTAGAACACACAGATGCCTATATTGATGATTTAGTCACAGGGAATGACACCTGGGAAGCCCATATCTCTGCAGTGGAAAAGCTGTTCGAAAGGCTCTCTAAAGCCAACCTTACAATTAACCTAGCTAAGAGTGAATTTGGCCATGCCACTGTGACCTATCTTAGTTATACTGTAGGTCAAGGCAGGTTGGCTCCTGTTCAGGCAAAAGTTCAGGCAATTTCTGAGGTTCCCATTCCAACCAGGAAAAGGGCTCTTAGAAGGTTTCTGGGAATGGCCAGATATTATCACAAGTTCTATAAGAACTTTGCTGATATTGTTCTCCCATTGACTAACCTCCTGAAGAAGGGTCAAAAGTTTGTTTGGACAGAACCTTGTCAGGAGGCATTTGATAAATTGAAAGCCATCTTATGTCACCAACCTGTGCTCAGGTCACCCGATTTTGCCAAGCCATTCTCCATAGCTGTGGATGCCAGTGATGAAGCTGCAGAGCAGTGTTACTACAAAGGGATGATTACGATGATGTTGACCATCCTGTGGCATACTTTTCAAAGAAATTCAATGAGCATCAAAGAAATTGTTCCACCATAGAGAAGGAATTATTATCACTTATTTTGGCTTTGTAGCTTTTAGATGTGTATGTTTGCACAGCTCAGAAACCACTTGTGGTTTATACAGATTATAATCCATTGGTGTTCTTGAGTAAGCTGAAAAACAAAAATACAAGGTTGCTGGATTGGAGTTTGATTTTGCAAGAGTATGATCTCATGATAACTCACATTAAAGGCAAAGATAATGTAATTGCTGATTGTCTTTCCAGATGTTAAACTTGCAATGTAATTTTAATAATGGAGTGGAATTTAATATTTGTATATGCTCCTGCAATATGTTGTATTAGTTTGTATTGTGCTGTATGATAACCATATATGTATTGTTCCACATATTGTAGATTGTAGTTAAAATTTTGCTCTTACAGATCAAAATTTTCTCTTGGGGAGAAGTGTTAAGTGTCCACAGTTTCGTTTTCCTGGGAGTCCATAGTTTTGTTTCTGTGAGCGTTATCTTATGATGTATGTCGACGGTATAAAAGAAATGTGGGCATAGTGCTGAGAAGGAGTCAAAAGAAAGAGAGAGAGAGAGTGTGAAGACTGCACTTCAAGCTCTCCGGGAACAGCTCATGATTGAGAAGGGTAAAGTCTAATACTTACCCATACCCAAAGGATTGGGTTAATCAGTGGCACACTGTGCATTGTGGAGACGTGCCTGTCCTTCGTATTGATCCATGGGTGTGGATTTCATGACAATCACTTTGTGAAATTGCTCTTCGTGGACTTCGGAACAGTATTCCTTGGTTGGTATCTTTGGTAACCATTTCTTTGTTGGCTAGCTGTGGAATCTTTGGAATTCATCGTGATCGCCTTGTCGCTGCATTGTGAAACCACAAGTCTCTCCTCTCACCTAATTCGTGAATTACTGGGACTCTCTGAACTGCCACTTTAAGGCTGTGCTTGAGTAAGATTTGTTAAGAGCGAGTTCTAAGTTTGACTGTAAGGGAGCTATATAGACACATACACTGTTAACTTCTGTTTAAGAAAGTCGTTTATTTAATTTTTTATAGTTTTGAATAGATGTAAATAAATATAGTGGTTTTAATATTAAAACCCGACTCAATTTGTCATATCTTGCTGCTGGTATGTTACAGCTTTAATTTCAAGAGGACTGCAATATAAAAGCAGGGATGTAATGTTGAGGCTTTATAATGCACTGGTGAGGCTTCACTCAGTGTATTGTGAGCAGTTTTTGGCCCCTAATGTAAGAAAGGATGTGTTAACATTGGAGCGGGTTCAAAGGTAGTTCATGAAAATGATTTCAGAATTGAAAAGCTTGTTATATGAAGAGAGTTTGATGGCTGTGGGCCTGTGTTCACTAGAATTTAGAAGACAGAGGGGTTATCTAATTGAAACCTATCGAATGTTGAAAGGCTTCGATAGAGGTCATGGAAAAGATGTTTCCTATGGTGATCGAGTCTAAGACAAGGAAACACAGCCTTAGAATAGACTGGTGTCCTTTTAAAACAGAGATGAGTGGTGAATCTGTGGAATTCATTGCCACGTGCAGCTGTGGAGGCCAAGCCTCTAGTTATATTTAAGGCAAAGGTTAATAGATTCTTGATTAGTCAGGGCATGAGGGGATGCGGAGTGAAGGCAGGAGGTTGGGACTGAGAGGGAAAATGGATCAGTCATGATGAAATGGTGGAACATACTTGATGGGTCAAATGGCCTAATTATACTACTATATCTTATGGTCCTGTATCTTACTTGGTTTCCAGACCTGAGTGCTACTTATTTTGTGGGGAGACATTTGTCTACATAACTGCTTTTATAATGTCTGTGGTGTATTCACTCAGATCCTCTGATGAGTCCTCGAACATGGCCCAGTCCACTGACTCAAAACAATCCTGTATTGGCTCCTCTGCCTCCTGCAACCAGCTCTTTGTTGTCCTTATCTCTGGAGCCTTGCTCTTTAGCCTCTGCCTGTACGCTGGTAAGGGAAGAACAGCCAAGTGATCAGATTTCCCAAAATATAGTTTGGGCATGGAATAGTGGGCATTCCTTATCATAGTATAGCAGTGATCTCATGTGTTGGGGCCCTTGGTGCTACAGGTTATATGCTGATGATAATTGAGTGGAGATTTCTTCAAACAACCTGATAGAAGCCCTGACTATGATTTGAAATGTGTCGGGTGGGCTGTTTGTTTGGTGATGACAGCATTCAATGTCTTGAATGCCTGATTAATGTTGGCTTTTGGCAGTAGGTGAACTGCAGTCAGGGTCACAGAGGAGAACTCTCTTGGTAAATAGAACGGTCAGTGCTTAATTGTTAGATGTTCTAGATTGGGGGACCAAGAGTGTGACAAGACTGGTCCACAAAGAGTTTATCATGTCACACAACCCCCACCTTTTGCCTTCTCCAAATCAGCAAATCAGCAGTCCGGTCCATTTTGTGTATCGCTGAATCCCCAGTGTGTTCAGAGTGAGCCATGTTTCCATAAAACACAGAATACAGCAATTCCTCATTTCCTTCAGATACAGCAAGCTTGCCCATAGGTCTTCAGTCTTGTTCTCCTGTGACTGTACATTTGCTAACAAGATGAATGAGAGGGGTGTCTCATTCCTCAGCACTTCAATTTGGCTTGGAGTCTACCCCCCCTTTCCTCTCTTCTGGCCATGGGCAGAGTACTTTTTTCTGCTTAAAGGTGCCGTTCCTGAGGGTTAACTGATGGAAGAAGTAAAGATTTATGATGCTGGATGTAGGTGACAATAAAGTGCTCTTGCCCTTAGATTGCACATCTTGCTGAGCTAAGCTTATCCAGTCAAGTGCAAATGATCTACAGTATTTATGATTTCTATCCTGCTGAAGGTGCAAGAGCTTTGGGGGAATCAAGAAATGAATCATTTTGGAATATCCAGTCCCTGACTTTATGACAGGGATACCATATTTATGTGTCTAGTTCAGTTAAATTTCTGGTTATCAGCGACTCTTACAGAATACTGTTGGTGAGGGTGGAATGGTTTGGGCTTGTTTAGTAAAATAGAGAGGTTAATAAACGGATGTGTATTTTGTTAACCGTGGGTAGTGACTGAAAATGGATTGCAATCACTTCATAGTATATCCTAGGCATTTTTTTGGCTCTCAGGGTGGTGGGTTCATCCTTCAGGTGTCACTGTGGCCAGCTTACTTGTCCCTGTCACCAGTTGCTCAAGGCATACTGGGTGGCCCTGCCGTGTTGATACACAATGGCATTGGATGGGTAGCTGGAGATTCTAACATGTCCTAATTGGGTGGGCATCAGGCCTTGGGCAGTATACTTCCTGTGGGATCTGTAGGGGCAGGGTAAGCTACAGTGGGGTATTACCAGCGGGATTGCCGACATCTGGGGTCTGAGAAGATCACTGTTAGGGTCGTGGCTAGAGAGAGCACATGAGGGAAAGAAGCACTAACTTGTGGAGGGGGAGAGGGAGATACAATGCAATGGAGATTATCAGGGAAAGGGTTTACTGTGAGAGACAGCAGCTAAGGGAAAAGAAACTAATTCTTAGGGCAAGGTCAGAGAAATAAGGTTTACTGAGAAGCAAAGATTTGGGGAAATGAGAATGGCAAAACACACATATTTTAAAGAGTACACTTTCAGTGGGCTATGGTTTGATGGGGGGTCCTAGAATTAAGTGCACCTGAGGTGGGGAAGTCAGGGAAGGGTGCAGAAAATCCAGGAAAGAGTAGAAGAGTAACTGAGAAGAAAGATCAGGAAATTATGTGTGTATGTGCATGTATCAGTGTGCAAGACTCCAAATACTGTGATCCAGATACCAAAGATTCTTCAGTCCTAACATTCGCTTTTTTAAAATTTTCATAGTCTAGTGTTTTCTCATCTTTCCAGCAACAGAATTGCCAAACCTTATATAGTTTCGCATTGGCTGGGTCGTGAGAAGATGCTGAGCCATTGTTTTTGGGTCCTGGCATAGGAAAATTAAAGAATTTCTTTTGGTAGTTACAGGAGATAGATTGAAACTGTTGCTGCTTTATTCCAGTCTTTGGACACTTGTGTTTCACTTTCATCCATGGGTTAATGTATTTAATCTTGGTTGACTATTATTGTACATTCGTCTGCTTGCTTGTGTTGGCTCACCACGGGGATGTGCAGTGATTTCAAGTGGCTTTTAGAGCTCTATTTTTTTTACTACTCCTCTGTCTCTAATGTCCTCCTCCCCCATAATCCTTTCTGATATGAGTGCTCTTCCAGACCTGGCCTTGTGATTGTTCCTCAGTGTAATCACTCCATTATCACTGCCCATATATTCATCTGCTGTGTTCCTAAATTATGTAATTCTGCTCCTGTGACTACTCACCTTTCTAATTTTCCTCAGTCGACTGAACTTTGTTCATCTGCCATAATTCCTGCTAATCAAAGTTTCTAGTGCTACTACATTGACAGGGGAGGCGGGTGGTTCTGAGCTGGAGAAAGTCAGGGATAAAACAGCAGTGAGTGAGAACAAGCCAGGGCCATAACTGAGGGAGGGAATAGAATACTTAGTTAAACTGCATTTGATTTAATGTGGAAGGTGGACGAACTCAGAGCATGGATTGTCTCTGAGGACTAGGATGTTACAGCCGTAACAGAAGCATGGCTGAGAGAAGAGCAGGACTGACAGCTTAGTGTTTTCCAGGATACAGATACTGTGGACTTGACAAAGGCACCAGGTAAGCGAGGAGAGGGTATAGCCTTTGTGAAAATGCAGAACATAACAGCAGACCTTAGAGGTGACATTATTTGGGGATTGTCATTTAGCTAGAGCTTAGAATCAAGAAGGGGAGGGTCACTCTCTAGTGGGGCTGTGTTATATAATAGAGGAAACTTGAGGAACAGGTTTGCAGTGAATTTGCTCCTAGTTGTAAGAATAATAAGGTTGTTTTAATTGGAGATTTTAATCTCCCCAGAGTGGTAAGAGCATGGATGAAATGGAATTTGTGAAATGTGTCGAGGAAAAGATTCCTGAGCCAGTATATAGAGGGCCCTGTTCAGGAGGGTGCAATACTGAACCTCCTCTTGGGGAACAGAGCAATGGCAGTCAGAGAGCACTTTGGCTCGAGTGACCATTCATTTAGCTAATTATAGATACAGTGCAGCGACAGGTCTTTCTGGCCCAGCGAACCCAATTACACCCGCGTGATTAACCTGTACGTTTGTGGAATGTGAGAGGAAACTCAATCGTCTGGAGGAAAGCCACGTGGTCAAAAGGAGAATGTGCAAACTCCTTACAGATGGCTGTGGGACTGAATCCGGGTTGCTGGTGCTGTAATTGTGTTACACTAACCGTTAATGTTACTGTGCCATCCGTAACTTTTACATCATTCTAGTAGTTTTAAGATGTGATGGAAAAAGATGGGACAAGGATAAGTAGACTGGAGCAGGGCTGATTTTGGGAGAATTAGGGAAGATCAAACAAGGGTTGACTGTGTGAGCCTATTTGAAGGGAAAGGAAGGAATGGCAATTAGGAAGCTTTTTAAGAGTCTGATATCGAGAGCAGCATAGTTTTCTTGGGGTGAGAGGTAAACCTGGCAAGTTTAGGGAAACTTGGCTGGCAAGAGATATTGAGGCTCTGCTTAAGAAAAAGAAGAAAGCATTTATTGGGTTTAGGAAGTCTAGGATGACTGAATTTTTCTGTGACTATACAAAGATTAAGACTTCTTAAGAGGGTAATCAGGAAGGTAAAGGGAAGGTATGAGATGATCTAGCAGGTAAGATTAGGGGAACATCCCAGGTGGTTCTACTAATATACAGTTGCAAGAAAAAGTTTGTGAACCGTTTACAATTACCTGGTTTTCTTCTTTAATTCCTTTTGAAATGTGGTCTGATCTTCATCACAGTAATAGACAAACACAATCTGCCTAAACTAATAACATACAAACTCCTCATCAGTACTGAGTACACCATTTAAATAACCACAGTCTAGGTTCAAAAAAGTATGTGAACCTCTGGGGTAATGCCTTCTACAAAAGCTATTTGGAGTCAGGTGTTCCTATCAATGAGATGAGATTGGAAGTGTGGGTTGTAGAGATGCCCTGCCCTATTTAAAAAAAAAGACACACATAGTCAGGTAATTGTTAGAGCCCTCTCTTCTCAAGAAAGATCTATTTATGTGCACCACACCTTGATCAAAACAACTTTCAGTGGACTTTAGAAGAAAAATTGTAGAGATGCATGAAGCTGGAAAAGGCTACAAAAGCATTTCTAAAGACCTGAGTGTTCATTGGTCTACAGTAAGAGAAATTGTCTACAAATGGAGGAGTGGGCATTCTGCAAAGATCAGTAATTCAATAGTTCCATTTAATATCAGAGAAATGAATGCAATATACATCCTGAAATTCTTGTTCTTCACAGGCATCACGAAAACAGAAGAGTCCCCCAAAGGATATGTGACAAGTAAGAATGATAGAACCCCCAAAGCCCTCTACTCACCCACTGCCATGCACAACCAGCAGCAAAGCAACAATCCTCCACCACCCCACCCACCTGCGCAAAAAAAAGCATCAGCACTCTCCACCCCCAAGTACACAATAGCAAAACCTCCAATAAAGACCATAATCTGCACTACAACAAAAACTAACCGTTCACCTGAAAATTCAATATAGCACAGGCTCCCTCTCTTCCTAATAAAGGGAAAAAGAGGTTTCCACTTTCACAGTGAGGAGGGAGACATAACAAAACAACTCGCTGATTTGCAATGATAAAATCTGTTGCATCGCTTTTTTATTCTGAGAATCGGCAATAAACTCTCCTCCTCCGAGAGAGAGATATTCACAAATATAGAGCCTCCAACAGCTAATCCGCTATTCCTGATGTTCTGTTTTCTCCCGCAACACTTCAGTTGGCGGCACTGGTATAGAATCAGCCCATCCACAGGGACATGAAACCTCGGAACCCCAAAACTGTGTTCGTCTTCTGGGCTGCATCCTTGGGATTTCAAAAAGTGGCCAGTTGTGAGTCCCCAGCCCCGGGTCCCACCACAGCAAAGAACTGAAGTTTGAGTGTGAACTGAACTCCAGGTCAGGGTCTTCAACAGAACCCCGCCCACCCTGAAAAAGAAATAGAATCGAAGGTAGAAGTTAAGCTGTTTGCGCAGGTGAGTTCGAAGAAGCTGCTGCTGAGTGTCATCGTAGCTCACAGCAAGAGCACAACGTGCAATGCTGAAGGAGGTGAAAAGTAACCCAAGGGTAACAGCAAAAGACCTGCAGAAATCTCTAGAACTTGCTGAAGTCTCTGTTCATGTGTCCACTGTAAGAAAAGCACTGAACAAGAATGGTGTTCGTGGAAGGATACGACGGAGGAAACAACTGCTCTCCAAAAAATCGTTGTTTCACGTTTCAGGTTTGCAAAAGACCGCCTGGATTTTCCACAATGCTTCTGGGACGGTGTTCTGTGGACAGAAAAGGCAAAAGCTGAACTTTTTAGAAGAAACTTTTGGAGGAAAAGGGCACTACACACCAACACCAAAACCTCATTCCAATTGTGAAGCATGGTGGAAGGAGGATCATGCTTTGGGGCTGCTTTGCTGCCTCAGGGCCTGGACAGCTTGCAATCATTGAGGGAACAATGATTTTCTGAGTAATTAATACAGAAAACTAGATAGTTGCAAATAGTTCACTAACCTTTTCTTGCAACTGTATCTAAGAGTAAAGGGGTGGTTAGGGAGAAACTAGGTCCCCTTAGAGATCAACGGTGCTCAGTTTTTTAAAGAGAAATTCATGCTTGCTAAAGGGATAAGGGAAAGAAATTGGAATGTTTTGGAGAAAATTAGGTTGGAAAAATAACTGGGCCTGACTCAATGCATCCTTGGAGTTTGTTGGAGGGTAGAGAAGAACTTGCAGAAGCCCTTGTAGAAATAATTGATTCACCATTATCCACTTGTATGTACAGGAATGTAAGAAGCTGTAGAGAATAATGGGCTTTGCCCAGTACATCATGGGCACATCCCACCCTACCACTAGTATCTAAAGGAGGCACTGCCTCAATAAGGCAACATCTGGCATCAAAGATCCCAATATCTGGGCCATAATCGGGCAGGAGGTACAGAAGCCTGAAGTCCCACACCTTCAGGATGAAGAACAGCTATCTCTCTTCAACCATTCAGTTGTTGAACCATGATGGACTTGGCTGTGTCTGTTGGCATCTGCAACCTCTTGCAGTCATCTGTTTTGGAATTGTTGTTCCAGGCCATGATGCAACCAGTTTGTACTTTGTAATGGTGCATCTGTAAAAGTTCATTAGAGCATTTGGTGACGTCAAATTTTAAGCTTCAATGAAAGTAGAGGCGCTGAAACATCTTTAATGCATCTACACTTTATTAGGACCTTCTGTGCTGGATGAAGTGGATGAAGTGTTCATAGTCTTCTGCTGTAGCCCATCTTTTTCAAGGTTTGACATGTTATGCATTCAGAGATGCTCTACTCTACACCACTGTTGTAACACATGATTATTTGAGTTACTTTTGCCTTCCTGTCATCTTGAACCAGTCTGGCCATTCTACTGACCTCTCTGATTAACAAGTCATTTTCGCCCACAGAACTACTGCTCACTTAATAATTTTTGTTTTTCACACCATTCTCTGTAAACTCTAGAGACTGTTGTGCATGAAAATCTCAGGACATTAACTGTTTCTGAGTACTCAAGCCATCCAGTCTGACACTAACGATCATTCCACAGTCAAAGTCACTTAGATCACATTTCTTCCACGTGTTTGGTCTGAACCACTGTTCGCTCTAGGATGCATGGCCACACAGTAACTGATAATGCTCTCATGCTCATACCTCTTGTTGCTGTGCCGATGGAATTTTATATAATGTTAAAGTAATTTTAAAATTATACTAATAGAATGTTGAAATTTGTTTCATTCATTCTATAACTAATTATGTATTAATGAATATATGCATAAATTTTCTAATTAGAAATGTACCATATCCTTTACTTTGAAACATTTTAGAGCTTCAATGTATTTACATGTCAGTGTTTCAAGTCACAACACTGTTACAAATTCTAACAATAAACAGAACGGAAGTTGGTAGCTCATTGTTAATGAACTGCTGGCCCACTGAACACAAACGCCATCTAGTCAAAGCATTTACCTTTGCCATTGTGCCTGTCAGTTGTTTTGACTGCCTATCATCGTTCACGTGTGTTGCTAGTTGTGGTTTGTGTTTGTCTGATGCGAATATTATAGAGAAACATGCTTGTGTAGGAGTGTTGTTATTCTCCATTTGTACATGTATTGAGCTCGTCTAGAAGTGATGTGTCATTGACACTAATGCCATTCATTTTCATTTGTAAGAAGTGATGGCGCCCAAGCCAGAAGTATTGAGTGTCTATCTGCGTCTCCAGTTTAGTCTGGGTTGTCTTTTCACGCTCACAATGGCTTTCCAGAGATTGTACCAGGACATTGTATAATCCTGAATTGGATGTCCTAAACATTAGATTGCCTGTCCTAAACAGCACATAACTGCCTTTGAACAAATTATGAGTCTCCTGGTTCACCCATGGGTTCTGATTGGGTTAAGACTCGATGTCTTTGAGGGTACACACTTGTTCGCCCAGCTGCTTATGTAATCAGTGACAAATGTGGCATATTCATTTACGTCTATTTTGAACAAGGCCCTGTCCACTAATTCAAAGCAGTCCTATATTCACACTTCTGCCTCCCTTGACCAGCCTTTCACTGTACACTCCATTGGAGCTGTGCTCTTTTCTCTCTGCCTGTACACAGGAAGAAGCAAAGCTGGGTGATTGAATGTACCAAAGTGCAGAAGAGGGATAGAGCAGAAAATATTCCTGATGGTGGTCTAGCAGTGACTGAGTGTGATTGGTCCTCTCGTGTTGAAGATGACACATTGCTTCTTATTAGGCAGAGGTTTCTTAAAGCCCGTCCATTTTAAGTCCCTAGTGATGATGATGAAGGCATTGGGCTATGCCGATTTCATGGTTGTTGATCATGGTGCTCATTTCCTTATTGACATCTGCCTGAGACAGAACGTAGAATTCAGTCAGGATGTTGGCAGAAAACTAACTCAGTAGATAGAACATTTGGCACTTCACTGACAGATTTTCTAGGTAGGGGATCAGAAATGAGACAAGTCCATTACATTCAAGTAGTATGATGAGTTTATTCTGAAACAAACATCATCACTTCTTCCTTTTCTG
The DNA here is from genome assembly GCF_030028105.1 of Mobula birostris. Taxonomy (NCBI): domain Eukaryota; kingdom Metazoa; phylum Chordata; class Chondrichthyes; order Myliobatiformes; family Myliobatidae; genus Mobula; species Mobula birostris. The sequence continues at coordinate 72,447,115 of NC_092381.1, forward strand.
GATGCTGCCATCCGGTCCGTACAGCGAACTGAAAAACCCTAGGATCAGTCTGCAAAGCCGGGCCATATCTTGTGGTGATATCTCTGGGGAGCTCAGTGATATGTCTAAAGTATTTGAGTACAGGTTGACCACCACAAACCTGGAACAATTGGGACCTGTGCAGTGCCAGATTAGTGATTTTGTTGAATCACGGATGGTTAATATAAGGCAATTTCATCCACACTGTTGACCTGCTCGGAAGTTAAATTTTCATCAGAAACTAACTTGTCGAACACATCAACAAACCCAGCAGCTGCTTTCTTGTCTACTGCCAGTTTTTCACCACACAATGTAGGAAATTTTATGCCATGTCACTGCTTGAAATGCTGAAGCCACCCTTCACTGTAATCACACTCGTAATCCGGTCCTAATTCTTCATGAAATAATTTCGCTTGTTCCTTCACCATCTCTCCCGACAGCTCAACACCTTTGCTGATGCGTACTTAAACCACTTTATGAGAACCTTATCTCGTCGTGAACATCTCCTGCCTTTCATTGTTTTCCTTATGCATGCCTGGTGTTTTTGATTCGCTGTCGGTAAACTAAAAGAGCAACTTTTCTTATTGTTTTTTTTATGTCATGAACTGTGGAAGAGCCAATGTTATACAAGTTGCATATACTTCTCACAGATACACCGTAGTTGAGATTTTTCAGAATTTCCACCTTGTCTTGGTAGATAATGTACAGTATAGGGCTTGCACTTTACACCATGAGAAGCACTTCCTTTATTCAATGAAAACATGACTTGGGCTAGATGAGGTCAGATTATAAAAATAAATGTTAAATAACACAGTGGAACAATTTGCTGCTTTTGAAGACCGTGCCAACAGCTAATAGCATGGCCAAAACAGTGATGACGGGTTGGCGTGGCAACACAGAAAAATGGAAATTAGGCTGGCGAAAATTATGACCAAACTGTTAGTGGAACGGAATGACTGATTGCCAAGTTCAGGGTGGGTGACCTGCACTGGGGAAGTAGGGGCTAACAATTACTGTACTGAAAACAGATTCAGCTGGATGCTTATGGTACAAGTCAGTGTCGTGACATGATGATTTATCAAACTCTGAGAATTTTTTAAAAAGCTGCAGATATTGGGAATCTGAAATAAAAACTGCTAGAAAGATTCAGCATTAATTACTTCTCTATAGTTGATGCCTGACAGGCTGAGTATTTCCAGCATTTTCAGTTTTCATATTGGGGAGCACAATGAAGTAGCCGAGGATGGAGTTACAATGCTCATGAGGTTGGTAATTCAGTAGGATAAGAAATATCACCGCAGGTATTCTCAGTGTAGGCAGATGATGTATAAGAAAATCTGGTCTCAGATCTGAATGTACATCGAAAAATACTTATCATTCAGTTGCCTGAGTCTGGAAGGAGTAAGTGTTGGAAATATTGGAGTGGATAAATGCCCTACTCTAACTAAATCCCAGGATACTAACGGAAATAAGGGAGAAGATAACGAGGCTCTTGCAGGTTCTTGGTAGCTGTGGGTGGGAAACCAAAAGACTGGAGGATTGCTATTGTTCCCTTACTCAGAAAGGGTTGCAGGGACACTATAGAGTGGTGGGCCTTGCATCAGTAGTAGGTATGCTTTAGTGTGGGAGAGATCATATCTAAAATTTGATCATCTTTTTAGGAAATGACTAGAATAATTAATAAAAGTGGTGCAGTAGACACTGTTTCCCTGAATTTTTGTAAAGCTTTTGGGACAGACAAAAATTGTAGGTTGGTTCAGAAAATGATGACATAATGCAGCCGTAGTTTTCAGGCTTTTCCACGTGGACCTTTCTGAATTTGGTTAATAACATTAGCTATCTTCCAGTTTTCTAGTTCCTCTGCTGTGGCTGATAAAGATACTGAAGTCTCAGCCAATGAAAGCAAGCATTGGATCCAAAATTGGCTTGCTTGGTGATGGAAGGCAAAGGGCAATGATGAATGGGTTCTTTTTCTGACTGGAAATCTGTATCAAATGGTGTGTACTGTGGGACATTTTTATTGTTATAAATTACTTTTTCATCTTTCAACATCAACGTGCGACCAATGCCCAATCAGCACACTGTGGTCTGATTAGTAAGTTTTCAGGCAACACAGAGCATTGTAGGTAGCAAAAAAGGTGGTTTCAATGTTACACCAAGACATAAATTAAAATTGGATTTAATCAAAATAAGTGTGAGGAAATGCAAATTAGGAAGTGAAATTCCCATTAGACGTAGAGTAAATGGAAGGCACCTCTTGAGCATTGACATACAAAGGTATCTTGAGTGTACGTCAGTAGCTGATTGAAAGTAGTGACACAGGTAGGGTGGTGAAAAGGGTATTTGGTATGTTTGCCTTCATAGTCTGACGTACTGAATACAGGAGCTGCAATGCTATGTTGCAGCTGTAGAAAGCATTGGTTAGACTGCATTGGGAGTATTGTGTACATTTATGGTTACAACATGACAGTAATTAAAAGTAGCTTTAAAGTGCAGAAGTGCTTCACTAGGATGTTGTCTAGAATGAAGACCTGTGATTACAAGGAGAGATAGGATAGGCTGGATTTATTCCTGTTGAAGCCTAGGAGGCTGAGAGTGACCTTAGGAGCTTGAGGAGATTTGGTTTGTCAAATAAGACACTTAAGCTTCTACAAATGTACCGTGGAGAGCATTCTGACTGGTTGCATCACCGCCTGGTATGGGGGCCGGGGCAATTGCACGAGATAGAAATAAGTTGCAGAAGCTTGTTAAATTAGTCAGATTTATTGTGGGTACCAGCCTAAGTAGTATCCAATACATCTTCTTAGCAAGGCGGTATTCATCATTAAGGAGCCCCACCACCCAGAACATGCCCACTTCATGTTGCTACCATTGGGCAGGAAGTACAGAAGCTTGAAGGCAAACACTCAGCAATTCCCCTCTGACATCCGATTCCTAAATGGACAATGAAGTCATGACACTACTTCATCCTTCACTACTTATGTTTTAACTTAACAATTTAATAGACATGTATATACTTAATGTAACTCAGTTTTTTCTCTTTTTTTTTAGATTATGAAGACAGGCAGTCCTCTTTTATTGTCATTTAGTAATGCATGCATTAAGAAATGATACAATATTTCCTCCAGTGTGATATCACAAAACACAGGACAGACCAAGACTGAAAAAACTGACAAAACCACATAATTATAACATATAGTTACAACAGTGCAACAATACCATAACTTGATGAAGTTCATGAGCACAGTAAAAAGTTCAAAGTCTCTCAAATGTCCCATATCTCATGCAGACGGGAGAAGGAAGAAAAACTCTCCCTGCCATGCCCGACCACAATCCGTCTGAGTCATCCTAAAACTTCGAGCCTCCGAATCAGCTCTCCAACACCGAGTACTGAGCGCCATCTCTGTCCGAACGATTCGACCTCAATCTCGGTCACCAACAGCAGGCAAAGCTAGGGATTTTGAGGCCTTCCCTCCGGAAGATTCCCGACCGCGCAGTAACGACAGCAGCAAACGAGCGTTTCAGAAATTTCTCCAGATGTTCCTCTGTGCTTTCACGTCCGTCTCCATCAAAATAAGAATTGTCCATGGCCCCTATTTAACGGATACAATATCATTTTTCACCAGAGGGCTGCGCACGTGCGGCGCGCTGCTCTCTCTCCTCCTGCCGAATTTATCATGTATTTCATTGTTCTGCTGCAGTAAACAAATTTCATGACATATGCAGGTGATATTAAATCTGATTCTGATTTAGAACATTATGAGAGGCATAGACAGAGTAGATAGTCCTTATCCCAGGCAAGAGAGTGGAGATCTAGAGGGCAGAATTTTAAGGTGAGAGGGGAGAAGTTTAAAGGGGATCTGAGGGTAAGTTTTTCCACACAGAACAGGCTGCTGCACTATTACAATGTTAAAAAAAGGCATTTGAACAGGTGTTTGGAAGAAAAAAGGTAAAGGGATATAAAGCTAATGCAGACAAATGGGATTAGTGTAGACATCATGGCCAACATGGGTGGGGTGAGTTGAAAGGGCCTGTATCTCTGCTGTATGATTCTAAAAATTGAGGTCAGTGATTAGAGCACAATGAGTAGAGACACAACATCCTTCACTTCACTACATATACATTTATTATTTGCTTAAATTCAGTGAGTGAAGTAGAAAATTGCATGACTTTGAATCGCGAGCTGGACATCGGTTGTTGTTGAGCAGGGGTTTGTCGAAGAATTAAGATCATTAATAAATTTGCTCATCTTGCAACATCAACACAAGAAACCAGTGCCTGATTAGGACACCAAGGTCAGTGGTATTAGAGAATGAGTGTGAACTACACAGTGGAGATCAGAAATCTACCTAGACAAGTAGATACTATGAGGTGGAGTTGTAGCAGGTGAGCAAGCAGTACAAGGGAGGTCAGATTTACCTGTACAGGTATTTACAGTAAGGCAGCAGCAGTGATTCAGCAAACCTTTGAGAAATATATATGGTTACGATCAGAGGCAGCAACCTGGACTGATCATAAACCAAGATAAATATTAATTCCCCTTGTTATACTGAGGTTCTAAGGGAGCCATCTCCGCCAACTCCCATTCCATCTCTCCTAAAGACTGTAATGCTGATTTGTATCCTCTGCACGCACTCCAGCAATCACATCCTTTCTATATCAGGACTATATAATTCAAATATAGCCTAACCCGGTTGTAATATGATGTCCCAGTTCTCAAAATCAGGTTTAATATCACCGGCATATGTCGTGAAATTTGTTGTCTTTGCGACAGCAGTATAATGCAATACATGATAGATAAAAAAAACTCAATTGCAGTAAGTATATTACATCGATAATTTAGTGCAAAAATAGAAATAAAAAAGTAGTGAAGTAGTGTTCATGGGTTCAATGTCCATTCAGAAATCAGATGGCAGAGGGGAAGAAGCTGTTCCTGAATCGCTGTTTGTGTGCCTTCAGGCTTCTGTACCTCCTTCCTGATGAGAACAAGACATGCCCTGGGTGATGTGGGTCCTTAATGATGGACACCGCCTTTTTGAGGGATCGCTCCTTGAAGATGTCTTGGATACAATGGAGGCTAATGCCCATGATGGAGCTGACTAACTTTACAACTCTCTGCAGCTTAGGGACTGGTGTATGTTCCCTCATCTTACCCTTTCTGAAGGCCACAATCAGTTCTTGTTTTCTTTGTCAAGGCCAATGAAGGCAGGCAGCCCACATGCCTTACTCAACGGTTTACCCAACTGTGCTACCATTTTAAGGGACTTACTGACTTGCTCCCCAGTATTATTGTTATCAAAAGCCTCTTGGGTCCTGTCGCTCTGAGCTTGTCCTAACCTTGTTTGCCTTTCTAAAATGTATCACCTCATGTCTATCAGGATTATATTCTATTTGGCATTGCTCTGCCAGCTTTCCAACTGATCTATGGAGGAACTCATCAGGACATGCAACACCCATTGAAAAAAAATAAACATTTGACATTTCAGGCTGAGACCCCTCCCCCACCAAACTGTTGACTGTTTATTACTTTCCGTAAATGCTGCCTGACCCATTGAGTTCCTCCAGCATTTTTTACTCTGGATATCCAGTATTTGCAAATTCTCTTGGGTACAAATTGGAGAAGTCCACTAGAGGGAAGCATTGTACCGCAGGGTTATAATGAAGAAGCGGCAAGTTCCAAGGAGCAGCACAAACTTCCATAGAAGGCTCTGAAACTTGAACTTTTGGACCTTCTTATGAGTTTGAACTGGCCACCTATGAAGAAAGAACAGAAACTGGATTGAATTATGGCAGATCCATTTAACAAATAGACCTAACCAAACATAAAATAGACATGCAGTCATCCTGCTGTCCACAAACTTACCCTGAACATTTGAAGTGACATACTCTGAGAAGTACTAGTAAGGAAAACTTTTACTGTGAATAGCATGCCTGGGTCCTGGTGTAAAGACACAGGGGATCTCCAGTGAAAACATTTCATGAAGCAGAACCCTGGAATTGCTGACATCAAAGTCTGCAAGACCTCTTTTACCTAACACCCTGCAAATTCCTAGTCTTAAGCACATCTGTCTTAAATATCTGAAGGTTTAGAACTTGTATAGAAAGTATGAATATTTCAATACTAGAAATAAAAGCAGCAGTGCTTTTGAGAAACCTGGGACAAAATTTAAACAAAATGTTCCATCTCATCAACTCACTAGTTACTAGTGTAAATTAGATTTGACTCATTGCAAAGTGTAAAACTTAGCAGGGACAATGAGTTGTCAGAGAGGTGCCATACAGTCACCAACTTGGATTTGCCAGGGATCTTCAGAGGTCTCGGCAACACAGAGGGTTAGATGTTGATCTGCCTGAGTTATGAGCCATGAGGGCAACTCTTACCTCCTGAATAGTTTCAGGTCTCTCTTCCTCTGGTGAAAGTGGCAGATTCTGCAGTAGTAGCTGCTTCAACCTCGCTGAGTGAATGAGTGAGAATGAATTGACTCAAAGAGACTAGAAGAATCCAACTGTGCTAACAGAAATCAACAACAGATTTTAAACCTCTATTGTATTTTCTCACATCCATGGAATCACCAGTAAGATGCAAGAAAAAAAATCCCAATTCTTTACAGTGGAATGCCGCTTCACTGAAATTCTGAAACATGCAGATCTCCCACGGCCAAAAACAGACAGCTAGAATAATTTATAACCACCATTAAGTTATGTAATATCACAGAGTCCTTCCCAAGATTCACAAACTAGACTGATTACTCCCATCTGCCCTTGCCTCGCCTTTCCTTTATTCCATGCCCCCATCTTCATCTCCAATCAGATTCCATTATCTTCAGCCCTTTGTCTCTTTCACTTAGCACCTTCCCATATCTGGTACGATTCCCACTTTCTCCTCCTCCTTCTCCAACCCTTCTCTCTATGTTTGTATACTGGTCACCTCCCCCAATCTTTCAGTCCAGATGACAGGTCCCAACCTGAAGTGTTTCCATACCAGGCCGTGATGCAACCAATTAATATACTCTCCACCACACATCTATAGAAAGTTTTTCAGAGTTTTAGGTGATATGATAAATCTTCGCAGGTCAGTGAGGTCAGCTGAGAAGATCATTGGGGTCTCTCTTCCCACCATTACAGACATTTACACCACACGCTGCATCTGTAAATCAAACAGCATTATGAAGGATCCCACACACCCCTCATACAAACTCTTGTCCCTCCTGCCATCTGACAAAAGGCACCGAAGTATTCAGGCTCTCACGACCAGACTATGTAACAGTTTCTTCCCCCAAGCCATCAGACTCCTCAATACCCAGAGCCTGGACTGACACCAACCTACTGCCCCCTACTGTGCCTATTGTCTTATTTATTATTTATTGTAATGCCTGTACTGTTTTGTGCACTTTATGCAGTCCTGGGCGGGTCTGTAGTCTAGTGTAGTTTTGTGTTGTTTTACGTAGTTCAGTGTAGTTTTTGTATTGTTCATGTAGCACCATGGTCCTGAAAAACGTTGCCTCATTTTTACTGTGTACTGTACCAGCAGTTATGGTCGAAATGACAATAAAAAGTGACTTGACTTGACTTCAAAGGAAGTAAACATGCTTCTAAGGTGCTAATGTGCTTTCTTCATAATTGCACTTACCTGCTGGGCCCAGGACAGATCTTCTGAGATGATAACACCGAGGAATTTAAAGTTGCTGACCCTTTCCACTTCTGATTCCCCGATAAGGACTGTCTCATAGAACTTCCAGTTTCCTTCTCCTGAAGACAATAATCATCACTTTGTTATTGCTGACATTGAGTGAGAGGTTGTTGCTGTGGTACCACTCAGCCAGATTTTCATTCTCCCTCCTACATGCTATTTTGTCACCACCTTAGACTCGGCCAACGACAGAGGTGGTGTGAGCAAATTTAAATGCGGCATTGGAGCTGTGTTTAGCCTCACAGTCGTAAGTATAAAGTGAATAGAGCAGAGGGATGAGCATGGAGTCTTGTGGTGCACATGTACTGATGGAGATTTTGGAGGAGATGTTATTTCCCAATCTGAACTGATTGAGGTCTGCAAGTGAGGAAATTGAGAATCTGTTGCACAAGGAGAGATTGAAGCCAAGGTGTTGAAGTCATTAATTAGCTTTTAGGGGATGATAGCATTGAATGCCGAGCTATGATCCATGAAGAACATGCTGCTACATGGATGTTTGCTATCCAGATGTTCCAGGGTTGAGTGCTGTTGCCCTGTTGTGATGGTAAGCAAATTGGAGCAGATCCAAATCACTTCACAGGCAGGAGAGTTGATATGCTTTGTCACCAACCTCTCAAAGCACCTCATCACATTGGATGCAAGTGCTTCGGGTTGATATTCATTGGGGCAGGCTCCAACATTTTTCTTAGGCACTGGTAAATATTGAAGTCTGCTTGAAGCAGGTGAGTACCTTAGACTGCCAAAGCGAGAGGTTAAAGATATCAGTGAAGCCTGTAATCCGTCAGCTGTCGTCTTTGTTACCATGCACTCCTTCCACCACTCTCTTTATTTTTATTGCTTCCACTACCCCCGGGGGAATGATATTGCCCACTTTAGGTACCACTGATTTAGAGTCATATAGTGAAAGAAGTGGAACTAGGCCTTACTGGCCAATTGCTCCACACTGATCAAAACGCCCCAACCAAGAAGGTCCATCTTCCCAGTACGTGGCCATAATCTTCTAAGCATTTCCAATCCATATACTTGTCCAGCTGTCTTTTAAATTTGTTATTGTACTCCTCAACGACTTCCTTTGGCAGTTCACTGCACAATGATACCACCCTGTTTATATATAAAAAAAAGTTGTCCCTGAAATTCTTATTAAATCCCTTCCCTCTCATCTTAAACCAATGCTCCCTTGTTCTTGATTCACAAACTCTGAGAAAGTGATCGAGTGCATTCACCTTCTCTTTTCCCCACATGATTTTATACTCTTCCATAAGGTCACCTCTCATTCTCCTAGTTCAACAAATAAAGTCATAGCCTCTCCAGACACTTCCTATAACTCAGTCCCCTAAGTCCTGTAGCAGACTGATTAAAACGGAATGTGATATTCCAAGTGCAGCCTCACCAGCATCCTGTACATCCACACTATGACTTCCCAACTTTTATACTCAGTGCCTTGTCTTATGAAGGCCAGCATGCCAAAAGTCTTCTTCACCACCCTGTTACCAGTGACTACTGTCAGTGAACTATGTGCTCGTACTTCAAGATCCCTCTGTACTACAGCGCCTTGTCTTTTACCATGAAAATCCTACCTGGATTTGATTTTTCAAAATACAACATTCCTTAGTAGCTTTATACTTAAAACTTTTCCCATGTGCATGTCTGCTCTGACTACTGGGTTGACCTAGTTTTTATTCTATGTTTGACTCTTCCCCCATCACCCCTCACCATGCATCCACTCTGTATCCCACTCCTCTGTCAAATCAAACACTCCTCATACAATAGGCCTTTCATTCCTGGAATCATTTGTGTGAATCTCCTTTGAGCCCTCTCCAATGTCAGCACATCCTTTCTTAGAAATAAGGTTCAAAACTGCTCACAATACTCCAAGTGAGGACCCATCCTGTGAATTAACCCTTAGGGAGTCTGGTACAAGGACTTCCAACTTCCTTTGCACTTCAGGTTTTTGAATTTTCTCTGCTTAGAAAATAGTCTTCCTTTATTCTTTCTACCAAAATGCATGACCTACACTTCCCGACAATGTATTACATCAGCCACTTCTTCGCTCATTCGCCGAATCTGACTAATTCCCTCCTTTGCTTCTTCAACACTACCTGACCCATCCACCTTTCTTTGTATCATCCTCTAGTTTAGCCAAAAGAAGATCAATTCCATCATCCAAATCATTGACGTATAGCATAAAAAGTGATCCCAACATTGACCACTGGTCACTGGCAGCCAATCAGAAAAAACTCCCTATGTTTCTACTCTTTGACTCCTGCCAATCAGCTAAAGCTCTATCCATGCTATCTTTTCTGTAATAGCATAGGCTCATAGCTTGTTAAGCAGCCTCATGTGTGGCAACTTGTCAAAGGCTTTCTGAAAATCCAAGTACACAACATCCTTTTTCTAGCCTTGTTATTTTTTCAAAGAATTCCAACAGATTTGTTGGGCAAGATTTCCCCTTAAGAAAACCATACTGACTTTGGCCTATTTTAATCATGTGCTTCCGAGTATCCTGAAACTTCATCCTTAACGATCGACTTTAACATCTTCCCAACCACTGAGGACAGGCTAACTGGCCTATAGTTTCCTTTCTTTTGCCTCCCTTTTTGAAGAGTGGAGTGACCTTTGCAATTTTCCAGTTCTAGAATCTAGTGATTCTTGAAAGATCATTACTAATGCCTTCACAATCTCCTCAGTTACCATTTTCAGAACTTTGGGTTGTACTCCATCTGGTCCAGGTGATTTATTTACCTTCAGACCTTTCAGCTTCCTAAGCACCTTCTCTCAGTAATATTAATTGCACAAACTTCTCCCCACTGATGCCTTCAAACTTCCAGCATATTGCTAGCATCTTCCACAGGGAAGACTGATACAAAATACTTATTCAGTTTGTCTGACATTTCCTTGTCCCCTATAACTACTACTCCAGCGTCATTTCCAGTGGTCCAATATCTACTCTCAGCTCTTTTGTACTCTTTATATATCTGGGGAAAAATGTTGGTATCCTCTTTGATATTATTGGCTAGCCTACGTTAGTCTTTCATCTTTCTCTCCTTACGGCTTTTTAGTTGCCCACTGTTGGTCTTTAGAATGCTTCCCAATCGTCTAACTTCCAACTATTTTTTGCTCTATTATATGCCTTCTCTTTTGCTTTTATGTTGGCTTTGACTTCCCTTGTCAGCAATGGTTGTGTCATCCTGCCTTTAGAATACTTCTTTAGGATGTATCTGTCCTGTGCCTTCCAAGAAACTTAGACCAGATCCTCTCTCTTGCCTCCGTAATTCCCTTTACTCCACTGTAATACTGATATATTTGACTTTAGCTTCTCCCTCTTAAATTGCAGGGTGTATTCTATCATATTATAATCACTCCCTCCTATGGGTTCCTGTACCTTAAGTTCACTAAACAAATCCGACTCATTACACAGCACCCAATTCAGAACAGCTGTTCCCTTAGTGGGCTCAACCATGAGCTGCTCTAAAAGCCATCTCATAGGCATTGTACGAATTCTCCCTCTTGGGATCCAAAATCAGCACCAATCTGATTTTCCTCAATCTACCTGCATACTGAAGTCCCTCATGACTGTCATAACATTTTCTATCTCCCATTGTAATTTGTAGCCCATATCCTGGCTCTTGTTCAGAGGCCTGTATATAACCTCCATCCTTTTACTCTGGCAGCTTTCTAACTTTATCCACTGTAAGTCTACATCTTTCGATCATATGTTACATCTTTCTAAGGTTTTGATTTCATTTATTACCAGCAGAGCCATGTCATCCGCTCTGCCTGTCCCTTCAATAAAATATGTGCAATAATCTCTGCTACTCCTTTAAAACATAGAAGTGGAAAACACCTAGATTTGGGAATTTGATATTTTGTGCCAACATTTTGTTCATCATTGTTAATTTATATTGATTATATGGTCAGTCCCCATCCTTGAGTCAAAATTAGCATCAATGAAGTGAGAAACAAGAGTCAGTGGCTCAAGTTGATCACTTTTATTTGGAATTGAGAGAGTTAGAAATACTGACCCTAACCAAATCCATCACAACAGTAGATATTTAGCTGTTTCCGGTTTCTTCCTTTCACACGCAGCATCAAACTCAATCATATCATGGCCACTATTAGACGTAATAATAAATCTTAAGCAATGAACCAACTCTGGCACATTCATCATTCTTAAAACTGATGTGGCCTATCCCTCAGTTGATTCCCAAAGACATTTTTGAGGGAAGACTATCCAAAACACATGCAAAAAATTTGGCGTGTTTTATCAGCAGACTGATATGCTTTTACTAACCTATATGAAAGTTAAAATCGGCCATTAAAACCATTCTCTGTTGCTCCATTGATCATCCAGCATCTCCATCATGATAGGAGAAACCATCAGGCAAACAGCTGAGTGCGAGAGTGACAATGCCCACATGCAGATGTTCGCTTTGTATCACACCCCCCACACTTACCCTCTTCCTTACGACAAGTTTTTATGTAGGTGTTCTATGGCCTTCGTGGAGAAAGTTATTTTAAGGTTTGCCTCTCTTCGGTGATCAATCCAGAAAAAATAAAGTATAGCAGTCAGTAACATTTATTACAGCTGTCACTGGGAATTGTATCTATCCTGGCTTATATTGTTCAGGATAAGAGCAGCCATAACACTATTTTAAATAGCATTTGACCAAATTTATAATTATTGTGAGGACCCACCAAACCTGGATGAAATGCAATTTCCTACTTTTACTGGCTCCTCCTAGGAAGTGTCACGAGATCAAAGCACATCCTTTGAATCCATCATTGAAGTGTTGTCTCTGTACCAGCCGCACCTCCTCCACGATATACAGGTAGACCTTTTAAATGCTGGAGATAGGTTCCAGAAATATGGCTACACAGTAACACCAAATCTGGAAGTCAAAAATAAACAAAATAGCCATATTGAACTTTCACAATCAATCAACTGAAATCACTTAAAAGTTTTTGTAAGGCTGAGACCTTCTTAGAATACTACATAGTTAACATTAGGACCACAATCTGTTGTAAAAATCTATACTGGGTACTTCCTCAAACATTGAGGACAGCTGAAAATTTATTAAATTAAATTAAACTTAGTGTCTATTGTCTACAATTATCTTTTAATGACAGAAAATGATTGCTGTAAAGCTAACATAGTTTTCTGGAACAGAATTCTGTTCCTGTTTTGATATTGAAATGCAGTTGATTGATTTCAGTGGAGAAAGTTTCAGGTTGGCAATAAGTCTGCTTTCCCTGATTTACAGAACAAAATATTTTCTGAAAGAACAGGATGTCTGCCTCGCTGTTTTTGTTGATTAAGCAACTTCCAGTTAGAATTTGGTTCCCTGTTGCCATAACGGTCCTTTTGCTATTTGATTCATTGAACCATAGTATGATCATAAACTAACTCTTTGATTATGAATGTTCTTCTTTGATGGGAGTATCAGAAAGAAATATCTTCCAATGATCATATTGCTGAAAAGATGTGAAAAGGGATAAGGCACTTCAGAGCAACTAGAAAGCAGCGATTTTTTTTTAAGTGGGCAGGAAAAGGAAATTGCAATCAAAATGGAACAAATTAGTTCTAATATATTCCCATGAGTGTCTCTTCTTATCTAGTGATAATGTTAAGAAATTTGCTAAGAACTGCTTTCTTACCATTATGTTCAGCTTTCATCTGGTAGTCCATCCAATTGACAAAGATAACAATTTGCACATAGTAACTGCCTTGTAGTTTCACTGATTCTGCATTGTATGCACATCACTCAACACACGTAACAAATCCAGCTTCTGTTCCTGCGGGATATTGAGGGGTGATTATTCATTGCAGCAGGTACAACACTCATCGACCATAAGCCATTGCTTTACTTCATTATTTTCATTGTAGAACTCAGAGAAGGCAGAAGTTCTAACAATAATATATCTTGCATCTTCCAGTAAGTTGTTCAACAACAGAAGAACCTTACATGTCATCCCTCACACAATATGGACGTTTCAGGAATGGCGATTTTGTGTAATGGACACTGAGAATATTAACTACAATTCAGTATGTGTTACTATCCACTTAAAGTTTAAACATTCAAAACCAAATTTATTATCAAAGTACACACATCACCATATACAACCATGAGAATAAATGTTCTTGTGGGTATTCACAATAAATACAAAGAAACACAATATAATTAATGAAAGAGCTACACAATATTGAAAAAACAACCAATGTGCACAAGACAATAGCACAATGTGCAAATACAAATTTTAAAAAAAATCATGTACTGAACCCCAAAAGTGGAAGTGCAATGAATTCAACATCTGTAAAACAAAGATCATCTGCAAACAACACTCCCCTCTAACAATAAAAGTCCAGATAGGAACCATAGAAAGCATGGATAAAGCACAAATCTCAGGAGCCAGCTCTCAGTGAAGGCAGAAATCCTGTGATGAAGTGCTTCATTGCTTTCCAGGAACAAACACAGCCTCTGCTCATCTGAAGAAAAGTGTTTGAAGCCCAATGTCGGCACAAGGATCTTAGTCATCTTGATCCCACTCAATAGTCTACCTCTGTAAGATGCTGGAGTAGGATCAAAGGTTCACTTACTATCAAAGCATACAACTCTGAAATTCTTCTTCTCCAGATAGCCATGAAACCAAGAAAGAAAAGAACAGCAGCATGACCATCAACCTCTAAATCCCCCCTCCACGCACAAGAAAAGAGCAGAAATAGAACTTGCACATCAAACACCAAATTCCCCTCCCCACACAAAGAAATGAAAAAGATCGGGCAAAAAGCACAAAATATAATAACTATAAGACCGAAGAAAGTCCATAGTCCAAATCCATATTCAAAATGTAAAAAATCTGGGTAACATTCACCAGGTGCAGTGGTAGCTTCTCTCTCTGGCAGCCATGCAAACCCACCAGCGAGCAAAAGGCAGTTTCTCCTCTCCGGCAGCAGAGCGATCCCACCAGCAATCAAAAGGCAGGCAGCCGGCGCTCACCTTCCACATTCGTCTTGATGTTTCAATCTCCCTTGTTGTTTTAAATCAGCAAACAATAGAAGCTTTAATCAGCAAAATGGAGTTGAACATCAGCTTGTGCCTACTTCATAGCCTTCTCATCACAAGGTTCACACGTGCTTCTTCTGCCTCCTGGAGTCCTCTCGGAGACTGCAGAGTGGTGAAACACTCTAACTATCTCTAAACAGCAAATCACAGGCTTCAACAGTTCCAGAATCACATTCAAGATGAAAAACAAATGTAAAAGACAGAAAGAAGTAAAATATGTGGTTTCATGGTTTATCCAGAAGATGTTGACTTCAGGAACATTGTATGCAGGTGCCAGCATGAGGTGGCATCTGTAAAAGGTTATGGAATACTGGATTTTATGGCAAGTTATATAGAATACAATATCTTTGGGGATTAAAATTTCTAGTTATTTACCTGTTGGTTGCAAAATTTGCCTTTCTAACTGCCTCAAATTTTACAGTAAATAATACTCCAAAGTTTCTGGTTTCTATGCAAACTTATAAATCTTCAAAATGCAACATACTCAAATTTCCTGTGTGGGCTGAATATCACATGCAATATTAAACGATCTGAAGATAGTACTCTAGTGGTGTGACTTTACAAAAGGCAAATAGAGTCCAGAAATTCTCTCACAGGTGTGTCTTTTACTTGTTCTGAGCAAAGATCTATTACATCTACAATGCTGGACTTGGTGTGGTTCATAACAAAAAGTGATCAGTTTGAAATTACCAGGACAACTGCTTTAACAAACATGCTGTCTTTGAATGATTACTAAACAATTATACAGTTCCTTCTGGCATCCCAAACAATACCCACCATGCTATGAAGTATCCTCAACATCCATGCTGAGGAAATACAGATCCCCAACCTCAATGGCGGGAGCCTGCTAAATGTCCTGATGTCTTAAACACAACTGATGTCCTTCCAGTACCAATCTACTTAGCAGCAGGCTAGTAACTGGTCTCTTTACATACAAATAAACACATGATTACATTTACATCCACCTTTCCAGACTTCCATTCTATTCTTCAAGGTTTCGCGTTAACGGCAGACCAGTCAATTCGCAGTGAGAGAGCGAGCTTCGCACAGGTCAGGGAGAAGAGTTTAAAAAAGGAGCATTTCGCGGGGCTCAGTGCATTAGCAGCAGACCAATTGATTCACAGAGAGAGAGAGAGAGAGAGAGAGAGAGAGAGCTTTGCACAGGTCACAGGTCAGGGAGAAGAATTTAAAAAAGGAGCATGTCGTTGGGCTCTGCATGTTAGCTGCAGACCATTCGATTTGCAGTTCATTAGCAGGAGCAAGTAGAAGTAAAGCAGGCTCAAAGTGGAGCGGCTGTTGTGTGAGCGGACCAGTGTAGGAGTGGGAGCTTGAGGCTTTGGCGAGGAGGCACAGGTGAGAAGCAGGCAAGGCTTTTGTAGTAGTTGAATAAAAAGTACTAAATTATAGCTTATCAAACCCCATTGTGGTTCCTGGTGACCACATCTGCAGCAAGTGTTTGCTGCTTGAGGGACTCAGGCTCAAAGTTGATAACCTGCAATTTGAGCTTCAGACACTGCGACACATCAGGGAGAGGGAGAGTTACCTGGATTCTCTGTTTCAGGAGGCAGTCAAATCCGGTCTGTGATCAGGCGACTGAGGTGGGTAGTGGGATCCAAGAGACAGTACGGGAGGAGCCTCTGGCCTTGAGTTTGTCCAACAGGTGTGAGAATCTTGCTCCCTATGTGGATCAGAGTGGGGGCTGTAGGAAGGATGAGCAACTTAACTGTGGCACCATAGTTCAGGGAGCCATTCAAGAGGGGGGAAAGAAGAGAAATGTAGTGGTAATTGGGATAATATAGTCAGGAGTATAGACAGAGTTCTCTGTCACGAGTCTAGAGTGTCCCGAAGGCTGTGTTGCCTGTCTGGTGCCCGGGTTCGGGACACCTTATCTGACCTGCAGAGGAATTTGCAGTGGGAGGGGCAAGATCCAGTTGTCATGGTCCATGTGGTTACCATCAACATAGGTAGAATGAGGAAAGAGGTTCTGCTGAGGGAATTTGAGCAGCTAGGGACTAAATTAAAAAGCAAAACCAAAAAGGAAGTAATGTCTGGATTACTAACTGAGCCACGTGCAAATTGGCATAGGGTCAAGAAGATTAGAGAGTTAAATGCGTGGCTCAAGGTTTGGTGTGGGAGAAGAGGGTTTGAATTCATGGGAAATTGGCACCAGTATTGGGAAAGGAGGGAGCTGTACCAATGGGGCATGCTGTACCTGAACTGTGATGGGACTTGGATCCTAGCGAATCGCATAACTCGGGCTGTGGATAGGGCTTCGAACTAAATAATAGGGACTGAGTTCAACAGATTGGAGAAATAGGGATAAAGTAAAAAAGAGAAGTGCGGATAAAGATAAAGTAAAAGCAAAAGATGAAAAGAAGAAAAGTAAGAGTGGAGTGAAGAAAAGTCAAGTGCAAAAGAGTAAAATATTACAAGATTTTAAAAGCACAATGAGTGTAAGGGCAATGAGTTTTCGAAACAAGGTCAGTGACTCGTGGCACAAATCAGTACAAAGGGGTATAATTTAGTGGTCATTACAGAGACGTGGTTGCAGGGTGGAGAGCATTGGAAATTAAATATCCAAGGATATCAGGTAATACGGATGGATAGGCAGGGAGGTAAGGGAGGTGAGATAGCGCCTTTAATTAAAGATGAGA
The DNA here is from genome assembly GCF_030028105.1 of Mobula birostris. NCBI lineage: Eukaryota > Metazoa > Chordata > Chondrichthyes > Myliobatiformes > Myliobatidae > Mobula > Mobula birostris. The sequence goes on from NC_092381.1 coordinate 72,464,538, forward strand.
TCAGGGTGATAGTGAGAGACGATATAAAAACCAAGGAGAAGAATGTTGAATCCATCTGGGTAGAGATTAGGAATAGTAAGGGGGAAAAATAAATCACTGGTGGAAGTTGTCTCTTGCCCACTGAATAATAATATTACAGTGGCACAGGCAATAAACTGAGAAATATCTGAGGCATGTAAGAATGGAACAGCAGTTATTATGGGGGACTTTAACTTGCACATAGATCGGGTGAATGAAGTCGGTCGAGGCAGTCTTGAGGAGGACTTCGTAGAATGCTTACTTGAACAGGATGTTACCGAACCTACAAGGAAACATGCTATTTTAGATCTGGTCCTGTGCAAGGAGATAGGTAAAATTAGTGATCTTGAAGTTTGGGATCCTCTTGGAAAGAGTGATCACTGTATGATCGAGTTTCTCATACAAATGGAGGGTACAATAGTTCGATCTAAAACTAGTGTATTATGCCTAAACAATGGAGACGACAATGGGATGAGGGAGGTTTGGTTGGTGTAGACTGGAACGCAGGCTATATGGTGAGATGGCTGAGGAACAGTAGAAGACTTTCAAAGAGATTTTTCAACGAAATTATATTCCAGTTAAAAGCAAGGACAGAAAGGGTGGGGTGGGCTGGCCTTGGATAACTAAGGAAATAAAAGAAAGCATCAAACTAAAAGCTCATGCATACAAAGTCGCCATGAGTAGTGGGAAACTGGAAGATTTGGAAAACTTTAAAAAGCAACAAATGAAGATAGATTATGAAACTAAACTAGTACAAAATATAAAAATGGATAGTAAAAGTTTTTATAATTATATAAAGTGGAAAAAGGTGGCTAAAGTGAAAATAGGTCCCTTGGAAGACAAGAAGGGTGAATTGATATTGGGTAATGACGAAATGGCAGAGACGTTGAATGACAATTTTGTGTTAGTCCTTGTGGTGGAGGATACACCTAACATGCCAAAGAAAGATGTGATGGATGCAATGGGAGGTGAGGTCCTGGATACAATAGCTATTACTGAAGAGGTAGTGCTGAGCAAACTTGTGGACCTGAAGATAGACAAGTCCCCTGGTCCTGATGGAATGCATCCCAGGGTACTGAAAGAAATGGCAGAAGTTATAGTAGAGGCTTTGGTGATGATTTACCAAAATTCTCCGGACTTTGGACAGTCCTGGCAGATTGGAAGATGGCAAGTGTCATGCCACTATTCAAAAAAGTTATAGGCAAATGGCAGGTAACTATAGGCCAGTTAATTTAACATCTGTAGTTGGAAAAATGCTTGAAGCTATCATTAAAGAAGAAATAGCAAGGTATCTGGAAAGAAATAGATCCATCACAGCACAAATTCAGCCAGTGCAGGACCGGTTTGACAAACTTACTGGAGTTCTTTAAGGATATAACGAGCGCAGTGGATAGAGGGGAACAGATAGATGTTAATTACTTGGATTTTCAGAAGGCATTCAGTAAGGTGCCACATAAAAGACTTATTCATGAGATAAGGATGCATAGAGTCGAGGTGATATATTAGCATGGACAGAGGATTGGTGAACTAATAGAAAGCAGAAAGTTGGGATACATAGGTGTTACTCTGGTTGGCAATCAGTGGTGAGCGGTGTGCCACAGGGATCAGTGCTGGGCCCGCAACTGTTCACGATATACATTAACGATCTGGAAGAGGGGACCAAGTATAGTGTATCCAAGTTTGCGGATGATACTAAATTGAGTGGAAAAACAAATTGTGCAGAAGATAAGGAGAGTCTGCAGAGAGATATAGACAGGTTAAGTGAGTGGGCAAGGGTCTGGCAGATGGAAGACAATGTTGATAAATATGAGGTCATCAACTTGGAAGAAAAAAATGGAATAGCAGAATATTATTTAAATGCATGCTTCTGTGCAGAGGGACTTGGGAGTGCTTGTGCATGAATCACAAAAGGTTGGTTTGAAGGTGCAGCAGGCTATCAAGAAGGCAAATGGGATGTTGGCCTTCATTATTAGATAGATTGAATTTAAGAGCAGGGAGATTATGCTGCAACTGTACAGGGTACTAGTGAGGCCACATCTGGAGTGCTGCATGCAGCTCTGGAAGGATATACTGGCTTTGGAGGCAGTGCAGAGGAGGTTCACCAGGTTGATTCCGGAGATGAGGGGTTAGGCTATGAGAAGAGATTGAGTTGCCTGGGACTGTACTCGCTGGAATTCAGAAGAATGAGAGGAGATCTTATAGAAACATATAAAATTATGAAAGGGATAGCTAAGATAAGAGCAGGAAAGTTGTTTCCACTGGTAGGTGAGACTAGAACTAGGCAACATAGCATCAAGATTTGGGGAGTAGATTTAGGACGGAGATGAGGAGAAACTGCTTTTCTCATAGAGTGGTGAATCTGTGGAATTTTCTGTCCAATAAAGCAGTAGAGGCTACCTCAGTAACATATTTAAGACAAGATTGGATCGATTTTTGCATAGTATGGAAATTAAGGGGTATGGGGAAAAGGCAAGAGGGTGGAGATGAGTCCATGGCCAGATCAGCCATGATCTTATTGAATGGTGGAGCAGGCTTGACAGGCCGGATGGCCTCCTCCTGCTCCTATTTCTTATGTTGTTATGTGATGTTGCAAAGTACATTTAATATCTGAGCGTATGTATCCAGTACACAACCTGAAATTCATCCTCTTCACAGACAGCCACAAAAACAAAGAAACCCCATAGAGCAATAGAAATATTGAAACCCTAAAGATCCTCCTCCCCTCACATAAGAAGCAGCAAAAAAAGCATCCCTCCCCACCCCCACCAGCGGAAGCACCGACGCTCCCCACCTCCATGCAAACAACAGCAGAAGGACCAAGAGTCCATCAAACCACAATCCACAAACCAGCAGTCTGGTATCTCAGACTGACGCTCTCTCCAGCATGGGTCACTCTTGCAACAACCAGAGCAGAGACCAGCAACTCACTGTTCCACTGTTACAATCTTCTGCGTCAACTTGCCTCTCCAAGCTCCCTCTCGAGAACTGACAGGTCTTATCAATATATCACATATCTGTAGTCATTCCATTGAACCAAAGTAACGATAGGATGTCACATTCCACTCACAGTAGAAGAGGCAGAACTTCCTCTATAATGGAGATGGACACACATTGATTCAATGTATTGCAGTCTTTGTCTCACTTAAAAACTACCAAATCACAACCTTTTTCTTTTATTTCAGAATGTAAGAAATACAAGTTGACCCCATGCCTCTTGGCTCCATTATCAATCAGATTTAATGGTGGCCTGAAATGCAGTTTACTGACCTTCCCCCATTAACTGTGCACTCTTGTATAGTACAAAATGTACCTAACTCAACTTTGAATATATTTAAAGAATCAAACTCCACAAAATAATCTAAAGTAGAAGTTACAAAAACTGAGAATGCTTAAGTTGTAAACAGCTAAAAGTTCCTCCTGATCTGTAGCCTAAGCCCTGACCCCTAATTTTACGTTATTCAGGCTGGTGGTCTTGAGAAGAATCTTCAGTACTGAAATTGAAACTACGTAACAAGCCTAAGTAAACATGTCATGCTTGAAACTATCCTTAAATGTTTCTGTTCCATTATATTTCAAGAGCTTTTAAAGAACAAATTACATTCTGTAATCACTACGTATATTATTTTGTTCTTGTTACTCTTTATTATTAGTAGTTCCCCATCTTCGGTGGCCTTTGACTTAAATGTGATAGTAGCTTGTTTTAAGTGATGACAGTTTTAAAGCCAGTTATTTCTGTCTATTTGTTAATGACCAATTTCTTCAAGGTGTCAGTTTCCACAGAAATTGTGGAGCCAGTATAGTTTATTTTTAGCTGTAGCTCCAAAATGCCTGTTATTTGCTCTACGAATATTGAATTTAATAATTGTAGAAAACACAAATCTCAACTCAAAACAAGAAGTCTCATCACTTTCAAGGTAAGTGCTTTGACTGAAACAATAACACTGCTATGATTTTAGGTCAATCGTAGACCATCAACATGCAAAGAATGTCGTGAGAAAGAGCTCTTAAGGAGGTTATACAGTTTATTAAAACAAGCAAAATCAGATAGTCAGTAGTACGTGCATACTCACAGGTTTTCAGCTACTCACTTTTAAAAACAAGCAACCAGAATTCCAGAACAATCCTCTTTGGATTGAAAACATTATAAATAAAATATACTGGAACTGCACTATGCAGAGTCAGAATCAGTTTTAATACCACTGGTATATGCCGTGAAATTTGAAATCTGTTGACTTAATGGCAACAGTACAATGCAATACATGATAATATAGGAAAAATAAGTGTGTGTGTATTTACGTATATATTAGTTAAATTAAAAATAGTGCAAAAATAAATAATATAACAAAGTGAGGTAGTGTTAATGGGTTCAATGTCCATTTAGGAATTGCTCAGTGTGTGCCTTCAGGCTTCTGTATCTCCTTCCTGACGGTAACAGTAAGAGGGCATGTCCTGGGTGGTTAGTGTCCTTAATAATGGACTCTGCCTTTCTGAGGCGCCACTCCTTAGAAGATGTCTTTGATATTACAAAGGCTAGCACCCAGGATGGTGCTGACTGATTGTACAACTTTCTGTAGCTTCTTTCAATCCTGTGCAGTAGCACCACCCCTGCACCTCCCCCCCCCCACCCCAGTACCAGACAGTGATGCAGCCTGTCAGAATGCTTTCCAGGGCACATCTGTAGAAGTTTGAATGTTCTAGATGGCAAACCAAATCTCAAACTCCTAATGATATATAGCCACTGTCTTGCCTTTTTTATAGCTGTATTGATATGTTGGGACCAGGCTAGATCCTCAGATCTTGACACTTCAGGAACTTGAAATTACTCACTCTCTCCACTTCTGACCTCTACCACTGTTCATGTTCACTCATCCCCCCCCCCCGCCCTTCCTGAAGTCCATTATCACATCTGGCGTTTACTGTGCTCAGTTCTCCTGTATATCGGTGAGACTTGACGTAGAATGGGAAACCACTGCGCCAAGCATCTATGCTCTGTCCATGAACAAGCAGGATCTCCCAGTGGCCACCCATTTTAATTCCACTTCCCATTCCAATAGGTCCATCCACGGCCTCTTCCACTGGCATGATAAGGCCACACCTAGGTTGAAGGAACAACACCTTATATTCCGTTTGGGTAGTCTTGAACCTGATGGCATGAACGTCAATTTCTCAAACTTCAGTAATGCCCCCCACTTCACCATTTCCCATCCCTTTTCCCTCTCTCATGTTATCTCCTTGCCTGCCCATCACCTCCCTCTGGTGCTCCTCCCCCACCCCCTACTTTTTTCTTTCTTCCAGGGCCTTCTGTCTCTTTCACTAATCAACTTCCTAGCTCTTTGCTTCATCCCTCCCCCTCCAAGTTTCACCTGTAGCATCGTGTTTCTCTCTCCCCTCCCGCCACCTTTCAAATCTGCTCCTCAGGTTTTTTTTCTCCAGTCCTGCAAAAGGGTTTCAGCCTGAAATGTTGACTGTGCTTTTTTTATATAGATGCTGCCTGGCCTGCTAAGTTCCTCCAGCATTTTGTGTGTGTTGCTTGCTTGCTCACGGTTGTTTGGGAGGCATTGTCAGGTACTATGGAAGGGGAATGGTGCCACCCAGCTGTTTGAGTTGCCTTGATAGAATCTGTTCTCCATTATCCTCAGGAAAATAAGGTCATCCATTGAAGGAGCTGGTTTGTTGTCATCGTTTGTATGGACAAAGACAGATTCACCCATGCTTGCTGTGTTGCTTGTCAAACCTTCGTTGTGAGGTCAAGGCAGGAGAGACAGGATGCTGGCAGAAACTCTCCTTGATGTGGATGCAGCTAAGACAAGAAATTATGAGACTGAGATGCCTGTTTTCTAGAATGCTGGTTCTGAAGATGCTGACAGGTTTGTGTGCACTGTCTAGACAGACATCTCCATGACCCACCCCAGTGCTGACTTCTGTACAACAGTGGCGTTTGGAGGCCCCTTATGTTGCTTGAGTACTTTGTGTACCTGTATGTTGTTTCTTCTTAGCAGAGGCAGGATCTCAGGCTTTGGGTCAATTGACGGTATCTTGCTGGCTACGGATTAGAGGTGAGCCTCTGCTTCTGGAGTGGGGACTTCCTGTTGTCTGGAAGTTCGTCACACTCAATGAGTGTGGGGAGAGCTAAACAAGTCTTTTCATCAACAGATTGGACAATAAAGTTTCTTGCTCTTTGTCCAACCATCTGTGACACACTTGCACATGCCTTAAGTGTATAAGGTGAGGTTCCATCAGTTATGTCGAAGACTTGAAGAAAGATGAGATAGCTAGAGACTTCTGCTCTGATTATGGAAGATGACATACATCCTCTTCTCACGGTGGCCTTCCACATAAACACTGACAAGTAGACCTTTAAACATGACGTACTGGCAGAGTTTTCCCCACAGACCTCGGTACAGGAAGAGGTGGCAACTGAAGATGAAGGTGATTCATCTCCCTCACTGCCATGCTGCAGGGAGGTACTTGTGTTGCTCTTCACAGACCAGGGTAATGGGCCACCATGAAGAGCTGCAATGTTTGTTGCTGTTGTATTCTCATCACTGGATGGCAGTATTACAACCCCTCGCCTGATGATTAGTTGAAGAGCAGTAGCGGAAACACATGGAGTGTTTTTTAAGGAAGGCCCTTCCTCCTCTAGGAGTTTCTCCTGGAAGCCTCTGCACTTCCAGAGAGGGTGTAGTTTCTGATGTACAGAGTACTGTTTGTTAGGATCATCCTTTTGGGCAGCACTGGCAGCCTTAGTTTTGTGCACCATGACAGGGTCTCTGATTTAAACTGTACTGAGCTAGAGGTGATCATGATAAAGCTGAAGTTGTTCCTCATTTTGGCTTCATCCTGGAAGAAACTGGAAAAGCAGGGTGGGAACACACATAAAAATTGCTAGTGAACGTAGCAGGCCAGGCAGCATCTCTAGGAAGAGGTACAGTCGACATTTCAGGCCGAGACCCTGCGTCAGGACTAACTGAAAGAAGAGTGAGTAAGAGATTTGAAAGTGGGAGGGGGAGGGGGAGATCCAAAATGATAGGAGAAGACAGGAGGGGGAGGGATGGAGCCAAGAGCTGGACAGGTGATTGGCAAAAGGGATATGAGAGGATCATGGGACAGGAGGCCTAGGGAGAAAGAAAGGAGGAGGGGGGAAGTCCAGAGGATGGGCAAGAAGTATGGTGAGAGGGTCAGAGGGAGAAAAAGGAGAGAGAGAAAGAGGATACACATATATATAAATAAATAACGGATGGGGTACGAAGGAGAGGTAGAGCATTAGCGGAAGTTAGAGAAGTCAATGTTCATGCCATCAGGTTGGAGGCTACCCAGACAGAATCCTACCCAGACTCCAACCTGAGTGTGGCTTCATCTTTACAGTAGAGGAGGCTGTGGATAGACATGTCAGAATGGGAATGGGATGTGGAATTAAAATGTGTGGCCACTGGGAGATCCTGCTTTCTCTGGCAGACAAAGCGTAGGTGTTCAGCGAAACGGTCTCCCACCCTGCGTCAGGTCTCACCAATATATAGAAGGCCTCATCAGGAGCACCGGACGCAGTATATCACCCTAGCTGACTCACTTCTTTTCATTTCAGTCAGAAATCTGTCTATAACTGGATAGAAAGAGTGCTTGCGTAGGTCATCAAAGGACGTGACAGGTGTGCGTTCAGTTTGGGCCTCAACGACAAAATCATGTAGACGGCGGGGTGGCTGGGCCTGTCTCCTTTCATGTGGTCTGCTGTGTATACAGGCCTTGATGCACAGGTCCCTAGCTCTTGTCTGAATTTCTCTCCATGATTCCTCTCCCCGTTTTGCTGAGAGTGCATCGATAACAGACTGAGCCAAGTCCACAGCGGATGAAAGCTCCAAACTGGGAGATTGTAGCTGGTCTGACTTGAACTTGGTGACTCGGAATAAATCCTCAGAGTGAGAAGTAAAGCAAACTGCTCGTCAATCAGTCCATTTACAGCTCTGGCCTCCGTTTTCCTCGGTGCATTTGGTTGACACATAATATCCTGTAGTGTAGCTAGAATGGCAGGGAGTGATTTCCTTATAGCCCACAAAGCTGTATACTGCCATGCCCAGCGTGCATCTGACAATTTCTTCAACTCCATGGGCTGTGCAGTTGATTCCAGTTCTCTCTGTTTCTTCATGAAAAGATCGTGGGCAACAGAGTATGAAAAGAAGTTGTAAAGCAGCTGCACAGTTTCAAAAAACTCATCCGCTTGTTGTACATTGCTCACAACATCCACTAAAACAAGGTTAAGTCTGTGAGCTTGGCAGTGTATATATAATGCCCGCGGGACTTCTTTCCTGAACCTCTCTTGTACCCCCTTATTGCACCCGGGCATCACTGACGCCCCGTCATAACACTGACCTATACACACGTTCTTATCAAAACACACTGGGCGAGTGTCTGTTCAATGCTCTTAAGAAGCGACTCTGCGTCCAACCATTCTGCTGGAGTGAAGTGCAAGAATTCTTCAAGCACTGTTTCGTTATTGAAATACCGCACCACCACTGATATTTGCTCCTTTTTACTCAAGTCTTTACTGTCATCCACCATGATGGCAAAATGTCCAGCCTCCTTGATTTCTGCACTTATCTGACGTCTGACCATATCTGACATAATACCCATAATTTCATTTTGGATATCGTGATGGGTGTTTTTTGCATTTCCAGGATTGTCCTCTTTTATTTAGCTAGAGTCTTATCACACTGTCCAATTACAATGAGCAACTCAACAAAGTTTCCCCTATTGCCAGATCCATCATTCTCCCGGTGTCCTCGCTGAGCAATGCCTTGGCACGCAGTATAGCGTAGAGACTCAACCACTGCTCTCATATACTCACAATTTTCTTGGACAATCTTTGCATGTCCTTTGTCAAGCATATTTCCCAATCTTGAATCATCTTGTTTTCTCAATCTGAATTCAGCCCATGCTTCCATAGCAAACTTATGAGCTGCACTTACATGGTGGGTTATGAAAGCTGTTGTAGCTTTCCGCCAGTTGCGGTAACCGGTGACAGTGAAGGTAGACTCAGAATGGAACCCATGTCCTCCACACAGGAAATGCCTGCATGCGAAGCAGAACGTAGTATCTTTCGTCATCGAATATTCCAGCAGGTCAAACCAGCCACGAATAAAACTCCTTTGCTGATTGCCAAACCGTTGCGAGCAGCAAAGGGTATTTTTTCAATGCTAGTCAACAGGGTCCTTCCTCAGGCTGTTGGCTAACATCACTAACAGAATTCCCACTAGCACTAAGAGCAGCTTCATCCACGTTCTCTTCCGAATCCCGCTCCATTTCTTGTTCCTCTACTTCGCCTTCGCACTCCTTCGATGAACTGCTATCATTCTCATCCCCACTTACTTCTTTCTGCATGTCACTTTCAATTAATTCCTCTGGATGAGGTCATTTTCTCACTAAAAATCGATCAACTTTTCACGCCGGCCAAAATAATGCACGTGCCAGGCCCACGCTAGCTCGTAAAAGCACTGTGTGTGTGTGTGTGTGTGTGGCATCCGTTAGTCTCGCGAGGTCATGGATCTGCGCCTGGATGTATACTATCAATCTCTCACGTGAGGGAGAGTGAGTGACATCACCACCTTAAGTAATCTTAGATCAGCTTAACTGATCTGAGGACAGCAACGGCAAGACATTGTCAACGAACGAATAAGCAGAAGTGTAGAAAGGACAAATTTCAGTTAATTTCTTGGTGGTGCTATTGTAATTTCTGGTGGTACTATAGCACCAGCTAGGACCACCTTAGCACCGCCCCTGGGCAGCGTGTGATAAAAGCAGAGCGCTCCCCTGGATTCAGAACTGCATTATTGCCGGCATTGCTTAAACACATGCCTGTGAGCATCCGTTAGCAAGATGAGTTCTAAGGCATCGGAAAAGCCTGAAAGAGCTCGTAAGGGTGTTACACTTAGCATAAAACTAGACATAATTAAGCGTTTCAATCATGGTGAACAAAGTAAGGACAAAGTGAGTTTGACTTGTGGAAGTTGACGAAAATGATGTTGAAGAGGTTCTGGCATCCCATGACCAAGAACTGATAAATGAAGAGCTGATGCAGTTGCAAGAGGAAAGGATAACAATCGAAACTGAACACAGTAGCAAATGGACCAAAGCTAAAGTTGTCCAGGAACTGAACATGAAGCAACTGCGTGAGATTTTCGCCGCAATTGACAACAATGATTGCAGAAAAGTACGACTTTGAAAGGGTACGTCAGTTTAGGGCATGTTTGCAGGATGGTTTGAGAGCTTACAAAGAACTGTATGATATAAAAATGCAAGAGGCAGCAGTTAAGCAAGCCTTCCACATCAGCCGCAGCAGACGACCAACCTCGACCTTCGACATCGAGGTGGGCAGCCATAGGAGAAGATGAGCTGCCTGCCCTGATGGACGATGAGATGACACCTCCTGTGTCCTACCACCCCAACCCCCAGGCCCCGGACAGATACCAATTCGCAGAGAATGCAGCGGTAGCCGGTAGGCACACAGCACCTCTTTAAGAAAAAAGCCAAAATAAACATGCTAATTAATTAGGTGCCACCCGGCATGTAAGTGTTGGCCCAGATCAGAGGCAATGCAGCCTCTGATCTGGGCCGACAATTACGTGCTGGGCGGCACCCAATTAATTAGCATGTTTATTTCAATTTTTTTCTTAAAGATGTGCTGTGTGCCTCCTGGCTACCGCTGGACCCCTGCATTCTTCACGGATTGGTATCGGGTTGCTGCCCGGAGGGTGGGGGCCACTGCACCACCCCAACCTGCGACGACTCAGTCTAACACACCATCATCAGTGTGCTCGGCGCTGTCCCAATTCCAGTAAGTGATATTACACTGTACATACATTATTTCTACTTTATATTGGCTGTGTATTTTTACGTGTTATTTGGTATGATTTGGCAGCTTCATAGCCTAAAGGTTACTGGAGAGAGTGTTTTGCCAACAGCGCTTGCGTGAGATTTTCTGCCGAGAGTGCTTGCGCCGTGTTTCTGCCAAGAGCGCTTGTGTGAGATTTTCGCTACGGAAAACAGTGCAGGCAATCGTTGTAGAGAAGTATTTCTAATTTATATAGGTTATGTATTTATCATATCATTCCTGCTTTTACTATATGTTACTGTTATTTTAGGTTTTATGTGTTATTTGGCATGATTTGGTAGGTTATTTTTGGGTCTGTGAACGCTCACAAAATTTTCCCATGTAAATAAATGGAAATTACTTCTTCGCTTTACGACATTCCGGCTTACGAACCGTTTCATAGGAACACTCTATCTTCGGATGGCAGGGGAAACCTATATTCTGTCTGGGTAGCCTCCAACCTGATGGCAGGAATATTGACTTCTCAAACTTCCCTAATGCCCCACCTCCCCCTCATATCCCATCTGTTATTTATTTATATACACACATTCTTTTTCTCTCTCTCCTTTTTCTCCCTCTGTCCCCCTCACTATACCCCTTGCCCATCCTCTGGTGCCTCTCCCCCCTTTCTTTCTCCCTAGGCCTCCTGTTCCATGATCCTCTCATATCCCTTTTGCCAACCAACCGTCCAGCTCTTGGCTCCATCCCTCCTCCTCCTGTCTTCTCCTATCATTTTGGATCTCCCCCTCCCCCTCCCACTTCCAAATCTCTTCTTTCAGTTAGTCCTGACGAAGGGTCTCGGCCCAAAACGTCGACTGTACCTCGTCCTAGAGATGCTGCCTGGCCTGCTGCGTTCACCAGCAACTTTTATGTGTGTTGCTTGTTTTACATGCTCAAGGAGATCTGTTTTTTCTTGTGAGAATGATGTAATGGTCTTTTGGAGGTCACCTGATGTGATTTTCCCACCGATGTGAGGTCACGTGATGACATGTGCCCCCCCCCACCCCCGTGACTATATAAGGGTTAACCCAGGTGACGCAGTTAGTTTTTGAGTTTGTAGATTTCCAGGTAGAATGTGCTGTATCTCCATTTCTGTTGCGTGTTTGTTTTTGTGACACAGTTTCATTTTTAAAACAGAAGGTGCGTTCTCTTACAAGATTTGTATTATTGGACTGGGAATTTGTGGCTGGAAGTGCCAATTTACTCAATTCCGATAGTTTTGAAGGGAGAGTGAAGAATTCATCGAAGTGAAGGATGGAGAGAAGTTGGCATCGTTTGGCAGTTTAATAAAGAATTGACCTTATTGAGTCTTCATTGGAGAGAACCTGAATTGAGATAACTTGCAAAAGGGCAATGAGTTCATGCAAAAAGGTGCTCTCTCTCTAAAGGAATTTAAGGTCAGTTGATTTAAACTGTTTATTTTTGGCATCGGGAATCCTATGGACAGAACCAGCAGTAAAGGTGCGTCTGTAAAGAAATCCTTCTCCAGAGAAGTCTCTCCCAATTGAATGTGTAAAACTATCGGACTTTCGAAGTTATAGCTTTAAGAACTATATCTGACTGTATTGCTTTAAGAACTGTTTTCGCATTTAACACTTTAAGAACCAGAGCCGAGTGGCGAGTTGGTGAATGGCTGCGTACCTGTTAACCTCTGGTTAAAGTTCCTTTGTTTTTTTTTTCTTACCGTTTCTACATGTTTAATAAATGTTTAGTAGTTTTTTTAAAACTTGTCTCGATTAATATTCATTGTTGCCGGTTATGTAACACTTGAAATTTCAGCATCTGCAGATTTCCTCGTGTTTGTGTTGTACCATGGTATGTAGGAGTGTTGGAGTCTTCTCTTACTACATGACATCTCTCCATCATCTCAGTGGGCAAGTGAGTGGCCGGTCATTAAGTGTTTTGAGATATCTGCCTGTCTCATACAAGTACAAGCATGTGAGGGATGCGGTCTTCGTTCTGTCCCGTTTGCATAAAAGGTGTCGAGTTGCGGGGTGTTATCCTGTGAAAGGGGAACAATCCCTTCCAGTCCTGATTGGCTGGCCTAAGTCTTCAGTGTTTGCTGGTGGGGGGGGGGTATGAGCATAAGCCGACTGGTCTTGAACATACCTGGTATTCCTCTCAGCGGAATGACAAGGTGAGTTTGACCTAACATCATCATTGTCAGCTAGATGCTCTATGCCCACCACAAAGACTGGCTTCGGCTAAAGCCGCCTCCGCCTCCATTTTATGTTGCAGTGTCTCTAATGTGGCTTCCAGCCTGTCTCACTTCAATGTCAAGTTCTCTTAGTGCAAACCACGCCTTAGCTAGCGATGCTTCGGCCCTAACCAGGGCTTCTAGCACCGCCATGCTTGCCGCTGATCCGCTAGCCTCTCTCAATAACCTAGTTGAACTTACAGAACAGACTGACCTAGTTTCAAGGTTTCTCTTCTCTGCTGCCGACATTGACCTGTTTAAGGCTTTTCTTCTTTGCTGACAAGCAGTCCTGCGGGAGCTCACAGAATCAATATCTATCCACCGCAGATTCAATCGCCGTTAAGTGTCTTTTTACAATTCTGCCCTCGCTTAAGAGTCTTCCCCTGGAGACTGATAGATAACTCCATTCCCGGCATAGTTGTAGTTGAAGGCGGTTTTATTATTCACCAACGCATTACAGTACAAACTCCCTCAACTTGCAACATAATTGCTTCAACAACAGTGGAGAACTTACACATAGTGAGATCTAGTAACTGGAGATAAACAAACCACATCAGGGAAGACTTAACACGGGCATTTTGTTTCAACTCATTGGAACCATCAATGAAAACCCTGGCTTCCTCCTTGAAACATTTTCAAATTTTGACAGCAATGAAGGTGAACATAACGCATTCTAATTGTGGAAAAAAGTTACTTAATTTGAATTATGTATTAATTCAAAACAGTTTGGATTTTATTTTTATTAGGTTGCTTAGTTTACATTATTGCCTGCTTTAACATCTTGCGAAAAAATGATCGAATCAACCTGTGTTGAGTGCAACGTAAATTGAGTTTGATTTGGAGACACAAGACTGCTGGACGAACTCAATGAGCCAAGCAGCATCTATGTGGTGGGGGGAACGGAATTGTCAACATTTCTGGTCAAAATCCTGCATCAGGACTCGGTCTGCATCTCACTTGTTGGCTTAGTTTAAAAGTACATTTTCACTTGGTGGTTAACACCTCCAGTTCCGGCTTCAGAAAACTCTGGCAAGCAGCCAATGGTGCCTCGCACCCTGTACCTAACCCAGTACACAGTTCCCAGATCTCATCCATAACAGACAGTGTCCCTGGTTCAATGTGTTAGGAATAATAGCAGAAGTTCACAGGTATTGAGGGGAAGCAGTAGCAGTTTAAAAAAAATACAGATAATCACAAACTCTTCATGAGTTCAAATAACTTAAACTGTAGAATAGTCAGTGTAAAGTGTTTTGCTCCCAAATCACCCAAGGCAGATGGTGGAAATCTTATGCAACACACAACATGCTGGAGGAACTCAGCTGGTGAGATAGCATCCATGGAAGGAAAAAAAAAGACCCAATGAAGGATCTCAGCCCGAAACAGCGCTCTTCATTTCCCTCCATAGATGATGTTTGGCTGGCTGAGTGCCTCCAACATTTTGTGTGTTGCATCTGAAAACTAGGGTTGTTTCACAGGTGAGTGCTAACAGTTTGAAATATGCCTGGGAGCCATGGGTGAGCAATACCAAAGACAATTTCATTTGAGCAGATGTTTCTGCTACGTTTCCTCCAACATGAATACCCCAGCTAATACTCCCTTCAAGACAGTCAGTAAATTCTGAGGATTATTTACAATAAAGTGCCTAAAGTTCAAATGTGCTCTTCTTTCTCTTCCTTGGATACCAGCTGTTGGTGATGCCTTTAAGAAAGGTTTATGATGCAACAAATATCACCTTCTGGTGTCCAAACATACTGGCCCTGACAGCACAGCAACAGAGATTAGATTGTTCTAGAAGTGGAAGTTCTCTTCTTTCAGTCTTTTATTGTAATGTCACAATATGTCATTTGACATTTGGTATGAATTCTTTAAATTGATTCTGCGATAGACGTAATATAGACCAGAAAGCACCAGTCCAACTGATCCCACTGCCGCCCCTATGAAAGCTGGTGCTATGATTCCCACGGGACTCTTAGCTTCGGCTACCACATCTCGTTCTGCAAAGAAACAGGAGGCCGTGTTTAAAAAAAAAAGTCAGTAAAATGTAGTTTCCGAGGACCAATGCTCATTTAACACAATAGTCCCAGTCTTTGCTTAAGCTGACCAGTAACATTTATTTCCACAAATCCTGCTTGATACCCAGATTTACTGATTATTTCAACCTCATAAAAGCCAGCATCACTGGGGATTATTTTATGGATTGTAAAGGGCATGAAGGGCAGAATAGCTTTGCTGTTGTTTTCTACTTTCTTCCAGGTGAAGCTGTTGAAGGAGATGTTATGAACAGTGCAACCAATGGTGACTTCTCTTTCATTGGCCTATTTGGAAGGCTGAGCCCAAACACTCAGAAATGATGCTGGAGAAGATATATTTTAGCAATAATTGTTATCATTATAGATCACAATCTGTAATATTTATAGATTATGAGCTTATGAAAGGTTCAAAAAACTAAGTAATGATAGGAATCTAGAAGATTATAAGGGTAGCAGGAAGGAGCTTAAGAATGAAATTAGGAGAGCCAGAAGGGACCATGAGAAGGCATTGGTGGACAGGATTAAGGAAAACCCCACGGCATTCTACCAGTATGTGAAGAGCAAGAGGATAAGATACGAGAGAATAGGAGCAATCAAGTGTGACAGTGGAAAAGATGTATGGAACCGGAGGAAATAGTGGAGATACTTAATGAATACTTTGCTTCAGTATTCACTCCAGAAAAGTATCTTGGCGATTGTAGGGATGACTTGCAGTGGACTGAAAAGCTTGAGAATGTAGATCTTAAGGAAGAGGATGTGCTGGAGCTTTTGGAAAGCATCAAGTTGGATAAGTCACTGGGACCGGAAGGGATGTACCCCAGGCTACTGTGGGAAGCGAGGGAGGAGATTGCTGAGCCTCTGGCAATGATCCTTGCATCATCAGTGAGGATGGGACAGGTTCCGGAGGATTGGAGGGTTGCGGATGTTGTTCCCTTATTCAAGAAAGGGAGTAGGGATAGCCCAGGAAATTATAGGCCAGTGAGTCTTACTTCTGTGGTTGGTAAGTTGATGGAGAAGATCCTGAGAGGCAGGATTTATGAACATTTGGAGAAGCATAAAATGATTAGGAATAGTCAGCATGGCTTTGTCAAAGGTAGCTCGTGCCTTACGAGCCTGATTGAATTTTTTAAGGATGTGACTAAACACATTGATGAAGGTAGAGCCGTAGATGTAGTGTATATGGAATTTAGCAAGGCATTTGATAAGGTACCCCTTATTGAGAAAGTAAGGAGGCATGGGATCCAAGGGGACATTGCTTTGTGGATCCAGAACTGGCTTGCCTACAGAAGGCAAAGAGTGGTTGTAGATGGGTCATATTCTGCATGGAGGCTGGTGACCAGTGGTGTTCCTGAGGGATCTGTTCTGGGACTCCTCCTCTTAATGACCTGGATGAGGAAGTGGAGGGATGGCTTAGTAAATTTGCTGATGACACAAAGGTTGAGGGTGTTGTGGGTAGTGTGGAGGGCTGTGAGTGGTTACAACAGGACATTGATAGGATGCAAAACTGAGCTGAGAAGTGGCAGATGGAGTTCAACCCAGATAAGTGTGAAGTGGTTCATATTGGTAGGTCAAATATGATGGCAGAACATAGTATTAATGGTAAGACTTGGCAGTGTGGAGGATCAGAGGGATCTTGGGGTCCAAGTCCATAGGACACTCAAAGCTGCTATACAGGTTGACTCTATGGTTAAGAAGGCACACGGTGAATTGGCCTTCATCAATTTGTGAGATTGGGTTTAGGAGCTGAGAGGTAATGTTGCAGCTATATAGGACCCTGGTCAGACCTCACTTGAAGTACTGTGCTCAATTCTGGTCGCCTCACTACAGGAAGGACGCGGAAGCCATAGAAAGGGTGCAGAGGAGATTTACAAGGATGTTGCCTGGATTGGGGAGCATGCCTTATGAGAATAGGTTGAGTAAACTCAGCCTTTTCTCCTTGGAGCGATGGAGGATGAGAGGTGACCTGATAGAGGTGTACAAGATAATGAGAGGCATTGATCATGTGGATAGTCAGAGGCTTTTCCACAGGGCTGAAATGGCTAGCATGAGAGGGCACAGTTTTAAGGTGCTTGGAAGTAGGTACAGATGAGATGTCAGGAGTAAGTCTTTTTTATGCAGAGAGTGGTGAGTGCATGGAATGGGCTGCCGGCGGTGGTGGTGGAGACGGAAACGATAGGGTCTTTTAAGAGACTCCTGGATGGCTGCATGGAGTTTAGAAAAATAGAGGGCTATGGGTAAAGCTTAGGTAGTTCTAAGGTAGGGATATGTTCAGCACAGCTTTGTGAGCCGAAGGGCCTGTATTGTGCTGAATATTTTCTATGTTTCTAAGTTTCTATATTCATCATGACCTCATTCTGGGTTTATGTCTCAGTCCAAGGACATAGATTTAAATGTCTAGAAAGGCAATCAATTTCTTCTTAGAGGGAATGTTATAGTTGAAGTTGCATCTTGGTAAATTAAGGTCCATTCCAGTTAACATAAAAGATACTGTAATAACATACAGTAATAACACGTACTCAGTTTACAGCAGTACAATTCTCTCCTGAATGCTTTTAAGTTATGTGCTGTTACACTACCATGCATGACCCTTTTATATCTTAAAATCATTCTTTCCTTCCTAGAATACTTTGCATGATACTTTTTCACATTAATTTTCTGGAAGCTGCACATTAATTTTCATGCATACCTTGGACATTGAGTTCTGTGTGAATAATCTGCATTCCCAGATCATTGCTGGCCTCACATTGATACCAGCCTCCATCATCCAGCTGAACAGCACTAATTGAAAATATTCCATTCTCCGACTTCAGCTCCATCCATCCACTTGTCAAATTCCTCTTCAGCACAAGATAGGCAGGTGGGTTTGAGTGGGTTGTGCAGCTGATTGTGACATTGTCTCCCTCCCACACAGCAGAAGGTGTGACAGAGAGTCTGGTGTCGCTGGGGCGGCCTGACGAAAGAAACGGAGTGAAATTAATAAATTGAGAAAAGATCTCCTGTGTTCCAGGGACATTTTTCCCTGGAGTGTAGGGGTCTGAGGTGTATGTAATCATGAGGGGCGTGGATAAGATGGATGGCTGCATTCTTCTTTCCAAGGTACGGCAGTCTAAAATTAGAAGTTTATGGTGTGAGAGCAGAGATTTAAAAGGGAAACCCAAGATGCAACTTTATCCCACAGAAAAGATGGTTGGTTATGCAACCAGCTGCCAGAGGAAGTGGCAGAGGCGGGTACCATTACAATGCGTAAATGTCATTTAAGTAGGTACAGTGTTTAGAGAGATGTGAAGCAAATGCCAACGGCTGGGACTAGCTTGGATACACACCTTGGACAGTATACATGAGTTGGGACAAAGGCCCTGTTTCTGCTTTATGGTTCTGACTTTAATATTCTTTAATTAATCCATTCAAAATGAAACATTATATCAGTAAGATCCACGCACCCTCAACGTGAAATTCCACCTCCGTAGCTATTTTCCCCAGCTCATTTTTGGCTTCACAGCGGTAGATTCCTGAATTTTCGATCCGGGCCTGTGAAAGCTGAAGGGCAGCTTGATCCTCGGCTATCACTGACCAGCCCTCGGCTGATAACTTGCTCCACACGATGGTGACAGGAGAACTGCTGTCGGCAGTACAGGTTAGCGAGGCATTCTGACCTTCCCTCACAGTGAGTGAGGGTTTTGCGGAAATGCTTAGTGTTTTATGAAGATCTGCAGAATAAGAAGATACAGTAGTATCATTTAGAGAGTTAAAAGTGGGTTGTTTAAAATATTTAAATTAAGATCCACTCCAGTTTACATAAAAGCTACTATAATACCATATTGAGTATAAAGCATTACAGTTCTCCCCTGTATGTTCCAGACTCCCACCCAATACTTACTCCTCAAACAACATTAGAGTAACCTGACTGCCAGCTTATTATCACACAATTCGTTACTAGAATGATTATTTGTCTAAGGTACTTGGTTGGTGTGATAGTACTTTACAAAGGCTTGAATGCTAAGAATTTTAAAATGAGATTAGCTTTATTATTTGTCACACATGCATTGAAACATACAGTGCAATGTGTCGTACTGTGTCCAATCAAATCAGCAAAGATTGCGCTGGGCAGCCCGTAAACGTCACCACAATTCTGGCGCCAACATAGCATGCCCACAACTCACTAACCTAACTTGTATGTCTTTGGAATGTGGGAGGAAACTGGAAAACATGGAGGAAACCCACGTGGTCTCGGGGAGAATGTACAAACTCCTTGCAGACAGCAGTGGGAATCATGCCCTAATCTTATAACTGACTGTTATAAACGTTGTGCTAAATGCTAGACTACCATGTGTGGCTCTTTGATAAATTAAGATCATTCTTTTCCTTCCCATAACAATTTGAATGAATTTTCCACATTGACATTCTGTAAGCAGCTGATTAATTTTCATACATACATTGCACATTGAGTTCTGTGTGAATAATCTGCCTTCCCAGATCATTGCTGGCCTCACATAGATAACATCCTCCATCATCCGGCTGAACAGCACTAATAGAGAATATTCCATTCTCCGACTTCAGCTCCATCCATCCACTTGTCGAATTTCTCCTCAGCACAAGATGGGCAGGTGGGTTTGCGTGGGTTGTGCAGCTGATTGTGACATTGTCTCCCTCCCTCACCGCAGAAGGTGTGACAGAGAGTCTGGTGTCGCTAGGGCGGCCTGACGAAAGAAACAGGGTGAAATTAATAACTTTTTTAAAGAAAGTCCTGTGTTCCAGGGACGTTTTTCCCTGGAGTGTAGGAGCCTGAGGTGAATGTAATCACGAGGGTCGGGGCATAGATAGGGTGGATAGCCGTATTCTACGGCAGTCTTTTATATATTTATTGATCCTAGGAAATTACAGAATTACAGTAACACTACAAGTGCAGAGATATCCAAGTATAGAAATATTAGAAGAGAAGAAAAAATAAAAAAATAAGTTACCTCAAAAAGTCTAACGGAGGGGGTCATCACTTCTCAGCTATAGGTTGACCCATGATAGAGCGTAATGGCCGAGGGTAAGAGCTACCCTTTATAGCGCTCTTCCGAGCAGCGCAATTGTCTTACTGTAATACTAAAGGAGCTCCTCTCTTCAGCCAAGGTGGCATACAGAGGGTGAGAAACATTGTCCAGAATTGCCAAGATTTTCCATAGGGTCCTTTGTTATATCACAGTCTCTAGTGTGTTCAGTTTGACTCCTATAACAGGGCCAGCCTTTCTAAACAGATTATTGAGCCTGTTGGCATCACCCGTGTTGATGCCATTGCCCCAGCAAACCACCGCATAGAAGATTGTACTGGCGACAACAGGCTGGCAGGACATGTGAAGGAGAGACCTGCATACTCCAAGGGACCTCAGTCTCCTCAGAAAGTAGAGGCGACTCTGGCCCTTCTTGTACACAGGCTCTGTGTTGGTGCTGCATTGAAGACTGGAAGTTTATGGTGAGAGAGCGGAGATTTAAAAGGGAAACCGAAGGTGCCACTTTATCCCACACAAAAGGTGGTGGGGTATGGAACCAGCTGCCAGAGGAAGTGGCAGAGGTGGGTACAATTACAATGCGTAAAAGATATTTAAATAGGTACAGTGTTCAGAAAGATATGAGGCAAATGCAGGCAGCTGGGACTAGCTTGGATATACACCTTGGACAGTATACATGAGTTGGGACATAGGCCCTGTTTCTGCTTTATGATTCTGACTTTAATATTCATTAATCCATTCAAATTGAAACATTATATCAGTAAGATCCACGCACCCTGAACGCAAAATTCCACCTCCGTAGCTATTTTCCCCAGCTCATTTTTGGCTTCACAGCGGTAAGTTCCTGAATTCTCGATGCGGGTCGGTAAAAACTGGTATGCAGTTTGATTCTCGGCTATCACTGACCAGCCGTCAGCTGATGACTTGCTCCACACGATGCGGACAGGAGGATTGCCGTCGGCGGTACAGGTTAGCGAGGCATTCTGACCTCTCCTCACGGTGAGAGAGGGCTCTGCGGAAATGTTTATCTTTCTGGGAGGATCTGCAGAAGAAGATCGAATCATTTAGAGAGTTAAAGACAGGCGGTTTTGAATGTATAAAAGCTTAAAGTGAAATCTCTGCCTGGACACTTACAGTGAATATTCAGAGTGAGCGTTCCCTCGACCTGAAGCTCCTCATTTCGCAAACGGATTCGGCATACAAGATTTTGTCCGGAATGCCGCAATTCTGGGGTGAATTCATAGGTGACGGTCAGATTCTTTTTTTCCCTGGTGTATTCGTTGACTCTTTGAGTATTCATTACTCCCGTTTCATTCAGCCACTCTACTGTCAAATCAACGGGGTAGACATCGGGAACGACACATTTCACGGCGCCTTTCCTGCCGACTTGCAAACTCCCTACCGTCTCCAGGGTGACCGCCTCCGGCAGAGCTGCAGAGACACACAATCAGACGGGTTTGAGAAGAGAATGAGCCCGGTGGCGCAGACCTCAATTCCCAATCCCCGATTGCGAACGACTTGGAGTACCTCTGATAATCCGCGTCATTCACCTTTGCACTCAAAAATAGTGCGAAACTCTTAACGAAAACAAAACAAAACGCAGTTGTTGGAAATCCTAAATAAAACTAGAATACTGAAGTCAGACAGTATCCGTGGAGAGAGAAGCAGAGTTATCCTCGGGTTAATGACCTTCCAGTCACGAAATGCTAACTCAGTCTCTTTCATCACAGAAGCCGTCTGACCAGCTGAGTGTTTCTGTTTTTATTTAATGCAACAAGTTTACCTCTCGGTGACGAATTGATACTCACAATAAACATTCAGAGTGACATCCTTCCACTTTGTTTTTCCCTCGCATTTTGCGGTACATCTGTACATCTGTTCGTTCTGCACGGTGACCGGGTCGATGGTGAGAGTGGACACCGAGCCTTGATTGCTGACTTCTCCTATGGGACGATCGAATCCGACAGTCCATTTGATTGTAGGGGACGGACAGTCCTTAGCGCGGCAGCTCAGTACTGCCTTCTCCCCAATCCGGGACCACACACTTCGTGGGGTTAGCTCCAAATCCAAGGCATATCCTGGATGCAGAGGAGGAGAATTGATAACCTTACTCGAATGACTGCAGTAACATATTTTAAACGTTTGCGCGTTTAATGCTAGAAAGTTTACAATTTTTACGAAAACATTGCAAGTACAATGTTAAAAACTTACAACTTTAATACTATTTACATATTTCTTCAAACAGCAGAAACTTTAATGGGCATTGAACAAAATAAGAAAAAATGCAGATAATTAGAAAATATTAAGGAATAGTAAAACGAAATTAGAAACCTGTTAGCAGGAACATCAGAGCGAGTGCCGCCGTCAGAGGCAGTCTCCAACTGGCCATGGTTCAGCGTTTATGTCACAGGAGATTTAATTCTGTGCTGCAAAGGATGCCAAATTTGAAGCTGTGAGGCAGGGCTCCGCTGCTCGGTTTTATAAAGCATGGAAGAACAGGGAATTTCCCTTCGCAGTGAAGCGTGCATTCCTAATGGGATTTTCCGATGATTGTCAAAATAACTGAACAAGAAAAATAATTGCACAGGTTCTCAATCCCACTTCTGAGAAAGTACGCAACTAGAAATGTATGGAATCGCAGCACTACGGAATATACTTACAATTAGACTTTTCCTGTGAACACGGACCACTCCGTCCTTCGAGTCAGTGCCAGTACAATGTAAGAATATATCTGGGTTCTTCTCCCCTGAGTCAAGTACGTATCCATTTTTCTTTGCACGCTGCAACGGAGTAGATTTTCTTCCTTTCGTGATTTTTCCCCCCAATCACCCTCAACCTGTTTGCTCTGACTCTTGATGCTCGGGCTAATGGGATCATTTCTCTTTAACCTATAGGCTAGGTCAGCGCCTCAATCAGATTTCTCTCAAGCTCCTCTGTTTCAAAGAGAACAACATAATTATAGAATCATAGAATGGTTGCAGCACAAAAAGAAGCCATTTGACCAACCATGTCTGCTCCAGCTCTCTACTAGAGCAACTCACTAGCTGCATCCACTGCCCTATCATAACCCAACGTCCTTCTGCACCTACTCATCCCAGAGAAAAGCATCCTTTATTCCATACTGTCTCTCCTTGTTCTTCCTACCAGATGGTATCATCTTACATTTCTCTGCATGAAGAGCTGAGGAAAGGACTCAGCAGGAGTAACCTATTTGACCCTGCCTTCTCCACTATTTCCCAAGATCCTGGTTGACACTTCGCAGTATTTTTCTTTAGTATTCACATATCCCCCAATAGTCACACTTGCCAAATTCTGAAAGGTCTATTTCTCCTATTCCTGATGAAAGATCTCAGCCTCAAATGTTGACTAGAGTCTGCCTAACTCGTTGAGTTCCTCCAGAATTTTGTGCATGTTGTTCAAGATTTCCAGCATCTTTTTTTTTTGCCTCCCACTCTTCACTTTCAGTTCAATAACTACTTTACTTCATCAGCATGACACCCAATCCAAACGCTTGTACCTTTAGAGTCATAGAAAAGTACAGCACAGAAACAAGCCCATTGACCCATCTCGTCCATGGTGAACCATTTAACCTGCCTACTCCCATTGACCTGCACTCTATGCCTACCATCCATATACCTATCCAAATTTCTCTTAAATTTTGAAATCGAGCTTGCATGCAGCACTTGTGCTAGCAGCTTGTTCCACATGCTCATGAACTTCTAGTCTTGCCTAATTATCCCCTTAAAATTTTCACCTTTCACCCTTAACCCATGACTGCTGGTTGTAGTCCCACCCAACCTCAGTGGAAAAACAAACACGAGAAAATCTGCAGATGCTGGAAATCCAAAGGAACACATACAAAATGCTGGAGGAACTCAGCAGGCCAAGCAGCATCTATGGAAAAGAGTAAGCAGCCGATATTTCAGGCTGAAACATTTCATTAGGACTCAGTGAGAACTCAACAGGCTTGCCTGAACAGAAATTATCACAACTGCATGAACGTTTCAGTCTTAAAACAGGACAAACTGTGAGATCTGTAGACCAAAATAAAGCTGAAGTCTTAGGGTGAGCAGGCAAGCCACTGGGAGAAACAAAAGTCAGTACAACTTCAATTACCTAGAACAAGTCACAGTTGCTGGTACTGCAGGGTCAGTTGACACGTCATGTGCAGACAGACTTCATATTGAATCAAGTCATAGATCAGGCTGGACCATCTGAGAAATATCAAGATGAAGATGTCCTAGTAACTAAAGTCATTTGACTTTGAAAAACAGTATTAAATCAGAAGTTGGAGAAATAATGGAGTGTTTGAGGAATTATGGGATATAAAGATGGCAGCCCTCAGGTATTGAGGGAGATGTTGAATGTAAAATTGTTCAAACAAAAGAAAAACATGTCCTTATTGTTTATGCATTAACACTCATGGTCCCGATGAAAGGTCTTGGCTCGAAACATTGACTGCTTACAACTTTCCAGAGATGCTACCTGGCCTGCTGAGTTCTTCTAGCATTTTGTGTGTGTTGCTCAGTGGAAGGAGCCTGCTTCCATTTACCATTTACCCCATCTCTACTCCTCACAATGTCAAATCTCTCCTCAAGCTTCTACATCCCTAGGAATAAAGTCCTAACCTATTCAATCTTTCCTTATAACTCAGGTCCTCCAAACCCAGCAACAATTTTGTAAATTTTCTCTGCACTCTTTCAATCTTATTTACATCTTTCCTGTAGGTAGGTGACCAAAACTACAGACTATTCTCCAAATTAGGCCGTACCAATGTCTTGTACAACTCCAACATAACATCCCATCTCCTGTTCTCAATACTTTGATTTATGAAGGTAAGGTGCCAAAAGCTTTCTTTATAACCATGCCTACTTGTGTCGCCACTTTCAACGAAGTATGGACCTGTACCCAGATTTCCCAGATCCCTTTGCTACCACACTCGTTAGTGTGCTAATGTTCACAGTGTAAGACACTTGCACTCGTCTGCATTAAGTTCCATCTGCAAATTTTCAGCTCATTTTTCCAACTAATTCAGATCCAGCTGCAAACCATGATAGCCTTCCTTGTTGTCCACTGAACCCCTAGCCTCAGTGTTATCCACAAATTTACTGATTCAGTTAACCACATCATCATTCAGATCGTTGCTATAGATGACAAACAACAATGGACCCTGCACTAATCCTTGCTGCACTCCACTAGTCACAGGCCTCCAGTCAGAGAGGCAACCATCTACTATCACTCTCTGGTTTCTCCCACAAAGCTAATGTCTAATGCAATTTACTGCGACATCTTGAATGCCAAGTGACTAAACTTTCTTGACCAACCTCCCAAATGTCAAATGTCTTACTAAAATCTATGTAGACAACATCCAGTACCTTGCCTTCATTAAGTTTCCTGGAAACTTTCTCGAGAAACTTTATAAGCTATGCTGACTATCCTTAATCAGTCCATGTCTATCCAAATACTTATACATCTGGTCCATCAGGATACCTTCCAATTTCCCATTACAAGTGTCAGGCTCATTGGCCTATAATTTCCAGCTTTATTTTAGAGCCTTTCTCAAACAGTGGAACATCATCTATCCTCCAATCCTCTGGTACTTCATCTGTCGCTAAGGGTGATTTAAATATCTCTGCTAGGGGCCCAGCAACTTCTGCACTTGCCTCCTGCAGGGTCTGAGGGAGCACCTTGTCAGGCCCTGGCGATTTATCCTCCATTATTTGCATCAGGACAACTAACACCTCTTCTTCTGTGATCTATATAGGGTCCATGAAGTTGATGCCACTTTGCCCCACTTCTGGAGACTCTGTGTCCATCTCCTGAGGAAATACAGATGGAGAAAAAATATTTAAGATTTCCCCCATCTCTTTTGGCTCCATGCATGGATTAGCATTCTGATATTCCAGTGGACCAATTTTGTCCCTTGCAATCCTTTTGTTCTTAACATATTTGTAGAATCCCTTATGATTCTCCTTCACCATGTCTGATAGGCAACCTCGTACCTTATTTTAGCCCTCCTGATTTTTTTCTTTCAGTGTTCTCTTACATTTCTTGTACTCCATATGCACCCCATCTGCTCCTACCTGCATATACATGCTATGCATCCCCTTTTTTTCTTAACCATGGCCTCAATATCTCTTGAAATCCAAGGTCCCCTACACCTGTTGTAGAAGCATAGAAAAGACCTACAGCACAATACCGGCCCTTCGGCCTAAAATGCTGTGCCAAACATGTACTACTTTAAAATTATGAAGGCCAATGCACCATATGCCTTCTTGACCACAGAGTCAACCTGTGCAGCAGTTATGGACTCGGACCCCAAGATTCCTCTGATCCTCCACACTGCCAAGAGTCTTACCATTAATACTATATTCTACTATCATATTTGACCTACCATTATATTTGACCTACCAAAATGAACCACCTCACACTTACCTGGGTTGAACTCCATCTGCCACTTCTCAGCCCAGTTTTGCATCCTATCAATGTCCCGCTGTAACCTCTAACAGGCCTCCACACTATCTACAACACCCCCAACCTTTGTGTCATCAGCAAATTTACAAACCTTTCCCTCCACTTCCTCATCCAGGTCATTTATAAAAATCACAAAGAGTAGGGTTGCCAGAACAGATCCCTGAGGCACACCACTGGTCACTGACCTCCATGCAGAATATGACCCATCTATAACCACTCTTTGCCTTCTGTGAGCAAGCCAATTATGGATCCATAAAGCAATGTTCCCTTGGATCCCATGCCTCCTTACTTTCTCATAAAGCCTGGCATGGGGTACCTTATCAAATGCCTTGCTGAAATCCACGTACACTACATCTACTACTCTACCTTCATCAATGTGTTTAGTCACAGAGGTCACCTCTCATCCTCCACCACTCCAAGGAGAAAAGGCCAACCTATTCTCATAAAGCATGCTCCCCAATCCAGGCAACAACCTTATAAATCTCCTCTACACCCCTTCTATAGTTCCCACATCCTTCCTCTAGTGAGGTGATCAGAACTGAACACAGTACTCCAAGTGGGGTCTGACCAAGGTACTATATAGCTGTAACATTACCTCTCGGGCCTGTTATCTTTACCTTTTATTCTGTCAGGCACATACAAGCTTTGTACACTCAAAATTTCACTTTTGAAGGCCTCCCACTTACCAAGTACATATTTGCCAGAAAACAACCTGTCAGATCCTTTCTGATACCATCAAAGTTGTCCTTTCTCTAATTTAGAATCTCAACCCACAGACCAGATCTATCCTCCATATTTTCTTTGAAACTAATGACATTATGATCATTAGATGCAAAGTGTTCCCCTACACAACTTTCTGTTACCTGCCCCATCTCATTTCC
Source organism: Mobula birostris (assembly GCF_030028105.1). Classification (NCBI taxonomy): domain Eukaryota; kingdom Metazoa; phylum Chordata; class Chondrichthyes; order Myliobatiformes; family Myliobatidae; genus Mobula; species Mobula birostris. The sequence goes on from NC_092381.1 coordinate 72,491,993, forward strand.
TAATAGCATTGCGCCCGCTCTCATTGGTACTTTATGTACTGATTAAGGAAACTTTTCTGAACACATTTGACAAACTCTATCCCATCTAGTGTACGGCTTTGGCTTCAACGGGCTTTGGCGGTAAATGGGAAGAGGCGAAAGCGCAGCACCAACTCTTTTTTTTTCCTCCCCACACCCCCCCCTTCGCGAATCGGCCCAGACAGACAGGAACAGCAGGGCTCTCACAGCTAATGGTACGAGCTAACAGTTTAAAAAGTTCTTCTGTTTGGCGAGGTAAGTGGGCGAGTAGACTTATTTTTCCTGTTTCATTCCTGTAAAATTAGATAGCATGCCTGCAGGGTTAGTGCTTTGTTCAGGGTGTCAGATGTGGGAATCCTGGGAGACCTCCAGCCTCCCTGATGGCCACATCTGCGCCAGGTGCACTGAGTTGCAGCTCCTCAGAGACTGTGTTAGGGATCTGGAGCTGCAGCTTGATGACCTACTGCTTACCAGGGAAAGTGAAGAGGTGATAGACAGGAGCTACAGGGAGGTAGTCATCCCTAGGCTGCAGGAGTCAGAAAATTGGGTGACTGTCAGGAGAGGGAAGGAAAATGCCCGGATAGTGGAGAGCACACCTGTGGCTGTCCCCCTCAGCAACAAATATCTTGTTCTAGATGCTGTTGAGAGGGATGACCTGACAGGGGACGCCCATGGTGACCGGGTCTCTGGCACTGAGCCTGGCGCTGTTGTGCAGGAGGAAAGGAGGGAGAAGAAGAATGTGGTAGTCATAGGGGATTCCATAGTCAGGGGAACAGACAGGAGATTCTGTGAGCCTGATAGAGATACCCGCATGGTGTGTTGCCTCCCAGGTGCCAGGGTAGGAGATGTCTCGGATCGGGTCCAGAATATTCTGAAGGGAGAAGGCGAGCAGCCAGTTGTCTTGGTACATGTTGGTACCAATGACATAGATAGGACAAGGGAGGAGGTCTTGAAGAGAGATTTCTGGGAGTTAGAAAGGAAGCTGAGAAGCAGGACCTCCAGGGTAGTAATCTTGGGATTGCTACCTGTGCCATGTGCTAGCGAGGGCAAGAATAGCAGGATCAGGCAGGTGAATGCGTGGCTGAGAGACTGGTGCAGGGGGCAAGGCTTCGGATTCTTGGATCATTAGGATCTCTTCTGGGGGAAGTATGACCTGTGCAAAATGGACAGGTTACACCTGAACCCGAAGGGGACCAATATCCTAGTGGGAAAGTTTAATAGAGCTGTTAGGGAGGGGTTTAAACTAATTTGGCAGGGGAATGGGAACTGGAATGATAGAGTGGAGGAAGGGGAAAACAGAAATAAATCTAAGATAGTGAGCAGTAAAGATCTCAGGAAAGACAGGCAGGTGGTGGGGCAAATTTGTAGCCATTGGGATGAGTTGCAGTGCAATAAAGTTACAGTGAAATCAAAGCGAAAAGTACCAAATACTGGTCTTAAGGTGTTATACTTAAATGCACGCAGCATAAGGAATAAGGTGGATGAGCTTGTCATACAGCTACAGATTGGCAGGTATGATATCGTGGCCATCACTGTGACATGGCTAAAGGATGCATGTCTCTGGGAGCTGAACATCCAAGGATACACGGTGTATCGGAAGGATAGGAAGGTAGGCAGAGGGGGAGGCGTGGCTTTATTGGTAAGAAATGATATTAAGTCATTAGAAAGAGGTGATATAGGATCGGAAGGTGCAGAATCTTTATGGGTTGAGCTAAGAAATCGCAAGGGTGAAAGGACCCTGGTGGCAGTTATTTATAGGCCTCCAAACAGCTGCAGTAATGTGGACTACAAATTACAACAGGAAATAGAAAAGGCTTGTCAGAAGGGCAGTGTTATGATAATTGTGGGGGATTTTAACATGCGAGTGGATTGGAAAAATCAGGTCGGCACTGGATCTCAAGAGAGAGAATTTGTAGAATGTCTGCAAGGTGGCTTTTTAGAACAGCTTTTTGTTGAGCCCACTAGGGGATCGGCTGTACTGGATTGTGTATTGTGTAATGAACCCGAGGTGATTAGAGAGATTGAGGTGAAGGAACCCTTAGGAGGCAGTGATCATAACATGATGGAGTTCACTGTGAAATTTGAAAAACAGAAGCCGAAATCTGATGTGTCGGTATTTCAGTGGAGTAAAGGAAATTATAGTGGCATGAGAGAGGAACTGGCCAAAGTTGACTGGAAAGGGACACTGGTGGGAAGGATGGCAGAGCAGCAGTGGCTGGAGTTTATGCAAGAAGTGAGGAAAGTGCAAGACAGGTATATTCCAAAAAAGAAGAAATTTTTGAATGGAAAAAGGACGCAACCATGGCTGACAAGAGAAGTCAAAGCCAAAGTTAAAGCAAAGGAGAGGGCATACAAGGACGCAAAAATTAGTGGGAAGACAGAGGATTGGGAAGTTTTTAAAAGCTTACAAAAGGAAACTAAGAAGGTTATTAAAAGGGAGAAGATTAACTATGAAAGTAAGCTAGCACATAATATCAAAGAGGATACTAAAAGCTTTTTCAAGTATATAAAGAGTAAAAGACAGGTGAGAGTAGATATAGGACCAATAGAAAATGATGCTGGAGAAATTGTAATGGGAGATAAGGAGATGGCGAAGGAACTGGATGAGTATTTTGCATCAGTCTTCATTGAAGAAGACATCAGCAGTATATCGGACACTCAAGGGTGGCAGGGAAGAGAAGTGTGCACAGTCACAATTACGACAGAGGAAGTACTCAGGAAGCTGAATAGTCTAAAGGTAGGTAAATCTCCTGGACCAGATAAAATACACCCTCGTGTTCTGAAGGAAGTAGCTGTGGAGATTGCGGAGGCATTAGCGATGATCTTTCAAAAGTCAATAGATTCTGGCATGGTTCTGGAGGACTGGAAGATTGCAAATGTCACTCTGCTATTTAAGAAGGGGGCAAGAAAGCAAAAAGGAAATTATAGACCTGTTAGCTTGATATCGGTGGTTGGGAAGTTGTTGGAGTCGATTGTCAAGGATGAGGTTACAGAGTACCTGGAGGCATATGACAAGATAGGCAGAACTCAGCATGGATTCCTTAAAGGAAAATCCTGCCTGACAAACCTATTGCAATTTTTTGAGGAAATTACAAGTAGGCTAGACAAGGGAGATGCAGTGGATGTTGTATATTTGGATTTTCAGAAGGCCTTTGATAAGGTGCCACACATGAGGCTACTTAACAAGATAAGAGCCCATGGAATTATGGGAAAGTTACATACATGGATAGGGTTGGCTGATTGGCAGGAAACAGAAAGTGGGAATAAAGGGATCCTATTCTGGTTGACTGCCGGTTACCAGTGGTGTTCCACAGGGGTCCGTGTTGGGGCCACTTCTTTTTACATTGTACATCAACAATTTGGATTATGGAATAGATGGCTTTGTGGCTAAGTTTGCTGATGATACGAAGATAGGTGGAGGGGCCGGTAATGCTGAGGAAACAGAGTCTGCAGAGAGACTTGGATAGATTGGAAGAATGGGCAAAGAAGTGGCAAATGAAATACAATGTTGGAAAGTGTATGGTTCTGCACTTTGGCAGAAGAAATAAACGGGCAGGCTATTATTTAAATGGGGAGAGAATTCAAAGTTCTGAGATGCAACGGGACTTGGGAGTCCTCGTACAAGATACCCTTAAGGTAAACCTCCAGGTTGAGTCTGTGGTGAAGAAGGCGAATGCAATGTTGGCATTCATTTCTAGAGGAATAGAGTATAGGAGCAGGGATGTGATGTTGAGGCTCTATAAGGTGCTGGTGAGACCTCACTTGGAGTACTGTGGGCAGTTTTGGTCTCCTTATTTAAGAAAGGATGTGCTGATGTTGGAGAGGGTACAGAGAAGATTCACTAGAATGATTCCGGGAACGAGAGGGTTAACATATGAGCAACGTTTGTCCGCTCTTGGACTGTATTCCTTGGAGTTTAGAAGAATGAGGGAAGACCTCATAGAAACTTTTCAAATGTTGAAAGGCATGGACAGAGTGGATGTGGCAAAGTTGTTTCCCATGATGGGGGAGTCTAGTACGAGAGGGCATGACTTAAGGATTGAAGGGCTCCCATTCAGAACAGAGATGCGAAGAAATTTTTTTAGCCAGAGGGTGGTGAATCTATGGAATTTGTTGCCACAGGCGGCAGTGGAGGCTAAGTCATTGGGTGTATTTAAGGCAGAGATTAATAGGTATCTGAGTAGCCAGGGCATCAAAGGTTATGGTGAGAAGGCGGATGAGTGGGACTAAATGGGAGAATGGATCAGCTTATGATAAAATGGCGGAGCAGACTCGATGGGCTGAATGGCTGCCTTTTGCTCCTTTGTCTTATGGTCTTATGGCCCTAGTCCTTTTACAGTATGGGAGTCCCAGCCAATGTGTGGAAAGTAAAAATCACCTACTATAATAACCTGATGTTTCTTGCAACAGTCTATGATCTCTCTGCAAATTTGTTCCTCTAAATTCCTCAGACTGTTGGGTGGTCTATAATATAGCCCCATTAATGTGGTGATACCTTTCTTATTCCTTAGTTCCACCCATAACTCCTTACCAGTTGAGTTCTGTAGTCTGTCCTGACTGAGCACTGCCGTGACAATCTCCCTGACTAGTAATGCTACCCCTCCTCCTTTAATCCCTCCCACTCTGTCATGTCTAAAACATCTGAACCCCACAATATTGAGCTGCCAGTCCTGTCCCTCCTACAATCAAGTCTCACTAATGATTGCAAATTTCATAATTCCACATGTTGATGCATGCCCTGAGCTCATCTGCCTTTCCTACGATTCCTCTTGCATTGAAATATATGCAGCTCAGAACATTAGTTGCATCATTCTCAAGCTTTTGATTACTGACTTTGTTTTAGGCCTTAACAACATCTGTCCTAACAACATCTTCACTAGCTGTTCTGGCCCTCTGGTTCCCAGCCCACTGCATCTCTGGTTTAAACTCCACTGTGCAGAATTGGAAAGATATTAGTCCCCTTCCGGTTCAGATACAACCTTCTCTTCTGTACAAGTTCCATCTTCCCTGTAAGAGAGTTCAATGATCCAAAAATCTTATTCCCCCCTCCTAGGCCAACCACTCAGCCACGTGTTAACCTGTATAAACTTTCTTTTTCTGGCCTCACTAGCATGTGATATCGGTAGCAATCCTGAGATTACAATCCTGAAGGTCCTGCCTTTTAACTTAGCACCCAACTCCCTGAATTCACTTTGCAGAACCTCGTGCTCTTCCTAACTATGCCATTGGTATCTACATGGACCACAACCTCTGTATGTTCACTCTCCCACTTAAGAATGCTGAGGACTCGATCTGAGATGTCCCAGACCCTGGCACCCAGGAGGCAATATACCATCCAGGAATCTCATTCTTGTCCACCGAACCTCCTTTCTGTTCCCCTATCACCAAAGCCCACCTCTTCTCCCCCACCTTCCATTCTGTCTCAGAGTCAGACTCTGTGCCCGAGACCTAACCACTGTGACTTTCCTCTGCTAGGTCATTCCCCTCAACAGTATCCAAAGTGGTATTCCTGTTGTTGAGGGGGATGGCCACAGGAGTACACTAACTCTTTGTTAGAGATTATTCTAAAGTTATGAAATTATGAACTACATAATTATAATTTGATTAAAATGCGAACCAGTCTTCGGGAAACAAACCTGTTCACAATTTAACTTCTGGATATACTTTATGGCTAGTGAAACCAATCACTGATTATGGGGCATTCAGATTTTGTCCCATTGAAACTATGCAGAGAAAGGTAGTAGATGAATGTCCATGTGATTGGGATCATTGTAAATCTCAGAATGGGAGCAGGGAAGCTGTTAAGTGGCCCCCTCCTGTATTAGCACATTGTTTAATGTGTATCCTAGCCATTTATACATAGTCTGGTTTGTCATTTAACATTCTGGCCAGCTGCATATTCAGAGACAAGTCAGACTGCATGTACGGAGGGGAATAAACAGTTAGTGTCTTAGGCCAAGACCCTTCAATAGGGCTGGAAAGGAAGAGGGCAGAAGCCAGACCAAGAAGGTGGACGGAAGGGAAGGAGTGCAAGCTAGCAGGTGATAGGTGAGGGCAAAGGTGGCGAAGGTGGGAAAGGTGGGGAAGGCAAGGATGAAGTAAGAAGTTGGGAGGGGATCGGTGGAAGGGACAAAGGGCTGGGGAGAAAGGAACCTAATAGAAGAGGACATTGGGGGGATGAGGAGAACCAGAGGGAGGTAATGGGCAGGTTAGAAGAGAAGGGGTGAAAGGGAGCCCAGAATGGGGAATGGAAAAAAGAAAGAAGGGCAGAGGGGGGAATAATTGCTGAAAGTTAGAGAAATTGCTGTTCATGCCATTGGGTTAGAGGCTACCCAGGTGGAATATGAGGTGTTGGCTCCTCCACACTGCGTATGGGCTCATCGTGGCAATAGAGGAAGCCATGGACAGCCGTGTTGGAATTGGAATGGGATGTTGAATTGAAATGGGCAGCCACTCGGAGATCCTGTCTTCCGCGACAGAAAGAACAGAGGTTCTTGACAAAGTGGTCCCCCAATCTGTGACTTGCTGATTTCCTGTGTGTCCCTCAAGGTTTCCAGTATGTGCAGAACCTCTTGTGTTTATACTGTATATTCAGGGGATCTTCTATTAACACTGTAACAAAGGGAGTATATTTTGGTTTAGAAGTGTCCACAATGATGCCAGTACTGAATATTCAAAGGGTTCTGCTGGCAGAACCTGATAAATTAGATAATCATTTAAGGTCATGTTTAGGGACAGAACACATCATCGCCTATCTGTATAATGCCATTCAAAACAAGTATCATACAACAATGGATAATATTTTAAAAAGAGTGGGAAAAGGAGTTGGGTACAGAGATAGAGGAGGTTATATGGAATGAGGCTTTGGAGTATGTTAACTCCTGTTCCATCAATGCCAGGCATTGTTTAATACAATTTAAAATCCTACATAGACTACATTACTCAAAAGTAAGGATTTGTAAAATATTCCTAGGGATGTCCCCAGTGTGTGAGAAATGAGAGTCCTTGGAGGCAAATTTGTTACATAGTTATGCTTTATGTTCCAGGATACAAGAGAATTGGAAGGAAATATTTGAAGTCCTATTGAAGGTACTAAAGGTTCAGATTACACCAGACCCCATTTTAATAATTTTTGGAACTTCTGCGAGGTCAGATAAATTCCAGGCTACCCAGCAACAACTCCTGATCTATGGCATACTTAATGGAAAGAAACTCATACTGATGTTCTGGAGAAAGGAGGAAACTCCATCACTCAGACAATGGCTGGCTGCATTAATGGGTACTCTGCATCTAGAGAGGATAAGATACGTTATCAAGGACAGACTCAAGGAATTTGAAAAAATCTGGCAACCATTACTGTTGTATTTAGAAGAAACCGACAGCTGAACTAAGTGTGGGGGGCAGTAGGACCTAAACAGCACATACAGGAGAGGTGAGGGGAGGGTAGGGCTGGGAAGGGGAAAGGAGACGGGGTGGTAGGGTTTCCTTTGCTTTTTGCTTGTTTACTATACATACATTCATTTGACTTTCATTATGTTGTTATACGAAAGAAAAGAAAAAAAGAAGCATTGTACTTTAGGACACTGTCGGTTGTGGTTAAGCTGATGTTGCTTCACAATAAAAACATTTGAAAATGAAGGGTTCTGCTGGTTAGAATGTGTTTCCATTGCAAACAAGTAATTCTGTAAAATGTTGAAGTAGGTGAATACAGCCACCTACCTAATCATTTAATCACCTAGCAATTAATTATTTTATTGTTATCTTTGTACTTAAAAGATATAAACATGTTAGGAGAATGAGACACTCTTAGATTTTCTCTCTGAGGGTCTGCTGTGTGAATAAAGACAGATTTCACAGTTACAGCTTCCCTGTGGCTCAGTTTTGGTCAGTCGCAATGACTTGATGACCAGTCTCCTGTGTTGATCTTAGCTGAAGATTTCTGAAAATCCAAATACTACACATTCCTTCTACCCTTTCCCTCTTAGCTGTTCTACTCGACCAAACTCAAGAAAACTATTATTTGCTTGATTATATATGGCAGGATTTTGCTGACAACTGATGTTAAGCCAACAAACCAATAAATACCTTTTGTTTGTTTTCTTCCCTCTTTGAATAATGGAATTGCATCTGGATTTTTCCAGCCTGCTGGTACCTTCCCTGAACTCAGTGAATGGTTTCATTATCTCTGCAGCCACACCATTTAAAATCCTTGGTGCAGGCCATTGGGAACTGGTGAGTTGTCTGCCTTTACTTCCATTAATTTATGCAGCTGTTTGATAATGGTTGCTTTCATGGTTTTCCATGCTGTTTGAAACTTGCCTAAATTCTTTCCAAGTTTTCTGGTCATTCATCCTTGACCCATATACTCCAGCACCTTCTACATTACTGACAGGGGGTAAACAGGTGACTGGTTCCATCACTTCTCTTTCCATCCCTTCTTAAATATTTCCTACCCTCTCATCCACTGGAACTGTTCCTGAAGCTATAAAGTTTTGGATGATAAAAGGAATATTTAATATCTCTATAGTCACCTCTTTTAAATCTCTGAATGTAGGGATGTAGGGTGTTGAGTAATTGGGATTTATTGGTTTGTGGTAATGTCAACCTCTCTGGCAATATTTTATAATTAATGCTTATTTTCTTCAATTTTTCATTTTCATTAGACAGGTGGTATTTCTAACAGCCACTTAATGCTCTCTTGTGTGAAAATGAAGACAAAGTAATTGCTCAGTGCCTCAGCAATTTCATTATTTCCAATCATGAATTCCCCCAGTCTTTACTTATAAAGGTCCCACACTCATCCTTGCTAAGTTTTTTTCCTTTTACAATCCATCCTTATGATTCTTGTGGGTATACTTCCAAGTTCTATCTTGCCTATCTTTATTAGTTCCTAAGTTCTCCTCTGCAGTATTCTAAAATGCTTCAAATATCATGCCTAACTGGTATTCCTGGCACATTTTAAGCCTCTTCCTTGGCTACCTTTATTTTTCCCTGTCATTCATGGATGGACACTTTCCTGTTGGCCAACAGTGCCTTAAGGTGCCTATATTCTTCTGCAAAAAAAGAAGTCAGGCAGCATTTTCCACAACGGTAGGTCCCTTCCCAAAGATCTTAATTCAGTCTATGCATGTTGGAACTGCAGGGAATTAGAACATGACCACCCACCCTGCCAGCCTCTAATGCACCTGAAAGCACAGTCATTGTTGTGGAATGTAAGATCAATTTTCTGGAGAGTAAAACCATGGAAAGCAATTGGCTTGGATGGTGTCCATAGCCATCTCCTTAGATCCTGCACTGATCAGCTGGTGGAGGTATTTGATGGCATTTTTAACCTCTCTCTGATCCAATCTGAGGTTCCCAGCTACTTTAAGAAGATCATTACCAATAAAGTAACATGCCTTAAATTGCTTTGAGAGGCTGGTCATGACACATATCATCTTCAACTTTCAGGACAACTTCAAGTCACTGCAAATCACCTATCGCCAAAACAGGTCTATGGCAGATGCCTCTCCCTGGCCCTGTGTTCATCTCTGGAGCACCTGGACAGTAAAGACATCTATGTTAGACTATTATTTATTGACTACAGCTCTGCCTTCAATATTAAAATTCAAAGCTAACTGTGATCTCCAAGCTCCTAAGCCTGAGACTCCATTGTAACTGGATCCTTGACTTCCTGACTGACAGAATGCAATCAGACAGCAACACCTCCTCCACAGTTATTCTCAGTGCTGTTTCCCCACAAAGCTGCATCCCCAGCCCCATTCCAATCCAATGCTGCATCCTCATGGCATGGTGTGACAATTCCTGTTTCCATAACAAAAGAGCCTGCAGAGGGTTGTTGAGGATGCAGCTCAACGCATCATGGCAACCTGACCCTCACCTTCCCTCCATAGACTCTGTCTATACTTCTAGCTGCCTTGGTAACGTAGCCATTATATGTAGCCTTGTAATGTAGCCAGCATAATGTAGTGCACATGTGCCAGTCGTGCATGCAGCCTGTTACAGCTGTTCTGATCAGTATTTTTACTTTTTTTCTTCTTACTTTTTTAACTTACATTATTTTTTGTTTTTTTTTCCACGGTAACACGTTGAAGCTGCACCATCTCTAACATGCTGGTAGAGAGAGTTTTATTTGGGTTTTTAGCGTTGGAAATAGTTACATTCTGACACGTCTCATTAGCAGGACAGAAGCATGGTTGCATTGTTTATTCCAGCGACCAGCTGATTGAGCTTATGCCGGCCGGTTTAGCGAGCAGAGCGGCGGACACCCCTGCTGAAATCTGGAGGAAAACACACAGAGGATGCAGAGTGGGATCACAAAGGCGAGGAAAGAGGACTGGGTCGAGACAACAGAGACTTATGGAGAAGAGGAGTTCAGTGGGTAATAAAGTGGACGAGTTCACGGCGCTAGCCAGGCGTCAGAGAACATTTTGGTAGTGCAGCGTGATGTGTTTCACTGGAACAGGGCTGCACGAGGACATACCCGATCAAATCTTTTCCATGGACGGCTTCCAGACCGTTCAGGCTGACTGGAAGTGCATTGAGAGCGGTAAGCGTAAAGGAGTTGGGGGCTTATTACTCTGGTTAACAACGGATGGCGCAATCCGGGTCATATTATGATCGAAGAACATGTTTGTAGACCGGATATTGAACTTTTTGCTGTTGGACCCCGGCCATATTCCACCGAGATACAACACTGGGCATCACGGGAGGTTGTTCCTGCCTGTGGCCATCGAACTTTGCAGCTCCTCCCATGGAAGGTCAGACACCCTGAGCCAATAGGCTGGTCCTGGACTTATTTCCATCTGGCATAGTTTGCATTTTGTTGTTTGATTGTCTGTGGTTTTTGTATTGCTATATTTATGCTCTATTCTTGGTTGGTGCGGCTGTAACGAAACCCCAATTTCCCTCGGGATCAATAAAGTATATCTATCTATCTAATCAAAGATACCATCCATCTTGAACATTCTCTCTTCCCCATCCCCCTTCCTCCCACTCCTCCATTGGGAAGAAGATACAAAGACTGAAAGCAAATACCACCATACTCAAGGACAACTTCAATCTCACTGTTATAAGACTACTGAAGGTTTCTTAGTCAGATCAGATGGATTTTTTGATCTCACAATCGACCTTGTTGTGATCTTACACCATACTGCCTACCTGCACTGCACTGTAACACTTCATTCTGTGCACTATTATTGTTTTACCTTGTTTACCATTGTAGCAGTAGGTCCTCTGTTGATCAGGGTTGACCATGGACATTGTGTCCTAGCTGTCTACACAAGCCAGGGCAGTACAAAATGGAGAGCAACTTGTTGTCCATGCAGTAGGCTCCTTCTCTCCATGCAGTTGGTGAATCAAAAGGAACTGCCGATACCAATACAGTTGGCACCAGCGGCATCACAGTCAACATTGAACTCAACAGCCTGAGGGACTCCAGCTCCAGAATTTTCTTTGGGGTTTACTCCCGAAGCCTTCCCTATGAACAGGTATAGCAGCAAGGCGGTGGAGATTTGAGATCAGAGTTTTCCTTTTCCCAGATGAGCTATAGCTGATGAGCCCCATCTGCCCAAAATGGCTGGTTTTAAGACGTTGGTAACCCACCATTGCCCTTTCTCCTGTTAATAGAAATGGTTCTACTGGGCCTAGTAGCTAAGTCATACATGAAGGCAGGAGGTGGACTTGGTTTTTAAGAGGCTATTTGAGATGCACATGTCTGGGAGCACTTAATAGATAGTGGGAGCTTACTCCCACTACCCCCACCCCCCCCCCCACCCCAGCTAGGACAATGTTAAGGAACCTCCTGCATTTACCTATGTAATGAATTAAAAACACAAAAGATTCTGCAGATGCTGGAAATCCAGAGCAAACAGACAAAATGGTGGAGGAACTCAGCAGGTCAGGCAGCATCTATGGAGGGGAATAAGCAGTCAATGTTTTGGGCTGAGACTCTTCATCAGTGCTGTAATGAATTGATCTGTATGAACAGTATGCAAGTCACATTTTTCACTGCACTTCAGTATATGTAACCAATTTACCAACTTACTAATTTGCATATTGAATGACCTGAAATACCTTTTGCCAAGATGATACCTCAACTCATTAGTCTACAAAACAAAATCATGTACACCCCATGCATTTGCGCTCCACCTTACTACTACTAATTTGGCCTGTCCACACTTTATGTAGGCTAAAACTCCCCCGTCATTAGTATATTAATCTTTATGCAAGGTCCTCTAGTTTCCTGATTTCTGCTTTGTGGCCCATGGACAACTGCTGCCAATATTTTCTGCCCTTTGCTCTTTCTTAGCTCAACCAAGCTGATTCTAGTTTTATGTCATTATGTTCTGAAGCAAAATTCTTTTTACATTGAGTCATAGAATCACAGAATTGTGATTCAGGGCCAAAGGCCCTGAAGCCCAACCCATCCATGCCAGACATTGCGCCTAACTACACTAATTAGCCTGCATTAATTGCACTTCTCTCCTTGTCTTCTTATTTCAGTTAATGTCCACATGCCTCTTAAATGTTATTACTGTTACTACTTCTGCCACCTCCTCTGGCAGTTCATTCCAGACAACAAGTACTCTTTCTCGGAAATAATTTACCCTGTAGGGTACTTTTCTTCTTCCTTCCTCTGTCATAAACCTATGCTTTTTAGTTTCATTAATCTCATTCCTCACTAATAGTGCAACATAATTTCCTTCTCCTTTACTTTTCACTTTCCTACATGTCAAATATCTTTGACTATTCAGCTTTGATCACTCTACAGCCACATTTCACATAGAAATTGTATCATCGTCTTTTACTTGGAGTTGTGCCATAACGCACCCACTTTGTCGCAAATGCATGAGCTTACACATGTAGCACCTTTCATGTTGTCTTTGTAATATTTTCTGTACTTTGAGTCTATATTCCACCTGACTTTGTTTCTGCATCCTATTTATTTGAGCCACAATTCTGAGGATGATTGCTACTTTTCGAACCTCCCCTTCTTCCTTTATTTCTCTCCTTCCTAGATCCCACTGCCCCAACACCGATCTATCCATATAATCACAAAAAAAAAGCAAGGAATCCAGAGGAAGCAAAATAGGTTTTGATAATGTGGAATTTGAAACGTGGGGAATTCTTTAACCAAATGACTCCAAATGTGTCAGGAAAAGTACATGAGCGAGGAGGGCATAAACAGCACCTCTAATTTTTTTTAGAAGACTGCATAGATTTGGCATGTCATCTAAAATTTGACAAAAACGTCCATATTTGCAGGCTGGAGAGTTTCCTGGCTGATTGCATCACAGCTTGGTGTGGGAGTACCAATGCCCTGGAACAGAAAAGTCTACACAAAGTGATGGGTACAGCTCAGTCCATCACAGGCAATACCATCCCCAGCACTGAGCACATTTACAAGGAATGCTGCCACAAGAAAGCACTATCCATTGTTATAGATCTCTTTCATCCAGGCCATGCTCTCTTTCCGTTAATACCATGGGGCATGAGGTGCAGGATCCTTAAGTCCCACACCACCGGGTTTAGGAAAATTATTATCCTACAACCATCAGGCTCCTGAACCAACGTAGACAGCTTCACTTACTTCAATGCTGAACTGACCTATAGAATCACTTTTGTGGATTCAACAACTCAGAACTTTTTAAACTTATTATTTGCATGATTTGCCCTCTTTTTTCATTCAATGCTTGTCAGTCTTGGTTAAGTATAATTTTCATAAATTCTATTGAATTTCTTTATTCCCTGCAAGAAAATGAACCTCAAGGTGGTATATTGTGACATATACATAACTTGATAAGAAACTTACTTTGAACCAGAAAGTTATGATGATAGATTTAGTTAGGAAAAATAGGAGGAGGCTACGATGGCCCAGAACCTTGGCGTTAGGCTACATCAGTGGTTCCCAACCACTGAGCCGCGGACTGATACCGGGCCACAAAGCATATGCTACCGGGCCACTAGGAAATGATATGAGTCAGCTGCATCTTTCCTCATTCCCTCTCACGCACTGTTAAACTTGAACATAGGGGTGCCAACTGTCCCGTATTTGCCGGGACATCCCGTATATTGGGCGAAATTGGTTTGTCCCATACGGGACTGCCCTTGTCCCGTATTTCCCCCTCTAAGGTAGCGTGTACCTACGAAACCTTTCGTAAGCAGAAATGGCGTGAAGCAAAGAAGCAATTACCATTAATTTACATGGGAAAATTTTTTGAGCGTTCGCAGACCCAAAAAATAACCTACCAAATCATACCAAATAACACATAAAACCTAAAATAACACTAACATATAGTAAAAGCAGGAATGATATGATAAATACGCAGCCTATATAAAGTAGGAATAATGTATGTACAGTGTAGTTTGACTTAACAGAATCGGGAAGATTAAACCAAAACCGATTTGAGGAGAGAAAAAAAATCGGCACATCACGCATGAGCACACAGGTGCCCGCGCAAGGCTTCATGGTCATGGTAGTCATTCTCAGGGTAAATTCAAGAGTCCCGTATTTGACTGCTATTTTTGTCCCTTATTTGGGAGTGAGAAAGTTGGCAACCCTAACTGTAAAAGACATGTTGGGGACCCCTGGGCTACGTCACACCACAGTTTATCACCAACAGCAGTCCAATATCCTGTGCGAGCAGTTTCACCACTCCTTAAAGGCTGCTCTGATGATTTCCTGACAGGTAAGTGTTGGCATGGTTGTCTCCCGTGGGTCCTGCCGGGGCTCAGAACTGCTCCAAAGGAGGACCTGCAGTTGTCCGTGGCTGAGTTGGTATACAGAGAGCCGTTACAAGTAAGAGAAAATCTGCAGATGCTGGAAATCCAAAGCAACACACACACACAAAATGCTGGAGAAACTCAGCAGGCCAGGCAGCATCTATGGATAAGAGTAAACAGTTAACATTTTGGGCTGAGACCCTTCATCAGGACTGCAGAGAAAGATAAACTAGAGCAAAAAGGCATGGGGAGAGGAGGAAGAAGTGCAAGGCGGTAGGTGATAGGTGAAGCTGGGAGAGGGGGATAGGTGAAGTAAAAAGCTGGGAAACTGGTAGGTGAAAGAGATAAAGGGTTGGAGAAGGAGAGATCTGATAGGAGAGGGTAGATGACCATGGAAGAAAGAGAAGGGGGAGGAGCACCGGAGGGAGGTGATGGACAGGTAAGAGAGGGAAACAGGAATGGGGAATAGCGAAGGTGTGGGGGGAGATTATCAGAAGTTTGACAAATTGATGTTCATGCCATCAGGTTGGAGGCTACCTATACAGAATATAAAGTGTTGCTCCTCAGATCTGAGTGTGGCCTCATTGTGGCAGTAGAGGAGGCCATGGACCAACATGTTGGAATGGGGATGTGAAGTAGAATTGAAGTGGGTGGCCACCGGCAGATCCTGCTTTTTCTGGCGAACGGAGCATAGTTACTCAGCGAAGTGGTCTCACAGTCTGCGTTGGATCTCACTGATATACAGGAGATATACAGGATGTGGTAGATGACACCAACAGACTTACAGGTGAAGTGTTGCCTCACCTGGAAGGACTGTTTGGGGCCCTGAATGGTAATGAAGGAGGTGGTATAGGAACAGGTGCTTGCAAGGATAAAAACCAGGAGAGAGATCAATGGGGAGGGACGAATGGACAAGGGAGTCGCATAGGGAGTGACCCCTGCAGAAAGTGGAAAGTTGGGAAGAAGGAAAGATATGTTTGGTGGTGGGATCATTTGGAGATGGTGGAAGTTACACAGAGTTATGTTCTAGATGCAGAGGCTGCTGGGGTGGTAAGTGAGGACAAGAAGATTCCTATCGCTGGTGGGATGGCAGGACGATGGGGTGAGGGCAGGCATGTGTGAAGTGGAAGAGATGTGGGTGAGGGCAGCGTCGATGGTGGAGGAAGGAAAGCCCCTTTCTTTGAAGAAGAAAGACATCTTATTATATTCTAGAGTGAAAAGCCTCATCCTAAGAGAAGATGCGGTGAAGATGGAGGAATTGAGAGAAGGAGATGGCATTTTTACAATTGACAGGGTGGGAAGAGGTATAGTCCAGGTAGCTGTGAGAATCAATGGGTTTTTAAAAGATATCCGTAGACAAACTGTCTCCAGAGATAGAGACAGAGAAATAGAGAAAGGGCAGGGAGGAGTTGGAAACGGACTGGGTAAATTTGAGGGCAGGGTGGAGGGTGGAGGCAAAGTTGATGAAATCAATGAACTCAGCACAGGTGCAGGAAGTAGCACCAATGTAGTCATTGATATAGCACAGGAAAAGTTGGGGAGTGATACCAGTATGGGCTCGGAACATAGACTGTTCCACATAGGCAACAAAAAGGCAGGCATAGCTGGGACCCATGTAAGTGGCCATGACTACACCTTTGTTTTGGAGGAAGTGGGAGGAGCTGAAGGAGAAATTATTGAGAGTGAGGACCTGTTCGTCCAGATGGAGGAGAGTGGTGGTGGAAGGGACCAGATTGGGTCTGTTACCTCAAGCAACACACATCAAAGTTGCTGGTGAACGCAGCAGGCCAGGCAGCATCTCTAGGAAGAGGTACAGTCGACGTTTCGGGCCGAGACCCTTCGTCATCACACATCTGAACGAGCCAGGAGGCTCCTGCTGTTACTCCACCCATGGAACATACAGCCCCAGCCAGGCTGCTTGTCCAAGCTCCAGATGGGCTCGCAATGCCGGTTTTGGCGAATTCTGGAGGGGCCTGAGTAGGGTAAAGTAACTGGTGGAAAGGTACTTAATTCGCAATCACCCACATTGAGTTGGAGTTCACTTTAGGAGGCTGATCTGACATGATGGTGTAATTACATAAAAGTTTTTACTGTGCTTTGTGTTCTGTTTTTGGAGTACAATAAATGAGTTGTTACGGCTTTTCTTAAACATAAAATGCATCCACCATTTTTATTTGTGAAAACCTGCAGTATAAATGGGTGTTTAATGGTCAGATTACGAAGATAGATGAAGGGGCAGATAATGTTGAGGGAGCAGGAAGGAATCAGATTAGGAGAATGGGCAAAGAAGTGGCAAATAGAATATGGTGTCGGGAAGTGTACGGTCATGCACTTTGGTGGAAGGAGCAAAGGAGTACATTATCTTCTAAACAGAGAGAAAATTCAGAAATCAGAGGTGCAAAGGGACCTGGGAGTCCTTGTGCATGATTCCCTAAAGGTTAACTTGCAGACTGAGTTGGTGGCAAATGCAGTGTTAGCATTCAC
The DNA here is from genome assembly GCF_030028105.1 of Mobula birostris. Taxonomy (NCBI): domain Eukaryota; kingdom Metazoa; phylum Chordata; class Chondrichthyes; order Myliobatiformes; family Myliobatidae; genus Mobula; species Mobula birostris. The sequence continues at coordinate 72,509,219 of NC_092381.1, forward strand.
CTTGAGAGGACTAGAATATAAAAGCAAGGATGCAATGCTGGGTCTTTATAAAGCACTGGTGAGGCGTCACTTGGAGTATCATGAGCAGTTTTGGGACCCTATATATCGCTCCAGTTCTCAGATTACTACATAGGCTTCCTGTCCATCAGAGGATTGAGTTTAAAATGTTACTACTGGTTTATAAAGCACTGAATGGTCCAGGGCCAAAATACATCTCCCATCTCTTGCTGCGTTATGGACCTTTCCGAGCTCTCAGGTCATCCGGGGCAGGTCTGCTTACCGTCCCCAGGCTCAAAACTAACCATGGTGAAGCAGCTTTTAGTTATTATGCTCCATGGATCTGGAATAATCTTCCAAAGGATCTGAAGCTGATGTACCATCAGTAACTCCAAAAGACTGAAAGTAGAGTAAATACTGAAAGGCTTTTATTAGCAGTAAAATGTGACCTCCACCATGCTGAGTATCTGTCCCTGGACTGAGAGGAGGAGCAGTGGCACAATCGCCTTTATTCAGGGGTCTGTGGGAGGAGCCACAGGAGCAGTCAGCAGAGGGGCATGTCCAGGCATGTCCAGACAGGTAACCCAGTTACAACATATATATGTGGTTTACCACAGAAGCCCACCACAACTTTAAGCTCTTTTAAATCGAGGCTTAAAACTTTTCACTGTAGCTTTTAATTAGAATCTCCTGCACTGTAGATTCTGATTGTCATACGTATTTTTTGTGTGACTTTATTCTCTTATATATTGTCTGAAATCTGATGTTTGATGTTTGATATCTATATATAGCACTTTGAACTGCCTTTGTTTGAAAAGAGCTATACAGATAAACATGTTTTTTTTATCTAAGAAAGGATGTGCTGACATTGGAGAGGTTTCAGAGGAGGTTCACAATAGCAATTGGGGAATGAAAGGGCTATCATATGAGAAGCATTTGATGGTTGTGTGCCTGTCCTCACTGGAATTTACAAGTACGTGGGGGATTTCATTGAAACCTATTGAATGTTGAAATACCTAGATCGAATGGATATGGAGAGACTATTTCCTATAGTCGGGGAGTCTAGGACAAGAGGGCACAACCTCAGGATAGAGGGACATCCATTTAGAATGGAGATGATGAGGAACTTCTTTAGCAAGAGGGTGGTGAACCTGTGGAATTTGTTGCTGCAACTGGTTGATTAGGCCAGGTCATTGGGGGTTTTCAAGGCGGAGGTTGATAGATATTTAATTAGTTAGGGCTTGAAAGTTTATGGGGAAAATGTAGGAGATTGGGGTTGAGAGGGGAAATGAATCTGCCATGATGATATGGTGGAGCAGATTTGATGGGCCGAATGGGCTATTTCTGCTCCTATCTCTTATGGTCTACTCAGCTAAGAAGCTCTTATTTAAACAATATAAGAACTGGGACATAAAAGGGACTGCCACAACCTCTCTACTTCTATAGCTTTAATTTTCATCATTATCACAAAAATGGTTCTTCTTTATCACAAATTTCCTGGCTTTAGATATCATCCATTTACACTGAGAATTACACAGGAAATATTTAAATAATTTTCAAACTAAGGTTATATAACAAAATCATAGACAGACCAGAGCCCCTGTGAATTGAAATCTCCAGATGCTCGAGATTTCATTGTTCATGAAAACTTCCTTTACTTTGGAAATTCCCAGTTCTTAATTTCATCAGTACTTGTGTTTATAGAGGAAAGTAGGTGTAATGTTGAACTGAATTACCTCATGATTTATCTTAGAGCTACATTTTGTCTAAAACTTCAGTTTTGGTTTCCTTGCAAAGTACAGGAAATCTGTTCAGTGAAATTACCCATTATAGAAATATTTACCCCGAAAACTAACCCTGTTCCACGTATGTCAGCACTGCTCTCTAGAATTATTTTTTTAGGATTACTGAAACAGAAATCCTTTAGAAAGTTATAACAAAGGAAAGAAATGTCATAAGAGATACCATTTTTAGTATCTCTCTACATCAAAGACTGCTGGCTGAATCAAAGCAGCATGAGAACATAAAACACTTCCAAGCAGAACTTGAAATGAGTTTTAAAAAGATACTGGGGATTATATGCATTTCTACTTTTTGATACTGTCCTCTTACAATGCCTAAAAAAAGTATTCAACCCCCCCCCTTGGGAGTTTTCATATTTTGTTATTTTACAACAATGAATCACAGTGGATTTAGTTTGTCTTTTTTGACACTGATCAACAGAAAAAGACTCTTTCATGTCAAAGTGAAACCAATCTCTATAAAGTGATCTAAATTGATTACAAATATGAAACATGAAATAATTGTTTGCATCAGTATTCACTCCCTTTAATATGATACACTATAATCATCGCTGGTGCAGCCTCATTAGCTTTGCAAGTCACATAATTAGTTAAATGGAGATCACCTATGTGCAGTCAAGTTGTTTCAGTTGATTGTAGTAATAATACCCCTGTATCTGGAAAGTCCAACTGTTGGTGAGTCAGCATCCTGGCTAAAACTACACCATGGAGACAAAAAAACACTCCTAGCAACTCTGTGAAAAGGTTAGTGAAAAGCACAAGTCAGGAGATAGATACAAGAAAATTTCCAAGTCACTGAATATCCCTTGGAATACAATAAGTCAATCATCAAGAAATGGAAAGAATATGGCACAGCTGTAAATCTGCCTAGGTCAATCATTTAGAACAGAGGTAAGGAGGAATTTTTTTAGCCAGAAAGTATTGGCTTTGTGGAATGCTGTGCCACAGACTGTGGTGGTGCCTGTGAGTACATTTAAAGCAAAAATTGATGGTTTCCTGATCGGTCAGGGCATCAAAGGATATGGCGAGAAAGCAGGTGTTTGGGGTTGGGTGGGATCTGGGATCAGCCATGATGGAATAGCAGAGCAGACTCAATGGGCTGAATGGCTAATTCTGCTCCTATGTCTTATGGTCTTATTTATATTTAAATTCAATAAGAATAATCTGGAGCAGCTGGAACTGACCAAGTATTGAGTGAACCAACATGAGGGGTAAATCAATCCAGTCTTACCTCATCAATCTATGTTTTAAATCAGAGACTGTATTGATATCAATAATTGCCACACTACTGTGTGGAAATAGAACTCCATCTTCACACCAACTGCAACTGAGTGGCACAAGGATTGTGACAAATACAAATCGATTCTGATGGAATCTAAGCAGCACAAAACTGCATATCCATGAGGCAATGTGAGCCAATGGTAGCAACAGAGTTATTCCATTTAATGGCCTAATGTATCTTTCCTCAACTGCAGTATGTTCATCAAGACAAGGGACCAACCCTGCTTCAGTTAACAACACTGAAAAACAGGTCAAGAGAATAATCAAGCCTGACAACAAATGAGTCATCTAGCTGGCAAGGGGACAAACAAAGGATTATTTCTGGTGCCATAGAATGAAGTAGCATGTCATAGGTACTGTTACATCCCATAGTTAATGGTAAAATATCAAATATATATATATTGGGAGGAGAAGATTCCAAGAATAGCTCTGTCTTCAAAAATAACAGACTGAGGGAAGCCTAAAACACTTACAACCATCTTTGGCCAGAAGTACCACATAGATGATTCATCATATCCCTCACCTGAGGTCCCCACTGGCTTAGGAGACAACCTTCAGCTGAAATGATTCTCTCCATGCCATAAGATATAGGAGCAAAACTAGGTCATTATGCCCATCGAGTCTGCTCCACCATTTCATCATGGCCGATCCATTTTCCCTCTCAGTTCCAATCTCCTGCTTTCTCTCTGTATCCCTTCATACCCTGTCTAATCAAGAATCTATCAACCTTTGCCTCAAATAAACCCAATGACTTGGCCTCCACAGCCACCAGTGGCAACAAGTTCCACAGATTCAGTACTCTCTGGCTAAAGCAATTCCTCTTCATCTCTATTCAAAAAGGATGCCCCTCTATTCTGAGGCTGTATCCTCTGGCCTTAAACTCTCCCACCACAGGAAACACCCTCTTCACATCCACTCCATTGAGGCCTTTCAGCATTTGATAGGTTTCAATGAGGTCACCCCTCATCCTTCTGAATTCCAGTGAGTACAGGCCCAGAGCCATCAAACGCTCCACGTATGATAAACCTTTCAATCCTAGAATAATTTTCGTGAACCTGCTTTGAACACTCTCCAACGTCAGCACATCCTTTCTTCGATAAGGGGCTCAAAACTGCTTGCAATACTCTGTGAGGCCTCACCAGTGCCTTATAAAGACTCAGCCTAACATTCTTGCGTTTATACTCTACTCCTCTTGAAATGAATGCTAACATGGCATTTACCTTCCACACCACTGACTCAAAGTGCAAATTAACCCTTAGGGAATCCTGCACCTCAGATTTTTGTATTTTCTCTCCATTTAGAAAATATCTATGCTTTTATTTCTTCTACAAAGTGCATGGCCATACACTTTCTGGCACTGAATTGCAACCGCCATTTTTTGCCCATTCTCCTAATATAAGTCCTTCTGCAGCCTCTCTACTTCCTCAAATCTGCCTGCCCCTCCACCTATTTTCATATCATCCACAAACTTTTCCACAAAGCCATCAATTCCGTCATCCAAGTCATTGACATATAACGTAAAAAGAAGTGGCCCCAACACTAACCCCTGTGGAACACCACTAGTCACCAGCAGCTAACCAGAAAAGGCTCCCTTTATTCCCACTGTTTGCCTCCTGCAAATCAGCCACTGCTTTATCCATGCTAGAATATTTTCTGTAATACCATGGTCTCTTCACTTGTTAAACAGCTCATGTGTGGTCATTCGAAAGGCAAGCAATCCGACTAAAAACATTCTTAGTGACACTCACTCTGAAGTAAATTGTGATAAGCTATAACCACAAACAATGAAGAGATGAACAAAGGCAAAGTGAATTTGAGGGATGTGCCATGCTGCTGTATTGTAGAATTGATACAGAGAGAGTTAGAGTTAATGGTTCGGACAGGAGAAGTCCAGGCAGAGTGAGTTTTGATGCCCATCCAATTAGCCCAGGCACGAGGTTGGTTCGCTCTAAGTGCCAAGCCAATTTGGAACGGTCGAGAACGGCTTCAGGCTGGGCAATGAGGCCCAGAATGAATCACTGGGTGGTGTGGTCTAGGCCAAGAGTGTTTCGCTGCATCGGGGCCTGGGTCTTAAGGCCAGGTACAATCCGCTGTTGAGACAACTTAAACGCCGGCCCAGATATACTGGAAAGGCAGAGTATTGGGACCAAAGGCAAGAACATAGAAATCTGCAGCACATTCCAGGCCCTTCGGCCCACAATGTTGTGCCGACCATGTAACCTACTCTAGAAACTGCCTAGAATTACCCTATTGCATAGCCCTCTATTTTTCTAGATTCCACGTACCTAAGAGTCTCTTAAAAGAGCCTATTGTATCCACCTCCACCACCGTCGCCGGCAGTGCATTCCACACACCCACCACTCTGAGTCAGACCGATTTTTCTCGCTCTCCTGCAAAGTACACTCCATTGTCTGTGGCACTGAGGCTGTGAGACTACCCTTGCTGCTGTGCTACATGGGGATTTGCCATGCTATTATGATGAACTGAGGCAAGGTACTCCGGGCTGCTCTGGGGATTTGGATCTGAGGACTCAATTTGGTTCGGAATGCTGCTGCTCACTTCTGTTATTTGCACGATTTGTGTCTTTTCCTCTTTCTCTGTGCAATGGCTGTTGGTCTTTTATTTAACTGCGTTCTTTCGGGTTGCTTGTTTTGTGGCCGCCTGTAAGGTTGTATAATTTATACATTCTTTATTAATAAATGTACTTTGAATGATTTATCTATGAATCTTTGAAACTTTGACCAATTACATCTCATTAGTCCACACTAAATCACCGTTTACCATTTAGGGTCACTCGGTGTCAGGCCTCATAAAAGTGTCCTTTCAAATTTAGCAAACAAGCAGAATTGCAGCGGAAATGAAACTGGAACTAGTTCCTTATTGTTGTATGTACTGAGGTAGAGTACAAAACTTGGCTTGCATAAAATTCAGATAGAATATTTCATTATTGCAACACTGTATCAAGGCAGTGCAAGGTAAAGAAAATAACAGGAAGTGTAACAACTACTGATGAAGTACAGTGCAGGTGGACCAAGAAAAGTGCAAGGATATAGGAAGTACTTACATATCGATCTTTCCAGTAATTGCCCCCACTTCTTCTTCACCATTCCCAATTAGTAATGATCTTTCAAAAATCATTGGATTCTAGCATGGTGCTAGTTAACTAAAAAATTGCAAACGTCACTCCACTCTTGAAGAAAGGAAATTATAGACCAGTTAGCCTGATCTCAGTGGTTGGGAAGATGTTGGAGTCATTTGTTAAGTATTTGGTGTCACAGGACAAGATAGGACAAAGTCAGCATGATTTCCTTAAGGGAAAATCCTGCCTGATGAACCTGTTGGAATTCTTTGAGGAGATTACAAGTAGGATAGATAAAGGGGATGTAGTAGATGTTGTATATTTGGACTTTCAGAAGACCTTTGATGAGGTGCCACACCAAGTTAAGAGCCCATGGTGACAGGAAAGTTACTAACATAGTTAGAGCATTGGCTGATTGGTAGGAGGCAGCGAGTGGGAATAAAAGGATCCTTTTCTGCCAGTGAGTAGTTGTGTCCTCAGGGGTTGGTGTTGTTACCGCTTCTTTTTATGCTGAATATCAATGATTTAGGTGATGGAATAGGTTGCTCCGTTGCCAAGTTTAAACAGGGGTACGGAGATATTTCTTCAGCCAGAGGGTGGTGAATTTGTAGAATTTGTTGCCACAGGCAGCTGTGGAGGCCAGGTCATTGGGTGTATTTAAGGCAGAGATTGATAGGTTCATGATTGGACACGGCATCAAGGGTTATGGGGAATAGGCTGGGGAGGAGGAGAAAAGAGGACCAGCTATGATTGAATGACGGAGCAGACTCAATGGGCCAGATGACCTAATTCTGCTCCTATGTCTTATCATCATGGTTTTATTCCAATTTTTCTCACTCACCTTATCCCCTTACCTGCTCACCTCCCTGTGGTGCTCATCCCCCTTCCTTTGCTCCATGGCCTTCTGTCCTCTCCTGTCAGATTCCCCCTTCTCCAGCCCTTTATCTCTTTCACCAATTGACTTCCCAGTTCCTTACCACCCTTTCCCCTCTTCCAGTTTCACCAATCACCTACTACATTGTACTTCGTCCCACCTTCTAATCTCTTTTTTCCAGTCCTGATGAAGGGTCTCAGTCTAAAATGTCAACTGTTTTCCATAGATGCTGCCTGGCCTGCTGAGTTCCTCCAGCATTCTGTCTGTGTTACTTATCTACATTATACTTATCAATAGAAGCTGCCTTTGAACTTGGTGAACTGTGCTTTCAGGCTTTTGTATCTTTTGCTCGATGGGAAAGTGGGGGAAGGTGAATGGGAAATTTTATTATGCTGGCTACTTTACAGGGGCAGTGAAAATTATTGATCAAATCACAGAGGGAGGGTGTGCTGAGCTGTGCCCACAACTCTCTGCAGTTTCCTGTGATCCTGGGCAGACCACTTGCCATTCCAAGCCGTGATGCATCTGGATTGGACATTTTCTACGATGCTTCAATATATGTTGGTGAGTATCAAAGGAAACATGCCAAAGGATGAAAAGAAACATTTCTTTCCCTTTGAGGAAGCAGAGACACCGATGAGCTTTCTTGGCTATGGCAACTATGTGGAGGTGTGAATGACTGCTCTTGACGAACATTTAGTGGACACTTTATTAGGTACTCCTGTACACCTGCTCATCAATGCAAATATCTAATCACCAATCATCTAGCAGTGACTCATTGCATGCAGACATGGTCCAGATGTTCATTTGCTGTTCAGACAAATATCAGAATGGGGAAGAAGTGTGATCTAAGTGACTTGGACCATGGAATGATTGTTGGTGCCAGACAGGGTGGTTTGAGTATCTCAGAAACTGAAGATTTCCTGGTATTCTCGCACACTACAGTCTCTAGAGCTTAGAGGAAAGGGTGTGAATTTTTTTTAAAACACCCCGTGAGAGGCAGTTCTGACAGCAAAAATGACTTGTTAATGTGGGAGATCAGAGGAGAATGGCCAGACTGTTTCAAGCTGACAGAAAGGCAACTGTAAGTCAAATAACCACAAGTTACAACTGTGGTGTGCAGAAGAGCATCTCTGAATGCACAACATGTTGAACCTTGAAGTAGATGAGCAACAGAAGCAGAAGATCACGAATACACTTCGTGGCCACTTTATTAGGAATAGCAGGTAAAGGCAAGTTCAAATTTATTGTTAAAGGCTTACTTAGCCAGGGTATAAATGCCATGAATATTAATGTTTTGCACAGTACGTTACAAATGTGACAAATATAAATTGAAGTTAACATTAATTATTCATAAATTAAATAAGAAAATAAAAGAAAAATAATTGTGCTTGATTGTGGTATCAGGAGCATTAGAAACATAAAAAACCTACAGAACAGTACAGGCCCTTTGGCCCACAAAACTGTGCCGAACATGTCCCTACCTTAGAACTACATAGGCTTTACCCATAGCCCTCTATTTTTCTAAACTCCATGCAGCCATCCAGGAGTCTCCTAAAAGATCCTATCGTTTCCGCCTCCACCACCGCCGCCGGCAGCCCATTCCACGCACTCACCTACTTCCAAGCACCATAAAACTATGCTTTCTCATGCTAGCCATTTCAGCCCTGGGGAAAAGCCTCTGACTATCCACACGGTCAATGCCTCTCATTATCTTGAATACCTCTGTCAGGTCACCTCTCATCCTCCATCGCTCCAAGGAGAAAAGGCAGAGTGCATTCAACCTATTCTCATAAGGCATGCTCCCCAATCCAGGCAACATCCTTGTAAATCTCCTCTGCACCCTTTCTATGGTTTCCACGTCCTCCTTGTAGTGAGGCGACCAGAAATGAGCACAGTACTCCAAGTGGGGTCTGACCAGGGCCCTATATAGCTACAACATTACCTCTCGGCTCTTAAACTCACTCCCACGATTGATGAAGGCCAATGCACCATATGCCTTCTTAACCTCAGAGTCAACCTGCATAGCAGCTTTGAGTGTCCTATGGACTCAAAACCCAAAATCCCTCTGATCTTCTACACTGCCAAGAGTCTTACCATTAATACTATATTCTGCCATCATATTTGACCTACCAAAATGAACCACCTCACACTTATCTGGGTTAAACTCCATCTGCCACTTCTCAGCCCAGTTTTGCATCCTATCAATGTCCCATTGTAACCTCTGACAGTCCTCCACACTATCCACAACACCCCCAACCTTTGTGTCTTCAGCAAATTTACTAACCCATCCCTCCATTTCCTCATCCAGGTCATTGATAAAAATCACTAAGAGTAGGGGTCCCAGAACAGATCTCTGAGGCACACCGCTGATAACTGGCCTCCATGCAGAATATGACCCATCTACAACCACTCTTTGCCTTCTGTGGGCAAGCCAGTTCTGGATCTACAATGCAATGTCTCCTTGGATCCCATGCTTCCTTACTTTCTCAATAAGGCGTACCTTATCAAATACCTTGCTAAAATCCATATACACTACATCTACGGCTCTACCTTCATCAATGTGTTTAGTCACATCCTCAAAAAATTCAATCAGGCTCGTAAGGCACGACCTACCTTTGACAAAGCCATGCTGACTATTCCTAATCACATTATGCCTCTCCAAATGTTCATAAATCCTGCCTCTCAGGATCTTCTCCATCATCTTACCAACCACTGAAGTAAGACTCACTGGCCTATAATTTCTGACCTCTCCCATCCTCATTGATGATGCAAAGATCATCACCAGAGACTCAGGAATTTCCTTCCTCGCCTCCCACAGTAGTCTGGGGTACATCCCGTCTGGTCCCGGTGACTTATCCAACTTGATGCTTTCCAAAAGCTCCAGTACATCTTTCTTAATATCTACATGCTCAAGCTTTTCAGTCTGCTGCAAGTCATCCCTACAATCGCCAAGATCCTTTTCCATAGTGAATACTGAAGCAAAGTATTCATTAAGTACCTCCACTATTTCCTCCGGTTCCATACACACTTTTCCACTGTCACCCTTGATTGGTCCTATTCTCTCACGTCTTATCCTCTTGCTCTTCACATTCTTCTAGAATACCTTGGGGTTTTCCTTAATCCTGTCTGCCAAGCAATGGGTATCGAGCAGAAGATCTTTCATTGTCTGAAGTAATAATTAGCACAAAGGAAGATGGTTTGTGGAGAGTATTGAAGAAACTCAGCAAAATCTATGATAAAACAACCCGTTTGAATGACACTACCTCTCTACTCCAAGCATTTTCACCCTGCACTGCCATCACGGCAAGATGAAAGTATCCCATCCGTGAAATGTGCTGCAGAAACTCACTAAAGCTTTTTAACACTTTGGCCCAAGCCTGCAACTTCTGCCACTTCAAAGGATAAGGGCAGCAGATGTGCAGTAATACAAGTCCCTTCCAAGACACACAATACCCTGACTTGTGTGACTTTGTCTTTGCTGTATCCAGATCCCGGAGCTTCCTGTCTCACAGTGCACAGGTCTGCAGTTGTTCAAGGAGGTGACCACTTTCCAACTACATTCAGGATGGAGAATACACCTCTGCTTTCGCAGAGCTACCAGCATCTGATAAAAATGTATTTAAAATACTAGAAATGTATGGCACTTGTACAAAGACACAAGAAAAATGAGTATTAAAATATACGCCATATCACTGCCGTTGGGAGTGCAGTACTCTCTACATGGCATTTTTTGGGCTGTAATTTGTCCTTTATTTCTTGATTTCTGTTGGGCAATGCGGCAGTTATGAGGCAAACTGAGCTATCACAACATCTGACGAGATCTGATGGAGCGGGAGATCGCAGAGAGAGTTGGAGACCTTGTTGTGGGGTTTACGCTCTAGTTTCAAAGAGCAGGTGGAGCCCATTGAAGCTTGTCTGTGGACCGGGAGGTTGCTTGAGTTATTAGTAACTTTGCAAGGGCCAATAAAAGTAGTGAGATGTAGGCAGAGTGGCCATTGTAGGAGTAGGCCAGTGTTGGAGTAGATGGCTTTGGTGCAACAGGCTTCAGCGAGAAGAGGCAGAGGCTAAGGGTGGTGAGTTGTTTGGAATCATTTATTTTATTGTACAACTTAAGCTTGAGAAGTTAGAGACAAAGGTATGAAAAAGTAAGAAGAGGCTGAGTAAGTGAACTAGGTTAGTGTGAAACTCAAAGGTTTCAGAGAGAAGGCACACATAGGGATAGGTGAGGTTTTCTATGTTGTCCATAAATCCTTAGTCCTTCATTCTGTGTAGGCAGGATGGTAGTTAAGGCAGTGGACTGCTCCACCTGTAAGATGTGGGATTTCAGGACCGAACAGTCTCCCTGATGACTACATCTACAGGAAGTGCACCCAACTTCAGCTTCTCACTGACCAGGTCAAGGAGCTGGAGCTGGAGCTGAATGTACACAGGAACATCTGAGAGGCTGAAACCCTCATGGGTGATACTTTGAGAGTTGGTCACATCCAGAATGCAGATAGTAGATGGGTGACCACCAGAAGTAAGGGGAGTAAACAGTCAGTGCAAGATTCCCCTTAGCAACAAGTATACCCTTTTGAATACCACTGGGGTGGGGAGATGGCCTATTGGGGTACAGCAGCAGCAGTCAAGCCTGTGGCACTGTGACTGGCTCTTAGGCTCAGCAAGGAAGGATGTTGAGAGAGGCCGTGAATTTAGTCAAGAAGGAAAAGGAAACGTATGTAAAGCTTAGGAATCTAGAATCAGAGACAGCATTTGAGGATTATAAGGAAGCCAGAAGCAAGCCAAGAAGAAATTGGGAAAACCAGGATGGGTCATGAAAAGTCCTTGGCAAGTAAGATTAAGGAGACTCCCAAGGCATTCTCTGCATACATCAGGAGCAAAAGGATAACTAGGGACAAGGTAGGACCACTCAAGATAAAGGGGGGAACATTTGCTTGGGTGCAAAGGATGTGGGTGGGGTCCTTAATGAGTACTATTTACCAAAGAGAAGGTCGTGGAGGGTACGTAGATTGGTGCTCAGCTTATTGATTGATAGGGCATTTCAAGGTACAGGAGGCAGGGTTGGGACTCCTAAAGAGCACTAAGGTGGATACATCCCTGGGCCAGATGGGCTGCACCTCAGGTTATTGACAAAGCCAAGAGACGAAGTCGATGGCACCTTAGCCAATATCTCCATGTCATCTACAGCCATAGGTGAGGTCCCGGAGGTGGGCAGGCAGCCAACGTTGTTCCACTATTTAAGAAGGAAACCAGGATAATTCTGAAAACAATAGGCCAGTGAGTCTCATGTCAATGATAGGAAAGTTACTGGACTGAATTATTAGGGTATATTAGAATTTGGAAATCCATAGCAAAATTAGGGAGGGTCAGCTTGGCTTTTTTGGGGCTTACTAACTTGATTATATACAGTACTGTGCAAAGGATTCTGTTTCTTCATTTATACACCCCAGTCGGTTCGGATTGGCAACAACATTTCCTCCACAATCTCCCTCAGCACAGGTGCACCGCAAGGCTGTGCGCTAACACCCCTGCACTACTTGCTTTACGCTTATGACTGTGTGGCTAAGCACAGCTTCAGTGCCATTTTCAAGTCTGCTAATGACTCAGTGTTATTGGCTGAATCAGCATATAGGAGGGAGGTTGAAAATCTGGCTGAGTGGGGTCACAACCTCTTACTCTACGTCAGCAGGACAAAGGAGCTGATCACTGAGTTCAGGAGGAGGAAACCAGGGTTCGTGAGCCAGGCCTCATTGGAATATCAGAAGAGGAGAGGGTCAGCAACTTTAAGTTCCTCAGTGTTCTCACTTCAGAGGACCTGCCCTGGGTCCAGTACATAAATGCAATTACAAAGAAAGCACAGCATTGACACACTTCCTTAGGAGTTTGCAAAGATTCAGCACGGCATCTCAAACTCTGACAAGCCTCTGTGGATGTGTGGTGGAGAGTATGTCGACCGGTTGCATCACACCTGGTATGGAAGCACCAATGGCTTTGAACAGAAAATGCTGCAAAAAATAGTGGACACAACCCACCGCTGAGCACATCTACGTGGAGCATTGTCAGAGGAAGGCAGCATCCACCCAGGTCATGTTCTCTTCTTGCTGCTACCATCAGGAAGGTGGTAAAGAACCCTCAGGACTCACATCACCAGGTTCACATCACTCTTCAACCATCAGGCTCTTGTCTGGAGAAAAAAGGGTGCAGAATTTCATGAAAAGAACACCTCTCCAACTGTTAAGCACGGGGGTGGATCAATCATACTTTGGGCTTGTGTTGCAGCCAGTGGCACAGGGAACATTTACTGGTAGAGGGAAGAATGAATTCAATTAAATACCAGCAAATTCTGGAAGCAAATATCACACCGTCTGTAAAAAGAAAAGGCCGAAGGTGAAAAGAGGATGGCTTCTACTACAGGATAATGATCTGAAACACACCTCAAAATCCACAATGGACTACCTCAAGAGGTGCAAGCTCAAGGTTTTGCCATGGCCCTCACAGTCCCCGACCTAAACATCATCGAGAATCTGTGGATAGACCTCAAAAGAGCAGTGCATGCAAGACGGCCCAAGAATCTCACAGAACCTGAAGCCTTTTGCAAGGAAGAATGGGCAAAAATCCCCCAAACAAGAATGGAAAAATTCTTAGCTGGCTACAAAAAGTGTTTAGAACATAGGACATAGAACATAGAATAGTACAGCACAGTACAGGCCCTTCGGCCCACAATGTTGTGCCGACCCTCAAACCCTGCCTCCCATATAAGCTCCCACCTTAGATTCCTCCATATACCTGTCTGGTAGTCTCTTAAACTTCACTAGTGTATCTACCTCCACCACTGACTCAGGCCGTGCATTCCAATCTGTGATACTTGCCAAAGGAGGTGTTACTAAATACTGACCATGCAGGGTGCCCAAACTTTTACTTCGGGCCCTTTTCCTTTCTTGTTATTTTGAAACTGTAAAAGATGGAAATAAAAAAGTACTCTTGCTTAAAATATTAAAGAAATTTGTCAGCTTTAACTTTATGCCTTTTGGAAATCAGATCATCTTTTACTTGCTTAGCTATTCACAGTAACAGAAATTTTGACCAGGGGTGCTCAAACTTTTGCATGCCACTGTACTTACTTATCAGAGATTAGTTTTAATGTTAGACATCTGCAAACACAGCAAATCCTCGAAGAGTTAATCTTGCAGTACAGGAACCATTAGGCAGTCCAAATTGTTCTCACAGGAAATGTACGCTAAGCATTGATACAATTCCTAAAGGGGTTCAGTGCCCATTAACAAGTACTTCATAAGCTTTCCCAGGTATCTTGCTAAGCAGAATTGGTAAGGCTACAAAGTAAATGCATTGAACAAGTGCCATCGGCAAGCTTGGCAACTCCTTGGATCTGAAAGCTCATTGTTAAGTCATAACTTATTGCTCAATTTTCACCTGTTTTTGGGACACCCTTATTCCCACACCAGCACAGAGCAGAGACTATTTATAATACACAGATCAGCCTAGTTTGTTAAAAATCATCTTCTATTCAGCTGGAGTTGAATAGGGACAACGCAGTAGCATAGTGGCTTTACAGCTTCCGTGGCCTGGTTCAATTCCTGCTACCATCTGTAAGAAAAGTTTGTACATTATCCCTGTGACTGAGAGTTTCCTCTGGGTGTTTCAGTTTCCTTGCACATTCCAGAGATGTATGGGTTGGTAGGGGTAATCCATCACACGGGTGTAATTGGGCAATATCTGCTTGTTGGGCTAAAAGGGCCTGTTACTCTGCTGGATCTCTAAAGCCTGATTTATACTTCTGCACCGTACCTACGTCGTAGGGTGACGTGCACCTCACCAAAAGAGTAACTCGCGTTGCGGCGACGCAGACCGCAACAACTGTGATTGGTCTGCTTGGTAGCATTACACTTCCTCCTACGCATTTCCAGTTGCCTTTCTCTGCCACGTCTGCACACTGATGCAAAATAAATGGTTGGAGATGATGAACCAGATTGTCAAATCTACCTGCCGACATCTGAAAATATTTTTGAAATGCATTTCCTCAACCATGTCTCTCACGAAGAAACTCGACACAGTGGCATAGAAACCCCACCAACTAGCTTTTTGGCGGTGAATTGCAGAGCAACACAGACACAACAATGCATGCTCGCTATGGCGTAGAGCTATGCAGAAGTATAAATCAGGCCTGCAGCATATCCCATACACAGAAGTATAAATCAGGCTTTAGAATACACAAGCCCTCCATTTCCCTCCTACAGTCCAAAGACGTGCCGGTTAGTGGTTAATTGGTCTTTGTAAATTGTCCCGTGATTAGGCTAGTGTTAAATCAGGGGGTTGCTGGGCGATGCAGTTTGAAGGGCAGGTAGGACTTATTCTGCACTGCATCACTAAATAAATAAATAAACAAACTAAATAATAAATGAATATTGTATTCTGAGAACAATTCTTGTCTTCTAAGAATATCTAAGAATTTAAGAAGTGATTGAAGGCAGTTGGAAAGTGAGGATGATGATGAGAGAAGTGTCTAAATGGTCAATACATGAAGGACATTTTCTCATCTGTAACATGAGAGGGGTCTTCATACCTGCGTTATGGGTTATTGGGGTATGTACTTTCACTGTTTCCGAAAGACCAAATGGTAGAAGAATTTAAGGACAAGATCTTGTTGGCCAACTCCCCATGTTGAATCACTTCCCATTTCCCCACACTTGTGCTTACCTGGTCTGAATGTAGATATTGATTAACCTAAACTGACCCCAGTGATATCTCACTGACCACAACCTGTCAACTTGAGAAAGATCCCATCCTGCTAACTATCCAATCACCAATTCACCATCTACTGTGTCTTATGTTACATTCTCTGTTGACCACAGCAAAATCCAGTTGTAAAAGCTGGAAGGAATTTTTTTTTTATAGTTTGTTATGTCCATGGCATTCAAAAATATTAAGGAAAGCTATGAAAACTGAAATAAATAATTTTAAAATCTTAAAAATCATTTAAAATTTAAAAGAACATTAAAAAGAAAGTTAATGAGAAACACTTCAAAACAATGACTAACCAAAAATAGTTCATCATTTTTTAAGTACTTTTGCTACTGAATACCTTACAATCACCATTGAAACTGGTGGGGTGGTCAGATCCTGACACCAAATCTAGAAGGTAATGCCCCAGCATAACCACTGGGAAAACTGAGCAACACTGCCTGTGGCTGCGGGACTCCAAACCAGAAACATCCACATTAGGCTGTGGATGCCTGTTGACACTGCTGGCATTAGCCAACAAGATCTGGCCCAGTATTTTTCAAGAACATTTTTCCATATTATCTTTCATCTGTCAAGATCCTGCCCACTCACCTATCTTGTCATCTCCTTTAAAACTTTTTTAGAACTCTGGTCATCTCGTATCATCAGCGAACGTGAAAGTATCACCTCTCCTTCTGTTGGGAAATCACATGGGATAAGTTACACGTCTCTGAGAGGTTAAACAGGGTTTCGTTTATTGCCTCGTCGCAGGAATGAGGTGCTTTTCAGTACTGCAGTAAATACATCTAAAAGTTCACTTCTTTAAAGAGAGATATGAACTCATTGTGTTCTGCATCAGAGTCAGAAACCAGACCAACAAAATTATTGTAAAATATTGGAATATTTGTGGAGTGCATCCAACAACAACAAACCAGGTTGGCTGCCACACAAACATGTGATTTCTTGTATAGATCCAAACCCTGAGCTATACAAGAAATTGAAATACAGTCTCACATTGTCATAAGGGTGCTGGCTGGGAATGGACCCAAGTGCAAGACACAGACACTGAAGGACTAGGGACAGGACTAGGTTACAGGGCGATGGCAAGGACATGGACAGGAAAACCAGGAACCTGGAACAGGACTGGACAAAAGAGCTAGGAGCCCGGGCTTGGACTCCGAGCCAGAGACTGGACAAGGAACCAGTACCTGGGTCTTGCCTCTGGCTTGGACCCCAGAACTAGGCAAGGATGAGGCTTGGCAGGCAGGCAGGCAGGACGAGGCTGGAGACTTCAGGCTAGAAGCTAGAGGCTAGAGACTTGGCTTGGCTTGGCAAGAGGCTAGAGACTTGGCTTGGATTGGCAAGAGGCTCGAGGCTCGAGGCTAGAGACTTGGCTTGGCAAGAGGCTCGAGGCTCGAGACTGGGCTTGGCTTGGCAAGAGGCTCGAGGCTGGAGACTTGGCTTGGCTTGGCAAGAGGCTGGAGGCTCGAGGCTTGGCTTGGCAAGAGGCTCGAGGCTCGAGACTTGGCTTGGCTTGGCAAGAGGCTAGAGGCTCGAGACTTGACTTGGCAAGAGGCTAGAGGCTCGAGGCTCGAGGCTCGAGTCTACAGGCTTGAGGCTAGGCAAGAGACGAGGCGAGGCTTGGCAGGAGGCTGGAGACTTGAGACTAGAGGCGGGGCTGGAGGCTGGAGACTTGAGACTAGAGGCGGGGCTGGAGGCTGGAGACTTGAGACTAGAGGCCGGGCTGGAGGCTGGAGACTTGAGACTAGAGGCCGGGCTGGAGGCTGGAGACTTGAGACTAGAGGCGGGTCTGGAGGCTGGAGACTTGAGACTAGAGGTGGGGCTGGAGGCTGGAAACCTGAGACTAGAGGCGGGGCTGGAGGCTGGAGACCTGAGGCTGGGGGCAGGAGACAGGAAACTTGAGACTTGAGACGAGGCTTGGCTCCTCTTGGGCAGGGTGCGGATCACCACCCGACAGAGGCAAGGTACAGGAAGGGACAGAATCAACCCCAGGTAACGGCAAGATGGCCTGACTCACCTGGGCGGAGGCAAGGGACAGGAAGGGAGCTAGGTACAGGGTGGCTCCAGGACCAGACAGCAAGACAAGGCAGGGCTACTGGCAAATCAAGGCAAGACGAGAACTTCAGGTGAGGCGAGAGTTACCGGCAGGGCAGGGCAGGGCAGGGCAGGGCAGGGCAGGGCAGGGCTTCAGGTGAGGAAACAGAAGGCAGAGTAAGGACAAGAACAATCCAGCAGCCACACCCTGGTCTCTGGAGGTATTTATGCAGCCAGCCCCAACTAGCATCAGCTGACTCAATTAGAGCTCAACAAGACAGAAACAGGGTAGATAGGAAAACCTGGAGCAAGTGTCGATGGACCGGACCGTGAACCGGAATACAGACTTTACGGACCGGACTATGACACACATAGCTAACAGAGATGCCAAGACACAATACCAGTCTAGCATAGAGCCCCAAATCAGCCATCAGTTATGGCTGCGCTTACATGGATACAAAACAAAGTCAGGAAGCATTGCCAACAGCAGAGTCTTGCAGCCCAATGAACTTTGCCTGCATATTTTAAATAGACAGGAACTGGTATTTCACCTCGCTCCCCATCAGCCTCCAGTGCACCCGGATCCTTAGTCACCATTGTTAAAGTAAATCAATCTTCTGGAGGGTGAATCCATCTGTCCTTAGATCCTTTGTAGACCAGGTTGCAGGGGAAATTTACAGATATTTTTAACCTCTCTCTGCCTAAATCTGAGATTCCCACCTGTTTAAAGGAGACCACTTTCAAACTGATATCTAAGAAAAACATGGCAACGTTCCTTAATGACTGTTGCCTAGAGGCTCTGACATCCACCATCATGGAGTGCTTCAACATAGCACACAACAACTCCAAACTCTTTAACAACCTCAACCCACTACAAATTATCTACCACAGAAACAGGCCGACAGCATTACCCTGGCCCTACACTCATCTCCAGAGCATCTGGACAGTAAAGACACCTACATTAGAATACAGTTTATTGACTATGGTTCCACTGTCAGTATTATAGTTCCAAGCAAATTCATCTCCAAACTCCTAAACCTGGGACTCAACATCTCCTTTTGCAACTGAATCCTCGACTTCCTGACCAACAGACTGCAAACAGTAAGGATAGGCAACAACACCTCCTCCACAATTATTCTCAAACCTGGTGCCCCACACAGCTGCCTCGTCAGTCCCCTACTCCCTGTACACTCAGAACTGTGTGGCCAGATTCTGCTCCAATTCCATCTACAAGTTTCCAGATGATACCAACGTAATGCGCCAGATCGCAAGTAATGATGAGCTGGGGTACAGGAAGGAGATAGACCACCAGGACACATGGTGGCATGACAACAACCTTTCACAATGTCAGTAAAACCAAAGATCTGGTCATTGACTTCTGGAAAGAGGGTGTGGACGCAACTCAGTACATCACAGAAATATTCCACCCTCCATGAACTCAGTCTGTACTTCTCGCTGCCTCAGTAAAGCAACCAACATAATTAAAGAAACACCCCCAGATGTTTGTCCCTCTTCCATCAGGTAGAATGTACAAAAGCCTGATAGCACGAGCCATCAGGTTTAAAGACAGCTTCTATCCCACTGTTATAATACTGTCGATCATACTCCTAATGCGATAAAATAGACTCATCACCTCACTACCTCACTATGACCTGGTACCTTATTGTCTACCTGCACTGCACTGTCTGTAACTATAACACCTTATTCTGCATTCTGTCATCCTTGTACTGCCCCAATGCATTGCTGCCATGTAATGATCTGCGCAGGCAGGGTTCAAGACAAGTTTTTCACTGTAGATTGGTACATGTGACAATATTAATCCAATTTACCAATTTACAAATGAATTAGGAACATGAGATGATTATTTGCACCTTTGAGCCTGACATTATTACTGATCTGATTGTAACCTGAACTCTACATTTTTCATTCACCTTCAGTACCCTTTTACTTATCAAGTATCTCATTATTTCTGACTCTACTTCTACTCTCTTTGTGGAAGAGATTTCCAAAGAGTCACAACCCTTTCAGAGAAAGGATTTCAATGGGAAACCCTCTTATTTTTAAACAGTGATACTCACACTTGAGATTCTGCCAGAAGACATTCTCTGCATCCTGACCCTGACAAAACCCTTCCGATTTCAAACAGCTACACTCTTGACAGTAAGGTCACCACTTGGTTATGAAAATGATTTATATGCATACCTACAGAGAAGTACATTGTCTTGATGAATAGGGATTGGAAACTTTCTAAAAGAGTATCCCACAAAGTTCATGACTAAGATCAAAACAAGTAACATAATAGAGAAAGTATCAGATTGAATCACATATTTCAAAACAGTAAACAGAGTAAGAAAATAAAGTATTCACTGAATCTACCAAAAAAAGAGAAGCAACGTTCCACAAATATTCTCTATGGGGATGTTGATTATTTAGTACTTACCGGAAACAATTTTGCTTCACATATCCAAAGCATGATTTCAATTTTATAGCCAAGACAAAATTATGGACTATGTTCAATTAAGAGCAGGGCCATACCAAAATACAGAGATATTAATGAACTTGTAAAACTGTTGTGAAGTTGCCTGCTGAACTTCAGGTCAAAGAAAATATTCCACTATTTGGAGTTACAACTCCCACTCCAGGAGATGGTGTAGTGGTTGGAAGTCAGCTGTCCAATCATGAAGAATTCCACAGGGCAGTCTCCCAAGACCACTAAAGCTGCCTCATTATATTGCAGAATGTGAGGACTGTTGCAAATGATTGTGTCATGTTCAAGAACATCAGTATCTCCTCAAAAAATGAACCAGTCCAGGCCTGCATGCTTCAACACCTAGACATGAGGGGATTAGAGTCCAGGTGGATAAAGTGTGTCAATGATGGGTAGATGCCAGCAATTCTACTTCATTAGAAGTTTGTGGATGATATGATGGAGGAGTAGGTATTGTTGAGGAAGCATGGAGCTTGAGAAGAACTTAGAAAGATTATGAGAATGGACAAGGAAGTACCAGATGGAATCCAGTGTAGGGAAGTGCATGGTGATGCACTTTGATAGAAGGAATAAAGGCACTGACTATTTTCTAAATAGGGAGCAAATTCAGAAATCAGAGTTGCATAAGGCCTTGGGAGTCGTTGTGCACGATTCTGTAAAGGTTATCTTGCAGGTTGGGTCAGTGGTAAGGCAGGCAAATGTAATATTAGCGTTCATCTTGACAGGACTAAAAATAAATGAAGGATGTAATGTTAAGTCTTTTTAAAGCATTGGTCAGACCACACTAGGATTTTTGTGAGCCATTTTCGGCCCCTTATATAAAAAAGGATGAGTTGGCAGTGAAGAGAGTACAGAGGAGGTTCACAATAATAACCCTAAGAAAGAAAGGATTAATGTATGAGGTGGTTTGATGGCTCTAGGCCTGTACTCGCTGGAGGTTAGCAAAATGGAGGGGGAAATCTCATTGAAACCTATCGAGTATTGAAAGGCCTAGATGGAGTAGATGTGGAGAGGATGTTTCCTGTAGTGGGGGAGTTGAGGACCAGAGGGCACAGCCTCAGAATATAAGGACAAACCTTGAGAACAGAGATGAGGAGGAATTTCTTTCGCCAGAGGGTAGTGAATCTGTGAAACTCATTGCTACAGACTACTGTGGAAGCCAAGTCATTGGATATATATTTAAAGTGGAGGTTGACAGCTTCTTGATGTCACCATTGGCTCCTGCGATTTTCTTGATGTATGTTGGAGAGTACTCTGACTAGCTCTATCACCACCATGTATGGAACTTCTAATGTGCAATATCAAAAGATGCTGCAGAGGTCTGTAGGGCACAACCCTCCCCATCATCAAAGACAACTTCAAGAAGCTGTGACTGAAGAAGGCAACATCCATCATTAAGCACGCTCACCATCCAGGATATGCTCTCTCCACATTACTACCTTCAGGGAGGAGACCCACACTGGATCTTTTAGGAAAAGCTTCTTTTTTCCCACTATCAGATTTCCGAACAGTCCACGAACACTACTTCGTTATCCCTCTTTTGCATTATTTATTTCTTTTTGTAACTTAGTGATTTTTATGTCTTGCACTGTGCTGCTGCTTCATAACAACAAATTTCACAACATATTGTATGTCAGTGGTAATAAACCTGATTCTGATTCTAATTCTGGAAATGGGTAATGGCAGATTGTGTGTGTGTGTGTGTGTGTGTGTGTGTGTGTGTGTGAAAAAACCTAAGTGGATTAAAGAAGAAAGTAAGGAACAGAGGGGACACGAGTTACCTGAAACTGGAAAATTCAACGTTCATACCATTGTGTTGTGGACTATCAGGTGAGATATGAAGTATTGTTCCTCTAGTGTATGCTTAGCCTCAGTTCTACAGTGGGGAAGGCCAAAGACAGACAGATCAATGTGGGATTGTGGAGTGGAGTTGAAAAGTCATGCAACTGGAAGTTCAGGATGGCCATTATGAACAGAGCACAGGTGCTCAACAAAGCAGTCACCTAGTCTACATTTAGGTAGAGGAGACCAATTCAAGAGTACCAAATGCAATAGCCAATGTTGGAAAAGATGTGTGTGAACATCTCCTCACCTGAAAGGTCTGTTCATGTAGCCAGATGGTGATGAGAAAGGAGGTACAGTATAGGGACAGGTCTGGCATCTCCTGTAAGTTAAAATATAAAGGAGAATGTTTGTATTGTGGTCAGAAAAGTCATTAACCTTGAGTTTTAACTGAATACATCAGATGCACCGAGAAACTGATAAGCAAAGGGAAAATAGAATATGAAAGTGTTTAGCAAGAGCATAAGAATGAGTGGAACAACTTAAGTAAAAGGGAAAATGTTTGCTAAAGTTATTAACTTAATAGACCAAGGCAAGAATTATAGTGAGATAAAAGAAAAAAAATGGCACTGAAATAGGCTGCAGTTGTTTGTATAGAAGGAGACAGAATACAGAATAAATACGGATCTGAAATAAATAATGTTAGCTAAAAATAGCATTAAGGATATTAGCAGGATTGAAAGCCAATACAACCTGATGACCTTCATCCTAAGATCTTGAAAGAATTTGAAAGAGATAGAGAATGTAATAGCTGACAGCTTCTAAAACTCTATAGATACTGGAATAGCTCCCACAACTTGAAGGATAGAAAGGCTTTAAGAAGTGAGAAAGAAAACAGGGAATTATAAACTCTTTGGTCTGCTATAGCAAAAATGCTAGAATCTATTATTATGGAAGTGGAGGCACTGGAAAATGATAATAATGTCCAGCAGTCAGTATAGATTTGTGAAGAGGAATTATGCTTGACAAATTTGAGTTTTTGTGAAACAGTAATTCTCATATTCAGCAGAACAGATAAAGGGAAAGTTGCTGATGTAATGTAGTTGAATTCTCATGATCAAGAATAACCTGGGATATGTCTCACTGACTCATTTTGTGAAAATAGTAAATGCATCCTTCCTACAGTGTGCTCACACATGTAGCCTCCACAGTGGGAGCATCTGAAAAGCTTTTCAAGAAGTGGTTCTATCCTGAACTTGAAAATGCTCTGGCTCTTATCCCAAAAGATGACAAACTGATCCTCCTGGGTAACTTCAAGGTTAGGTTGGGAAGAGATACCACTCTCTGGTAAGATGTGTTTGACAGGAAAGAAGGGAAGGTGAATTCCAGTGGAGCCCTTTTCTTGATCAAATGCTTAGACACAGTTTTGTCATTACAAAAACCCTACTTCATCTGAGGGACAATCCAAAAGCAGCACCTGAAGGCAGATGTCTAGCAGAGAAACCAGGACATAAAGAAGGGATTGTGAAAATAAACGCTGAGCAACTCATTGACATCTACGACTTGCACAGGTTCATCAGCACTGGTTGTGGACTTCATTAGAGACAGAGATGTGGTCATCACCTAATGAAAGGAGCACCTCAAAGACCTCATCAAATGTGACTCTGTTCTTGACATAAATGCACTTGACTCCACCTCATATTAGCCTCTCCGGGCCAGCCTCTCTGCCACGTCTGACAACTAGATGCCGAGAAGTGCCTCGGCCAACTCAAAATGTAATGATATGCAGTCATGGTGAAATTGCATCTGGAACATCATGTACTGGTCTGATCTCCCTGCCTAGGGACAGACTTACACATGAAAGAAGGACTGCAAGAAGGATTCTCTAGATTAATCCTGAGGATGGGGCAGTACCGAGGTCGGAGAGATAGCTTATCAATTCAAGACACGTGATACCTGTGCCTATATTCTCCAAACTGGGAGATTATTTCATTGAAACATACAAATCCTCACTTGGCAGTGTGATCTGGTAAAGAAGTTTGAATGTGCAGGAATCTATGAAGCTGCAGAAACACGGGCACATCCCTCTCCACCGCCAACAGTATCTACAGGAGCTGCTGCCTCAAGATAGAAACATCTATCATCAAAGATCTCCACCATCCAGGCCATGCCATCTTCTCGCAGAAGGTACAGAAGCATGAAGTCCCACATCACCATACTGAAGAGCAGCCTACAACCATTTGGCTCTTGAACCAATGGGCAATGCCCTAATCACCACGGTTTAGCAACACTATAACCACTTTGCACTAAAGTGGACTTCATATATTTTTTATCTAATTGTGTTTTCTTGTGAAAATTGTGTTTAATGTTTTCCTCATGAATGCTGTTTATTTGATGCATGTGCCCAATGACACTGCCGCAAGTAAGTTTTTCATTTCATTTGTGGGCGTATGTACTTGTGCAAATGGCAATAAACTTGGCTTTGATTTTAGATGTAAAGATAATGTTTCCCCGAGCTGTCTAGATGCAAGTGCAATGATCTCAAAGTGAAGTTGGTAAATTAGGCATTCAGGACTGAGGTGAAAAGAAATGTTATCACCCTGAAGATAGAGGAGAATCTTTGGAATGCTACTCATGAGGGTTGTAGAGTTACAGAGAGTATGCAAGACAGAATCAATGCAGGTAGATGGTAATGAGCTGATAGCTGAGCCGTGATCCATTTGGACAACAAGCAGCTTTGAGGCACAAAATAACCTATTCTTGTTTCTATTTACCTTGTTTTCAGAAAACTAACAAAAAGCTACTTATTGTACAAGAGCAAAGTGCAGCCTTTGTAAACAATGATTCACTAATGGGCATTCTTCTTGTACGTTCTGGAAAGAGAACAAAGTCTATCCATCGCTCCTGCTGGGTTACTCAGGGAACACCAGAGTCCCAGTGGCTGGGACTGATATAGTTCAGTCCACATGGGTTTAAATACAGGTTTGGAGCCTGAACTAAACAATGATAGGAAGGCACCAGATAAGGGATCTTGACCTGAAACACCAAAGGTCCATTTCCCTCCTCAGTTGCTGCCTGATATACTGAGTTCCTCAGGGCATTTATTTTCACTAATGCCAAGAAATGCCTGAACACAAGACTGTCAGAATTACAATACTATTATAAGCCACAGTGGAAATTAATTCTGGTGCCAACTAAACCTGCTGCCTACTCTCTTATGAATGACTGAGACTGTTTTTATGCAGGACTGACCCCACAGAAGGAAGTGTATAACTAAAGACAGAGCAAGGGTCAGAAGAAAGAGACTTATTCAGAGTCTCATTGAAGAGCATAGATGAATTAACATAAAAATAATATCTATAGGCTCTGTTAATGTTAATTGGAACAGAATAATTTTCTGATCATGATAGAAAACATTTCCAAATATTAGCTTCTAATATTGACTACGTTCTTTATTAAGTGAAGTGATGACACTGCCTAATATAGTATTCCAATTACTTTCTGTTATCTGTCAAGTAGGAGGCCGTGCACAATTCTGATTTGATGGAGGCAGACGTGAGAGCACGGAGCAACATCTGGTGAAACTTCTGAAATTCCTGCTTCGCTGCCACTGCTACTGTGTGATCCGAAATCTCTGGGGGGAAGGCCCCGAATCCTCGGCTTTGCCTGTTGTTTGGTGGCCAGGGCCAGGGTTGAAGCGCTTGGCAGAGATGGTGCTTGGTGCTTGGTGTTGGAGAGCTGGTCGGAGGCTCGAAGTTTTCAGACGGACTCAAGAGTCGGCTGTGGCCGGGTGCTTCCAGGGTGCTGCATCAGCAAAGTTGCAGCACTGGAGGTTCATGGCAGGGGGAGTTTTTCTTCTTTCTACCATCTGTGTAAGACGATGGGACTTTCGAGAGACATTCAGACATTTTTTTACCGTGCCCATGGTCTGTTCTTTATCAAATTACTGTATTGTTTTGCACTGTTGTAACTATATGTCATAATTATGTGGTTTTTGTCAGTTTTTCAGTCTTGGTTTGTCTTGTGTTTCTGTGATATCATATTGGAGGAACATTGTATCATTTCTTAATGCATGCATTACTAAATGACAATAAGAGGACTGCATGTCCTCATCATCTAATTTGGAATTCACTACCTCAGAGAGATGAAAAATCAAACTGATTGAAATTTATGATTGATATTTGGTCAACAAGGGAGTCAAGGATTATGGCGAACAGTTAGGAATGCAGAACCAAGATCAAGATCAGATCAATAGAGCTTTTATTGAATATGAAAGCAGACACAGGGCACTGTATAGCCCACTCCTGATCTTTTTAGTTGTGCTCACATGAAAGAAGGAGTCTCCCCTGTCCAGGAAATATGGCCGAGACCCCAGTGGTAAGGGCTACCTCACAATCACAGACTTCTCCAAGAACATAAGAACTGTGGTTAAGAGCCCAAACTAAAGGCTATAAACTACTTTGGAAAATATTTAAACAACAGATCAAGTTAAACAAAACAGCCCTGGCCTGCAGGAACCGTGATGTATTTTTCTGGTAAGAGAAAATAGTCTGTGAATAGAGAATGAAGGAAAATAACATATCTTGCAGAAGGAGAAGTGATGCTAAAATCCAGCAGAGCTCAAAGTCAAAGGGACACACAAGCCTAACATTCTCAGGCTTAAACAATCCCAGTCTGTCCTCTGATTAGCCTTATCCGCTGAGGTGCTGTTGGGTGAGAGTGATTACTCTAAGAGGACTCTGTGAACTGCCACTCAAATGATTATCAGTGAGAGACAGAAAATTCTGAGAATTCAGACAATAGCTTTTGTCCAACTGAATAAACATAACTCCCTCAAATTTCAGCTTTAACAGTTGGACTAAATATTAAAACTCAAAAAAAAATACTTTCCAAAGATTTGTCAGGAGTGCTCATACAATGGGAATAAATCTTTATTACCAATTATTTCTACCCCTCTGCTTACAACTGGCTCATGCTAATCGAGAAGCCTGCCTATGTCTCTTCGCCTTTCTGTATGAAGTCTGAACCCTCTGAATGATTAGTAGTCAACATGTGCTTTGTGTGGGTTCAATTTAGTACTGCTGCCTCTCATTCTTTTAACTATTCAATGAGCCAGTATGGCGCCCTGACATCGGACAGTTTATGTGCTCTTCTTGTCTCTGTACTGTAGCTCTTGTCCAAATAAGAAATATCCCATTAGGCACTGGGTACTCTTTTTAGACCAGTAATGGAAGTAACCGACAGAATGGCTTAATAGAAATGCTACTGTAAGGGTTTCTTCTTTTATGTTACTGCTAAGGTGAATAAAATGGCTTCTCTGTACTGTTAACTGCTGAGACAGTGGTTCTGTATAGCAGCATGTTTGGGTTATAATTAGTGATAACGGGACTTGTATTCATTTGCAAACCAATTGGGATAGATGTTATTCTTTCTGTTTGTGTGAAAGCTGTTAGTTTGCACGGGCTTTGGGGGATAAGGCGCGAGGAGGATGAAGAGAGAAGATGTGGCTTGACGAGATGGTTGCTGGACCTGCTGGGCCTGGGCTCGGGGTGGGAGCCCAGGGGCCGACTAGCGAAGGACGATCAGTGAAAGGGAATCTGTGAGCTCCAACGTTTGTGCACTGGACATGTTTATGAGATTATTGGCGCTTTTTATTTGTTTTCCTTTTCTTTTGTTTCTCTACTAACCCCATACTTAAATATAAAATCTTAATCGTTTAACCACACATTGTGGACTGAATGTTATTTCGGGGTACTGATGTTACACAGGGGACACAACACACAGCATCCACCCAAACAAGAGTGATAAAGTTTGGTTGGGGAGGGGGCGCCACCCCCGAGATCATGCCACTAGATGCAATGAGTCTTACAGAGGCAAGTTACAATCCATATGGGATGTACCAGTACTAGTGCCAATTGATCCAGTGGGTAATTGAGTCCGATGGATCAATAACATTTAAAGACCCATTGTTTAACATCGTCAGAAATTGTCTGGGAAGGTAACTGTTTAAAGGTATGCGGATGCACGGGGTAAAAACAAAATCTTCTTAAAAATTGGAAATAGAATTGGTTTATTACTGTCCCGTGTACTGAGAACAGTGATAAGCTTGATTTGCATTCTGTGCACACGTATCGAAAACTACACGGTGCATCGAGGTAGTATAAGGTAAAACAGTAGCAGAACGAAGAATAAAGTGCAACAGCTACAGGGAAGGTGCAGTGGGGGAGGACAATAAGGTATAAGATTTAGATAGAGTGGACATGGGGAGGATGTATCATATAGTGGGGGAGTCTAGGACTAAGAGGCACAACCACAGAGTACAAGGATGTACCTTTAAAACAGAGATGGAGGGGAATTTCTCTAGCCAAAAGGTGGTGAATCTGTAGAATTCATTGCCACAGATGGCTAGAGAAGCCATTGCATATGATTACTGCAGAGATTGAAATGTTCCTGATTAGTAAAAGCATCAACGGTTACGAGGAGAAGGCAGGAGAATGGGGTTGACAAGGATAATAAATCAGCCCTAATGGAAGGATGGAGCAGACTTCTTGGGCCGAATGGCCTCATTCTACTCCACTGTCTTATGGTCTTGTAACAAAGCAAATTGTGAGGTCAGTATTCCATCTTTTATGAGACAACCCTCAATAGTTTTATAACAATGAGGTAGGAGCCTGCTGGCATGTGCTCTCAGGTGTTTTGCACATTCCTGAGGATATAAATAATGTCTGAAAAATAATGAGAAGAAATTCCATTTATGAAAAAGGAATGACAGAGAAGAATGTGTCAGCCTAAGGCTCAACCAGAATTGTCCCAAGTATTCATGCTGAAACCAGATAGGTAACTCTGTGAAGTCACAGAGCAATGCCTGTCTGATTCTAGTGTCAGAGCAGGGACTCTGAGATACAGGGTCTAGGAGCCAGAGATCCATGATACTGACTGAGATGCCATGAGAGAAAACACATGGAATCGAGATGAAGTCAAGATTAGATTAGCTGGGTGACAGCCATCAGCAATAGACCTTCATGCTTCATGCGGTTTTGCAGAAGGGTCACAAGAGTCAGCTGTCCAAGCACCCCTCCCCCCGAGCAAATGGTACTACATACATAGCTAAATAAGTTTCTTTTTCCATACGCTATAGTGGGAGTAGATTTTGTACTATTTCAATACGTTGTGTAATGATTTGATCTGTATGCAGTACAAGCTCTTTCAAATGACTGAAACTGTGTCTAGTCATTTCATCTGCATTGTATAAATTTATTTACATTTCTTTATGAGACAAAAAGAGATTCAAAGTCACTTTGAACTATACAAACAATAATCTACCTTTATTTAGTGATCAATATAAAAATCTAAGGTATGTCACAGAGCTATCTATACAAAATAACATTTTGAACTAGGACAAATATTTAGAAAATGCTTGGAACATTCCACAAGTGAAACAGCAACTTGAAAGGAGAAATCTTTCCTTAATTCTATTGAGAAGAACTCTACACAGAAAATATTGTCTCTTTCTCTTTAAGCAACACACATCAAAGTTGCTGGTGAACGCAGCAGGCCAGGCAGCATCTCTAGGAAGAGGTACAGTCGACGTTTCAGGCCGAGACCCTTCGTCAGGACTAACTGAAGGAAGAGTTAGTAAGAGATTTGAAAGTGGGAGGGGGAGGGGGAGATCCGAAATGATAGGAGAAGACAGGAGGGGGAGGGATGGCGCCAAGAGCTGGACAGGTGATTGGCAAAAGGGATATGAGAGGATCATGGGACAGGAGGCCCAGGGAGAAGGAAAAGGGGGAGGGGGGAACCCAGAGGATGGGCAAGGGGTATAGTGAGAGGGAAGAGGGGGAAAAAGGAGAGAGAGAGAAAGAATGTGTGTATATAAATAAATAACAGATGGGGTACGAGGAGGAGGTGGGGCATTAGTGGAAGTTTGAGAAGTCAATGTTCATGCCATCAGGTTGGAGGCTACCCAGATGGAATATAAGATGTTGTTCCTCCAACCTGAGTGTGGCTTCATCAGATGAAGCCACACATTCTTTTTCTCTCTCTCCTTTTTCTCCCTCTGTCCCTCTCACTATACCCCTTGCCCATCCTCTGGATTTTCCCCCCTCCCCCTTTTCTTTCTCCCTAGGCCTCCTGTCCCATGATCTTCTCATATTCCTTTTGCCAATCACCTGTCCAGCTCTTGGCTCCATCCCATCCCCTCCTGTCTTCTGCTATCATTTTGGATCTCCCCCTCCCCCTCCCACTTTCAAACCTCTTACTAGCTCTTCTATTAGTTAGTCCTGACGAAGGGTCTCAGCTCGAAAGGTCGACTGTACCTCTTCCTAGAGATGCTGCCTGGTCTGCTGTGTTCACCAGCAACTTTGATGTGTGTTGCTTGAATTTCCAGCATCTGCAGAATTCCTCGTGTTTGCGTCTCTTTCTCTTTCCCCAGATGAGTTGGGACCCAAGAGAGGTGGTGAAGGGTGTGTCAAGGGAATAGACTTATGGAAATAATGTGCTGGAACTCAGGAGACAGCAGTAAAGGGATGTGAAGCATCATGACTACAATGAGAGAATTAAGGATAGACAGATGGTGGGAGATCTCTGGAAGAGAGAGAGATTGATGGGGGGGGCAGTGTCAGAAGACAAGAATGGGTAATCCAAAGTGGTCACAAAAGCAGGTGCAGAAACCTGTTGGGTGGGATTAGAAAGTTATTTCTGTTTGATGAGAATTGCAGATGCATGATGATGGCAGAGAAATACTGCTGTGTTTGGGTCTATTTTACTTTTAAATCCCTCTGTCGCCCGGCAGTTTCTTTCACAATCACTTGTCACGAGTTAGCTGGACTGTCCCCATGAAATCAGGAAACTTTGCTTGACCCACCCGCTATCATTTACTCGGGATTTTCCTCTCAAGCACAGGACTTCCTAGTATGAAAGTACCTGGCTGGCTTCAATGTTACCCCAGGATGATGCTGATACTCCAAAATTTTTAAATGTGTTTTGTTTATTCAAATCTGAATAGCGGATCCCTCCCATGAGACGATATGCAATTCAGAACAATCTAAAGATCAAAATCCGTCCAAAACCTAGTTCAATTGTTGATAGAGCCGGAAGTCACAGAAAGGAAAATCTGTAAATAGTTATGGTCACGCAGTTTTTAAAAAAAATTAAACCTCAGTTTTGCACATATTGCACTTCCTCAGACCTAAACTAAAAGGCAGTTAAAGAAGAGTGTTCAGTATAATTCCACTTGATCCAAAAATGTTGAACACTTAGCAACACACTCAAAATGCCGAAGGAACCCTGCAGGCCAGCCAGTATCTATGGAAAAGAGTACAGTTTCAGCCCAAAAAGTCAACTGTACTCTTTTCCACAGATGCTGCCTAGCCTGCTGAGTTCCTCCAGCATTTTGTGTGTGTTGCTCGGATTTCCAGCATCTGCAGATATTCTCTAGTTAATGTTAAACACTTGCTGTTCAACTTCCTTCTACACATCAACTTCTGCGTAGTACAGTTGTCAACCATTACACCTTAATCCTCTCTGAGCAAGCAGACTTTTGACTTAAATGCAACGATTCATTCTACCAAAGGAGACTATTGAAGGTTGGCTTAGCGGGCAGATATGGCTTGGGCCAACCGATCTGGTTTATGTTGTAATTTATTTGCAAGATGTTTCAGGTCAGTGACTCTTAATGTTGTTACATGCTCCGGTAATCCTTGAATACACCATGACTACTTGTCATACAGTGTGAAAAATGCTGTCTGCTTCTCCACTCAACCCTGCTATGATTAGCATTCACTGGTTTCCAAGGTCATTCCCAATTTCCTTTGAGAAGACACTGGTGAACTACCATGTTCAATGGCTGCCTCATTCCACAGAGTTGCTGGATAGTGACTGCTTCAGGAACTGGAACTCGTGACAATGGGAGGGTGAGATATTTGAAACTCATCATCAGGGTTGTGAGGGGATCCTGGAGTGCCCCTATTAACTGTTTGAAGAGAGACAGAGAGAGACATTCATCATTGATGGTTTGTTTGGAAAGGAGAGAGAGACAAAGATTAACAGTGGATTGTCACTTTAAGGCATTGGAAGTAACTTTGGATTTCTACTGAGTTTGGAGATGGAGACAGCACCGAGCAGCTCGAAGATTGCTATGGTGACCAAAGGCAGATTGTTGATGTTACTTTCAAGGACTTGGTGCCTGCTTGTGCACTCCTTTACAGACAAAGGAGGGAGGGAGGGACTCTTTGAATGACAGGTGATGCTCAGCCTGGTGAAATAAATGGGAGGTCAGATGATACAGACCTCAGACACATGGTCTGGACACTGAATGAGCATAGTTGTGCCCGCAGAGAAAGTGGGTTTTGGAGGATCGATCAGGCGGATCGATCCAAATTGCTATTCCATCGGTGAAGAAGGGGTTGACTGGTGGGGAGTTGTCTATGTGTCCACCCTCGCCTGGGTGATAGCTCCACCACAGAAGACCGGTCCCCTTGGTTAAAGTCACAGTCCGTGACTTGTAAAGGATTTCGGAGGACGACGAGAAGATCGACGGCATTGGCTCACCTGAAGACTCAACTAACTCTCTCTCTCTCTCTATCTCTCTCTCCATCACTACTCAACTAAATACCACAAACTGAACTGAACTGAACTTTACTCAACATCGTAAGACTGTATCTTTTTACCCCTAGACTTAAAGAAGCTTGGTTTTTCATACATATATATTCCACACTTTTATATATAATCATTGCTAACCTGTTTGATTTATCGACATTTATATTACTGTATTGCGTAGTTACTAATAAATATTATTAGTTTATAGCAATACTGGACTCCAAAGGGTTTTCCATCTCTGCTGGTTCTTTATCCCCGTCACGGGGTACGTGACAAAATTGGGGCCTGCATCCGCAATATGAACAAATTGGTCGGGAGGCTGGTTTGAATTGATTGGGAAAAATTCCTTTGATTGGTTGTGTGGAATATCAGCAGAAATGGATGTTGCGGAAGTTTTGGAATCCCCAGACCCCGTGTCCTTGAAAAAGGCTAGGAAATATGAGTTGCGGGACATTGCTAAGGAAGTGAATGTTGAGGTAAAGAGAGGTATGACGAAAGCAGAAATTCAAAGAAAAATAGCTGAATATTATGTCTCTATACAGACTTTTGAGGAGAGCGAGTTAAAGAGGTTTCCTGTAGAGAAAGAGGAGGTCGAAGTCCACCTGGAACTGTTAAAGATAGAGAGATTGAAATTAGAGAGAGAGGTAGCTCAGAATCAGAGAGCGTTTGAAAGGGAGAGATGGCAACAGAACGCTCAGATGGTGAACCGTGAGGAGGCGTTTAGAGTCAGTCGAGAAATTAAGTTAGTACCTCCATTTGATGAAGCAGAAATTGATAGGTATTTCCTACATTTTGAGAAAGTGGCCCGTACTCGGAAGTGGCCGCAGGAGCAGTGGGCGGTGTTATTACAGTGTGTGGTAAAGGGGAAGGCTCAGCAAGCATATGCAGCCCTGTCTCTTGAAGATGCAAAGGATTATGATAAAGTGAAGGATGCTGTGTATAAGGCTTATGAATTAGTCCTGGAGGCGTACAGACAAAGGTTTCGAGGTTTGAGTAAGTCTTGGAACCAAACGTATGTGGAGTTTGCCCATGAGAAACGGGTATACTTTGATCGGTGGTGTGCTTCAAAAGGGGCGGTTGAGAGTGTTGGCAACATGAGAGAGTTAACGTTGATTGAAGAGTTTAAAAACTGCGTTTCGGCTGAGATAAGGAGGCACTTAGATGAAAAAGGGGCGGCGACACTGTCAGAAGCTGCTAAGTTAGCAGACGAATATGCCCTAACTCATAAAGTAAAATTTTTCCCCACTAAGAGTAACCCACAAGGGAGTAGAGATAATGCACTGGCTAAACCAGGGAGTAAACCGGGGATTAGTGATAAAAGTAAGGAGGAAGGGAAACAGTTGGGGGAAAAATGTCCCAGTTTTAAGTGTTACTCTTGTGGAAAACTTGGCCATGTGGCATCGAATTGTTTTGCTGCGAAAAGGGGGAAAGGAAAGGAGAAAGAGAAAACCCCAACTGGCTGTGTTCAGACGGCTAAAATGCTGCTGAAAAAAAAAGGGGGTCGAACCGAGTTCAGGAAGGACTCGATAGGTTTATTTCAGAAGGGTTTGTGTCTGTGAAGGAGGGGTCAAACCCTGTCCCAGTTAGAATATGGAGAGATACTGGAGCTTTCCAGTCACTGATATTAAAGAATGTTTTGGAATTTGGTGCGGAGACAGACACTGGAGAAGTAAACATCATTAAGGGCATTGGAAAGGGAACAGAGGCCATGCCTTTGCACAAGATAATCTTGAAATGTGACTTGGTGTCGAAACCAGTCATAATAGGGGTGCGATCCGAGCTACCGACAGACCATGTTGATGTCTTACTCGGTAATGGCCTTGCAGGTGGGGATGTTTACCCAGCAGTTCAGCTCACAAGCAAGCCTGCTGCTGCTGAGGACCCGCCCAGAGATGCTGATGTGTATCCTGCATGTGCAGTGACACGAAGCATGTCCAGAAAGGCCGCTGCTGCTAATATTGATTTATCTCAGACTTTCCTACCCTCCCTATACCAACAGGATTTAAGGGGTAGTGAGGCTGAGGAGAGCAAGGAGGAGAGGAGAGACGTGTCCTTGTCAAGGAAGGAGTTTATAGAGGAGCAGAATAAAGATCCAGAAATTGTGGCTTTAAAAGAGACAGCTCTCTCTGAGGAGGAGATTCAGAAAGAGACAGTGGGGTATTATCTTAAAGATGGGGTGTTAATGAGGAAGTGGAGACCAGCCACTGTGCCTGCGAGTGAGGATTGGGCTATTGTGCACTAGATGGTGGTTCCAAAGGTTTATAGGGTTGAAATTTTAAACCTAGCCCATAAGATGCCTTTAGGGGAACATTTTGGAATAAAAAAGACGGTGCACAGGATCCTGAGGGAGTTTTATTGGCCTAACGTGAGGAGAGATATTGTCAATTACCGTAGAGGGTGTCATATGTGTCAGGTGGTGGGAAAACCTAACCAGGCCATTCCAAAAGCACCACTTCGGCCAATCCCTGCTTTTGGTGAACCTTTTTCCCAGGTCATAGTGGATTGTGTAGGCCCGTTGCCAAAGACTGCAGCTGGTCATCAGGATTTGTTAACAAGAATGTGTGTTGCATCTAGGTTCCCGAAGCTGTGCCTCTCAGAAACATCCAGGCCAAGACTGTGGTAAAAGCACTCAGCAAGTTTTTCGCACTGGTAGGTTTACCCAAAGAAATTCAATCTGACAAGGGTAGCAACTTCACTTCAAAAATATTCCAGCAAGTAGTGTCTGAGCTGGGAGCTCAACAGATTGTGTCATCTGCCTACCACCCAGAGTCTCAAGGGGCTCTGGAGAGGTTTCATTCCACTTTAAAAACTATGATACAGTCCAGCCCGTGAGCAGCAACCATGCAGCCGGACTCCATGTCCGCCTGCGATTCACCCTGCTGGGTGAGTGTTCATTCAGCCATGCCCACTTAGAGTGTAAGTCATTCCATTGACTTTAATCCTCAGGGAATGGAAAATGCCTGAGCGGGGTGGGATTGTGGAGGGAGAGTGGATGATCTAATTAAATAGAGCAGCTATAGAGCTGTATTCCTCAACAGTCTAACAGAGTTAGATATGGCCCTTGTTGAGTTAGATATGGCCCTTGTGGCTATGGGGGTCGGGGGGTATGGAGGGAAGGCTGGGGCGGGGTTCTGAGTTGGATGATCAGCCATGATCATAATAAATGGCGGTGCAGGCTCGAAGGGCTGAATGGCCTACTCCTGCACCTATTTTCTATGTTTCTATGTTTCTATGATTAAGACCTATTGCCATGAGAACGACAAGGATTGGGATGAGGGGATACACTTACTACTTTTTGCTGTGAGGGACACCATTCAAGAGTCCTTAGGGTTCAGCCCGTTTGAGCTCATTTTTGGCCATAGGCCCAAAGGACCTTTGACCCTGCTCAGGGAGCAATGTTCTAACCCAGACGTGTATGTCAGTGTGTTAGACTATGTTTTAAAATTCCGAGAAAGGCTTAACAAGGCCTGTGACCTTGCCAGGAAGAATCTGCAGCACTCCCAAATTAAAATGAAACAGTGGTTTGATAAGAGAGCGAGGGAGCAAGTGTTTGAAGTGGGAAACAAAGTACTGGTGCTGTTCCCTCTTGTGACCAACCCCCTCCAAGCAAAATTCCATGGGCCATACTGCATAGTGAAGAAAATTGATTCTTTGAATTATGTTATTGAAACTCCTGACAGGAGGAAGGCCACGCAGCTGGTTCACATTAATATGTTGAAACCGTATCAAGATTCTGAGGTGGTACCAGTAGGTATGACCACGAAAACAAAAGGGGCTGAGGAATTTGATAATGAGGAGAAAAATCATTTCACTAAACTGAGTATTGTGTTCACGAGACTTACAAATTCCCTTATCTTAAAGGACCTTACTGATAAAGTTAGCCATTTGGGGCCTGCACAAAGAGAGCAATTGCAGGAGCTAATTAAGAAACATAAAGATTTATTTCCTGACACACCAAGACGGTGCACTGGGGCAGTGCATAATGTCATTCTGAATTTAGCTTGGCTCATTAAACAGCATCCTTACAGAATGAACTTTGAGAAAAATAAAGAAGTTGAAAAAGAGATCGGGTACATGCTAGCAACCGGTATTATTAGGCCATCTATCTCAGACTGGGCGTCACCATGCTTCCTTGTGCCTAAACCAGATGTTAGCATGAGATTCTGTACTGACTACCGGAAAATTAATGCCATAACCAAGACGGATGCTTATCCTATCCCCAGAGTGGATGATTGTGTTGATAAAGTGGGAAAGGCTAAGTACGTCACGAAGACTGATCTACTGAAGGGATACTGGTGTGTTCCATTGACTGACCGAGCCAGAAAGATCTCAGTGTTTGTTACACCCTCAGGGCTGTAAGAATACAATGTTTTGCCCTTCAGGGTGAAAACTGCACCAGGGACATTTCAAAGAATGATCAATTTGGTGATTAAAGGGTTAGAAAACACAGAGGCCTATATTGATGACCAAGTGGTCTGGAGTGACATACGGGAAGAACATATTGCGGCGGTAGAGAAACTGTTTGATAGACTTTCTCAGGCCAATCTTACGGTGAACTTTGCTAAAAGTGAGTTTGGCCATGCCACATTCACATATCTGGGTTACGTGGTGGGCCAAGGCCAGATGGCTCCTGTACAGGCCAAGCTTCAAGTGATTGCTGAAGTTCCTGTTCCAACTAGCAAGAAAGCTTTGAGAAGGTGTTTAGGGATGGTTGGGTATTATAGAAAATTGTGTAAGAACTTTGCTGACATTGCTCTTCCCCTAACAAAGCTCCTCGGGAAGAGTGAAAGGTTTGCATGGAGTAACCTTTGCCAGGAAGCGTTTGAACGTTTGAAAACCATCCTGTGTTATCATCCTGTGCTCAAAGCACTGGATTTCTCGAAGCCATTCTCAATCGCCACAGATGCTAGTGATGAAGCTGCTGGGGCACTACTGTTACGGAAGGGAGCGGATGATATTGAACACCCAGTAGCTTATTTCTCAAAGAAATTTAATGTACATCAGGAAAATTATTCAACTGTTGAAAACAAGTTATTGGCACTGTTACGTACCCCGTAACTGGGTTGCCAAACCAGCAGAAATGGATCACTCAGTTGGAGTCTGGATTACTAGGACTAAGAAAGTTTTATTACAGAAACAAGCAACACAGTAATCGAAAGGATAATAAATGCAACAGTTCAGCAATGTTAAACACACGTGCACAGAATTAAGATAACAGCATCAATCAAGCTCTATCATTGTCTAGGGGTAAATGACCAAATTTCAAAGTGACACAAAAGTTCAGTCCAATTTAGTTCAGTTCGCAGCAATCGTTGCCATGGCAATGGACAACGTGGGGGGAGAGAGAGAGAGAACAGGAACGACTGATCATTCAGAATGGCCTCCACTCACAGACCGGCGATATGGCTCACAAGAAGCTTTCGGGCAGGTCCTTGGTGATGTCGCCTGAGGTCACTGACTGTGACCCCTCCTCCAGATGCGGTCGATCCTCTGCAGTGAACCCGGCACCCAAGCGAGGGTGGACACACACCGGGTTCCCGCTGATCGTACCTTTCCACCCTGTGCGTTTAAGGTCCGGCACGTCCCACCGACTCGTGAGAGGCGCACCGCTTCCAGGGTCTCGTTACCTCGTGTGTCGTGTGTGTGCTGCCTTAGCGAACCGGTCCCTTTTTATCCCCCTGCTGGGGTATCGCCTGTCCATCACTTCAAACAGTTCAGGGTTCAAAGGGGGAGCCGCTCTAGACAGCTCTCTCTCTCCCGTCCCTTCATTACACATCTCCAAATGCTGCTTCATTGTGTTCCTTATCTCTCCTTCTCCTGAGGACAGGTGGCAGACCAACTGCTGATGCCACTGTTGCTAGCCCAAGCCAGCAAACATCTTAATTTATGTGTATTCTCGTTAAAGCACTTATTCTGGCCTTGCAACATTTTGAGGTTTATACTTGCCCTGCTCAAAGACACAGATCACAATCCGCTGGTGTTTTTGAATAAAATGAAGGATAAAAATAGCAGGTTGTTAAATTGGCGTCTAGTATTACAGGAATTTGATTTGGTAACAAAACATGTAAAAGGTACTGATAATATCATAGCTGATTGCTTATCCAGATGTTAAGTTGAAAACTGACCATTTTTGCTTTGTCATCAATGTTTTTTCCCTGTATTGTTTAAAAACCTGTGATGGACATTTTTTTTTAAAAATCGTCTTCGACAATTTTTTTTTTCCTTGAGGAAGGGGAGTGTGAGGGGATCCTGGAGTGCCCCTATTAACTGTTTGAAGAGAGACAGAGAGAGACATT
Source organism: Mobula birostris (assembly GCF_030028105.1). Lineage (NCBI taxonomy): Eukaryota > Metazoa > Chordata > Chondrichthyes > Myliobatiformes > Myliobatidae > Mobula > Mobula birostris. The sequence continues at coordinate 72,548,211 of NC_092381.1, forward strand.
CATCATTGATGGTTTGTTTGGAAAGGAGAGAGAGATGAAGATTAACAGTGGATTGTCACTTTAAGGCATTGGAAGTAACTTTGGAATACTACTGATTTTGGAGTTGGAGACAGCCCAAGCAGCTCGAAGGTTGCTATGGTGACCAAAGGCAGATTGTTGATGTTACTTTCAAGGACTTGGTGCCTGCTTGTGCACTCCTTTACAGACAAAGGAGGGAGGGAGGGACTCTTTGAATGACAGGTGATGCTCAGTACAGTGAAATAAGTGGGAGGTCAGATGATACAGACCTCAGACACATGATCTGGACACTGAATGAGCATAGTTGTGCCCGCAGAGAAAGTGAGTTTTGGAGGATCGATCAGGTGGATTGATCCAAATTGCTATTCCATCGGTGAAGAAGGGGTTGACTGGTGGGGAGTTGTCTATGTGTCCACCCTCGCCTGGGTGATAGCTCCACCACAGAAGACTGGTCCCCCTGGTTAAAGTCACAGTCCGTGACTTGTAAAGGATTTCGGAGGACGACGAGAAGATCGACGGCATCAGCTCACCTGAAGACTCAACTAACTCTCTCTCTCTCTCTCTCTCTCTCTCTCTCTCTCTCTCTCTCCATCACTACTCAACTAAATACCACGAACTGAACTGAACTGAACTTTACTCAACATCGTAAGACTGTATCTTTTTACCCCTAGACTTAAAGAAGCTTGGTTTTTCATACATATATATTCCACACTTACTTTTATATATAATCATTGCTAACCTGTTTGATTTATCTACATTTATATTACTGTATTGCGTAGTTACTAATAAATATTAGTAGTTTATAGCAATACGAGACTGCAAAGCATTTTCCATCTCGGCTGGTTCTTTATCCCCGTCACGGGGTACGTGACAAGGTCCATTTGTGCTTTTCGTAGGAATTTACAAGAGTCAGTTTTCTGCGTGCATAGATACCTTTCCATCTGAGAAACCCTAACCCAGGTGAATACCACTGTCAGTTTCCAGCAATAAAGGTTTCAAACATACAATGCCTATAAAAAGTATTCACCCCCTTTGGAAGCCTTCATGTTTTATTGTTTTACAACATAGAATAACTGTGGATTTAATTTGGCTTATTTGACACTGATCAACAGAAAAAGGATCTTTCATGTCAAAGTGAAAACACACCTCTACAAAGTGATCCAAATCATCACTGTTGCAGCCAACTGGTTTTAGAAGTCACATAATTAGTTAAATGGAGATCTGTTTTTGGAGACCTGTGTGCAGTCAAGGTGTTTCAATTGATGCACCTGTATCTGGAAGGTCCATCTGCTGGTGAGACAGTATCCTGACAAAAAACTACACCATGAGGACAAAAGAACACTCCAAGCAACTCCACAAAAAGGCACAAGTCAGGAGATGGATGTAAGAAAATTTCCAAGTCACTGAGTATACAGTGGCATGCAAAAGTTTGGGCACCCCGGTCAAAATTTCTGTTACTGTGAATAGCTAAGTAAGTAAAAGATAAACTGATTTCCAAAAGGCATAAAGTTAAAGATGACACATTTCTTTAATATTTTAAGCAAGAAGACTTTTTATTTCCATCTTTTACACTTTCAAAATAACAAAAAAGGAAAAGGGCCCAAAGCAAAAATTTGGGCACCCCGCATAGCAGTACTTAGTAACACCCCCTTTGGCAAGTATAACAGCTTGTAAATGCTTTCTGTAGCCAGCTAAGAGTCTTTCAATTCTTGTTTGGGGGAATTTTCGCCTATTCTTCCTTGCAAGAAGTTCTATTCAAAAGCTTCAAAAGAACATCTAAACAAGCCCGATGCATTTTGGAAACAAGTCCTGTGGACTGATTAAGTTAAAATAGAACTTTTTGGCAGCAATGAGCAAAGGTATGTTTGGAGAAAAAAGGGTGCAGAATTTCATGAAAAGAACTCCCCTCCAACTGCTAAGCACAGGGGTGGATCAATCATGCTTTGGGCTTGTGTTGCAGCCAGTGGCACGGGGAACATTTACTGGTAGAGGGAAGAATGAATTCAATTAAGTACCAGCAAATTCTGGAAGCAAACATCACACCATCTGTAAAAAAGCCGAAGATGAAAAGAGGATGGCTTCTACAATAGGATAATGATCCTAAACACACCTCAAAATCCACAATGGACTACCTCAAGAGGCGCAAGCTGAAGGTTTTGCCATGGCCCTCACAGTCCCCTGACCATCATCGAGAATCTGTGGATAGACCTCAAAAGAGCAGTGCATGCAAGACGGCCCAAGAATCTCACAGAACTAGAAGCCTTTTGCAAGGAAGAATGGGCAAAAATCCCCCAAACAAGAATTGAAAGACTCTTAGCTGGCTACAAAAAGCATTTACAAGCTGTGATACTTGCCAAAGGGGGTGTTACTAAGTACTAACCATGGAGGGTGCCCAAACTTTTGCTTTGGGCCCTTTTCCTTTTTTGTTATTTTGAAAGTGTAAAAGATAGTCATAGTCATAGTCATAGTCATACTTTATTGATCCCAGGGGGAAATTGGTTTTCGTTACAGTTGCTCCATAAATAATAAATAGTAATAAAACCATAAATAGTTAAATAGTAATATGAAAATTATGCCAGGAAAAAGTCCAGGACCAGCCTATTGGCTCAGGGTGTCTGACCCTCCAAGGGAGGAGTTGTAAAGTTTGATGGCCACAGGCAGGAATGACTTCCAATGACGCTTTGTGTTGCATCTTGGTGGAATGAGTCTCTGGCTGAATGTACTCCTGTGCCCACCCAGTACATTATGTAGTGGATGGGAGACATTGACCAAGATGGCATGCAACGTAGACAGCATCCTCTTTTCAGACACCACCGTGAGAGAGTCCAGTTCCATCCCCACAACATCACTGGCCTTACGAATGAGTTTGATGGTTCTGTTAGTGTCTGCTACCCTCAGCCTGCTACCCCAGCACACAACAGCAAACATGATAGCACTGGCCACCACAGACTCAGCATCGTCCGGCAGATGTTAAAGGACCTCAGTCTCCTCAGGAAATAGAGACGACTCTGACCCTTCTTGTAGACAGCCTCAGTGTTCTTTGACCAGTCCAGTTTATTGTCAATTCGTTTCCCCAGGTATTTGTAATCCTCCACCATGTCCACTCTGTCCCCCTGGATGGAAACAGGGGTCATCAGTACCTTAGCTCTCCTCAGGTCTACCACCAGCTGCTTAGTTTTTTTCACATTAAGCTGCAGATAATTCTGCTCACACCATGTGACAAAGTTTCCTACCGTAGCCCTGTACTCAGCCTCATCTCCCTTGCTGATGCGTCCAACTATGGCAAAGTTATCAGAAAACTTCTGAAGATGACAGGACTCTGTGCAGTAGTTGACGTCTGAGGTGTAAAAGATGGAAATAAAAAAGTTTTCTTGCTTAACATATTAAAGAAATGTGTCATCTTTAAATTAATGCCTTTTGGAAATCAGTTCATCTTTTACTTGCTTAGCTATTCACAGTAACAGAAATTTTGACCATGGGTGCCCAAACTTTTGCATGCCACTGTAGTTAAGTCAATCATTAAGAAATGGAAAGAATATGGCACAGCTGTAAATTTGCTTAGAGCAAGCCGTCCTCAAAAACTCAGTAATTGTGCAAGAAGGGGACTAGTGAGGGAGACCATCAAGAGACCTATTACAACTCTGGAGGAGTTACAAGCTTTAGTGGCTTAGCTGGGAGAGACTGCGTATACAACAATTGTTGCCCGGGTACTTTGCAGCTTTATGGGAGAATGGCAAAGAGAAAGCCACTATTGAAAAAACTCACATGAAATCTTGGTTAGAGTTTGCCAGAAGGAATGGGGAGACTCTGATGTCAGCTGGGAGAAGGTTCTATGGTCTGATGAAACCAAAATTATGCTTTTTGGCCATCAAACTAAACACCATAAGCCAAACACCACACATCATCAAAAACACACCATCTATTAAATAATGACTTGAAGGAGTGAATAATTATACAATCATTTTGTATTTTATATTTATAATCAATTTAGATCACTTTGTAGGGATCTGTTTTCACTTTGACAGGAAAGAGTCTTTTTCTGTTGATCAGTGACAAAAAAAGCCAAATTAAATCCAGTGTATTGCAATGTTGTAAAACAATAAAACCTGAAAACTTCCGAGGGGAAGTGTGAGTACTTTTTGACAGGCACTGTATATAGCTGATTAAAACAATCTATCTCCTGTCGTAGTGAGCTCTTTCAGATGGAACTGCTGTTACTAAAAGACTGGAGTCTCACCTATGACAATGATTTAAAATACCCAGATAAATCAGCATTTAAGACATGGTTAATGTAAATATAATCATAGCAACACCCATTACTGTCACCACTACTCACTTCTTCCTGTCTGGTGTTAAGAGTTCAAACATTTATCACTGTACTGTTCAGTACAAGATATTTAACAACCATTAGAACATCCACTATCTTACTGAAAAACGTTGTTGCATACCGCCCTGCATTCATTGCTAAAGTCTGAATGATCACTGAAATAAAACACACATTTTGATTTTCCCAAGTTATGTCAACTAGAACTACGGTATATCAAATAGAAGAAAAATTACAACATTCATATGTTCATTTTAATATCTTGTTTCAAAGAATAGGCAAAAATTCCCTCTCTGCAATACATTGCTTCTTGCTTTTTGTGAGAGCAGTCTGCTTGCTACTTGACTAAAGAAATTTCAAATGAAGTAAGCATTTATGAAGCAACAATTTTATATCATGAGAATAGAACAGGATCCCTCAACATTCAGAACCAAATTTTGACAATGGTCTTATCTGGATGAAATCATTCCAGTTATTGCCTCGAAGAACAACCAGCCACAGCAGCTCCTGTTAGCTGAAAAGCTGATGTTACTAGCTCTGATGTTGGAAGTAAGTCTATTACAGTACGTGATTGACAGACCACAAGTGTCTTATCCACGGACTGTAACTTGAAGGTTAAAAGATCATTCTGCTGTGTCTATATTACAATGCATCCATTAGTTATAATGCAAGTATTAGGCCCTTCATTGAACTTGACCTTTTCTTACTGAATGTACTATAAGAGGAACTCCTAACTGATAGTACATCTGAAGCCAAAGTATTTGTGAGGGACAAGTGACTTGACATCCTAACATTATAATAATTCCATAATTGAACAGCATAGCCATGAAGACTGCTCTTCCAATTCAAATCTAATATACTGTTGCCAGATTTGTGTTAAGTAGTAAGACTTGAATCTTTCTCCAAATAAGACTGCTCTGACAATGAATTGAACCATCATATTTTTTTCTAAATCACAATTGGTCCTTTTTCTGCACTTAAGGGCTTCCTTTTCTTCTCCTGAAGATACTGATAGCAGGGAGTCAATGGGTGAGACTTCTATTCACTATCCCTCTCTCCGTTTGACTGGATAATAATCATCACAGGGTGGATCATCATAAATAACTCAAGCAACACGAAAATGTGCAACTTCCAATAAGAGGTTCAAAGTGGCAATTCAAGAAAAGAAGCTGGCTTTCTTCTGGCATACACAGAGGGATTGAGTCTACTGTTATTATTGCTGTAAGCTAACACCATGTTGAACAATGACTGGAGGATGCATTGAAAGTAGCAAGGAGACAGAACATGATCTGGGTGAGGGACATTACTCTCTATCCTATCAGTGATCAGCCTGACCAAGTACCAAAGGATATTGCTGCCAGACTAGATTGTGAAAGAGAGTTCGTCAACAATCATGATGAATAAACATACTCGGCCTCATTCTCTTCAATCAGTCCCTGTAGTACAGTTGAAGTCAGAAGTTTACATACACCTTAGCCAAATACATTTAAACTCAGTTTTTCACAATTCCTGACATTTAATCCTAGAAAACATTCCCTGTCTTAGGTCAGTTAAGATCACTACTTTATTTTAAGAATGTGAAATGTCAGAATAATAGTAGAGAGAATGATTTATTTCAGCTTTTATTTCTTTCATCACTTTCCCAGTGGGTCAGAAGTTTACATACACTTTGTTAGTATTTGGTAGCATTGCCTTTAAATTGTTTAACTTGGGTCAAATGTTCTGGGTAGCTTTCCACAAGCTTCTCACAGTAAGTTGCTGGAATTTTGTTCCATTCCTCCAGACAGAACTGGTGTAACTGGGTCAGGTTTGTAGGCCTCCTTGCTCGCACATGCTTTTTCAGTTCTGCCCACAAATCTTCTATCAGATTGAGATCAGAAAATGATGTCAAGTCTGGTTCATCCTTAGGAGCAATTTCCAAACGCCTGAAGGTACCACGTTCATCTGTACAAACAATAGTACGCAAGTATAAACAACATGGGACCATGCAGCCGTCATACTGCTCAGGAAGGAGATGCATCCTGTCTCCTAGAGATTAATGTACTTTGGCATGAAAAGTGCAAATCAATCCCAGAACAACAGCAAAGGACCTTATGAAGATGCTGGAGGAAACAGGTAGACAAGTATCTATATCCACAGTAAAATGAGTCCTATATTGACATAACCTGAAAAGCTGCTCAACAAGGAAGAAGCCACTACTCCAAAATGGCCATAAAAAAAGCCAGACCACAGTTTGGGAGTGCACATGGGGACAAAGATCTTACTTTTTGGAGAAATGTCCTCTGGTCTGATGAAACAAAAATTGAACTGTTTGGCCATAATGACCATCGTCATGCTTGGAGGAAAAAGGGTGAGGCTTGCAAGCTGAAGAACACTATCCCAACCGTGAAGCACGGGGGTGGCAGCATCATGTTGTGGGGATGCTTTGCTGCAGGAGGGACTGGTGCACTTCACAAAATAGATGGCATCATGAGGAAGGAAAATTATGTGGATATATTGAAGCAACATCTCAAGACATCAGCCAGGAAGTTAAAGCTCGGTTGCAAACGGGTCTTCCAAATGGACAATGACCCCAAGCATACCTCCAAAGTTGTGGCTCTCCCTTGTCCATTTTTGAGGATGTAACTATGAAAATGGACAAGGGAGAGCCAGTAAATGTAGTTTACCTGGACTTTCAGAAAGCCAAGCCTTTGATAAATTCCCACGTAGGAAATTAGTGGGCAAAATTAGGGCACATGGTATTGGGGGCAGAGTACTGACTTGGATTGAAAATTGGCTGGCTGACAGGAAACAAAGAGTAGCGATTAATGGGTCCCTTTCAGAATGGCAGGTGGTGACCAGTGGGGTAACGCAGGGTTCAGGGCTGAGACCACAGCTGTTTACAATATACATTAATGATTTAGATGAAGGGATTAAAAGTAACATTAGCAAATTTGCAGATGACACAAAGCTGGGTGGCAGTGTGAAATATGAGGAGGATGTTATGAGAATGCAGGGTGACTTGGACAGGCTGGGTGAGTGGGCAGATGCATGGCAGATGCAGTTCAATGTTGATAAATGTGAGGTTATCCACTTTGGTGGTAAGAACAGGAAGGCAGATTATTATCTAAATGGAGTCAAGTTAGGAAAAGGGGAAGTACAACGAGATCTAGGTGTTCTTGTACATCAGTCACTGAAAGCAAGCATGCAGGTACAGCAGGCAGTGAAGAAAGCTAATGACATGCTGGCCTTCATAACAAGGGGAATTGAGTATAGGAGCAAAGAGGTCCTTCTGCAGCTGTACAGGGCCCTGGTGAGACCACACCTGGAGTATTGTGTGCAGTTTTGGTCTCCAAATTTGAGGAAGGACATTCTTGCTATTGAGGGAGTGCAGCGTAGGTTCACAAGGTTAATTCCCGGGATGGCCGGACTGTCATATGTTGAAAGATTGGAGTGACTGGGCTTGTATACTCTGGAATTTAGAAGGATGAGAGGGGACCTGATTGAAACATGTAAGATTATTAAGGGATTGGACATGCTAGAGGCAGGAAGCATGTTCCTGCTGACATAAGTAGCCTTAAGCATCTGGGGGCCCGTTTCAAGAGTTAATGTGGGACCCTACCCCCGCTTCCCAAAAAAAAGAAAGAAAAAAGCGAATATTCAAGTTAGTTTGCATCAATAATGGTATAATTTCGGACTTAAACGTTGATGCATTATATGCACTTTCAGCATAATGGACAGATAGCTCAACATAATCCAAACAATTCTCTTAATTAAAAACTGAAACATTTTTTGCTTTGGAGTGAGAAGCTTCGTCCTTTTCAGCAACTAGTCTGCATTGACTGGCACTATGTGTTAGGTATCAGCTGACATAAGAACAGCTTAAACAATTTCCCTCTAATTAAATTAATAACAAAAGCAATGTCATATTTAATGAAAATTCACACTTTATTTATTCAATGAACCGTGTCTGAAAGTTAACTACTGGAAGTTTATGACAAACTGCGTCTTGCGCTCTTTCAGCACCACGGACAGCTCATGTAAGGCCTGGAGAGCGAACAGGAGGAGAGTGTGAGGAAGAGGGGATGAAAGTGGGAGAGAGATATTACGATTTGTGGAAAGGCTGCCTAATCGCCTATACACATTTTGAGTGAAATATGTGGTTTATTTTATTATTTTAATTGTAAACTTTATTTCTGCTAAAAATGTGTTAAAAGACTTACCACTAGAACTTCACTAGCCACCTGTGCTTGAATGCCGAGAATGCTTTAATGAGCTCATCTTTGTCCAGCGATCTTGTTATTTCATGCTCAATTGATATCTGAGCAAGAACTGGCAGACGCTCCTGGAGCATGGTTGTCCTCAGGTGCGTTTTGATGAGCTTTAGCCTCGAAAAACTTCTCTCTCCACTCGCTACAGTCACAGGCACTGTCAGCACGAGTCTTAGAGCAATGGTGAGGTCAGGATACAGTTCAACCAGATTGTTGCTGTAAATGTAGCACAGAATCTGCAGGCCAGTGGTTTCTTTTGCAGGCACGGCACTGACAGCAGCTGACACCTTGTGCAAAAGGTCCTCAGCATCCACATCACCAAGTGTCCTCTCCATGTTTACGCAGCTGTCTTTCAGTGTGCGACTTTGGGTGGCTTTTTTCATTTCCTCTCTTCCATAAATGAAGCCAAACAGGCTATAAAATGACTCCATCAGCCTGAAGTGCTCACTAATGCCTGTGATGGCAGAGTCCACTAGTGACAGCCGAAACGTCTCAACACAAACAAGGCTGCAGGACAGGATGGTGTCAGTACCAGGGTGCTCAAAGCCTGTGCCCCTCAGCTACGTGGAGTACTTCGCCATGTATTCAACCTGAGCCAGAGGCTCCGGAGGTTTCCTGTACTGTGGAAGACGTCCTGCCTCGTCCCTGTGCCGAAGACGCTGCGCCCCAGCAGCCTCAATGACTACAGACCGGTGGCATTGACCTCCCACGTCATGAAGACCCTGGACAGACTTGTTCTGGAGCTGCTCCGGCCTATGGTCAGGCCACACTTAGATCCACCCCAGTTCGCCTACCGGCCCCGGCTAGGAGTTAATGATGCCATCGTCTACCTGCTGAACCGTGTCTATGCCCACCTGGACAAGCCAGCGAGCGCAGTGAGGGTCATGTTTTTTGACTTCTCCGGTGCGTTCAACACCATCCGCCCTGCTCTGCTGGGGGAGAAGCTGACAGCAATGCAGGTGGATGCTTCCCTGGTATCATGGATTCTTGATTACCTGACTGGCAGACCACAGTACGTGTGCTTGCAACACTGTGTGTCCGACAGAGTGATCAGCAGCACTAGGGCTCCACAGGGGACTGTCTTGTCTCCCTTTCTCTTCACCATTTACACCTCGGACTTCAACTACTGCACAGAGTCTTGTCATCTTCAGAAGTTTTCCGATGACTCTGCCATAGTTGGATGCATCAGCAAGGGAGATGAGGTTGAGTGCAGGGCTATGGTAGGAAACTTTGTCGCGTGGTGTGAGCAGAATTATCTGCAGCTTAATGTGAAAATGACTAAGGAGCTGGCGGTAGACCTGAGGAGAGCTAAGGTACCGGTGACCCCTGTTTCCATCCAGGGGATCAGTGTGGACACGGTGGAGGATTACAAATACCTGGGGATATGAATTGACAATAAACTGGACTGGTCAAAGAACACTGAGGCTGTCTACAAGAAGGGACAGAGCCGTCAGTATTTCCTGAGGAGACTGAGGTCCTTTAACATCTGCCGGATGATGCTGAGGATGTTCTACGAGTCTGTGGTGGCCAGTGCTATCATGTTTGCTGTTGTGTGCTGGGATAGCAGGCTGAGGGTAGCAGAAACCAATAGAATCAGCAATCTCATTCGTAAGGCCAGTGATGTTGTGGGGATGGAACTGGATTCTCTCACGATGGTGTCTGAAAAGAGGATGCTGTCTAAGTTGCATGCCATCTTGGTCAATGTCTCCCATCCACTACATAACGCACTGGGTGGGCACAGGAGCACATTCAGCCAGAGACTCATTCCTCCAAGATGCAGCACTGAGTGTCATAGGAAGTCATTCCTGCCTGTGGCCATCAAACTTTACAACTCCTCCCTTGGAGGGTTAGACACCCTGAGCCGATAGGCTGGTCCTGGACTTATTTCATAATTTACTGGCATAATTTACATATTACTATTTAACTATTTATGGTTCTATTACCATTTATTATTTATGGTGCAACTGTAATGAAAACCAATTTCCCCCAGGGTCAATAAAGTATGACTATGACTATGACGATGACTGGAAGGAAAACTTCTCTCTTGTACCGTTCCTCGAGTGCTACTGTCAGGGAAGGATCTGCACTTTGGGACTCGTACTGGAACTGGCGTTTTGGTTTTCTGATTCGTGCAGTAGGAAAGACCATTGGCATCCCTATCTCTTCAGCTATGTCTCTGGCATCTGTTTGGGCAGATGAAAGGCCGTTCTCTCTGTATTCCTTGAGAAATTTCAGAACATATTCCACCTCGCGCTGTAACACATTGATTCCCACTTGTGGGCTCTGGAACAGCTTACTGACACGATTCACCTCATGTAAAACGTTGTACCAGATGATAACAGTCAGCAGGAATTTCCATGACATGATCTCCTGTTCTGGGCCTCTGGCTGCAGATGTGGTTTCACTGTCACCTTTCTGTGTGGCATGTTCAATCAGTGACAGGAGCGCATTGCCAACATCGGGAATCTGGTAGCACAGGACTTTCACACTTTCCACGCGGCACTCCCATCGCGTGTTGGATATGGCGTTGAGGGTCATCTGTGGCACATTCTCCTTGAAAAGCTCCCATCTCTGTGTCAATGAGCTGAATAGTGCGTGTAGACGTTGCAGCACCCCAGAGAAGCTCACAGACTCCACTGTTGATTTTGCAGCATCAACAGTGACTAGGTTTAGGCTGTGGCTGGCGCATGGCATGAAAAGTGCTTTTTTGTTAATATGTAGCACCCTCTTCTGCACCCCGTTATTTTTCCCCTGCAGTTTGCTCCCGTTATCATATGCCTGCCCCCTGCATTTTGAGATATCTAATCCTAACTTCTCCATATGCGTTAAGAAAACGTCGGTAACGCCTGCACCTGTTGTGTCAAGCACTGGTAGGAAACCGACAAAATCCTCACTAACAGTAGCTCTGACATTTACTTGGCATGTGACAATGCGCAGTGTCACAGAGAGCTGCTCTATGTGTGCAGCGTCAGTGGTGCAGTCCATTATCACCGAGTAGTAATGTGATTGTTTTACTCTCTCTGTTATCGCTTCCGGTGTCTTGTCTCCAATAAGTGTGATTAACTCATTTTGTATGGTTTTCCCCATGTAGTGGCCAGCAATCTCTTTTTTCTCTGCTGGTCTGACATGTTTGCTCATCACTGGGTCGAACTCGGCAAGCAGCTCCACCAGGCCTGGAAAGCTCCAATTATTTGGTTCATGTAGGGTGGAATTGTGGCCACGGAAAGCAAGGTTTCATTCTGCAAGGTGACAGACTATGGCAATGAACCTCTTCATGACATCATTCCAGTGTTTTTTTTCCAGCATTTGCATTTCTTGGTACGTGCTGTCAATGGCACTGTGCGTTCTTAAGCACGTTTCCAGCTCACGCCAGCTATCCATGTTGGCATTTGACTTCTCATGATCCTGGAGTGTGAGAGTGAGTCGCTCCCACACTCTGAAACCTCCGCAAGTAAGACTGTGATTTCGCTTGCCAAATAGGGTACAGCAGAAACAGAAGATTGAATCAGATGATTCTGAGTACACTAACTAGGACCTATGAATGGTTTCTCCATTTTTCATCTTCATAAGATATCTGTCCTTGGTAAAACGACGGCGTGATTGGCTCTGTGGAAAGTTAATGTCCTGTAACTAAACGGGACCTCTCCTAACAATGTTGATCTGTCGGTCACTGGTAATATGCATTGGCCAATGTGCTGGATCGGTCTCTGTGAATGTTAGTGGGGCTTTCTCTCTGTTTGGTGTGCTGGTGGTGGCATCTCCCTAACCTGTCTCAGTTGTAGGCCTGTCATCATGCTGTGGTGCGTGTTCATCAAACAAAGTTTGGTCATCATTATCACCATCTGTTTGAGTAGAATTGTTCTTCTCATTTTCATTGCTCTGAGTATCAGCATATCCTGTATCACTTACACTGTCACTTGGCACTGCAGCCCCATGCTGTGATGATGGTGCAGCAGCAACTACAGTCGACGGGCCTTTTACAGATGCTGGACCAAAGAAAGATGTAACTTTTGGGAGACTATTTAGATGTTTTGTTTTGTTGTCTAATATTTTCCGTTTTTCAGCACCACTAGGATAGGAGCGTTTCATTTTCCTCTCATTGAAAAGTAGCCTTCTTTGCTAGGAGCAATGTTTACAAGTGAAGTAAATATTTTAATGTATTTTCTCAGATGTCAGTCAGCGAGCACCCACTAGTGGTTCAGCTGGAAGTAGTAGGAGAATATTGTGGCGTCTGTGAGCTGTGTATTAAATTTTTGCATGTCAGTCGGGGGCCCCTGGGAGTGCGGGGCCTGTTTCAGTTGAAACGGGTGAAACATAGCTAAGGCCGCCTATGCCCGCTGATGGGTGAGTCCAGAACCAGAGGCCACAGTTTAAGAATAAGGGGTAGGCCATTTAGAATGGAGTTGAAGAAAAACTTTTTCACCCAGAGAGTGGTGGATATGTGGAATGCTCTGCCCCAGAAGGCAGTGGAGGCCAAGTCTCTGGATGCTTTCAAGAAAGAGATGGATAGAGCTCTTAAAGATAGCGGAATCAAAGGTTATGGGGATAAGGCAGGAACTGGATACTGATTGTGGATGATCAGCCATGATCACAGTGAATGGTGGTGCTGGCACGAAGGGCCGAATGGCCTACTCCAGCACCTATTGTCTATTGTCTATAACATTGCTTAAGGACAACAAAGTCAAGGTATTGGAGTGGCCATCACAAAGCCCTGACCTCAATCCGTTAGAAAATTTGTAGGCAGAACTGAAAAAAACGTGTGAGAGCAAGGAGGCCTATAAACCTGACCCAGTTACACCAGTTCTGTCAGGAGGAATGGAACAAAATTCCAGCAACTTACTGTGAGAAGCTTGTGGAAGACTACCCAAAACATTTGATCCAAGTTAAACAATTTAAAGGCAATGCTACCAAATACTAACAAAGTGTATGTAAACTTCTGACCCACTGGGAAAGTGATGAAAGAAATAAAAGCTGAAATAAATCATTCTCTCTACTATTATTCTGACATTTCACATTCTTAAAACAAAGTAGTGATCCTAACTGACCTAAGACAGGGAATGTTTTCTAGGATTAAATGTCAGGAATTGTGAAAAACTGAGTTTAAATGTAGTTGGCTAAGGTGTATGTAAACTTCTGAATTCAACTGTATATTTATCTGTCTGTTTCAGTCCCTGTGGTATGTTCATCTGTCTGTGATATTGAGGGAAACGACCGCCACACAACCCTTGTGGAAACAAAATCCCATCTTCACAGTTGCAGGGTGAAGAGCTACAATTGGTAAAGCAAGCTGGGCAATTGCAGGTTACTCTGGAAGATCAGCAGCACAAATTCATTCCACCACAACTTATAACCTCACATCCTTCACTCCACCATTAACATCAAACCAGCCAATAAACCTTGAGGCAGTAGCCGGTGTTGAAAGGCATGCCAAGGGCAGCACTAGGCAATGCTAACAATGAGGCGCCAGTATAATGAGGCAATAACTTAGCAAGTAGCAAAGGCAGCCTGTAACTGACAGTGACCTCACCACCACAGACCAGGCTGAAATTTGCTCTCCTAATACATCTGCCAGTGAGCAGTTAATTACTAAACAGGAAGAGAAGGCTCCGTCCTCAATATCAACAGAGTCCAGCATGCAATTGCAAAAGGCAATGTTGAAACATACATAGACATGTACTCCCAAACCAGCTACACCTCTACAAACACTGTTCCAGTGCAGCGAGAAGGCTGACAAGTAACAGGCAATGTGATAAAAAAAATGTCCAGGTATGTTCGGTGTGCAAAAAGCAGGACAGATCACCTCACCTGTTTGGAATATCTTCATCAGACGGACTGCTGCTTTTGCCAGCAAAGCATAGAGCCCGAAAAATAAATTAACAATTTAAAATTAAAATTGAACCTGGAGGTTCATTCTCTTTCATTTAATAATGCCAAAGCATCAGCCAGTTGGTAGTATGAACTCATCTCATTCAAAGATTCGTGACTGGATGAATTTCAAGCCACAGTGAGCTTGTCCTAATGAAGGGTCTCGGGCCCAAACGTCGACTTTGTATTTCCACACAGCCTGGCCTGCTAAGCTGCTCCAGCATTTTGCCCGTTTTCCCGAAGTGTTGCAACTTTGTGCGCCCTCTGCTGTTCTTATGTAGTCTGTCACCGAACTTATTTGTGTCTTTTTTGGGATGTACTCAATGCGCAAGGTTCTTTTCAGTCACATAAATTCAGACTCCGTCAATCATTTAAGTTGAATTGCTGGCAGCTCAATATGCTCCATGGTTAATAGATTCACAAATCAGGCAATAGAATATTAAACGAGATCATTAGCCCAGAGTTGTAGGTCCTGGCGTGGACAAATTAGCAATTAGTCATACTTCCCTGTAATTTCTCCACCGTTTTATATTTTACTTTAAAATATATAGAAACATCTAAAATATCTACAACTGAATCTCCTTTCAGCACCAGTTCGGGCAGTGTGTTTCAAACCATAGCAGCACGGAGTACCAGCTTTCGGGCTTCCTCCTCCTCCTTTCCAGTCCTGATGAAGGGTCTGGGCCCCCGAAACATCCAACACACACAAAAAATGCTGGTGAACGCAGCAGGCCAGGCGGCATCTCTAGGAAGAGGTACAGTCGACGTTTCGGGCCAAGACCCTTCGTCAGGACTAACTGAAAGAAGAGCTAGTAAGAAGATTTGAAACGTCAACTGTGCTGCTTCCTATAGATGCTGCCTGGCCTGCTGCGTTCACCAGCATTTTTTGTGTGTGTTGCTTGAATTTCCAGCATCTGCAGATTTCCCCGTGTCCCCGAAACATCCACTGGTTATTCATTTCCATAGATGCTGACTGACCTGATGAGTTCCTCCAGTATTTTCTCTGTGTTCCTCTGGATGGCCTGCTTCAGCAGAATCTCTTGTGACAGCTAATATTTTTACCCTGACCCAAAGTTTTGTCTTTGGGAATCATCTTAAATTTGCATCTTGTGGTTAAATATCAGTCTTCCACTAGAAATGGATTTTTAATTAATTTGAAACCTAATTTTGGCTCACTCTGCTTTAAGGATAACATTCCACACTTCTCATTTTTTTTATCTGCAAGTGAGCTGATAATAATTTATAGAGTCCTGAAAAGATTTACCAGAATAGTGGTGCAGTTAGAAAGAGAAATGCAATGAGGATGGGATTGTTTTCTCGTGCACAGTGATGTAATCGGTTACATAACTCAGCGGTTCCCAACCACCGGGCCGCAGAGCATGCGCTACCGGGCCGCGAGGAAACAATATGATTTGGCGATTTGAGTCAGCTTCACCTTTCCTCATTCCCTGCCAGGCCGTGAGGAAACAATACGATTTGGCGATATGAGTCAGCTGCACCTTTCCTCATACCCTGTCACGCCCACTGTTGAGCCATTACGCATGCGAGGTCATTACGCGTCCATGTCAGCGTGGGAAGGAGATCAACTCCTCGAGCTTGCAAATGACGGCGGGCTGTAAAGTATGTTTGACATAACATCTCTGCCGGTATTCGGGATCAAAGTCAAGGCTAAATATCCTGAGATAGCCACAAAAGCACTGAAAATGTTGCTTCCATTTCCAACGTATCTCTGCGATGAATGCAAAGAAAACTAAATTGCGGTATAGACTGGACATAAGGAAGCCCATTTGAGTATCGCTGTCTCCCATCACACCTCGATGGCACCATCTTGTTGCAGGGAAACAAGCCCAGGGCTCTCACTGGTTCAGTGATATTGGTGCATTGCAATGATTCTATATGTTCATACGGGGAAAATATGTGCTGTGTGTTCAATATCCAAACATTACTTAAAATGTTATGATGCTATTGACTTATATAACCATATAACAATTACAGCATGGATACAGGACATCTCTGCCCTTCTAGTCCGTGCCGAACGCTTCTCTCACCTAGTCCCACCGACCTGCACTCAGCCCATAACCCTCCATTCCTTTCCTGTCCATATACCTATCCAATTTAACTTTAAATGATAATATCGAACCTGCTTCTGCCACTTATATTGGAAGTTCGTTCAACATTTACTTCAAGCTCCCCTGTCCTCCCCTGATAATTGACTTGTCACTATATTCATGCGAGGAAAATATGCGCAGTGTGTTTAATATTAAATTTGTTACATAAACCCATTTAGAAACGAAATTGAGTGTATTAGCCACTTATCACCTATATTCCGGTCGTGATTAACACCCCCCCCCCGAACAGAATCGCCAAAAACGATTTGTAGTAAACTAATCGGCACCTGCACGCATGTGCAAGTCACACATGCGCACTGGTGCCCGTGCAAGGCTTCATGGTCAATGTAGTCTTTCTAGGGGTAAATCCAACGTATTTGATTGCTACTCTTTTCCGCTCGGCCGGTCCGCAAGAATATTGTCAATATGAAACTGGTACGCAGTGCAAAAAAGGTTGGAGACTCCTGACATAACTGGTAGAAGGGGGCAGAGCAGGAGAAGTAAATAAGATAATTTGGTGGGCTGCTAGAAACTGGAGTGCACCATGCTGAATTGGTGGTGGAAAGCAGATTCAATACTAACATTCAAAAGGAAATTGTGTTTATACTTCCATTAAAAAAAGAGCATTGCATGAGTGAAGAGAAAGAGCAGGGAAGTGGGAAAAGTGGCAAACTCTTTTCAATGTGTCAGCATAAAGAATGGATTGAGTAGCCCCTCCCTTTGTACCAGATGAACCTAGACATTGGCTCTCCCTTAGCAGCAGGGCACAACTTCAACTTACGAGTTGTGAAACATTTTGGAAAAATGTGAGAAATGCCACATCTATTTTACAGTTTAATCCAATAATACCTGGATAAGTATCTGTTCAAGGAAGCAGATGACAAATTGATGTGATATTTTTAATTCTTATGCATAGTAATCAAAACATTTCCAGGCTGGAGGCCAATTAGTGCAATGCATACTTCACACCATTTTAACTTTAGAGAGAGTGACCTATGGCCTCTGAAAGTGTCAGTTGTTCCTGGACAGTGGCACAACATCCCCTAGCTAAATTAAATATTGGTGATGTTTTCCTGCAGCTTTGCTTACTGGAGTGAACCTCACAGTAATCGTTCCATCTGGCAAGGTCGATTGCTTTCCGTCCATTGCAATAGATTCAAAGTTGTTTGGATCATCACCTCTTGGCACCCTTGACTCCGCATTTCTTCATTGTCTTGTTTCCTGCTGTCTCCCATCTTCCTATAGCTGAGGAGATGATTGACACTGTAAAGGCTTTTCAATGCTGCAGTCTAAATTCCTAAAATAAAGGATAAAAGGCTATCTCATTCATTGTAAAAGTACAAAATACTCCGAATTAAGAGAAATTGTGCAATTCAAGTCTAGTCTTTCATCTATGCTTTTGTTGCCTCCAGATGTTTATTCAGATAGGCTCTTGGCCATCTTCTACCCTTTATAAACATAAATCTAGAATTCTTTTCACCACACTGTAGCTCACAACAGTTTTTCACTCACCACCCCTGCATTTACTGATTTTGTTTAACCCGTTGATGTTAGACCACAAGCCATAGGAACAGAATTAGAGCCTTTGGCCCATTGAATGGCTGATTCATTATCCCTCTCAACCCCATTTTCTTGCCTTCTCCCTATAACCTTTGACACCCTGATTAATCAAGAACCTCTGTTTTAAACATACCCAATGACTTGGCCTCCAAAGCAATCTGTGGCAATGAATTCCACAGATTCACCAGCCTCTGGCTAAATAAATTACTGCTCTTCTCTGTTCTAAATGGATGTCCCTCTATTCTGAGGCTGTGCCTTCTGCTCCTAGATTTCCACCACTATAGGAAACATCCTTTCCAATTCCAGTCTGTCTAGGGTTTTCAGTATTCAATAGGTTATAGTGAGATCCTCCTCATTTTTCTAAACTCCGGCGACTACAGGCCCAGAGCCATCAAATGCTCCTCATACATTAACCCTTTCATTCCCAGAATCATTCTCATGAACCTCCTCTGGGCCCTCTCCAATGCCAGCACATCTTCTAAGGGGCTCGAAACTGCTCACGATACTTTGCGTGTGATCCGACCGATGCCTTATAAGACCTCTGCATTACATCCATGCTCTTATATTCTAGTCCTCTCAAAATAAGTGCTAACATTACATTTGCCTTCCTTACCACTGACTCAACCTGCAAGTTAGCCTTTAGGGAATCCTGCAAAGAGCTCCCAAGTCCCTTTGCACCTCCGATTTTTGAATTTTCTCCCCATTTAGAAAATAGTCTATGTCTTTATTCCTGTTAACAAAGTGCATGGAATAATTTTGGAATTATTATGCTTGTATTCAACCCATCCATAACGTTATCCTCCCTATCTCTATAATATCCATAACGTTATCCTCCCTATCTCTATAATATCCATAACCTTATCCTCCCTATCTCTATAATATCCATAACCTTATCCTCCCTCTCTCTATAATATCCATAATGTTATCCTCCCTATCTCTATAATATCCATAACCTTATCCTCCCTCTCTCTATAATATCCATAACATTATCCTCCCTATCTCTATAATATCCATAACCTTATCCTCCCTATCTATAATATCCAGCCGAACAACCCCTAAAATTCTTTGCATTTCCCCAGTTTTGGCCTCTTGCACATCCTTAATTACAAAATGGAAACAGCAAGTCTCATATCCGTTCAGCAGACTTGGTTTATTAAAGTGAGAACGATATATTTTGTAGACTGATAGAAATGTGCAGATTTAAGTCTCTCTCTAGAGACCTGAACCCAAATGTCCAGCCCATAGTTGTGGTGTTATCAGAAGGCCGTATTTTGGAAGAGACATTAAACCCTATATTGCTGAATATTGATCTTGGATACTAACTTAAACAAATTATTTTATGTAATATAGTTCATATTCTACCAAGTTATTTCTCTGCTAACCAGACAGAGTTGACTCCCACTGCTAGGCAAGTCAAGGCTTAGAATCATACTGCACAAAGTGACATCTCCTGTTTGAAAGGAGCTCATCTCACTATTCAAATAAATCAGGTGAGTTCTCCCAGCATTTTGAACAATATTTATCTCACAAATTCCTTTTGCCCTTGGTGTCTTGAGAGTTTGCTGTGGGCAAATTTTCTGCCAAAATCTCTCCATTTCAACTAACACTACACCTCGAGTATTTCAATAACCTGCTAGTGCCACTGGAACTGCATGGAGCTACGTCTGACTTTATTTTATTTAAATATATCCACTTATCACTATATGCCAAGTTTCAGTATAAGAATGCCTTCGATATATAATGGGTGCTGAAGAAATCTGCTGTCATCCTCAATATACTACTGAGGAGAGGATGACTTAAATCAAGATTCATAACCTGCTCACTCTCCGTAAATGTCCATCTGTAGTTTATAACTAGATTACTACTAAATTGCATTGTGATCTTGCTGTTATTTTGTTGTATTCACGATCGGTGGTATCAATGCTACTTGTCTTTTTAACTGATATTCTTCCCATTAATCTTTTGTATTTTCTCCACAGCTGCAAGAGCCCTTCCCATTGCATCCACCGCACCACCTCGTATTCTCAATGACCTGAACTTTATGTCTCACAATTTCATTCATTGATCCAGCCCTCTAGATCTTGTCTCAGTTCAGGTTCCTTAACCACTTGCAAACCTCTCAAGTTGCATCTCCTCCAAGTCATGACCTTCTTAACGTCAGACTGCTCATACTGCTCCCTTACATCAAAAATTGTGTAAACTTTTCTGACTCCCAATTAATTCAAGCAAAATAATCTATAGATTAATGCAAAGAAATGAATACTGTACATGTTTAAACCCTACCGTGAAGAGGATTATGGTAACTTGTGATTCTACTATTTATACAGATACCATAATGGTACTTATTATAAAGGGAATTGAAAGAGAATTAGATTAGATTAGATTAGATTCAACTTTATTGTCATTGTGCCGAGTACAGATACAAAGCCAATGAAATGCATTTAGCATCTGACCAGAAATGCAAAGAATAGTGTTATTTACAAAATAACTGCGAATAAAAAAAGTGCTACAGCACACAAATATAAAAGTACTGAGACAGTACAATACAGATGCAATACTGCTTAGCACTGTGATGAGAGGTTCGGCAGTGTCACAGCCTCAGGGAAGAAGCTCTTCCTGTGCCTGCTGGTGCAGGAGCGGAGGCTCCTGTAGCGCATACCGGATGGGAGGAGAATAAAAAGTCCATGGTTAGGGTGAGATGCATCCCTGAATATGCTTTTCGCCCTGCCCAGGCAGCATTTATGGTAGATGTTCTCAATGGTGAGTTAAACATTTTACAGTTCCATGCACCAAACGCCAAACAGGTTGCACCCAGGAGGAGGGAGTATAAAGTGAGGAATAAATCCAGAGATGGGAATCCACAGGATTTAAAGAGATGCCAATACAAAAGCTGCAAGGAGGGAGTGTTAGGTCAATTCATGAATCCAGGTTTGTTCTGAACAGCTGCTGCATTTACAGTATACAGTCCCAATGAAAGGTCTCTGCCCAAAATGTAGACTATTTATTAACTTCCATAGAAGATGCCAGACCTGCTGAGTTCCTCTGCCATTTTGTGTGTGGTGCTTTGGATTTCCAGTATCTGCAAAATCTCTCATGTTTGTGTTTATACGAAGTTCTCTCGGCCTTCAGAGAAACTGCGGAATTCAGTATTTGATGAAGTTAATTCCAACTGGAAAATAAATCACTTCAATGACCTGCAGTCTATAGTTAATAAAACAGAGGAGCAAAAGCAATGTGAGTGTTCATAACTGGAAATAGAAAAAAACGTCAGCAGATCAGGCCAGGAGAGAGAAAGACAACTAATATGTATAGCCATTGGTCATCTGGTATTAATGATGTTAGAGATATATCATTTTAAACAGAGACAGAAAAATAAACAAACAGACATTTTTGTCCTGTTGAAACTACATCTCATCTGGATCTATCTCTTGTTTCTTTTTTCTTAATCCTACTATCACCAATTTTGCCTTGAACCATGATTGAGTTCATAACCAATCATTCCAGCCCCAGTGTTCCAAAGACTCCTCTTTTGTTTTTCTCTGGATATTTTCCTCTGGCCATGTATTTGTGACCTGGAGGAAATTCCTCTGCCCATTGTATGTGAGTGAGATACGGGGATGGAGAGTTGACCCATGTGGACCACAAACATCAGGCCAATGGACTGCAGGAATGGCACCTAGAGTTCGCAAAAAGCCGAAAACCACAAATAAAAGAAACGTGAAATGAAAACCAAAAATGATGGTAATACTTAGCAGGTCATGCAGTATTAATGAGGAGAGAAACAGTAAGTGTTTCAGTTTGGGAGCCTTTCATCTCTACTCTGTTTTTAGTTTTTCAGTACCTCCAGCATTTGATTTTGGTTAAACACTCTAGGAGTTACTCCCACCCTGGAGTCTGTGATCTGGATCTAGGTACTTGGGATCGCAAAGGGGTCCAACATCCTAGCAGGCAGGTTTAATGGAACTGTTAGGGAGGGTTTAAACTAATTTGGCAGGGGGATTGGAACTGGAGTGATAGGGCAGAGGAAGAGGAAAACAGAAATAAATCAAAGATAACGTGCAACAGAGATGATAGAAAGGACAGGCAGGAGATGAGGCATAGTCACAGCCAGTGGGATGAATTACAAGGCAATAGAGGTGTGGTGCAGTTAAAACAGAAAGCAACAAATACTGGACTGAAAGTGTTATATTTGAATGCATACAGCATAAGAAATAAAATGGATGATCTTGAAATTCAGCTACAGACTGGCAAGCATGACCATAGAACCATAGAACATTACAGCACAGAAACAGGCCTTTTGGCCCTTCTTGGCTGTGCCAAACCAATTTTTCTGCCTAGTCCCACGTTGTGATCATCTCTGAAACTTGGCTAAAGGATGACTGCCATTGGGAGCTCAATGTCGAAGGATATATGGTGTATCAGAAAGATAGGTTAGTAGGTAGAGGGAGTGGTTTGGCCCTGTGCATAAGAAATAATATTAAATCATTAGAAAGGGAAGACATAGGATTGGAAGGTGTAGAGTCTCTATGGGTTGAGTTAAGAAATGGCAAGGGTAAAAGAACCCTAATGGCAATTATATACAGACCTCCAAACAGCATCAGGGATGTGGATTACAAATTACAGCAGGAGATAGAAAAGGCATATCAGAAGGGCAATGTCATGATAAACGTTTGGGATTTTAACATGAAAGTAAATTGGAAAAACGAGGCTAGTACTGGACCTCAAGAAAGAGAATTTGTAGAATGTCTAAGGGATGGCTTTTTAGATCACCTTGTTGTTGAGCCAACCAGGGGATTGGCTGTGCTGGATTGGGAGTTGTGCAATGATCCAGAGGTGATAAGAGAGTGTAAGATTAAGGAATCTTTAGGGAGCAGTGATCACAATACGATCAAGTTCACTTTGAAATTTGAGAAGGAGAAACTAAGATCCAAGGAGTCCATATTTCAGTGGAATAAAGGAAATTACAATGGCATGAGAGGGGAACTGGTCAAAGTTGACTGGAAAGGGACACTAGCAGGAAGGACAGCAGAGCAGCAATGGCTGGAGATTCTGCCAAAAATGAGGGAAATGCAAGACAGATATATTCCAAATAAGAAGAAATTTTCTAATGTTAGAAGGACACTACTGTGGCTGACAAGTGAAGTCAAAGCCAAGGTAAAAGCAAAAGAAAGGGCATACAAGGAAGCCAAAGCTAGTGGGAAAATAGAGGATTGGGAAGCTTTTAAAAACTTGCAGAAGGAAACTAAGAAGATCATTAGGAAGGAAAAGATGAATTATGAAAGGAAGCTGGTGACTAATATCAAAGAAGATACTAAAAGCTTTTTTTAAGTATATAAAGGGTAAAACAGAGTTGATGGTAGATATAGGAGCAATAGAAAATGACACTGAAGATATTGTAATGAGAGACGCAGAACTGGCAGAGGAACTGAATGCGTATTTTGCATCAGTCTTCACAGTGGAAGACATCTGCAATATACCGGACATTCAAGGGTGTCATGGAAGTGAAGTTTGTGCAGTGAAAATTACTACTGAGGAGGTGCTCAGGAAGCTTAATGGTCTGAGGGTGGATAAATCTCCTGGACCTGATGGAATGCACTCTTGGGTTCTGAAGGAAGCAGCTGGAGAGATTACAGAGGCATTAACAATGATCTTTCAAGAATCGATAGATCCTGGCATTATACCAGATGACAAGAAAATTGCAAATGTTACTCCACTATTTAAGAAAGAAACTATAGACCTGTTAGCCTGACATCAGTGGTTGGGAAGTTATTGGAATCGATTGTTAGGGATGAGATTACAGAATACCTGGAGGCACACGACAAGATGGGCCAAAGCCAGCATGGTTTCCTGAAAGGAAAATCCTGCCAGACTAACCTACTGCAATTTTTTGAGGAAATTACAAGCAGGGTAGACAAAGGAGATGCAATGGATGTGGTGTACTAGGATTTTCAGAAGGCCTTTGACAAGGTGCCACCCATGAGGCTGCTTAGCAAGATAAGAACCGATAGAATTACAGGGGAGTTACTAGCATGGGTGGAGAACTAGCTGGTCGTCAGAAAACAGAGTGGGAATAAAGGGATCCTATTCTGGCTGGCTGCCAGTTACCAGTGGAGCTCCACAGGGGTCGGTGTTGGGACTGCTACTTTTTAACGATGTATGTCAGTGATCTGGACTACGGGATTAATGGATTTGTGGCCAAATTTGCCTATGATATAAAGACAGCTGGAGGAGTGGGTAGTGTTGAGGAAACAGGGAGCCTACAGAGAGACTTAGATAGTTTAGGAAAATGGGCAAAGAAGTGGCAAATGAAATACAATGTTGGAAAGTGTATGTCCATGCACTTTGGTGGAAGAAATAAACGAGCAGACTATTATTTAGATGGGGAGAGAATTCAAAATGCAGAGATGCAAAGGGAATTTGGAGTCCTTGTACAAGATACCCTAAAGGTTAACCTCCAGGTTGAGTCAATGGTGAAGAAGGCGAACACAATGCTGGCATTCATTTCTAGAGGTATAGAATATAAGAGCAGGGACGTGATGTTGAGGCTCTATAAGGCACTCGTGAGACCACACTTGGAGTATTGTGTGCTCCTTATTTTAGAAAGGATATACTGACATTGGAAAGGGTTCAGAGAAGGTTCATGAGAATGATTCCAGGAATGAAAGGGTTATCATATGAGGACCATCTGGCAGCTCTTGGGCTGTATTCCCTGGAGATCAGAACAATGAGGGGAAATCTCAAAGAAACATTCCAAATGTTAAAAGGTCTGAACAGATTAGATATGACAAAGTTATTTCCTGTGGTAGGGGAGTCTAGGACAAGAGGCCACGACTTCAGTATTGAAGGACGTCGATATAGAATAGAGGTGTAAAGAAATTACTTTAATCAGAGGGCGTTAAATCTGTGGAATTTGTTGCCATGAGCGGCTGTGAAGGCCAAGTCATTGTGTGTTAAGGCAGAGATAGATAGGTTCTTGATTAGCCAGGGCATCAAAGGATATGGGGTGAAAGCAGGGGAGTGGGGATGACTGGAAGAATTGAATCAGCCCATGATTGAATGGCAGAGCAGACTCAATGGGCCGAATGGCCTACTTCTGTTCCTATATCTTATGGTCTGGTGGGATCTGGCATTGTGTGCTTGGATATCATAATCCAGAGTTGGGATCCAATGAATGGAGCTTGGGATTTGCAACCCAGATCCAGCTTTTGAGGCAGGACACTTAACCAGACTTCACCACTGATCAGGAGCTAAACTGGAGTAGCCACGTACACAATATGGTTACAGGAGCAGACCAGAGACCAGTGATCCTGCGGTGGGTGACTCCCCAAAGCCTATGCATCTTCAGCGAGGCTCAAGTCAGGAACGTGTTGGAACACTGCCCTCTTGCCTGGGTAACTGCAGCTTCCACGACACTCAAGCTCAACACCAGCGGTGACACAGTTTGAAGCATCTGCAGGACACAGGTCTCCTTAGAGATCACCTTCCAAACCCATGACACGGGAACACAGCCACCTTGAAGTTGCCCTCCAAGCCTGCCAGCATCCTGACTGGGAAATTTATCACCATTCTTGCACTGTTACTATCGCAATTCCAGAACTGTCGCCCTGGCTGCAAGATGGGAAGCCGGACTCCCCAAGTACTGCAGCAGTTCAAAAGGGCAGCTCTCCACAGCCTTCTTAAGGGCTAATTGGGATAATCAATCAAATGCTGGCTGGCTCGGCTGCGAAGCACACATCCCTTGCATGAAACAAAAAACTCAGGCTCATTGCCCCAGAGCCTTTCACTGTCCCCTCTCTCCCATCATTTGTCGTGATTCCCCCCCACCCCCGAACCTGCAGAAATACAGTTTGCAAAATAATATGTTAAATTGTTATGGTTACAGTAGATAAAAACCTTTTGTTCACTGTTAATTTCCTTCCCCTCACTTATCAACTCATCGCCAATGTTAAAATAACACATCTTTTAACCACGCACGCATTTTTATTTCCGAGTCTGGCGTCAGCTTCATTTGGAAAGTCCGCGTTGAGGGAAGGGCGCCAAGTAGGAGGCGAAGGAGCGAGAAGGGAGGACGGCGCAGTCGCATTTGCGTTCCCATCTCCAGCCATCCGGGCTGGACCCCGCTAATGTCAGGTGCTGACCACGTTCCTCCTGTGCCCGCGTTGCTCATCTCGGAACGCTCCGGTTTTCTATACATCGGAAGTACACGCCGGTTGCTAGGTTAATTGGCCACGGTACATTTCCGCTAGTGTGGTGGAAGCTGGATGGGAGGGGATGTCAACGTGGGGAGAATAGACAATAGACAATAGGTGCAGGAGTAGGCCATTCGGCCCTTCGAGCCAGCATCGCCAGTCACTGTGATCATGGCTGATCATCCACAATCAGTATCCAGTTCCTGCCTCATCCCCATAACCTTCGATTCCGCTATCTTTAAGAGCTCTATCCATCTCTTTCCTGAAAGCATCCAGAGACTTGGCCTCCACAGCCTTCTGGGGCAGAGCATTCCGTATATCCATCACTCTCTGGGTGAAAAAGTTTTTCTTCAACTCCGTTCTAAATGGCCTACCCCTTATTCTTAAACTGTGGCCTCTGGTTCTGGACTCACCCATCAGCGGGAACATGCTTCCTGCTTCCAGCGTGTCCAATTCCTTAATAATCTTATATGTTTCAATAAGATCCCCTCTCAGCCTTCTAAATTCCAGCGTATACAAGCCCAGTCACTCCAATCTTTCAACATATGACAGTCCCGCCATCCCAGGAATTAACCTTGTGAACCTACACTGCACTCCCTCAATAGCAAGAATGTCCCTCCTCAAATTTGGAGACCAAAACTGTACATAGTACTCCAGGTGTGGTCTCACCTAGGTTCTGTTCAGCTGCAGAAGGACCTCTTTGTTCTTATACTCAATTCCCCTTGTTATGAAAGCCAGCAGCTTTCTTCAGACAGGGTTATCATAGGAGTAGTGTACACGGGTCGAGTTACTCCGTCTGTCCGCCAGATGGATCGTATTTAATCTCCTGCTCTTGTACATTGCCAGAAATATCGGGTCATCTGTTACCCCTGTAAACTTCCTTCCCGTCCGAAAATAAAACTGGCCATGGTTTCCAAAATAAGAAAGGTCCAGAGGGATCAAGGACCCCAGCCCACAGAAAGCAACAGGATATACGGAGGGAGCAGCAGGTCAGAAAACGGAAATCCAGGAACAAACCTCCACGCGGGTTGGAAACACAAAAACAATATTGAGGATTATGAGTTCATGTATGATAATTGTGAAAAAAATTCTTAAGTAAACTATCAATAACTAGAATGGAGTGGAGGGAGATCCAACATTCCCAAGCGAGCCAAAAGGCCTGGTTCTGTGCTGTATGACTCGTGAGGTGAATTTTAAATATGCCGTATGCCAGGAGTGGGGCACGTTCTCACCTCGGGCAGGACAGGAACCACTCAAGACCGAGTAGAAGTAAAAATGCTAACGGCAGCAAAATCCTAAAGGTAATTGCCTCCATTTCCCAATTGGTAACTATCAAATCTTGGTCAGGGACTCGAATTGTTGGCACCAGTTGAGTAAGGTATGCGGCGGCTGGTCTTGGAGAGCATGTGCCCGCTGCAAACTGCCCTGGTTCAGAATTCGCCCCGTCTCCCGCGGCACTACCCTTCTCCCCGTCACCTGAGCAGTTCCGCCACTCTACACTTCACTTTTCTAAACCGCTGCCACAAAACGGTAAATTCTGCTTTCCAGGGAAATCTTGGAACGAAACAGCTGGTGAGCCGCCTCCTCCCCGTTCACAGTACACGGCGCCCGGGTTGCTAAAAGCCCAGGGGCGCTTTTAGAAAGGCCCTCGTGGTTCCGGACGAAAGCTCATCCCGCATCATTTTTTGGGAGTTCAAACAGTAAAAAAAATCGCGTTCCAATTTCAAAGGGCGGTTCGGGGGAAACTGCATCTGTTCGCTTGCTGCATAAACAAAGTAAAAACGACGTTCCTATAAAAGCGAAAATTGTCATAGGTTCACAGAAAAATACAGCAGAGAAACAGGCCCATCTAGTCCATGCCGAACTAGTTAAACGCCTACTCCCACCGACCTGCACCCGGATCATACCCCTACCATCCTGTGCCCACCCGAACTGGTGCAGTGACGTGGAAATTTTGATGTTCCACTTGCGCCCGACTTTTTACAATCGCCTCACGGTGCTTAAATTTATTTCCTTAAAAAATAGACCTGGAAGTACGGGAAATCTGAAATAAAACTTCAAAATGGTGGCAACAGCCAGCAGGCCAGTCAGCGCCTGTGAAAAGAGAAACGGAGTTAACGTTACAGCGAAGGTATCAGAGACCCGCCAAAGATCTGCTGACTGAAATGTTAACCCTGTTTCTCTTCCTACAGATGTTGCCTGACCTGCTGAGTGCCTCCACCATTTTCAGTTTACACTTTTCACCTTAAACTGGGTACGCTCTCAGGCAATATTTCACACTGTCTGATCGTCAAGTATAACATTTAGCTTTGAAATGCATTCCAAACTTAGCAGGCAATTAAAGGACAGCTTCCATTTTACCGTATCGCACCTCTCATACACTGAAAGATAATCTCTTGATTTCCCAAGTTCCTTAGTCACGGTCTTTGCACTTGCTTTATCAGCCTGCACCGCACATTCTCTCCAACACTATATTCTGGATTCTGTTTTGTTTTATGTATTAGCTCCATCCACTTCCTTGCCGAATAATATATCTGAATGACATGCAAGCAAAAACCTTTCACTGTATCTCCGAGCAACACACATAAAAATGCTGGTGGACGCAGCAGGCCAAGCAGCATCTATAGGAAAAGGTACAGTCGACATTTCGGGTCAAGACCCTTCGTCAGGACGAACTGAAAGAAGAGCTAGTAAGGGATTTGGAAGTGGGAGGGGGAAGGGGAGATCTGAAATGATAGGAGAAGACAGGAGGGGGAGGGGTGGAGCCAAGAGCTGTAAAGTTGATTGGCAAAAGGGATACAAGGCTGGAGAAGGGAGAGGATCATGGGACGGGAAGTCTGGGGAGAACGAAAGGGAGAGGGGAGCCCAGAGGATGGGCAAGGAGTTATAGTGAGAGGGACAGAGAGGGAAAAAAAGGGAAATTTTATATATATATATAAGGGGATGAGGGGCATTAACGGAAGTTAGAGAAACTGCCATCAAGTTGGAGGCTACCCAGACGGGATATAAGGTGTTGTTCCTCCAATCTGAGTGTGGCTTCATCTTTACAGTAGAGGAGGCCGTGGATTCACATATCAGAATGGGATGTGGAATTAAAATGTGTGACTTCATCTCGACAGTAGAGGAGGCCAACTGTATCTCGGTACGTGGTGACGATAATAAACGAATTACTAATCGCGTGTGCTATCTAGTGATGTGGTTCCGTTCTCTTCCCCACACCTGTCGAAATGTCAAGGCAAATTCAAAGAGGGCCTGCTGCTATTAAAATGTCTGGGCTTTGCGTGGATCTACTCTGGGAAAGTTGGTTAACAATTAAAAGTACACTAAGGCACGGGTGGCTCAGTAATTCGATCAGTAGGTAACTGCCCAGACCCGAATTAGTGATCTTTTGGCATGAGTTTTAAACGACCATGACAGCTGAGGTTTAAAAATACATTAAATAAATAAATCTGGAACATGCGAGTAAAGATGACCATGAAACTACCGAACTGTATTTAAAATACGGTACAATGTTGCCTCACCGGGAGGACGACTGCCGTGTGATTCCACACCAGAAACCAATGTGGTAACTCTTCATTGCCCGCCGCTAGAGCCGCTCAAATCAAAGGTGATGAGGAGTGGGCCAATCGAGCCGGCCTCACCCCGGCCCCGCGATTGAAACGGAATCAGAACAATGTCAGAAAAGTCAGGCGCTGTCCAACATAAACCTGACGCACAACACACACACACACACACACACACACACACACACACACACACACACACACACACACACACACACACACACACACACACACACACACACACACACACACACACACGTCGTGGCACACCGAATTGGACCTGACCTCGGGCAGACCCCACGCGGGTCACCGCCGTCGAGGAAGTACCCACTTTTTTGATAGTACATTATTAACACGGTCTTTCACACTCCGGCGAGCTTGAATCCGTGGCACTGTTGATCCAGTGAGAAGTTTCTGCACGGCTCGGGCTTTGGGCCGCCCCTGTCTCCGGCTTGAGGTGACAGGGTCATCGCGATACCGCCTGGATGGCCGGCTCGACCCCCGTCGGCTCTCTGACGAGTTCGATGCCGAGGAGAGTTCGCAGGGACTTCTTGAACTCCTCGTTTTTGCGGGTGTACAGGTAGGGGCTCAGCACGAAGAGCAGGGTGAAGAGCAGCCAGGCGAGGTTGGAGAGGGCGGTGGACACCGGCTGAAACAGCCCGAAGAGCAGCACCCACAGAAACGGCTCGGTGCTCAGCAGGAAGGCGCACAGGACGAAGGAGACGGAGAAGCGGGACCTCTTGTCCTTCCTAGCGAACGGGTAGGGCAGGTTGCTAATGATCTGGAAGTTGAGGACGCTGACCCTCTTCGCGCTGACCTGCACCCGGCGCAGTATCCGGGAGTAAGCACCCAGCAGGACGGCGGTCTGAGCCAGGATGGCGGCGGCGGTAACGGCACCGGCATAGGGGCTGGCAGGAGCTGAGCAGCCGCGGGAGAGGGCGGGGCCGACAACTGGGAGCCGGGAGCAAGCCCCGAGCGGGCGGCGGTAGTTGTCACCTCGCCCCGCCAGCCAGGGCAGCAGCAGCAAGGCGGCCGCCAGCCAGGAGCCTGCCATCATCGCCGCGGCGTTCCTCCGCCGGTAGAGGTCTCGGTAAGCCGCCGGCAGTTTGGTGATCAGCGCGCAGCGGTTGAGGGCGACGAGCGAGTGCGAGAAGAGCGAGGCGAGCAGCCCGAGCCAGAGCAGCGCCCCGGCGATGGTCCGCTCGGCGGCCGGGGGCGGCGGCTGCGCCAGAGCGGCAGCCTCCTGGGGCATCCAGAACGCGCAGAGCAGCAGGTCGGCGGCGCACACGTTGACGATGAAGGCGTTGCTGGTGCTGCGGAGCCTCCTGACGGAGGATACCAGGTAAATGACCAGCAAGTTGGCCGTGCTCCCGGCCACTGCCATCAGCGCGTAGGTGACAGCCCACGGAATGTTCCCGCCCGAAGCTCCGTCGCAGCAGGTCGAAGTGTTGGAGAAGTTGCCCATGCCTCACGGGATACCCGGGTCCTGTCGGTGTGCTGGGTTGGGAGGAGGGAGGGTGCAGCGGCTGCGGTCGGGCTGCACCGCTCCGAGGACAGGTGGAGAGAGTGGTTCCAGAAGATACGCGTGCGCACTCGGGCTCCGCTCCACCTGAGGAGGTGGGAGGCGGGTGGGGTTGGGGGGCTGAGGAAGTTCCAGGCAACACGGATGCACATCGGACTGACTGCCGCAGGAACGTCGCCGGCTTCAGTGCCAGTGTCATTACCACCAATGGGCACAGGTACTTCCCGGTCGCTTAGTGCAAGTCCCCTCGTCCCTAACCCCTGTCATTAACAGTCCTGGTGCTCCAGCTGCAACCAGACCCAATACTTAACGTGACAAATAGCCCCCGTATTAATATAGCTAGTGCTCTGTCGCTGACAGTCCTGGTACCCTTTTCTATCACACCCAGTGCCCTCTTCACTGACACTCCGAGTCTCCGCATTACACAGGATACCGTAGGAAATCACAAAGACAAGAAAATCTGCAGAAGCTGGAAATCCAAAGCCTTGGCCCGAAACGTCGCCTGTTTACTCATTTCCATAGATGCTGCCTGCGCTGACCTCCTCCAGCATTTTGCCTGTGTTGTTTACGTTATAGTGGGGCATTTTCAGGTTGTTGGTGAAAAGCAGGATATATCCATTCAAAAGTCAAAGGCAAGGTAAATTTTTTATCAAAGTACATATATGTCATCATATGCTACCTTGAGGTTCACTTTCTTGCAGGCATTTACAGGAAAATAAAGACATACAGAACACTATATGTAAACAAAGACTGACAAACAACCGATGTCCAAAAGAAGACATGTCGTGCAAATGAAAATAATACTGAGAACACGGCGTGTAGAGTCCGCAAATGTGAGTCCGTAGGTTATAGAATCAGGCAATTTCCCAGCTCTCAGTCACCAGTAAAGTAACGTAGAAATATTACCATCAGTGGAAACTCATGAATAGCTAGTCTGACTTTGACCAGGACCACGCTGATCCCGCGATCTTCGCAGCTTTGTTCCAAATGTGGGCCAAGAGAGTTAATTCCAGAGCTGAGATGAGAGTATTTCCCTTGTCATCAAAACATTGTTTGACAGTGTGTGGCATTAAGGAGCCCTGTTAAAACTTAAGACAATGGCATCAAGACATGATGATTGTAGACAGTTATGGTTTTCGTAGGTCAATAATTCTAGCCACAAGAATCACTCCAGAACTTCCTGAAGATGGTGTCCCAGGGCCATTTATCTTCAGCCATTCACCTTCCTTCCATGATTATGTCAGAGGTGGGATGATTGTACAATATTCAATT
Organism: Mobula birostris; assembly: GCF_030028105.1. NCBI lineage: Eukaryota > Metazoa > Chordata > Chondrichthyes > Myliobatiformes > Myliobatidae > Mobula > Mobula birostris. Next base: position 72,580,882 of record NC_092381.1, read on the forward strand.
CCATCTAATACTGGGAATATTGGTGACAGGAACTCTGGGGCTGTCTGTGAGAGGGCACTGGGTCTGATAGCAATAGGGTAGCAGGACTGTTAGTGACAGAGCATAGGCAATGTTAGGAACAGGAATGTGGGGGCAATTTATCACATAAATATTAGGACTGTAACTGGGGCACCAGAACTGTTAGTGACAGGGGCACATGGGCTGTTAGGGACGAGGGTACTTGGACTAAACGACCGGGAAGTATCTGTGTCCATTGATGGCAATGACATTGGCACCGTCACTGGTCTTGAGGGTGGCAATGTCACTGTGGCAGTCAGTCCGATGTCCGTCTGTGTTGTCTGGAAATTCCTCAGCCTCACCCACCTCCCCCAGGTGAACAGTGCACTGAGTGAGCATGTGTGCCTTCTGGGAACACTCTCCCCACCCGTGCTGTGAGCAGTGGAGTCCACCCTGCCCTCCTCCCAAGTGAAGAAGCCCATGCTTGCATACAGCAAGACCAAGGCAACTTTCAGTCATGCCGTTTCTGTGCCACAGAAGTGTAGGCATCTAATTTCTCCAACAGGATGTTCAATGGCATTACTGTTGCCAGTTCCCCCAATATTAATAGTCAGTCACCGTTGACCAGAAACTCAGTTAGATCAGTCACATAAATACAGAGACTGATCAGAGTTTTGGTATCCTGCAGTGGGTGACTCAAATCCTGTCAGCTGAAGCCTTTTCATCAGAGACACAGGGGACTTCAGGTGCTGCAACTAGGATCAATGAACAATGTGCTGGAGGAACTCAGCAGTATCTGTGCGAGGAAAGAAAATGTCGACATTTTGGGTTGTAAGCTCTGCATCAAGACTCGGTTCTAGTGCAGGGGTTTGACCCGAAGTATTAGCAATCCCTTTCCTCCTGCAGATTCTGCTGAGTCCGTCCAGCAGATTGTTTGTTGCTCCTTTCCGCCATTTACAAGGCGCAAGTGCAGAAATACTCTCCGCTTCACTGGAGTAATGCAGCTCCAGCATCCCTCAAGAAACTGGAATTCCCCCTCAGCAAAGCAGTTTGTTGACTGATATCCCCTGCATGAGTAAGCATCCTCTATTGCCACCACCCTGACTGCATTATACATAGTCTGCAAAATGCACTGTGGTTATTCACCTACTCTAGTTTGTATATACTTTCCTCCCACCCCTAAACCACTAACAGAGTCAAGAGCAGAAGCAAAGGAACATCAGCATCACAGATTCCCCTCCTGGTCACACACAGTAAACTAACCTGGAAAGATATTACCAGTGAGAACCCTGGAGAACCCCACAGCAGAATAGGGCTAACTTCTCCGGAAAGACTGAAGTAGTACAAGACAGCAGCTCATCACCCATTTCTCAAGGGCAATTAGATATAGAGACTAAATGCTCCTGTCCCACTGACACTATCATCCTTAATTTGATGAGAAAAAAAATAACAATTCACTCTCATTCCTACTGCCAGCAGCTAACAACCTCTCCTTCTCCACTCTCACCCTGAACACCGGCATGCCTCAAGGCTGTGTGCTGAGCCCTCTTCTGTACTCCCTTTTCACCTATGACTGTGTTCCTGTACATGGTTCTAACTCCATAATCAAGTTCACAGGCGACACCACGGTGGTTGGCCTGATCAGAGGGGATGACGAGACGGCCTACAGGGACAAGGTCCAGCACCTGGCCATGTGGTGTGCCAACAACAACCTGGCCCTTAACACCCAGAAGACCAAGGAAATCATTGTGGACTTCAGGCATGCTAGGAGCCACACCCACGTCTCCATCTACATCAACAGAGCTGTAGTGGAGCATGTATCAAGCTTCAGATTCCTTGGTGTCCACATTTCCAAGGATCTCACCTGGTCCCTGGACTCCTCCATCCTGATCAAAAAGGTACAATAGCATCTTTATTTCCTGCAGAGCATGAAGAAAGCTCACCTCTGTCCCAAGATACTGACGGACTTTTACCGCTGTACCATTGAGAGCATACTCACCAACTGCATCTCAGTGTGGTATGGCAATTGCCCTGTATCAGATTGCAAAGCATTTCAGCGTGTGGTGAAAACTGCCCAGCAGATTATTGGCACCCAATTGCCCATCATTGAAAACATCTACTATAAACGCTGCCTGGGCAGGGCAAAAAGCATTTTCAAGGATGCATCTCACCCTAACCATGGACTTTTTACTCTCCTCCCATCCGGTAGTCACTACAGGAGCCTCCACTCCCACACCAGCAGGCACAGGAAGGGCTTCTTCCCTGAGGCTATGACCCTACTGAACCTCCCATCACAGCGCTAAGCAGTATTGCACCCATATTGTACTGTCTCAGTGCTTTTATATTTGTGTGCTGTAGCACTTACTTTTTATTCACAGTTATTTTGTAAATAACAATATTCTTTGTATTTCTGGTTAGATGCTAACTGCATTTCATTGGCTTTGTATCTGTACTTGGCACAATGACAATAAAGTTGAATCTAATCTAATCTAACTGTATTACTTTGGCCATCACAAACAGTGCCAGCTTCATTAGCAGCACAGTAGCAATCTCGGTGTCACTGTCGCTAAAACTTTTTGTAGTCATCGACGATCTTCTTCAACTGTCCTTCTGGAATGAGGCTGACTTATTTCCACTCTAGTTGTGTGTGTTGTGGGGTTGCTGATGAGGCCACTGGGGGGCGGGGGTTGGCACGGAGTTTCCACAGACAGAGAAGGTGGCTGCCAGTAGGATGGGTGGGTGGGCAGTTTGTGAGGTAGAGTGGCCCTACCATGGAATCTCTGATTCTTCCTGATGCATGGACTCCAGGTTCTGAGCTGTGAGCTCTTCACAACTGAACTGTGGAATTTCTGTGGAGGCATGTCTGAGGGATTTGTTGGCTTGGAACTAAAATGAGGGCCAGCATAGACTGGATGGGCCTAATAGCTTCCTCCTATGCTGTAAAGAAAAATGAAATGTAAAATTACTGCCTGCTCCCAAGGCAGTTTTCAAGTGTACGGTCTTCTTAGCTTCTCATTGGTCAGGACCAGCAAAAAGGCTGGACTGGATAAGTTGCTGCGAGATGGAATTCAGGACATTCTCATTAATGACAGAAGTAATTGCTGTTTCAATGTGCTCCTTCCGGAGGGTATTGGCTCCTTCTCTGTCTTTGATGAGTTCATCCTGTGTGTGGCTCTTCACTGAGTGGTATCTGTGGTACCTGTGATTTGAAAGTACTGAAGAACCCATGCAGGACTAGCAGTAAGTTGACAAGCCTCCTCTGTCCGCTCCTTGCACCCTCTACACTTTGGTTTCCAGGATTTCTGCTACATGTAATCTGTCGAGCTATTTCATTCTCCTTAAGGAATGGCGGAGCTTCCAATCGTCCTGACTATTTATTGTTTAGGCACTAGTGTTCATATTTTAGCAATAAACTAGCAAGTCCGTATCTTTCATTATCTTCTGCTGCTAACATTGTATTTTTGATTTAATTTAATGTCTTATAGTGAATTCTTGGTCGTGTATTTATATAAGACAAAACCTGCCAGTTGTTCAGTGTCTAATAATATCCTTGCTTTTGGATTTAATTTGATTGAATCATCTGGGTACCAGCAACGTTAAAATGAATAACAAAAAGTTTTCACATTTTGATAAATATAGATTAATCAGCAGGGGATTTGTTAACCTTGTCAGAATGAATAATTGCACTTAATTTTTTTTTATCTCCACCTCACTAAAACATGTCCCTCTGCTGGAAACACATATTTCAATTAATTAAAATAAGAGATTAGACAGATAATTTTAGGTGATGTCGAGGAAATGTTACATATGCTTTGCTCTTATTTTAGCATATGGCATGTTAAATATTCTACCTGAATTTCTGTCTTTAATAAGCCCATTACATGCAGCAGATTGAATGAGACCATAAGTTTTTAAAAAAGCTGTAAATGCCAGTGCAACCCTCTCACTGGGTTCATATACAAACCTGGCTCATTAGTTAACTCTGCTAAAAAGGCCACCTTCCGTAAGCAATATACATCTAGAGCTGGTATCTTTCGGGGTTCAACCATACAGGAAAGTTGGGATGTTCCAGGGAGAATGCTGTGTGAGTACTGCTCCATGCAAAATGATCATTTACCAGAAAATTAACAGATCATACTCCGGCAAAAAATTACAAAGGAAATATATTTACCAAATGTTCAACTTTAACAAAGAGTAACAGAAAAAGAAAAAAAAATTAGAAGGGTCCGTTACAGTTAAACCAGTATAATTGTGCACCTGAATGTTGGAGTTCATTTCTGGGGTACTTGGGTGTATCGCTTTGCTCACGCGCTGAACCCACAGTCTGTGTGAAGGCACTCTCCACAGTCAGAACTTCCCTCGAAGACCATCTCAAATGAACTGGCTCTTTTAGGAGTATTGGCCCTTCCTCCTTGGAGCCATTCATCTGCACAAAGCACTTCGTACAATGGGGTCTCTCCTTAGAGCGGCATTCTGCGGCATATTCCCTCATGCCCCACCCTGCAACTCCCACTAAAAAGAGCCCAAACCAGACGAGTGTCCTTCAGAAGTCTGCTCCTATCCAGCACTCGTAGATGTTCCACTGGGCAGAAAGATACAACTTCTACCAAGACAACCCTGAATGGCTGACACCACATTCCTAGGTTGGACAACATATCTTTATCCTTATCTTTAGCTGAAGCCAAAACACTCTTACTAACAGGACACACTACTTCTATGGAAAACCACTAAAATAAAAATACCTCTCAACGTAGCGGTAGAAATCTTACCCAGGACATTACATATGGAGATGACATTAATTGTGAATCAGACAAGAGAGCATCAATAGGTTATTGCTTTCAGTATGTGCAGAAGGGCTTGGGAGCGCTTGTGCATGAATCGCAAAAGGTTGGTTTGCAGGTGCAGCAGGCTATCAAGAAGGCAAATGGAATGTTGGCCTTCATTGCTAAAGGGATTGAATTTAAGAGCAGGGGGGCTATGCTGCAACTGTACAGGATACTGGTGAGGCTGAACCTGGAGTACTGTGTGCAGCTCTGGTCTCCTTACTTGAGGAGAGATATACTGGCTTTGGAGGCAGTGCTGAGGTGGTTCACCAGGTTGATTCCAGAGATGAGGGGGTTAAACTATAAGGAGAGATTGAATGGCCTGGGACTGTACTTGCTGAAATTCAGAAGTATGAGAGGAGATCTTATAGAGACAAATATAATTATGAAAGGGATAGATAAGATAGAGGCAGGAAAGTTGTTTCCATTGGTAGGTGAGACTAGAACTAGGGGACATAGCCTCAAGAGTCGGGAGAGTAAATTTAGATTGGAAATGAAGAGGAACTGCTTTTCCCAAAGAGTGGTGAATCTGTAGAATTCTCTGCCCAATGAAGCTGTGGAGGCTACCTCAGTAAATATATTTAAGGCTAGGTTGGATAGATTTTTGCACAGGAGGGGAATAAAGGGTTATGGGGGAAAGGCCGGAAGGTGGAGATGGATCCATGGTCAGATCAGCCATGATCTTATTGAATGGCACAGCAGGTTCGACGGGCCAGATGGCCTACTTCTTCTATTTCTATTTCTTATGTCATTCTCCAAACACAGCAGAATACTTCCAAATTCCCACCCCATTCTTATTCCATCTTTTAGTCAGAGTCACCAGGTAAACTTTATTGTAGAAGAATTTTGACAGAAAATCACCATCCCTGAAGGTAGGCATTTCTAATGAATTTAACTCTTACTGGGAAGGAAATCACAGAATGATTTGGACCCATCATTATTGTCATACAAGCAAACTAATAGGTTAAAACATGGCGGAGCCACTTCTACTGGCCGAGTATACTAGGACTCTGGTAAAGTATCCAAAAATTAGAGTCAGATTGTTCTGTCATGAAACTAGGCATCTCTCTTACCAACAAAGGGCAGTGATGTCCTGAACATTCATCTGCCAATGTTGTCTGATGCCAGGACAAAAACTAATTTTGTAGATTTGTGTTCACCAAAGTTATTCACTGATGCAGGACAAAGGCAGGACTATGGATTGAAAAGAATTATCAGCTATGATTTCACTAAATGCTGGAATGGGCCCGAGGGACACGTCTGTTCCTTAGGTGTCAGGAGGGTGATCAGATAAGGAACAATCAGGAAAAATAGCAGTTCAAATGGATAACATGAATGATATTTCAGACAGGTAAGAACACCTCAGGCAGGCCTTGGAACTTGGATGAACATTTCCCTGGAAGATTAAGTGCAACTTTGTTACAGCAGTGAATGTATGTCATACTACTATTTGTTAATTGGCAGCACCTCATTTTCTCAACACTGCAATGAAGTATCAGTTTATACATTGAGAGAATGACAAACTTTTTGGCTTTATGGAGAAATTAATGTCATTATACTAAGGCTGATATTTTGTGTAAAAGCAAATTGTGAGAAGATTCTTCAATAGGAGGGGCTCCCAATTCTTAAAAATTGAATCTATTTGTTTAAGGGATTCACAGGAGTTGTCTAAGTACCTAGATTTCTGGACTTTTTGTTATTTTCTTTTCATTAGTTTAATGACTTTGATAAATAATTGTCAGACATTATTGATAACATGCAAGCTCACATACAATTAGGAATGTTTCAAAAAAAAGTGAATTATTGGTAATGTATTTACCTAAGACATAACTTGTCAGTGGTTCAGTTTGAACTTGGTTTCAATGAGTGCTCAAATCAGAATGTTAAATTGGGATTAAGAGTACTCCCGAGGTTTTCTAATGCGGCACTTGTTTTCTTTTACTTGAACAGTTGAAATTGTTTTGTAAAAGTGATTGAACTGTTCAGGAAAGACTTGATTGCTGCGATAGGGACAAAAATTTTCAGAAGGGGAGCCTTTGATATTTGGGCAGAATTCGATAGTTTTTGCATTGAAGCTGTTCGCTATTATTATATGAGGGATAAGATGTTGATAGAGACAAGTGCTTCCTGCAGAAGATCGCGGTGCCACCGCACGTGGTATTCACCTCAGCCACCTGGGTGACTGTAGGGAAGAGGTTTCCTCTGGTGCTCAGCCTTATTCCATGTCTCACTTCGTCAAATACTTGGCGGGTTTTTATCAGAAGTGACATTCTCTTTGCTGTTAGTAATGTCCTGTACGAAGTGGTTCAGGATTTATCTGAAAGAGAAAGAGTTAAATCATTACAGATAGGAAAGTACACTGCAGGCAGATGGTGCCTATCTCCTCCGCAGAGAGCGGCACGACTCTCCAAATAATATGCGGGAAAAGTGAATGCTAATGTGGGAGACCATATACATGCTCAGACTCACTTCTCAACTATTTAATTTTTACATTATTGAAGGGTTCAGAAAACAAGTCAGCTACTGTTAGCCGTTTTGCAGCCCCATATTCTCCGTTGACAGTTTAGGTGGCGCAACGGAAGGCAAAATTAGGACTATTGGTTGCATACGAAGATATGGTTTCGTTCATAAATTATTGTCAATAATCCCACAGAGGCTGACATATAATACAGAGCTTTGTAGCTCTGTCAGAAACACTACATTAACCTGTAGTGATATTACCCTGCAGTCACATGGAGTTTCAATAATTCAAGACGTCCCGCTTTGAGAAATATCTCCTAAACTTTAGCAATTACTTTTTGTTTCTTGAATACAAAATAAATACAGAAGCGAATTCGACGTGGAAGAAATTTTATGTAATTTTAAAAAAAAGCTGTGGCTGCTCATTAGTAACTAACTGTGTTTTGGTTAAGGGGTAAATCGGGATCCTCCCTTAAAGATGGTCGTCACAGCCGTAGAATACAGCCAGGAAGATTCGGATTTTTATCTCCAATTGTACGTAATATTAATGGGGATGAATAAAGTAGCGAAGCAAGGAGGTTTAAGGGGGAAATTCCAGACCCGAGTGTTGACAGCGGTCAAATAGACCCGGCAACAGAGCAATTAAAATTCACCACTGTCAAGAGGCCAGAATTGAGAGAGTACGGAGATTTGATGGAGTTGTAGGTAAGTCTTAAAAATCGAACAGGAGGCTAAAGAAGACTTGAAACCAAGCATAAGTGATCTTGCGGAATTTGGAGCAAGTGTAGGCTACTAAGGAATGAAACGGACCTGGCTCTTTGTTTTAAGAACACACAACCGAATGCTGGATAACCAATATTAGTTGGAAATGAATTTTGACCTAGGAAAACATTGATAATGTCTACGAACAAGATACTAAAGGCACGTGTGAGAGTTCTACAACACGTAAACCGAGGCAGGAACAGTGTTATGTCACTAGAAAACTGCTCAAGATTCCATAAACACAAGGAATTCTGCAGATGCTGGAAATTCAAGCAACACACATCAAAGTTGCTGGTGAACGCAGCAGGCCAGGCAGCATCTCTAGGAAGAGGTACAGTGGACGTTTCAGGCCGAGACCCTTCGTCAGGGCTAACTGAAGGAAGAGTTAGTAAGAGATTTGAAAGTGGGAGGGGGAGGGAGAGATCCAAAATGATAGGAGAATGCCCCACCTCCCCCTCGTACCCCATCCGTTATCTATTTATATACACACATTCTTTCTCTCACTCTCCTTTGTCCCTCTCACTATACCCCTTGCCCATCCTCTGGGGATCCCCCCCCCCCTTTTCCTTCCTCCAGTCCCATGATCCTCTCATATCCCTTTTGCCAATCACCTGTCCAGTTCTTGGCTCCATCCCTCCCCCTCCTGTCTTCTCCTATCATTTTGGATCTCCCCCCTCCTCCTCCCACTTTCAAATCTCTTACTAACTCTTCCTTCAGTTAGTCCTGACAAAGGGTCTCGGCCTGAAACGTCGACTGTACCTCTTCCTAGAGATGCTGCCTGGCCTGCTGCGTTCACCAGCAACTTTGATGTGTGTTGCTCAAGATTCCATAATTCATTTTAGCCACAAATCGGGAAAAGGTGGGCTAAGTGGCTCAGGATGTGGTATTAATCAGTTCCGGACTGGTTTCCGCTGACTTCAATCAGTGGTTCTTCTTTTCTCAGCTAAGTGTCAGTCGTTTTGCAGGTGCAATTTCGGAATTCGCAGCACAGTTGCACCAATGATTTTCGGACTGTGTTTCCTGAGGCTGAACAGGAACTAAGTACCCAAAGTAAAATACTTCAGGTTCTGAAAACTGTGAAATAAAATCTGCTAAGTCATTGAGGGCATTATGTAGGATTTAGCTGGGGTCGATTGGGTGACTATTGACAGGAGGGAGACTTTTTAAAAAGAGTAGCATATTACTGTTAGGGTGAAGGGTAGACATACCAAGTTCAGAGAATCCTGGCAGACGAGAGATATCGAGATTATGGTAAGGAAAAGAAAGAAGTGTACAAGATATTTTGGCATCTGGGTATGAATGAATCCCTCAATAAGTTAAAGTTAAAACTTAAGAGGGAAATCAGGAGGGCAAAAAGAGGGTGTGAATATGGATTTGGCAGACAGGGAAAAAGGTTAACCCAAAAGGTTCTTCAGTAATATTAACAGTAAAATACTAACCAATGAGAGGCTGGGCCCTTTTGAAGACCATCAGTGCTGCCTGTGTGAGGAGATGCAGGTGTTGGCTGAGATTTTTAATGTCTTTTTCCTTGATATTTACTAAGGAGAATGTCATGGATGCTAAAGAAATGAGAGTAATAAGTAGTGATTTATTTGATCACATGCATATCACGAGGAAGAAGATATTTGCAGCCTTTAAGGCCAATAATTTGGGCAATCCCCAGAGCCTGAACAAGTGTAGCCCAGGACCTTAAGGGGGCGCCATCTTTGCTTCATTCGTAGCCACTGATGAGGTTCCAGAAGACTGAATGTGGCTAACATTTCATTGTTCAAGAAAGGTGGCAAGGAAATTTGAGCCTAAATTATGTTGTAGGGAAGTTACTGGAGAGAATTCGGAGGGATAAGATCTACCATCACTTGGAAAGTCAGGGTCTGATCAGGAACAGTCAGCATGGTTTTACATATGGGAGGTTATGGTAAGTAAGCTTTTAGAAGAAGATTGGACAATGAATATTATTTATGTTATTATTATTCATTATATTATTTATACATGTTTGCATATTATTTATATGGAGTTTATTAAGGCCTTTGAAAAGGTCCTGCATGGCAGGTTGATCTGGAATTGTTTGGGATTAAGGTGGTGCTAGTAAGGTAGATTCAGAATTGCCATGATGATGGGAAGCAGAGTGTGATGGTTCAAGGTCAATTCTCTGACTAAAGGCTTCTGAACAGTTGGGTTCCCCAGGGGTCAGTGTTACTCTTTATTTATGTAAATGATTTTGATATGAATGTACATGGCATAATTAGTAGGTTTGCTGATGATACCAAATTAGGAGTCTTGATGGTGAAGTAAGTTACAACAAATTATAAAGAGATCTTGATCAGTTAAGGAGGTGGACTGAGAATTGGAAAATAGATTTTGAGATGATGCTATTTGCAAATTCAATCTAGGGTTGGACCTACAAACTGAATGGTAGGGTACTGATGAGTGTCCAGGGACAGAGGGATGTGAGATTACAAATGCACAGTTCGTGGAATGTGGCTGTACACATAGATGGGTTAAAGAATGCATTTAGTATGCTGGCCTTCATCAGTCAGGGCATTAATTTTAGATGTATATTGCAATTATCTATATCATTGCTGAAACTGCATTTGGAGTATTAGTACAGTTTTAGTTACCGTCATAGGAAAAATATTGTCAAGCTGAAGAAGGTGCAGAAAAGGTTTATGAGATGAGGGTGCTGGCTGGACCAGGGGGCCTGTGTGATAGGCGGGGGTTGGTATTGTTGGATCTTTATTCCCTAGAGAGCAGGAGAATGTGGGGTGACTTCATAGAAATTTACAAAATCATAGGTGGACCACCATAGTCCACAGGCTTGGGGAGTCCAAAAAGGAGCACTGATATAAGATGGGAGGGGAGAGATTTAAGAGGGACCGGAGAGGTAACTTTTTTGCACAGATGGCAATGAATACCTGAAATGAAATGCCCTAGAAAATGGTCAAGGTGGGTACAATTGTAATGTTTAACATGCATTTGGATAGGTACGTAGAGGAGGGGGGCTTGGAGGGCAATGGGTTGATCATAGGCAATTGGAACTAGCAGGGAGAATGCTATGGTGGGCAAGGATAAGTTGGACCAAAAGGCCTGTTTCCATTCTGTATTACCATCACTCTTCACCTGAAACATTAGCAGGTTCTCAGTACACGGATGCTGAACTTATTTGCTGATCATCTTTTGATAAATTATATTATACATTCTAAAGATAAAGTTATTTTTATAATGCTTAAGGGTTTTAATTGTGCAAAAGTTGCATTGTTTGTATTTTAAAGCATTAGACTAAAATAAAACATGCTTATGTTTCTGAATGTCAGAGCCATTCAGAAGTCCACTGAAGATCTCCACATTGTGGATTGGCTTGTTCTGGCTCACCCATGTTATACCATCATTAAATATGATGAGGATCAGGGCCTCAGTCCTCCTGCCCAGGAAGGTCAGGGCCAGTGATCTTAACCTCAAGGAAGTAGATTTGGGAGAATGAAAGATATAGGCAGACAGAACAAGCAACTGTCTCCTCTGAGGAAAATCCAGGCAGCTAGCTTTGTTCTTTGTTTAATTGGAGGAATGTTCTACATGTTTAACAAAAACAGTAAGACAAATATGAAGGGTAGAGAATTTGTGGAAACTATTGCTAGGGATGGCTATGTTTAACAACAGAGATAAAGCATTGGAGATGGTGTGGAGAGGGGGTGGAGAGAGAGATATGAACATTTGACTGTAGTTTCTATGGTAACTTGGTTTGTTCATTCTGCAGAGATATCTATAATGAGTACATACTCAGTTTATGAAGAAATATTTAGTAGGGTAATGCTCTCCTCAGGTGGTCCCATGGAATTGAGAAGGACTTGTTTCCATTTCAGTTTGGTAGATTCTGAAATAACAGGACACCAGAATAGGATCACCAGATCCATCACAGGGAGACAGGATGGATGAATAGTTTATGGATTCCACCACCTTTGCTGGGCTTTTGCAAACTCCTGATGCACAAGCTTGAGGGACTGAGTAGTGTCCCTAATGCTCCTTCATTTTGAGTGGTAATGTACCTACTGGGGCACTTATATTTTCAAGAAAGCTTTGAGCACATCCTTGAATATTGTCCTCTCCTTGCCTGATCGTCTCTCGCTGTGAGAGAATTGCAATAAGGTGCCTTCTTTCTGGAGTGTAGTTTTGGTGATCAGCAACTTTAACTGCAAACTGGGCCAAGCTATTAGGACTTCAGTAATGGGCTTGCACCTCCAGGAGAGGGCACAGATTTTTTTTTTAGGATTTCACAGAGGCAACACTTGCTTTATCTTCCCAGTGCTTAGAGGTCCCTGCAATACGTAATCTGAGGTTCAGGATCATATGATCATGCAGGGAAAGGGTGTGCAGAAGTTCGTAATTGCTGCGTGCTAGAACACAAGCTTTGGCTGGTTTATCTTCTAACACTCTTGCCTTCTGGTGTCCAAGAGCTGTAACACAAAACAGGATAATGAACTTCACCAACGACATTGCCTTTGCTGACGCACACAAAAGGAACTCAGCGGGCTAGGCGGCATCAATGGAAAAGAGTAAACAGTTGACGTTTCAGGCCAAGACCCTTCATCAATCCCAATGTTGCCTGTCATTTCTAAATACTTCAACCAGGTACTCCTTCAGTCTTTTCTGCTCCGAGGAAAACAAACGCAATCTGTCCAGTTATTCCTTGCTGAAACACTCAGTCCCAGGCAACATCCTTGCAAATCTTTGCACCTCTCCACTGTAATCACACTTCTCCTTTAGTGTTGCAATCAGAACTGCACAGTACACCAGCTGTAGCTTAACCAAGTTTAGTTGTAAAATAACCGTTTTGCTCTTTCATTCCATATCTTGATGCATTTGCTTCTATACCCCCTTGCCCATCTGTTACTGTTTGCATAGATCTGGGGACATGTTTACCAAGTTCCCTCTCTTTCTCATTACTTCCTGGGATCCTGTCATTCATCGTGTACATGCTGGAGTTGCATTCTCCCAAAGTGCGAGACCTCACCTTTTTTTTAAAGGATTAAATTCAGTCTGCCATTGTTCTGCCTACCTTAATATATATCATCTTTCTCTTGGCAAAGATTACCCTCCTCACACAGCCACCAATTTTCAGGTGTTCCATGAACTTACTAAATTGACAGCTTCTACCATATTCTAATTAAGTGCCAGCACTAATCCTCAGAATCGCAAAGCAGCCCTCAACCATGGCCACCACCTTCTTGTCACCAAACTCACTTCTGATCTGATTTTCCAAATTGCCTAATCCCTTGGGGCACATGTGGGATTTTCAAAGACCTTACTGACTTTCACAGAGATGAACCAACAATAACCTCATTGACTTTCTTTGTCAATCTCTGTGAAAATACAATCAAGGACACAGTGGCCTCTCTGGTTCTCAAACAGTTAAGAGAGACTCAGTATATGACATTATATAGTAATATTCTATTGACCTCCAATATACTCCAATAGCATATTGGCCTCCAGCAGCTCAGCTACAGTGCCTATAAAAAGTATTCTGCCCACCCCAGAAGTTTTCATGATTTATTATTTTACAACATTAAATCACAGTGGATTTCATTTGGCTTGTTTTTACACTGATCAATAGAAAAAGGCTGTTTCATGTCAAAGGGAAAACAGATCTCCACAAAGTGATCTAAATTAATTACAAATATAAAACACAAAATAATTGATTGTATTGGTATTCACTCCCTTCAAGTCTGTATTTAGTAGAATCATCATAGGAATTTACAGCATATTATAGGCCTTTCAGCCTACAATGTTGTGCTGACCATGTAACCTACTCTGAAACTGCCTAGAATTTCCCTACCACACAGCCCTCTATTTTTCTGAGCTCCATGTACCTATCTAAGTCTCTTTAAAGACCATATTGTATCCACCTCTACCACTGTCGCAGGCAGTGTATTCCACGCACCCACCACTCCCTGTGTGTGTAAAAAAAAAGACACAACAACAACTTACCTCTGACATCCCCCTTGTATCTACTTCCAAGGACCTTAAAACTATGCCCCCTCGTGTTAGCCATTTCAGCCCTGGGAAAAAGCTTCTGACAATCCACACAATCAATGCCTCTCATCAACTTGTACATCTCTGTCAGGTCACCTCTCATCCTCCGTCACTCCAAGGAGAAAAGGCCAAGTTACCTCAACCTATTCTCATAAGGCATGCTCCCCAATCCAGGCAACATCCTTGAAAATTTCCTCTGCTCTCTCTATAGTGTCCATGTCCTTTTTGTAGTGAGGTGACCAGATGCATCTTTGGCAGCAATTACAGCCTTGGGTCTGTGTGGATAGGTCTCTATCAGCTTTACACATCTGGACACCGCCATTTCCCCCCTATTCTTCTTTACAAACCTGCTCAAGCTCTGTAAACACACACAGAATGCTGGAGGAACACTGTAAGTCAGGCAACATCTATGGGGAAAAGAAGTACAGTCGACATTTCAGTCCAAGACCCTTCACCAGCACTTGAGAAAAGAAAAAGTTGAGAAGTCAGATTAAGAAGATGGGGGAGGGTAGTAAGCAACACAAGGTGATAGGTGAAATTGGGAGGGGTGAAGTAAAGCGCTGAGAAGTTGATTGGTGAGAGATACAGGGCTGGAGAAGGGGAATCTGATAGTAGAGGACAGAGGGCCATGGAAGGAAGAAAAGGGGGAGGAGCACCAGAGGGAGATAATAGGTAGGTTAGGTGAGAGATGGGAATGGTGAAGATGGGGGCATTATCAGAGGTTCGAGAAATTGATGTTCATGCCATCAGCTTGGAGGGCTACTCAGATGGAATATAAGGTGTTGCTTCTCCAATATGAGTGTGGCCTCGTTGCAACAGTAGAGGGGGCTGTGGACTGACATGTTGGAATGGGAATGGGAAATGTAATTAAAATGGGTGGCTACTGGGAGATCCTGCTTTTTCTGGTGGACAGAGCGTAGGTGTTCAGCAAAGCGATCTCCCAGTCTACGTCGGGTCTCACCGAAAAACAGGAGGCCACACCGAGAGCACAGTAGATGATCCCAACAGACTCATAGAAAGAACTGGTTGGAGTTCAGAATGGTAGTGAGGGAAGAGGTGTAGGGGCAGGTGTAGCACTTGTTCCGCTTGCAAGGATAAGTGCCAGGAGGGAGATCAGTGAGAAGGGATGAATGGACAAGGGAGTTACATAGGGAGCCATCCTTGTGGAAAGCAGAAAGTGAGGGGAGGGAAGGATGTGCTTGCTGGTGAGATCCCATTGGAGATGGCAGAAGTTATGGAGAATTATGCACTGGATGTGGAGGCTGGTGGGGTGCTATGTGAGGACAAGAGGAACCCTATCCCTGGTGGGCTGGTGGGAGGATGGGGTAAGGGCAAATGTGTGCCAAATGGAAGAATTGTGGTTGAGGGCTGTGTTGATGGTGGAGGAGGGGAAGCTGCTTTCTTTAAAGGAGGATATCTCATTAGTTCTGGAATGAAAAGCCTTATCCTGAGACCAGGTGCTGCAGAGACAGAGAGAAGCCGTTGGCATTTTTACAAGTAACAGGGTTGTAAGAGGTATAGTCCAGGTGTAACTGAATCACTGGGTTTAAAATAGACAGCAGTAGATAAGCTGTCTTCAGAGCAATCAAGAAAGGAGAGGGAGGTGTTGGAAATGGACCAGGTGAATTTGAGGGCAGGGTGGAATTTGGAGGCAAAGTTGATGAAGTCAACAAGTTCTGCCTGGGTGCAGGAATTATTTCCAATGCAGTCATCGATGTAGCATAGGAAAAGTTGAGGAGTGATACCAGTGTAGGCTTGGAACATAGACTGTTCCATGTAGCCGACAAAAAGGCAGGCATAACTGCGACCCATGGGAGTGCCCATGTATACACCTTTGTCTGAAGGAAGTGGGAGGAGCTGAAGGAAGTGGGAAGAGCTGAAGGAAAAATGATTGAGAAAGATGGCAAGTTCCACCAGATGGAGGAGAGTGGTGGTGGAGGGGAACTGGTTGGGTCTGGTGTCCAGAAAGAAACAGAGTTTTGAGGCCTTCCTGGTGGGGGATGGTGATGTATAGTGACCAGACATCCATAGTAAAAATGAGATGATCAGGACTAGGAAACTTGAAGTCATTGAAAAGATCCATAATGTATTAAGTATCACAGATGTAGGTAGGAAGGGACTGAACCAGGGGAGATAAAACTGAGCTGAGGTTCAATGGAGCAGGAACAAGCAGAAACAATGGGTCTACCTGGATAGGCAGGTTTGTGGATCTTGGGTAGAAGGTAGAAATGGGAAGAGTGGGGTGAGGGAACTATGAGACTGGAGGCAGTGGATGGGAGATCCTCAGAGTTAATAAGGTAAGTGATGGTGTGGGATCTAATGGCCTACTGCTCCTTAATGGGGCCCTGGTCGAGGGATAAGTAAGAGGAAGTTGTTGCGGGCCTCAGCAAGGTAGTGGTCAATCCACCAGACTAATACAGTACCCCCACACCCCACTTATTTGCAGGTTTGATGGTGAGTTTAGGATTAGTGCAGAGAGAGTGGAGAGCAGTACGTTCAGCAGGAGTGGTGAAATCAACACTGTTGATGTCCCATCAGCAGTTGGCAATGGGGAAAAAAGCAGGCAGAAGGCCAGAGAGAAGTGTCCAGGAAGAGGAAGAGGGTAGAAGATGGACAAAGAGGTCATCTGTGCGCGTGGAGAGTCCTTGCCAAAGAAGTAGGCACAGGAGTCTGAGGCGGTGGTAGAAGAGTTCAGTGTCATGGCGGACATGGAACTCACTGAGGTGTAGGTGCAGGACAAAAATGAAGCCCTTACTGAGGACAGAACATTCTGCCTCAGAGAGGGGAAGGTCAGAGGTTGGTGAAGACCCAGCATGGATGAGAGCTGGGATCAGAGGGGGAAAGGCAGTTGGTAGTGTCAGAGGAGAGGGGAGCGTTGGGGTGTCAGGAAAGGTGGGGTGAGAGAAAGATGGCTTCTCTGAGGACCTGAGAGCTGCCGGTGGGACCTGAGAGACATAAGATTGCTGAGTGGTGGTGGGGGAAGGGGGAGGCAGGACTTCCAGCAGCAGCAAGTAAAGTCCCGGCTTTGAGGTATTGTTGGTCAAGGATGGAGTTGGGGATTGTGCAATCGGCACTTTGAAGGTGTCCAAGGTCCTTGGCACCCGCATTTTACCCTCTACCTTCACAAGCTTTCCAGGGCCTACTGCAGTGAAGCCATCCACACAGCACGATGCAGCCACCACCATGCTTCACAGTGGGGATGGAATGTTTTTGATGACATGTGGAGTTTGTCTTACGACAAACATAGCACTTAGTCTGATGGCCAAAAAGCCCAACTTCGGTTTCATCAGAACATAGAACCTTCTTTCAACTGACTTCTGAGTCTCCCATAGGCCTTCTGGCAAACTCTAGCTGAGATTTCATGAGAGATTTTTTTCAACAGTGGTTTACTCTTTGCCATTCTCCCATAAAGCTGTGACTGGTGAAGCACCTGGGCAACTGTTGCATGCACAGTCCTCCCATCTCAGCCACTGAAGCTTGTAACTGCTCCTTTCGTTGCCAACTGCCCAAGGGACATCACTGTCTCTTGGTGACCTCCCTCACTAGTTCCCTTCTTGCACGGTCACTGTTTTTGAGGATGGCCTGCTCTAGGCATATTTACAGCTGTGCCATATTCTTTCTATTTCTTGATTTGACTTAACTCCAAGGGATATTTAGTGACTTGGAAATTTTCTTGTATCCATCTCCTGACTTGTGCATTTCCAATAACCTTTTCCTGTAGTTTTTGCTAGGATACTGACTCAACAGCATTTGATACTTCCAGGTACAGGTGTATTTTTACTACAATCAATTGAAACACTGACTGCACACAGATGATCTTCATTTAGCCAGTTGTGACTTCTAAAGCCAATTGGCTGCACCAGTGATGATTTGGTGTGCCATATTAAAGGGGATGAATATTTACGCAATCAATTATTTTGTTGTATATTTGTAATTAATTTAGATCACTTTGTAAAGATCTGTTTTCACTTTGACACAAAGTCTTTTTCTGTTCATCAGAAAAGCCAAATTAAATTCACCGATTTAAAGCTGTAAAACAATAAAACATGAAAACTTCTGGGGGGGGGGGGGAGAATACTTTTTATAAACACTGTATATCATGAAATTTTGTAGTTGCCAAAAGAATAGTGTGAATTAAAGCAGTGAAATCAAACAGACAATATCTTAATATTTGAAATGGAACTTTAATTGAGTATTTAAAAATACTGGCCTATGGTTAAGAAATTAGCATAAAAATTTTAGAACTTCATAGAGCATGGAAAATACAAGAACCCCAAGCTCTATTTTTCAAAACTCTTTTCAAGAGGTAGAATTTTGACATTTCTGCTGCCTACATTTTGTTGAAATATACAACCATCATTTTAAACAGCAAACATTACAATTTGAGCTAGTATACTATAACAAACAAATCAATGATTTTACTGCAATTATATTAGATTAGCTCTATTGTATTAATAACACTACAGACAAGGATTTGCTCCAGTTGATTTAGAAGATAATTTTAAAACTCTTTTAGACGTCAAATGTTTTACCCCTTCCCCACCCAGTCTCCCAAATGACCATCTTAAAAAAAAAATTGATTTTTGTGTCTGTCCAAATTGTCTCACAGCTTGTTATTTGTACAAGCTAAATCAATTTTCCCCCCTATGTGGGCATAACTTAAAAATAACCTGTCCAAAAAGCTTTAATATTTTGAAACTTAGTCCAGAATGGACAAATTAATTTTGAATTATATTACCATTACCTGAATGATATGTTTACTAAAACACAAATGCCACTACATTAGAACATCTGGAAAGTACAGGGCAAATGATATTTTTATTTAAGATACCATATACTGTATATACATATTTATACAAACTATCAATATGAAAAAGTAAATTTATAAAACAGATCTTGGAACAAAAATATAAATCTCAGTTAACGTTCCTTACATGAAAAATTTGTAACTGTATATTTACACACTTGTGATTTTTATAAGTGCACAATTCAAAGTCTGAGTTGTATTATCAGCTTGCTCCTTTAGAAAGTAAGTTGCTAAATCAAACCTAATAGAAATCAGTTCAATGGTTTGTTTTATTCTGGTGCATTTCTAAAAATAATGAATTAAACTCTCAATATAATTTTTGTCCAGATTTATCTTAAACCCCATCCTCCTTGCTATTTGAATACCTCTGATTGTTATGTTTTAATGATATAGCCTGAAGGCTGCAGTCATCTGGACAATGGACATACGTACAAATACATTACTTCTACCATCATAAGGTGGAGCACACCGACATAAAAGTGCTCCCTTAAGCAGCTTGGCTAAAACTGGGGATAATGTGCAATGTGAGTACAGGGAAGTGCAGGAGATAGCAAATACTGGGACTCAATGGTTTTCATGTTTTAAGACCGCAAAACCAAGTCTCTCCATCACTACGACTATGGGATGCTGTTTAAGGCTGTAGAAGAGGTGCAGAATTAACTTCTACATGTTACTTGCTATAATGCACCTTGTAAATGGTTCACTGGTATAAACATAAGCACTGGAGGGTTATTATATTCCCAGGCTTAACTTTTTATTTAGGATCTTGCAGGATGTTTTACAAGAACCGAAGGTCTTGCCTAATTTCAGCTAAATCAGCTGCCAGGTTTCACTTGTCAGCATGTGTTAGTCAAACTGCCGTTTATGACAGCACAGCAAAATGGAGAATTGGTCATTGACTAGAAACTTATGGTTCAGCAATACTGATTTATCAGCTCTCAATACATGATGTAGTCATGAAAAGTCATTTCCAAAGTATTGCTATTTCAATGCAGCAATTACTAGTCCTTTACAAATTATTTAAATAAAGGTTCCCTAGTTTCCAGCCCAAGGAGGTTCGTCTTCACTTCAGTTTCCTTGTTTTTTCCAATCACAGCATTTTCCATTTTCAGCGGAGTAGTGATGCTTTAATACTGAACATATTCAGACTGAAGTGACTGCAAGAGAAAAGATAAAACCTCAGCTAAGAATATTTACATTTCTTTTGAATGTTACAAAAACACTTAAAAGCATTTAATAGTACCCCAACAACACCAATCCATTATACAAACAAAAAAAACTAAGTCAAAGTTCAAAATATTGACCCCCCCCCCCCCACCCTAAGTTGCTAACACTCAGCCAGGTTGAATGGTAGTGGTGCTGCAAATTAGCTTCAGTGCTTTAAATAGAATTATTGGGATGAGAAGTAGCAGAAAGGCTTGGAAAAAGTTCCTTGTTCCTTCAATATTCTCTACTGGATATCCACAACAGATGCTGGACAAAATTCATGATATAAGACATTAAAACTCAACATCCAGCCTCACAGGAGTTGATTAGCTATTAGGTGGTTGAGAAGGGATAGAAAACTAGTATCAATTACTTAATCACATCTTAGAAAGGAGTCAATATTTTTACAATAAAAAGGAAAGAAAATTAAGAGTGGGTTAAGACGGTCCATTAAGAGAAGCTAATTAATTTAGCTGCTTTTATGTTATTTTAGAAGAGGGGATAAACAAACCAATACAGGCCAATTAATTTAATGTTTGTTAGACAGTTATTAGAATCAATTTTAAATCTTAGTAATAAACCTTCATTTAGAAAGACTCATTATGTATATAATGAAAGTCCTATTGACTAAACTTAATTAAATTTGAGTAGGTAACTAGAATGGTTTAATGCAGTCCACGTGGAATTCAGCAAACAAGCAGTCCAATCAAAAGAGTCATAGTTTTCTTTGTTACCAGAGGAGCAGATCATATGAGCAAAGACATTATGCTGTAGGTGATGTTATTTAAACAGAATTTTAAGTGCAGTGGTTCTGGTTAACACGTTACAGAAAAAAATGTAACTGTTTTGGAGCGGGCTATGAGGAAAGTTCAGTGATTTGGATCATTTACTTTGAAAGGCAGATGGCCTAGCGAGTTTTTAATTTACATACAAAATGTTTTGACAGGCCCAGGAAGAGTAAATAGGTAGGGGCCTTTTTAAAAAAAAAACAAGTAGAGGGGTCTAGATCTAGGTCTCTTGGGTTTTTATTTAGTCCTTGGTAGATGGGTTAAGGGGATGGTGCAATGAAGAAAAATATTCATATTTATTGCATTTAAAGGGTATATTGAGTGTACTTGAAGAGCTGTGACAGAGTCTGGATCGAGTGCTGAAAACTGGCGTAAAGTTGGGTAACTCTGAGTTGTGTTGTTCTTCAATTAATGTAATACATCCTCCAAAACATCCATCAAACATTTAGAATCCTACAGCATAGAAATTGGCCCTTTAGCCCTACTTGTTCACGTTGACCAGGTTGTCTAACTAAACTTATCTAATTTGCCTCCTTTAGGCTGATTTCCTGTTAAAACTTTTCTATCCATACACAGGTCCAATCTATTTTTTAAATGCTGTAATTGTTCCTGCCTCTACCACTTCTCATTCCACATGTACGGGGTCTTTCTTTTTTGTATGTTAAATTTAAAATGGCTTCTTTGTTATGTTATACTGGGGAATGCTTCTTTGTTATGTTAAATGCTGAGAAAGTCTCTAGCTAGACAGTTGCTTGGGTTAATACAGATAGCAGGGTGCTATTAACCAATGTGTGGTCATGTGTCATTTTTTTCGGATGATAATGCTGTCTCATATGACTGGGGACGGGGTTTTTGGCGGGGAGTCGGAGGAGAGACGGGGAGGACGGCGGACGTGCGGGGGTTTTTGGCGGAGAGTCGGAGGAGAGACGGGGAGGACGGCGGACGTGCGGGGGTTTTTGGCGGAGAGTCGGAGGAGAGACGGGGAGGACAGTGGACGTGCGGGGGTTTTTGGGAGGGAGTCGGAGGAGAGACGAGGAGGACGGTGGATGTGTGGGGGTTTTTGGCAGGGAGTCGGAGGAGAGACGGGAAGGACAGCGGACGTGCGGGGGTTTTTGGCAGGGAGTCGGAGGGGAGTCGGAGGAGAGTTGGAGAGGATGGCGGACGTGCAGGGGTTTTTGGCGGGGAGTCAGAGAGGACGGTGGATGTGCGGGGGTTTTTGGGGGGAGTTGGAGGAGAGACGGAGAGGATGGTGGACAGGGTTTTGATGGGGAGTCAGAGGAGAGACGAGGAAGCCGGTGGACGGGGTTTTTGGGGGGAGTCGGAGGAGAGACGGGGAGGACGGTGGACGTGCGGGGGATTTGGGCGGGGAGTTGGAGGAGAGACGGGGAGGACGGCGGACGTGCGGGGGTTTTTGGCGGGGTGTCGGAGGAGAGACGGGGAGGACAGTGGACGTGCGGAAAGGCTCCGGTCGATCACTCCGGGTGGTCCCGAGCCGTGAGTCGACAGGATCTGGGTGGTCATCAGGAATTGATTGAGCTCCAACGGTTGCACACAAAGAACTTGGACTGATAAGTCTTGGCGCCTTTTTTTCATTACTTCCTTGTCTGTATCGAATTTATATTAATGTCATAGATTTAATAATATCTATAAAGTGTACTTGGTAAAATGTACTGGGTGTGCTGGCTGATGATTGATGTTTGGGATTGATTTGGGTGGCAACCGACTCTGTGGGAAGCGCTGAGGCAGCTGCTGGGTGGGATTTCCCCTAGACATGTACGAGCCAATATAGCTGAGCATTACACACATATCCACTACCCTGTGTGAATAACATGTTCTTCAAGTCTCTTACATCATCTCACCTTAAATCTATGCTCTCTTTTTAGATACCCTTACTCTAGGAAGATAATTATAAACGTTCAACTCATGTTCTTCATGATTTTATTTACCAGAAGGTCGTCCCTCAGCCTCCAAGGATAAAGCTCCAGCCAATCCAGTCTCTCCTTATAATTCAAATCCTCCAGTGAATCTTTCCTCTCTATCTTAACTGGTTTGCAATAGCTTATTACTTTCTTGCAAGTAACAGCACACTAAATTAAAAAAAAATGTTTTCGGCTTTGTTCTCTGCAAAGAGCACAATATACACTGGAAAGCAAAATACTTCAGATACAGGAACTTTGAAATCCAATTTAAAAATGTTGGAAATGCATTGTAGACAGAATAACAGTTCATTTTAAACATGAGAAAGTCTGCATATTCTGGAAGTCCAAAGCAATACATACAAAATGCTGGAGGAATGCAGCAGGTCGGGCAGCATCTAGGGAAATGAATAAACAGTCAATATTTTGGGCTGAGACCCTTCTTCGGGAGAGTTATGTTTCAGGCCAATATCGTTTCAGCAGGAGAAAAGGAATGTCTGTAATAGGGTGGAGACCAAGTGATACTGATTGTTGGAAACTGAATTTTCTGAGACAAGCTGCCCACCTCCCTCTGGCCCATGGCCCCATTCTGAAATATCAGATTTACTGTAAATTCCAGTGTATAAGCCGAGAATTTGCCCCTAAATTTTGGTCCTAAAATTAGGAGTCGGCTTATACAGAGGGTGCCAACCTTGGAAAAACGAATACACAGAAGACAGGTCATATTTATTGGCTGTTTGAGTCAGATACGAAAGAAAATACAAACGCTTATGAAATCTACACAAAAGAAAAAGATCTACAAAACACATTGTTTCTCAATTTACTTGTACACACAGTTGTGGTCAAACGTTCAGAGCTTGAAACTCTCACACTCTTCATTATCGGACTCTCCAAAAATTGCGTCCCATTCTTCGGCGCATGAATTCTTTGAATGGTTTGTTTAAACTCACATCTAGTGGCTGGAGCACGGACGTCAAACCACCGGGGATGACGGCAATGTCCGTATCTTCAGCTTTCAACGCTGCTTTTATCTCACCTGACAAGTGCGCTTTGAATATGTCCCAGACTTTTCCTTCCTGAAACCTTCGGGACATGACGCCACACCTCTTTAACCCACTTAGAGCAAGCCGCTTCATCCATCCAGCCACGTTCTTGAACGTAAACAATACCCCGTAGGAATTTTTCTTTATTTGGGAATGTTTTCCTCTTAAAAATCACCATTGGTGGTAGTTTGGTCCCATCAGCCATACACATTAACACGACAGTAAAATGTTGCTTCTCACGTCCAGTCGTTTTGACAAGGACTGTTTTCTCCCCTTTCTGATTGACAGTGCAGTTGCCAGCAAAATCAAAGAACATTGGTGTCTTGTCCACGTTACCACTCAGTGAGAGCGGGTAAGAATGTGTCTTTCAATGCTTGATTACAAACGACTGGAAGGCAGTAATCTTATTCTCAAGGTTGCTCGGCAACTTCTGAGCAATCTTTGTTTTTTGACTCAACACAAGATCACGTCTATTCATAAATCGGGTGCATCGACTTCCCGTAGCTTTGAAATTTTCGCAGACCTCACGGTGTTTTTCGGCCCATTTCAATGCTTCAACTTGAATCATTTCTCTGGTAACAATATATCCAGATGATCACTGGTGATTCACCCACTCTAAAACTTTTTCTTCCAGTTCTGGCCACTGGCATGTTTTCCCGCGGTTTGCACATTTCGTCTTTGGCATTTCCCTCAGCGTGTCCTCTGCCTTTCTCCACTCTCTCACTTGTTTCTTGTTTACACTAAACTTCTTAGCAGCTGCAGAATTATTTGTTCCTTTAACAAGATCAACAACCTTCAGCTTGAAGCCAGCATCTTATGGCATTCGTTTTAATCTTTTGTACATGGTGGTCGCAAACTCAATACTGAGTACATGTACTGATCCTGCCACCCTGGGTTATGTTTTAATGAGATTACGATGGGTGCTAAATGGTTTCACAGGGGTTACATTTCAGAGGATCCTTTACCATTGGGAACCTAATCCAAACCCTCTACAAAAGGGGCCGGTTTATACAAAGGTAACATGAAAAAGTCACTTTTCTAACCTTGAAAATGGGGGGGGGGGGGGGGGGGGGGGTCAGCTTATACACCCGAATTTATGGTATATACACATTTCCCAGGGCGTCAACAACCATTTCCTCTGGAAACCTTCCTGCACAGCCACTCTCGCAGACACAGTCTGATTATATTTCCTCCAATTTTCCGGAGGAAATTACCCTGCTAGATCCTTTGTTATTTCACACCGCCCCCCCCCCCCCCCCACCCCGGGCCAGGACTTGTTCCTTCCTACCCTTTTCTTTATTCAGTCTTCTCTCACTTATACCTGATGCTCTCAACCACTTCGATTGTTTCCAGTTCCTAGTCACAAATGACTTTCACTGTGGATGCACAATCCCTCTACATCTCTATCCCATACCAGGATGGCCCAAGGGCATTGACTTTGTCCTTGAACAGACTCACTTTCCAAAACCATCCTCCATAAATAGTGTAAAATCATTCTCGCCTTGAGTCCACTTACTTTCCAAATCAAAAGGTGTAGGTATGGAAAGTCACAAGGGTCCTCGTAAGCGGAATAAGTGCTACACATGCCTTACCCTTCCTCCCTTACCACCATTGAGGGCCCCTGACAGTCCTTCCAGGTGAGGCGACACTTCACCTGTGAGTCGGCTGGGGTGATACACTGCGTCCGGTGCTCCCGATGCGGCCTTCTATATATTGGCGAGACCTGACGCAGACTGGGAGATCATTTTGCTGAACACCTACGCTCTGTCCGCCAGAGAAAGCAGGATCTCCCAGTGGCCACACATTTTAATTCCACATCCCATTCCCATTCTGACATGTCTATCCACGGCCTCCTCTACTGTAAAGATGAAGCCACACTCAGGTTGGAGGAACAACACCTTATATTCCGTCTGGGTAGCTTCCAACCCGATGGCATGAACATTGACTTCTCTAACTTCTGCTAATGCCCCACCTCCCCCTCATACCCCACCCGTTATTTATTTTTATACACACATTCTTTCTCTCTCTCTCTCTCCTTTTTCTCCTTATGTCCCTCTGACTATACCCCATGCCCATCCTCTGGATTCCCCCCTCCCTTGTCTTTCTCCCCGGGCCTCTTGTCCCATAATCCTCTCATATCCCCTTTGCCAATCACCTGTCCAGCTCTTGGCTCCATCCCTCCCCCTCCTGTCTTCTCCTATCATTTTGGATCTCTCCCTCCCCCTCCCATTTTCAAATCTCTTACTAACTCTTCCTTCAGTTAGTCCTGACGAAGGGTCTCGGCCTGAAACGTCGACTGTACATCTTCCTAGAGATGCTGCCTGGCCTGCTGCGTTCACCAGCAACTTTGATGGGTATAATGGGAGGATAGTTTGAAGTAGATGCATTTTAAATGCTAGGAGTATTATGGGTAAAGGTGATGATGTTAGAGCATAGATCAGTACATGGAACTATGATGTTGTGTTGAGACTTGGTTGAGAGAGAGGGCAAGAATGGATGATTGATGTACCAGATTTTCAAAGTTTTAGAAAAGTGGAGGGCTCAGACACCGAGACCAGGGTATAATGGGAGGATAGTTTGAAGTAGATGCATTTTAAATGCTAGGAGTATTATGGGTAAAGGTGATGATGTTAGAGCATAGATCAGTACATGGAACTATGATGTTGTGTTGAGACTTGGTTGAGAGAGAAGGCAAGAATGGATGATTGATGTACCAGATTTTCAAAGTTTTAGAAAAGTGGAGGGCTCAGACACCGAGACCATTTGGGTAGAACTCAAGAATAGGAAGGATGCATCAAACTGATGAGATTCTACTGCAGACCCCAATAGCCACCAGGACATTGAAGAACAGATATGTGAACAGTTTAAGGAATTGTGTAAAAATAATAGATTGTTGACATAAGGGATTTCAACTTTCCTAATATAAACTGGGACCTTCTTAGTGCAAGGAGTTTAGATGGGGCAGAATTTGTTAAATTTATTCAGGAGAGTTTATCAAATCAATATGTAGATGATCCAATGAGAGGAGGGGCTGTACTTGACCTGGTGTTGGGTAATGAGCCTGGAAAGGTGACTGACCTTTTAGTGGGGGAGCAGTTAAGGACCAGTGACCAGGGCTCCTTACCTTTCAGGATAGCTCTAAATAAGGATAGGTATGGTCCTTGCAGGAGAGTCTTAAATTGTAGTAGGGCAAATTATGAGGGCATTAAGCAGGAACTAACAAGAGTTAATTGGGAGCGCCTTTTTTCTGGCAAGTCCGCATCAGACGTGGATGGTGTTTAAAGGTCAATTGCACAGAGTACAGGAAGGTATGTTCCTGTTAGAAGGATGGAAAGATAAGAGAAACTTGGATATCCAGAGAGGTGATGAATTTAGTCAAGAAGAGAAAGGAAAAGTATGTAAAGCTTCAGAAGTTAGGATCAAATGGAGCACAAAGATTAAAAAGCCAGAAAAGAATTCTAAGTGAAGTAGGAAAGCTAGCAGTGGCCAGGAAAAGTCCTTGGCAGGTAGGATGAAGGCGAATCCCAAGAAATTGTCTACATACATCAAGAGCAAGAAAATAAGTAGGGAGAGGGTAGGGCCCCTCAAGGATAAAGAGGGGAACAATTGCTTGGATGCTGAGAATGCAAGTGAGTTTTAATGAGTATTTTACTTCAGTTTTACCAAGGAAAAGGTCATGGAAGACCAGGAGATCAGTGCTAAGTGTATAAAAATATTAGAGTGTTTAGAGGTCACAGAGGAGGAAGTAGTGGGTCTCCTAATAAGTATTCAGGTAGATAAGTCCCCAGACCTCATGGGATTTACCTCAGATTATTAAGGGAGGTGAGAAACGAGATCCCGGAGGACTGGTGAGTAGCTAATGTTGCATCTTAAGAAGGGAACAAGGGAAAATTCCAGAAACTATAGACCAGTGAGTCTCACGTCAGTTGTAGGGAAAGTTCTGGAGAAAATTCTTAGGGGTAGGCTATCTGAGCATTTGGAAACCCATGGCCTAATTAGGGAGAGCCAGCATGGCTTTGTGAGGGGCAAATCATGTCTTATTTTCCAGCTTGCATCATAACAGGCCAGCTTTCAAGAAAGGTAAATCTGGAACGTTAAAATTGGTAAGGTAGCATCTAAATTCATTCTAGTAATAAGAAAACTTCCAACACCAAGTATAAAAACAAATGTCAGAGGAAGTCTTAGTATCTATCCAAATGATAGATAACACCAGAAAGCGGGGTGTTCGATGAAACAGACATTTCATATACTTGCAAAAATAAATTAAACATGACCTGACCTGACCAGACCAAATTCTGTCTTAGTGAAAACTTCCTTCACAATGTAACAAATCCAATGTGAGAAGTTATATTATCCAGTAAATTTGCGATTACCATGTGCGAAAACTGGGAATTTTGATCTTAATTGTATTTCTGATTAGTAAATGAAGAGTAACAGGTGGACACATGGTATGTGACTACAATACCTATTTGCATAGGGAATTTATGCCCTCTAAGCCAGGCAGCATCCTGGTAAGCCTCTTCCGCACCCTTTCCAAAGCCTCAACATCCCTTCAATTGTGGGGCGACCAGGACTGTACACAATACTTCAGATGTAGCCTAACCAGAGTTATTCCTTTCTTGGATATTGCTTAGTAGCTCCTAAGATAGTAGTTCCCACTTCTTTCAAGAAGTGCGCATAGAGGGAAGTTACCCAAGCCAAGCCAGAAGCAACTACTTCCCATAATAAGCACTTCCAATAATGACAAGCCATGGCCAAGAACAAACTAGTTTGATTTTCTTTCTATCTCAGCACAAAAATTCAGCAGGAATGTTATTATTGGTATTTCAGTGGTCAGGTTCTCTAATGAAAATTGCAGCGATGATGCATTAGGTCACTATTTTGGTATTAATTTGTGATTTCATCCTGTTCATTCCTTTTTAGTAATCTTAATTGTTTATTATTTGTTATAGGGTATTATTCATTTTGTTTTTTCATGGTTCTTCTGTGTTAAGCACATATTTGATTTATAACTTTACTCCTTTTGTACTTTGTGTGTGAGTTTTCCCTTACAATCATTCTTTTTCACCTTTTTCATCCATTGTTTCTTAGTTTAGCCTAGTCTCATTTTATATGGAATACATTTCTCTTGAACAGTACCATGTCCCTTCCATATAGCTCACTCTTGTCTGACTTTCCCCAGTACTTAAATTTATGTACCTTAGTTTCATTCTTATTTATTTTTTCCAAATAAGTTTTTTTATCAGAGTACATATAGTACCATATACAACCCTGAAATTCATTTTCTTGCAGGTATACACAGCAAATCCAAGAAACACAATAGAATCAATGAAATATTGCAACCAACAGGATGGACAAATGACCAATGTACAAAAAGACAACAAACTGTGTAAATACAAAAGAAAAAATAATAAATAAATAAATAACATCAAGAACATGAGATGAAGAGTTCTTGAAAGTGAGTCAATATGTTGTGGAAATAGTTCAATGATGGGACGAATGAAGTTGACTTAAGTTATCCCCTCTGGTTCAAGAGCCTGATGGTTGAGGGGTAATAACTGTTCCTGAACCTGGTGCTGTGCATCCTGAGGCTTCTGTATCTTCTTCCTGATGACAGCAGTGAGAAAAGTGTGTGGCCTGGATGGTCCTACCCCAATCTTTTTTTTTTTAGCTTTATGCTGATATGGTAATATTACCAAATCTTATTTTATGTTTGTATAATCATCTAGTCACCTGTAAACTTTAGTATATTTAATATATTTGACTCTATATTTCTATAGTTTCTTTGTGAAACTGAAGTGAAACTCAGACAATATCTTTTCACAGGCTGTTATCAGAAGATTTCCTATTCTAACTAACAGTTTGCAGTACAATAGGGACAGCATAAGGACATGTTCCTTTGTTACTTCCACACCCCCCCTCCACACTTGCCTTACTTGCTGTTACAAGCTGACACTGCTTGACTACCTGTACCATGATGAACATCTAATAAAAGAGCTGTAACCACAAGATTTGTGCGTCATTCTATACTTCTTAAGAACATTCTAGACAATATTTCCAGATCAAACAATGCAGACTGTGCTTCCAGCTGTCAAAGTCATAAGCACTGGAATTCCCTAAACTTTACTAATTTTCTCTTGAAATATTCCCCAAAACAATCTTTGATCAAACCATGGACAAGAACAATCACCTGATGTGGTTCAATGTCAGATTTTTTAATAATCAATATCAAATGTTTTGACATTTTGATTATACATTAAGCGCTATCGCTGCTTCTGATTTGAGTGTGTGACTTGCTTTGAACCAGCATAAAAAAAGGCATGCAAATAAAGTTGGAATAATGCAAGGTATTCACAATCGTATACATGGTGATGCATAATTACATCACGCAAAAACTTTAGGGCAGATCAGGACTGATCAAGGATCTAAATGTGCAGAGATACCGTTATGCATTTCCAATCACCAAATCTTTAACTCCTAGATACATGCACAGCAATGTGCCTCACACAGTTCACCAAATTATCAGATTCCATATGATAATTTATTCAGTAGAATTTTGTTTGCAGCAAAAAAAATCTGCTGAAAAATGATGATAAAAAATAAACTCAAGTGTCAAGTAATTGTCATTATACCTTAAGGAGATCAGAGCACATACACTTACTGTGAAGTTGAACAGAATAAAAAGGGAAAAGGAAGGGAAAAACGTGATGCAAACATAAACACAAATAACATCCAGTAGTTAACTACTGCTTACAGCATAATTTGGAGTAATACATTTAATCTTGGGAGTAATTTTTCATAATGTGGGAGATGGTTGAGTGGCTGATTTGTTTATCAAAATATTTCATCTGATTGAAATGGTTAATCCAAGATTTTGTTACTGCCTTCAAAGTGGCAATGGTAACCACAGTTTTCTGGGATACAAGTAGCATCCTATTTTGATCAGAACTTCATCTGCAGGGGACAGCTAAATATGGTAAATTGACAATTTAATGGCAGCTTCTTAAAAAATCTTGTATTGAGTGGGTCTCTGCAATGTTATTTGCATCTGGTTAGTACACTTACAACTGTCATGCTTGAGCAGTCTGAAAAGGCAATTACCTATTGCAGGTCTGGAGCTAGATACACACAAACAACTAAGGAAGCTAATATTACCTACAAATTCTTAAGATAATTTAATTTAATGCTTTAAAGTATAGTTTCCTTTTATTAAAAACAAGACCTGGAAAAAAAAATGACCAAGTACAATAATAGAGCAGAATAAACAATAGGAGAATTTAAATGATTTGTCCTTTATACTTACCTTCGTAAATTTTGTCAGTTCATCTAAAATATAGTTATACAGGGGCAATTTTAAATAGAGTTCAGGACACTGGTCCTCACATTTGTACGAGGCTTAACATCAGGTTTTAGCCATGCATTTGATTTCAGTGGGATTCCAGTGGAGTCCAATTCTGCAGTTGTTACCAGGTTATTACCACAACCCTGGGAATCCTATAACCATATAACAATTACAGCACGGAAACAGGCCATCTCCGCCCTTCTAGTCCATGCCGACTCTTACTCTCACCTAGTCCCACCGACCTGCACTCAGCCCATAACCCTCCATTCCTTTCCTGTCCATTTATCTATCCAATTTAACTTTAAGTGACAACATCGAACCTGCCTTAACCACTTCTGCTGGAAGCTCATTCCACACAGCTACCACTCTCTGAGTAAAGAAGTTCCCCCTCATGTTAGCCCTAAACTTTTGCCCTTTAACTCTCAACTCATGTCCTCTTGTTTGAATCTCTCCCATTCTCAATGGAAAAAGCCTATCCATGTCAACTTTATCTATCCGCCTCATAATTTTAAATACCTCTATCAAGTCCCCCCTCAACCTTCTATGCTCCAAAGAATAAAGACCTAACTTGTTCAACCTTTCTCTGTAACTTAGGAGATGAAACCCAGGCAACGTTCTAGTAAATCTCCTCTGTACTCTCTCAATTTTATTGACATCTTTCCTATAATTCAGTAACCAGAACTGTACACAATACTCCAAATTTGGCCTTACCAATGCTTTATACAATTTCAATATTACATCCCAACTCCTATACTCAATGCTCTGATTTATAAAGGCCAGCATACCAAAAGCTTTCTTCACCACCCTATCCACATGAGATTCCATCTTTAGGGAACTATGCAGTATTATTCCTAGATCCCTCTGTTCTACTGAATTCTTCAATGCCCTACCATTTACCATGTATGTCCTATTTTGAATAGTTCTACCAAAATGTAGCACCTCACATTTATTAGCATTAAACTCCATCTGCCATCTTTCAAGCCCACTCTTCTAAGTGGTCTAAGTCCCTCTGCAAGCTTTGAAAACCTATTTCATTATCCACAATTCCACCTATCTTAGTATCATCTGCATACTTACTAATCCAATTTACCACACCATCATCCAGATCATTAATATATACGACAAACAACATTGGACCCAGTACAGATCCCTGAGGCACACCACTAGACACCGTCCTCCAATCTGACACACAGTTATCCACCACTACTCTCTGGCGTCTCCCATCCAGCCACTGCTGAATCCATTTCACTACTTCGATATTAATATCTAATGATTAAACCTTCCTAACTAACCTTCCGTGTGGAACCTTGTCAAAGGAAAGATAAACAATCCTGATAAACATACTTCTTACAAGCCTCTTAGTCATTTTTAATCAATGAAGCTACAATTCAAAGCAGAGCACATTTTTAGCCACTCAACATAAGATCCCATTTTTAAAAAAATATAAGCACCCTTTATGACAGCTTATAAAGCACGAGAGGACATAAACTTAAACTTACAGGGTGTGAACGACTTAGGTATCGCATGGTGCCAGGACTGAGGCCACCAAAGGTATTTCTACAGTTGTAATCATCCTTCGGACGGGAACAAGTATTGATGGGGATACTGCAAGTAGTACCACTGTTGCATTTGCTGTAGTAGTTGTTGTTCAGTTCTTGGTAAAATCTCGCAGGAAGCTGCGAGTTGTTACAAGGCTGGTTGGAGGAATAACCAGCTGTAAAACTTGACCTAGGAGTTGATGTCATTATGTTGTCAGGTTCATCAGGGGCAGCATACAGATTTCCTAGTGAACTGCCTAGCCTGGAGTTTATGGAGAAGCTGAATGGGAAACAGACAAATGGGAAACACGACATAATGTACATGAAAAAAAAATACACACAGAAAAGTTACCAATTATATTTTTCAAGTGCAAAGACGGTTTATATAAAATGTATTCAACTTTAAAGCCAGTGTAACCAAATTAAATAACCAAGTGGCAAATATATTCTTAGCTGTTAAGTCTTACCATTTTAACTGCTACATGATGACAACTCTTACTATATTCTCAAAAGAAGGCAAAGATGGCTATTCATGTATTCTTGCATTGTATTGAGGGGAAAATAGACATTTAGAAATTTAAAACCACATCTTAATGTGTTTTTTCTCTCCAATTTTACAATTTTCTTTCATGCTGCCCAAAAAGAATGATTCATTTTTGCTTTGCAGATCAACAAATAATAAGATGAACAAACATTGCACTTGAATCAATGGAATAACTAAAGCTACAATATGTTGTTTAAAAAAAAAGTGATGACTACATAATAAAACCCAAATCTTAACCAATCTTTAAAAAATCAAAATGATCCTGAGGGCTTGGAAGATTACCATTATTTGCTTGCATAAATCCGAAGTTTCTTTAAAACATTAAACTAAACATCTAACCCTTCCATAAACAAGCCTCGAAAAAGATGAAATACAGATTACCCAGAATTGATTCAATAAATGGGATTCATGAACAATTTTTAGCAGCAGTTTAAGGAAATTTTTTTTATGTGATTGAGTTTTTTTGTATTTTTTTTATATGTAGCTATACTTATGTAATAGATTGCAAGAGAGAGAACCAGACCACTGGAGGTCTCTGCAGAGGCAGAGTCAAAAACTGATCATCTAATTTCTTTTCAGCAATTCCTCTGTCCATGGATAAGAGAAATCAAGTTTTTACCCACAAAAATATTACAGCTATATATTTTGATGTACGAGTTTAATCACACCACTTTCAACCAATAAAAGTACCAGTACAGACATCCGTTAGTCTTGTGAGACCATGGATCTGTGCCTGGAAAGTCTTCACTCTCCATGGTGCAGGCCTGGGCAAGGTTGTATGGAAGACCAGCAGTTGCCCATGCTGCAAGTCTCCCCTCTCCAGGACACCAATGTTGTCCAAGGGAAGGGCATTAGGACCCATACAGCTTGGCACCAGTGTCGTCACAGAGCAATGTGTGATTAAGTGCCTTGCTCAAGGACACAACACGTTCCCTTGGCAGGGGCTCGAACTCCCAACCTTCAGGTAGCCAGTCCAATGTCTTAACCACTTGGCCACGTGCCCACATCATTTTTCAAAAAAAATATATATGCAAGCATTCTTGGTACCTGTGCCTATTAGTCACATTATATGAGTTTTGATAAGGTGGAGTCAACATGTCACTTGAACTCCTGCCCAACTCAGTATCCTCATCTGGTATACACTGAGATATTTGACAACAGAGGAAATTTTCTGGCTTCCCAAATCTTTTTTTCATTACCCTTTCAGGCCTGAGTAACGCTAGCTAATGCCTGGGTGCACTGCAAGACCAGCAATTGAAACTGAAATCTTTATGCAGTTTAATCCTATTTTCTCAGTTTGAATAATCCAGTGGTATACTATATTCCACACTTAACTAAACGTTTTACATACATATATATATTTTTTAAAGAATCTCCTTAGACAGGAAGTACATTTAGATGTTTAGAATGAAGGGAAAATAAAATTTCTTTAGCTGGTGTGTTTACGTAATTAAAGCACGAGATTGTTCTTAAACATTATCTTTTTAAAAATATGCAAAAACTTCACCTTTTGTTATTACTGTTTGCAGGCGAAGGATTTCTGCATATTCTTCGTGGACTTGCAGAAGTAATTGAGATCTTCGATGATTTTAGAGGTGACATTGATCCTTGGCCAGTACTTGAATAATTGACCCTGTTAAAGCATGTCCACACAATGAAACTGGCTTAAGTTAGAATAGTAAAAACAAACAAAAATATTTTGTGACTTAATGCATTTTCTAAAAATAATGGATGTTTCACAATTTTCAAAATAATGTACAAAGTGAAAAATCAATTCATTAAATAGAATTAGAATTTTCAAAACCCTAATTTCAGCTTGAGATATACAGTAGTAACTAGAATTCTTAAAGTATGATGAACCAATAGCTTATCATAGTGACTTAGAAGTAAACTTGTATAACTAATTATCGCATAGTTGATTATGGACTTTATCCTGAAAGCCATGTTTTCATTTTACAACAGTGACTATTGTAAACAGTGACTTCTGAAACTTACTTCGCCCTAAAATGTTTTATAATCATTGGGAAGTCAAGAAAGCCATTGAAAGTTCTTTGATGAGATTCAAGTGATTTCCCCTTTCAGAGCTGGTCAAAATTGTGCAATAAGCATTACAATGCAGTTTTTTTTGCAGACCGCAACTTTCTCTGAACATTAGGTGAAGGCACCACCTTAGAACAGCGGTCCCCAGGTACCGGGCCGCAAAGCATGTGCTACCGGGCCGCGAGGAAACAATACGATCTGGCAATATGAGTCAGCTGCACCTTTCCTCATTCCCTGTCACGCCCACTGTTGAGCTTGAACGCACGTGAGGTCATTACCCGTGCATCAAGGAGATCAACTCCTTGAGCTTGCAAATGACGGCGGGCTGAAAGTATGTTTGACATTACATCTCTGCCGGCATTCTGGACCAAAGTCAAGGCTAAATATCCTGAGATAGCCACAAAAGCACTGAAAACGTTGCTACCATTTCCAACATATCTCTGCAATGAATGCAACGAAAACTAAATTGCAGAATAGACTGGACATAAGGAACCCCATTCGAGTATTGCTGTCTCCCATCACCCCTCTATAGGACCACCTTGTTGCAGGAAAACAAACCCAGGGCTCCCACTGATTCAGTGATATTGGTGTGTTGCAATGATTTTATATGTTCATACGGGGAAAATATGTGCTGTGTGTTTAACATCCAAATGTTACTTAAAACGTTATGATGCTATTAACTTATAAGTGACTTATATAACCATATAACAATTACGGCACGGAAACAGGTGATCCCGGCCCTTCTAGACCGTGCCGAACACTACTCTCACCTGGTCCCACCGACCTGCACTCAGCCCATAACCCTCCATTCCTTTCCTGTCCATATACCTATCCAATTTTTCTTTAAATGATAACATTGAACCTGCCTCTAACACTTATACTGGAAGTTCATTTAACACTTACTTCAAGCTCCCCTGTCTTCCCCTGATTAGTGACTTATCACTATATTCATGCGAGGAAAATATTGCGCTGTGTGTTTAATATTAAATTCGTTAAACCCCTTTTAGAAACGAAACTGAGTGTATTAGCCACTTATTACCTATATTCCAGTCGTGATTAACACCCCCCCAGCCCCTCCCGAACAGAATTGCCAAAAATGATTTGTAGGAAAAAAATGGGCACGTACACGCATGCACCAGTCACACATGCATTCTAGTGCCCGCGCAAGGCGTCATAGTCACTGTAGTCTACCTCGGGGTAAACACAACGTATTTGACTGCTACTCTTGTCCGTTGGCCCCCCCGGTCCGCAAGAATATTGTCAATAAGAAACCGGTCCGCGTTGCAAAGAAGGGTGGGGACCCCTGCCTTAGAAAACCTGCCCTGGCATACATTGCAATAAAAAAAAACAGACGTGTAGAATATCCAAATTGAATCATTGTGTACAGAACAACATTGAGCGTAGGAAATTAGTTATTCCAAGTGGTTAAGAAGACAAGGATAGAGGGAAAATTCTCTTTAGGCTTTACCCACACAGTTTTCAGCTAAAAACAAAGCATATTTTTTTTTAAATTCCAGCTCCCTGTTCATGCTGGAAATGAAAATATATTGATGTATCTTGTATTGAATTTATATTCCTCCATTTTTATAATGGTTTCAGTAACGGTAACAGAAACATCTCATGTTGAATAAGAAACACAAGAACATAGGAACCTAAGAAATAGAAGCAGGATTAGGCCATCTGGGCCATCTCAATAAGATCATGGCTAATCTGACCAAGGACTCATTTCCACCTACCTGCCTTTTCCCACCTAACCCTCAATTCCCCTACTATGCAAAAATCTATCCAACCTTGTCTTAAATATATTTATTGGGTTAGTCTCCACTGCTTCACTGGGCAGAGAATTCCACAGATTCACCACTCTTTGGGAAATGCAATTCCTCCTCATCTCCAACCTAAATTTACACCCGCAAATCTTGAGACTATGTCCCCTAGTTCTAATCTCACCTACTAGTGGAAACAACTTTCCTGCCTCTATCTTAAATATCCCTTTCATAATTTTATATGTTTGTCTAAGGTCTCCTTTCATCCTTCTGAAATCCAGCGAGTACAGTCCCAGGTGACTCAATCACTCCTTGTAGTCTAACCACCCCTCCCCCCCGCCCCTGCAATCTCTGGAATCAACCTGGGGAATGTCCTCTGCACTGCCTCTAAAGCCAGTATATCCTTCCTCAAGTAAGGAGACCAGAACTGCACGCAGCACTCCAGATGCCGCCTCCCCAGTACCCTGTACAGCTGCAGCATAACCTCCCTGCTCTTAAATTCAATCCCTCTAGCAATGAAGGCCAACATTCCATTTGCCTTCTTGATGGCATGCAAACCAACCTTTTGCGATTCATGCACAAGGACTCCCAAGTCCTTCAACACAGCAGCATGCTGCAATCTTTTACTATTTAAATAATAATCTGATCTTGTTTTTCCTTCCAATTACCATCATTGTACTCCATCTACCAGACCCTCACCCACTCACTTAACCTATCCACATCTCTCTGCAGACTCTCCGTATCCTCTTACAAAATTTGCTTTTCCACTCAATGTAGCAAACTCAGATACAGTACACTTAGTCCCCTCTGCCACATTGTTAATGTATATTGTTAAAAGTGCGGGCCTAGCACCGGTCCCTGTGGTGCACCGCTCACCACTGATCGTCAAACAGAGAAACACCCATGCATCCAAACTTTCTGCTTTCTACTGGTTAACCAATTCTCTATTCATGCTAATACATCACCCCCAACTATATGCCTACTTATCTTATGAATAAATCTTTTATGTGGCACCTTATCAAAAGCCTTCTAAAAATCCAAGTAAATAACATCCATCTGTTTCCCTCTATCCACTGTGCTTGTTATATCCTCAAAGAACTCCAGTAAGTTTGTCGAACAGGACCTGCCTTTGCTGAATCCATGCTGCGTCTGTCTGATGAATCCATTTTTTTCCAGATGCTTCATTATTTCTTTTTTAAAGACAGCCTCAAGTATCTTCCCAACTACAGATGTTAAACTAACCGGACTAGTTACCTGCCTTTTACCTATATCCTTTTTTGAACAATGGTATGACATTCACCTTCTTCCAATCTGCCGGGGACCTGCCCAGAGTCCAGCGAATTTTGGTAAATTATCATCAAAGCCTCAACTACAACTTCCGCCATTTCTTTCAGCACCTTGGGATGCATTCTATCAGGACGAGGGGTCTTGTCTATCTTTAGGCCCAGAAGTTTGCTCAACACTACCTCTTTAGTGATAGCTATTGTATCGAGGCCCTCACCGCCCATCACATCCAATTCATCTCTCTTCAGCATGTTAGTTATGTCCTCCACCGTGAAAACCGACACAAAATAGTCATTCAAAGCCTTGGCCCTTTCTTCATTCCTATTATCAATTCCTCCTTCTCGTACTCCAAGGGACCGACGTTCACTTTGGCCACCGCTTTATATAATTATAAAAAACTTTTACTCTCCGTCTTTATATTTTGTGCTAGTTTCATAATCTATCTTCCCTTTCTTTATTGCTTGCTTAGTGGTTCTTTGTTGCTTTTTAAAGTATTCCCAATCTTCCAGTTTCCCACTACTCTTGGCAACTTTATATACACAAGCTTTTAGTTTGATGCCTTCCTTTATTTTCTTAGTTATCCAAGGCTGGCTCTCCCCACCCTTACTGCCCTTGCTTTTAATTGGAATATACTTTTGTTGAGCACCATGAAAAATCTCTTTGAAAGTCTTCAACTGTTCCTCAACCATCCCAACATATAGCCTGTGTTCCCAGTCTATCCTATCCAACTCCTCTCTCATCCTTGTTTAGGCATAATACACTGGTTTTAGATCGAACTATTGCACCCTCCATTTACCAAAAGGATCCCTAACTACAAGATTGCTAATTTTACCCATCTCATTGCACAGGACCAGATCGAAGACAGCATGTTCCCTTGTAGGTTCAGTAACATGCTGTTTAAGAAAGCTTTCACGTATGCATTCTATGAAGTCCTTCTTAAGACTGCCTCGACCAACTTGATTTACCCAAGTTAACATTCTCCCATGATAACTGTTCCATTCTTACACGCCTCAGATATTTCACGGTTTACTGCCTGTGCCACCGTAATGTTGTTATTCAGTAACCTACAGACAACTCCCCTTAATGCCCCTCCTCCCCTTCTTACTCCATCCCTAATTTATTTATTTATTCTCTCTTTCCCTCTCACAATTACTCCTTGCCTGTTCTCCATCTTCCTCTGGTGCTCCCCTCCCCGTCTTTCTTCCAAGGCCTTCCATCCATGACACTCCCCCTTCTCCAGCCTTGTATCCCTTTTGCCAATCAACTTCTCAGCTCTTGGCTTCATCCCTCCCCCACCTGTCTTCTCCTATCATTTCGGATCTCCCCCTCCCCCTTTCAAATCTCTTACTACCTCTTCTTTCAGCTAGTCCTGACAAAGGGTCTCGATCTGAAACGTCAACTGTACTTCTTCCTATAGGTGCTGCCTGGCCTGCTGCGTTCCACCAGCATTTTGTATGTGTTGCTTGAACTCCCACCTGTGATTTTGTTTTCCCTTTACTATTCCTAATCTCTACCCAGATGTATTCAACATTCTGCTCATTAATCTTGTATTGTCTCACACATCGCCCTGATCTCATCCTTAATTAAGAGCACTACCCCACCTCCCTTACCTTTCCGCCTATCCTTCCATATTACCTGATATCCTTGGATATTTAATTCCCAATTCTCTCCACCCTGCAAGCACATTGCTGTAATGGCCACTAAATCATACTCCTTTATACTGATCTGCGCCACAAGTTCACTGACCTTGTTTCAAATAAATCGGACATTCAGATAAAGTGCCCTTACACTCATTGCGCATTTAAAATTTAGTATTCTTTGTCTCTTGGGCACTTGACGTTTCTGCACTCCACCCTTACTTTTCTCTTTACTTTATCCATGTTTTTCTCTTTTACTTTAGCCATACTTCTTCAATCTGTTGAACCCACCCCGTTGCTATATTTAGTTAAAAGCAGGGGTCCCCAACCTTTTTTGCACCGTGGACCGGTTTAATATTGACAATATTCTTGCAGACTGGCCGACCGGGGGGAGGGGGGAGTGTTCAGTAGGGTTAAACTCACCTCAACATGTCTTTTTCAGTTAGGGTTGCCAACTTTCTCACTCCCAAATGAGGGACAAAAGTAGCAGTCAAATACGGGACCCTTGAGTTTACCCTGAGAAAGACTACCATGACCATGAAGCCTTGCGCGGGCACCTGTGTGCGCATGCGCGTATGTGCCGGTCTTTTTTTTCCACAAATCGGTTTTGGCTTAATCTTCCCAACTACACTGTACATACATTTTTTCTACTTTATATAGGCTGTGTATTTATCTTATCATTCCTGCTTTTACTATTTGTTAGTTTTTATTTTAGGTTTTGTGTTATTTGGTATGATTTGGTAGGTTATTTTTTGGGTCTGGAAACGCTGTAAATGTTTTCGCATATAAATTAATGGTAATTGCTTCTTCGCTTTACACCATTTCGGCACGAAAGGTTTCATAGGAAATATGAAATAGGAAAAATATAGCAAAAAGCATTCACAAAAGCACATGCAATAAAATTGATAGACATCCTCCTGAGGGGCAAGTAAAACTAGAAAACTAAAATCAGACAATTGATGGGCTGGGCAAATTTAGTATATTTCTTGAAGGCTTGAAGACTAAAGTGAGAACTGTGAATTTAATATGGCAGGAAACAGGAAGCCAGTGAAGGCAAGGGAAAGTATGAGCTTATGGTTGCAGAATAGAAGAAAGAGTTAGTACTTAACAGGACTCAGGGCAGCAATTATAATAGCTGAATTAAAGTCTGTGTACAAGAAAACAAAATTAACATTGTATCAGTTGTCACAAAGTTTCACAGGATTCTGTTCAGGATTACCAGATATATATTGTATGAAGATAACACATAGCTTGGCCAGAGTGACTGGAGAAAAAAACGAGTTACTGGTTAAGATGAAGAATCTGCAAATGGAATAAGTGGGCACTGCAGATATTCAACTGAAGGAAATCAGTATTTGTATTCTGATAATATTCCATTCTCTTTATCTATTGTTTACTATTTCATATCTGCCATTTTCCTGAATGACAGTTTGAGGGACACTGCGCAAATCCATGTGTTACAATCTGACAAAATCAGACAAGTGAGAGAGAAAGACTGAACTGTCAGAATTCAGGAGTGTCAGGGCAAAAGAATAGAAGTTATTGTTGAAGATATCCTTTGATTAGTCTGGTGAAAATAGAACTAAACCAGCACAGATCTGCCAAGCATCACATTTTTGATCCGATTTTATGCACTGAACAGCAAGACCAGCTAATCTTATAGAACCAACAAGACTAACTTTCTCAGCATATTTAAAGCGTTGATCACTACCTTGTTTAGTATTATGTTGAAAAATTAAGTCTTTTGACAAACTGAAAACAATTAACTTTTTAAATGTAGAGGATGGATTAAATACATCAGATGAAAACTTCAAAAGACATTTAGGCTAAGAATTAAATACTTCTGCATTAGCAGCAAGCGTAAGGTGTCAACATTTAAGCAGAAGATAACCTTTCAGTATAAGTAATTTCCATCCAGCAGGTAAAAAGACACTGAATTATGAATGGTAGTAAAAAAAGTCTGAGTCTGACTTGTATGTTGAGAAAGGCTGAAAAAAATCCATTCCCATTCATTCTTCTGGTACCTTATGACTTGCTCCCACTTTACATAAATCTGAGCTTTTTCCATGCCCCAACTTGTAGCATTGCACTTCTATTCATTTTTAATCCACAGTGGATCCCAACCCATTATTGATCTCATTGGGGTATACGGGGTGTCAGGGAGGGGTAGCACCTCTGGTGGGGGAACATGTCACGTCCTTTTCAGGGCGATTAGTCCACCTTTGGTCCCCACCTGGCACTCAGCTCTCACCTGTGGCTCCCTGTAGCTGTTTGCATGCAACAGCGGCCACACCCCGGGCAACAGCTTCGACAAGCCGGCTAAACCAGGTGAGGGTAGCCGACGGGTCTCAAACCCTTGGTGAGATAGGGAGTTGTCTATCCCAGCATGTGAAGACAGACTCCGGCAGATTGAGCGGACGAGACCAATGGAAGGTCCAACGGTCAAGAAGGCGGTCTCTGCAAGCGTCGTGGAACGTGTAGAGCAGGACAAGACAACAGAAGATGTCCTGGTCATCCACTGCGCCTAGTCCCATCTCCAGCCGTCTAGACTCTGTCTTGCCACTGGATCCAGATGGGAATTGGGAAGAGAGAGTGAGGCTGATGCTGCGCAACTCTCCCTCACTTAAATCCAAATCACGCGCTAGTCTCGACACCATCATTATGGTGTCGAGGTCCTCATCGACGTCAATGATGGACGAACAACTGAACTGATTGATCTCATAATGATGTGACTTTTCTCTAGTGTGTTAACCTTTTCCAGCTTGAAATCTAACATCTGAAGCATTTCTTTTTGTCTCACTATTGGCAGGAAAGGAATAGAGAACCAAGCAGAATGGTGTCAGGGCAATCACCTTTTCTTCAATGTCAGCAAAACAAAAGACCTGGTTATTGATTTCAGGAAACAGAACAGAGTACAAATTCCTTTCTGTATCCATGGTGCTGAGGTGGACGTGGCTAAGAGCATCAAGTTCCTAAGTGTAAATGTCACCAACTTGTCTTGATCCAGCCAAATAGATGCTATGGCCAAGAAAACACAACTGTGTCTTTACTTCCTCATAAGGCTCCGGAAATTCAGCAGACCCGTTGACCCTCACAAATGTTTACAGATGCACCACAGGAAGCACCCTATCCTGGTGCATCACAGCTTGGGATGGCAACTGCTCTGCCCAAGACCGCAAGAGAGTTGTGAATGCAGCCCCGACAATCAGGAAGATAAGCCTCCCCTCCAGTCAATCTGTTTACATTTCCTGCTACCTTGGGAAAGCAGCCAACATAATCAAGAATCCCTCATATACTAGACACTAGAATACCTCAGCACAGTACAGGCCATTCAGCCCTTGATACTGTGCTGACCCATATATTCCTAAAAAAAGTACTAAACCCACACTACCCCGTAACCCTCTATTTTTCTTTCATCCATGTGCCTGTCCAACAGGCTCTTAAATACCCCTAATGTCTTAGCCTCCACCACCACCCCTGGCAAGTCATTCCAGGCACCCACAACTCTCTGTGTAAAAAACCTTACCCCTGTTGTCTCCCCTACAACTTCCTCCCTTAACTTTGTACATATGCCCTCCAGTGTTTGCTATTCCTGCCCTGGGAAACAGGTACTGGCTATCCACCCTATCTATGCCTCTCATAATCTTGTAGACCTCTATCAAGCCTCCTCTCATCCTTCTACGCTCCAAAGAGAAAAATCCCAGCTCTGCTAACCTTGCCTCATTGGACTTGTTTTCCAATCCAGGGAACATCCTGGTAAATCTCCTCTGCACCCTCTCCATAGCTTCCACATCCTTCCTATAATGAGGTGACCAAAGCTGAACACAATACTCTAAAGTGTGGTATCACCAGAGATTTGTAGAGTTGCAACATGACCTCTCTACTCTTGAACTCAGTCCCCCTATTAATGAAGCCTAGCATCCTATAGGCCTTCTTAACTATCCTATCAACCTGTGCAGCGACCTTGAGGGATGTATGGATTTGAACCCCGAGGTCCCTCTGTTCGTCTGCACTCTTAAGTAACCGACATTAACCCTGTACTCAGCTTTCTGGTTTGTCCTTCCAAAATGCATCACCTCACACTTATCCGGATTGAACTCCATCTGCCACTTTTCTGTCCGACTCTGCATTCTGTCTATATCCTCTTGTAACCTTCGACAACCTACAGCTCCATCCACAACTCCTCCAATCTTCGTGTCGTCCGCAAACTTATTCACCCATCCTTCTGCCTCTTCATCCAGGTCACTTATAAAAAAAATCA
Organism: Mobula birostris; assembly: GCF_030028105.1. Classification (NCBI taxonomy): domain Eukaryota; kingdom Metazoa; phylum Chordata; class Chondrichthyes; order Myliobatiformes; family Myliobatidae; genus Mobula; species Mobula birostris. The sequence goes on from NC_092381.1 coordinate 72,625,117, forward strand.
CAAAGAGTAGAGGTCCCAGGACAGATCCTTGCGGCACTCCACTAGGTCACCGACCCCCAAGCAGAATACTTTCCTTCCACTACTACCCTCTGCTTTCTTCCTGTAAGCCAATTTTTTATCCAAACAGCCAAGGTTCCACTGATCCCATGCCTCATGACTTTCTGGAGGAGTCTCTCATGGGGGACCTTGTCAAGTGCCTTACTAAAATCCATGTAGACATCTACTACCCTACTCTCATCAATCTCTTTTGTTACCTCTTCAAAAAACTCAGTTAGGCTCGTGAGGCACTTCACAAAGCTATGTTGACGATCATGAGTAGACTGTACTTCTCCAAATGCTCGTAGATCCTATCCTTAAGAATCCTTTCCAATCATTTGCAGACCACCGACATAAGACTCACCGGTCTATAATTCCCAGGATTCTCCCTATTACCTTTTTTTAAACAAGCGAACTACATTTGCCATTCTCCAATCCTCCGGCACATCCACTGCAGCCAAAGAGGATTCAAAGATCATAGCTACTGCTCCAGCGACCTCTTCTCTCACTTCCCACAGCAACCTGGGGTACATTACGTCCAGCCCTGGGGACTTATCAATCTTGATGTTTTTTAAGGTGGTCCAACACCACTTCTTCCTTAATCTCCATATTGTCCAGCACACAGGCCTGTTCTATTTCGACCTCACCCTGATCAAGGTCCTTTTCACTTGTGACTACTGAAGCAAAATATTCATTTAGGACCTCCCCAACCTCCTCCGCCTCCAGGCACATGTTGCCTTCTTTATCCTTTAGCGGCCCCACCTTCATTCTTGTCATCCTTCTGTTCTTCACATACACATAAAACGCCTTAGGGTTCTCCTTAACCCTACATGCCAAGGCCTTCTCATGCCCCCTTCAAGCTCTCCTAAGTCCTTTCTTAAGCTCCTTCCTGGCTACCCTATTTTTCTCATGAGCCCCTCCTGCATCCTTCTTCCTCTTGACGAGTTGCCTCACATGTTCGTCAGCCACGGTTCCCTTTTCCTACCATTTTTTCTTTGTCTCAGTGGAACAAACCCATCCTGAACCCAGCACAAGTGGTCCCTAAACTTCCTCCACATTACTTCTGTGCTTTCACCCTTTAACATCTGTTTCCAATTTACTCTCACTAGTTCCTGCCTCATCCCTTCATAGTTAGAGCTTCCCCAGTTAAGCACTATCCCATTTTGTCTGTTTTTATCCTTTTCCATAGCTATGCTGAAGCTAAGAGAGTTGTGGTCCCTCTCACCAAAATGCTCCCCCACCAAGAGGTCTGCCACCTGACCAGGTTCATTACCCAGAACTAGATCCAGTTATGGCCTCTACTGTCATTGGCCGGTCTACATACTATGTCAGGAGTCCTTCTTGAACACACCTGACAAATTCAGCCCCATCTGTCCCCCTTGCAGTCAGGAGGTACCAGTCAATATGAGGGAAGTTGAAATCACCCATAACTACAACCCTGTATTTCCTGCACCATTCTAAAATCTGCCTTCTTATCTGCTCCTCGGTGTCCCGAGGGCTATTTGGGGGCCTATAGACTACTCCCAGCACAGTGATTGATCCCTTCCTATTTCTGACTTCCACCCACACTGACTCAGTAGACACTCCCTCTGCAGCGTCCTCCCTTTCTATAGCCGTGATATTATCCCTGACCAGTAATGTTACTCCCCTCACCACCCCCCCCCTTTTCTACCTCCCATCCTATTCCTCTTAAAACAACTAAACCCCGGTACCTGCATCAGCCAATCCTGCCCTTCCTCCAGCCAAGTTTTAGTAATGGCTACAACATTGTAGTTCCATGTACTGATCCATGCTCTAAGTTCATCCCCTTTATTCCTAATACTCCTTGCGTTGAAGTAGACACATTTCAACCCCTCTAACTGGCTACATTTATGTTTTGTCCCCTGCCTGTCCTTCTTCACCAACTCAGAACACATCGCATCATTCCCTTGTCTTTCTACCCTAATCTCTGCACTCACATTCTGATTCCCACCCCCCTGCCAAACCAATTTAAACCCTCCCCAACAGCTCTAGCAAACCTGCCCGCTGGTCCCTTTCCAGTTCAGGTGCAGCCAGTCTTTTTTGTACAGGTCAGTCCTTCCCTAGAAGAGATCCCAATGATCCAGAAATCTGAACCCCTGCCCCCTGCACCCTGCACCAACTCTTCAGCCACACATTTATCTGTCATAACTTCCTGTTCCTATCCTCTCTGTCTCGGGGCAGCAATCCCGAGATTACCACCCTTGAGGTCCTGCTTTTTAACTTCTCTCCTAACTCCTTATATTCCTTCTTCAGGACCTCATCCCTACTCCTATCTATGTCATTGGTCCCCACGTGGACCATGACATCTGGCTGTTCCTGAGAATACCAAGAACTCGATCCGAGATATCGCGGACCCTGGCACCAGGGAGGCAATAGACCATCCGGGATTCTCAATCTCTCCCACAGAACCTCTTAACTGTCCCCCTAACTATCGAATCCCCTATCACTACTGCTCTCCTCTTTTCCCTCCTTCCTTTCTGAGCTGAGGGTCCAGTCTTGGTGCCAGAGACGCGACCACTACAGCTTGTCCTGATAGGTCGTCCCCACCAACAGTATCCAAAACAGTATACTTATTGTTGATGGGAACGTCCACAGGGGTGCTCTGCTCTTTCTGTCTATGCCCCTTCCCTCTCCTGACAGTCACCCAGTTACCTCTCTCCTGATTTTTAAGGGTGACTGTCTCCCTGAAACTCCGACCTATTACTGCCTCTGCCTCCCGAATGATCCAAAGTTCATCCAGCTCCAGCTCCCTAACTCGGTTTAACAGGAGCTACAGCTGGATGCACCTTTTGCAGGTGTAGTCATCAGAGACAATTGTGCTGTCCCTGACTTCCCACATCTTACAATCGGAGCACTGGACTGCCCTATCTACTGCCTCTATTACCAACTCCGAAGTAAATTAAATTAATTTATCCCAGTCATTCGCTCTTCTCCCTCCCCTTCCATCAGTTAGAAGATACAAAAGCACAAAAGCATGCACCTTCAGGCTTAAGAACAGCTTCTATCCCACTGTTTAAGACTATTGAACTGACTTCATAAGATAAAGATGAACTCTTGATCTCTTATCTATCTCCATCACACCTTTGTAACTTATTGATTTACCTGCAGGACACTCTCTGTAACAATATATTCTGCATTCTGCTATTGTTTTCCTTTCAGAAAGAAAAACCAAGATAATTAGGTCAGAAAGTCCAGCACCCGGGTCCCAAAGGAGTGAAGGTTCTTCCCTAAAGGCTGCATCTTCAACTTAGCTCTTTTTTATTTCTTTACCTTAACACAAACTTCCACTTGATTTTAGTTCAACTGTTTGGGGATAATTTCTTCTTTCTAAGTGTTCTATGCAAATTCTGTGACAAGTCTCTTAACTTAAGCAAGTCTTTCACACTTGGGCAAGTTGTAATAGAATAGATCATAACTGACTTGGTAAACTGACATTTGGTACTATGCAATAAGGAAACTGCCATATATCTGGTTTGCAGAGTTCAAGCAGGTGATCACTTTACCTAAAATCTAACTTACAAATATTGCTGAAAAAAAATACTTGTGAAATTAGCAGAATAAGAAATTCTGAAAATACAAGTGTCCAGTTATTCAAAAAAGGGGGTTTTAAGAAATTATTTCTTAATTCTTGCATTGTTCAAACTAGCTCAGTTTCACTTTTACCTGTTCTGTAATTATTTAATAATGTACTTAAGCCAGAATTATAATCATAAATATAGTTGGTTACCTGAATGGTTGTGATGGAGATCGTGAATGAATTTTCATATCATCCAGCCTTTAAAATAACAAGACATAATAAGTAAAATAACCCTTATTAAATTACAATTATTCATTTATATCTCAATACGTGCATAGAATAAAGAATATAAAATCCAAATCCATGTTAAATAGCTTTGTTCCAACTTTATTTTCTACAGACAGGAAATGAGTAGATGGCCATTAGTCTCTTGAAAATCCCTTAACTACATCTGTTCAATCAGCTTTGAAAATATACTAAAAATACTTCTTTGATCACTGCAATGCACATTGTAGTCATCTTTGAAGAAACATCAACAAATATGTTAAGGATAAAGAATGACATCAGTTTTTCCACTTCAATTGTCCTTCGTTATGCAAATCGTAACTTAATTATTTTTAAAATTAAAGTGCAACCCTACATCAGGCAACAAGATGAAAGGGCAGACATTAGTGAACTGAAGCTTTTTTTTATATATTAAAAATTATGTATAACAGCTGCATTTTAACAAACACAATGATTGAGACTTGGTAGACCAATTCATAATGGCTTGGTCAAAGAAAACAGTACTGCTGGAGGGATGTTATTCTGACTGGAGATCTGTGACCAGCAACATTCTACAGGAATACTATTTGGAGAAAAATGCAAGCTTGCAGAGGAAACAAAATTTGGCAGAGTTGTGGATAGGAAGGAAGGTTGTCAAAACGTACAGCAGGATTGACTGCACTTGGAATATTGTGTTCTGTTCTGATTGCCTCCTTTTAGTAGGGATATGGAAGGATCAGAGGGTGCAGAGGAGATTTACCAGGATACTGCCTGGATTAGAAAACATATCTTGTGAGGAGAGACTGAGCAAGCTAGGATTTTTCTATTTAGACCAAATGTTGATATCAGGTATTTTAATAAAGGCATACAAGAGTATACCTTTTTCCCAGGACAGCAATGGCTAATACCAGAGGACATCCTTTTAAGGTGAGTGGAGAAAAGTTTAGGGGAGATGAAAGAGGTAGTTTTTTTTTAATTCCACGGAGTGCCTGGTATGCAGTGTGGTGGTTAGGTTAATATACCAGGGACACTCAAGAGGCTCGTAGATTAGCACATGGATGAAAGACAATTGGGAGGGTTATGGGGCAAGTAGAAGGGAACAGTTAGAATGACCATGGAATAGGTTAAAAGGTAGGCACAACAGCATGGGCAGAAGGGCCTGTACTGTACTGTTCTCTGCACTATGTTTGATATAGATGTTGGAAATATGGCCAAAGAAACTGCAGAAGAAATTTAATCCAGATAAGTGTGAGGTGCACTTTGGGAGGTCAAACGCAAGAGGGAAGTACAAGTAAATGGTAGGATCCTTAGGAACAATGATGCAAATAGAAATCTTAGGGTCTTCCTGAAAATGGCAACATAATTACACAAAGTTGTAAAGGCTGTATACAGTATACTCACCTCTATCACCTCAGCCATGGCGCGAGTATAAAAGCTGGGAAGTTATGTTGCAGCTGTATAAACTTAACTTAGGTCACATTTGGAGTACTGTGTAAAATTCTAGTCACCGCATTACAGGAAAGATGTGGAGGCTTTTTAAGAGGGTAAAAGTGGTTCACCAGGGTGTTGCCTGGATTGGAGTATGTTAGGTATAAAGAGAAGTTGGTCAAACTTGGATTGATTTCTCTGGATCATCGAGGACTGAGGGGAGACCTGATAGAAGAACATAAAACGAGAGGCAAAGATAGGGTAGACAGTCAGTCTTTGTCTCAAGGGTAGAAACATCAAATACTAGAAAGCATAGGTTTAAGGTGAGAAAGGCAAGTTTGCTCCTGCTAGCACACCCCTTCCCCACCGATTATACAAAAATAAAAAGCATGGGAAATGTTAAAACTAGGAGTGTCTAATCCAACACTAGGATTGATCTGTAAAGACCATGGCTTCAATCCACATTTTGTTGTGGGAAACTTCTGCTACTCTGAAGTATGGAAGAGGCAAAGTATGGAAACCAAGGTGTGAGAACAGAAGGACAAGTATCTGTATGTTGGTTGATCTTTCATTGATCTCAATTTGCTGAGGACACCCACAAGGAAATGATTCTCAGGGTTGTACATGGTGACATACATGTACTTTAGATAATAAAATATACTTTGAACTTTAATCTGGACAATTCACTGGTTACTTTAAAAAATAAAAACATGGAGCTAAGTAACAGTAGTTCTACCTAGTTAAACAAAATTAGAGGAGAACTAAGCTGAACTATGTTTAGACTGGAAAGGAAGGTTGTGAACATAAACAAAAAGGGAGGTAGTTAGAAATCACTTCAGCAGTTCCTCAGAGCAGAGGCTAGGGAAACAGGTAAGAATATAAAATGCACAAAAGGAATCACTCAGAAACTTGATATGATTCTTGGAAGGACAATCAAAACAGCAGCATTTTAAATAGAGATGTGAAAAGTGGAACAAGGCAAGAATTCCAGAGAAGTAGGAACCTAATCCACTGCGCAAATTAGAGTTGAACACTACTACAGTCCTGTAATAAGAATACAGACATTAAGGTTTAGAAAAAAAAGATATTAGAAGAAAACCCAAAATGGCTCAGTAAATTCTGAGTTGGCAGCTAATAACCAAAAAATTAGGTACCAGAAAGAGTAACTGTTGCAAAACAGTAGATGCATTTGAGACAATAGATGAGCAGGAGAAAATGGAGGAATATAAGAGTATGTTGACAAGGTAGAATGAAAAAAAGACAGAAAACTCATATGGAACTATAAACATTGACAGACTAGATTTGTGTGCTATACAAAACATAATACTGAAACAATCATGTATACATTCAAGTGTTATATGTTCTTTTAGATCACATTTTGTTAGAGAATTAATTCTATATTCTATTAATCTGCATTTCATATGCAGGAATACAGATCACAAAATTTTTTCCAGAGTTGTCAAAACAGTAAGTTTTGGTGTTAAATTTAATGAGCTCGGTAGGTGAAGTAGCAATTCAATAATGAGATATGGACTAAATGTATTCAAACTCACACCTAAAATTTCTATAACATTTATACCCACTTAAGAATTTTATTGGCACCTACTGCTTCATTTATCATTTATTAAGGCATTACCTTAATGTTCCAGTTGTTGCTGATCGTGGTTGTCTCCTACATTTCAAGGCACGAAGTTTATCTCCCTGAGTCATATAATTTGTTGTTGCAGGATTTCCATCTTCAGGATAATTGTTCTTTCAAAGGAAAGCAAAACAGATTTAGATCATGAGTTATCTTAAAAACTAATTTTTTAACTTAAAGGAAAGCTGCAGCATTGTTTTTGAGAAGTGGCCATACTGATGGTTAAGAGGACAGTAGTATTTGCACTGGAACATCCCTTTCAACAGTGCAGCACTATGGCACTTCGGTGTATGTGTATTATTGATGCATTGCAATATTGTTCAGAAATAAACCAGGATGCTAGAATGTAGTTACTGTATGGTCCAGTAATACAAAATATACAAAGGACTGAACTATGGAGTGGAAATAAAAGACTGAAATATTTGTGGCAGGAAAAAAAAAACTCTTAACACTGGTATTCCTTTCAATCAGATCATGGCTCTTTTATAACTAAATATTCATTCAGCTACCTTTACTTCCTATCCTTTGGTGTAGTTATCTCACAAGAGTGTGACATTATTAATCTAGAAAATTACCCACTACCACACCATTTTTGGAGAAAGAATATCACCCATTTCCATTATGTTTTGTGTGAACAAGTGTATCATGAATTCTGTCCAAAATTATAATCACTAGGTTTAAATTGTGCTGGGCTCTCACATAAGAGCACCTAATCCAACTGTACTGAAAACTGAATTATTTTAAGAACATACTTTGCTCACCTTCAACATTCCAAACTCAAGACAGTTAAAACCTAGTTTATTCAATACACCTTCATAACTTAACTTGATTGCATTCTTTATATGGCTCAACTTGCCCTTATCATACAAAACTGTTTCTCCACTTAACCTCAAAATAACTTCAAGGAAGTAGTACCTTCTACTTTTCTTTCCTCCTGTAATTTAAATTGCACCTTAGCCATACTGTATATCCAGTTACACTGAGTTTCCTGCCAGCGAAGATACTAAAAGTCCGTATTTTGTCATGATCTGAATGAATCTGCACGTTTTACCAATGACAAAAACCAAAGCCTTCCCAATGAGCTTTCGTTAGTAGAAACACGGTTCCTGTGACCTAAGCTCAATACTGTCTCCTACTACTGCCTGCATGGAATTTGCACACTCTCCGTGATCATGTGGGTTTCCTCTGGGTGTTCAATTTCCACCCACTCAGAATTCAAAAATATGCAGAATGGTAGGTTAATTGGCCATTGTACATTGCACCTCATTTGAAAATGAGTGTTAGCATATGGGGGAATTGATGAAGATATGCAGATAATAAGGGATGCTTGATGGTTGGCCCAGTTTTGGTGTGCTGACGCATCTATTTCCATGTGGTATGACTATGATTCTACATTGAAAGGACATTAGCATTCTTCCGAACACTGTCACACAATACTTACTCAACCCAAATTCTTCTAAGCAAATCTTAATCTGAATTATTTTGTTTTGCTCATTGGTCTTTGTTATAATTCACTCCAATACCTAGTTTACAAATCCATTTTACACAATCTATGCAACAATCCCTATGGTCCTGCCATCCTCCACTGGTTCAGACTTCACCAATCTTTAAAAAAAAAATCTCCTTTCTAAAATACCTTTAATGATTTAGCTTACAAAACACTCTGTAAGAAGAAATTCCTATGTGGCTCAATATTAAATGACCAGCCCATTATTTTGTTATAATGCCCCTTGCCTGTGTACTGCTATAGTGGAAACTTCTTAGCATCTAGTGCATCATGCCCCATTAGGATCATTGACGTTTCAACAAGATTATGCCTTCATTCTTCTCAACTCCAAAATGCCAAAGGTCTAGTCATTTATATAGATCAAGGAAACAAAATAAAAACTTTACTATGCATTGCAAGGCTGGAGAATCTGTAACATAAACAGAAGTACAAAATTAAAAACAGCTCTTGAGCTCAATACAACCACAGCTGATTCTACCTTAAAGTCTTAATATTAATAAAGTCTTAATAAAGTTTTGATATTCAAGCTGAACCTGACAGATAATCCGGTCTTGTTGGATGGTCAGGTTCATATTAACTATTTTTGGTCTGAACTAATGCTGATTTATCTTACAGAACCATTTTAGCCTGTACCATTTTGTCATTTAAAAAGAACCTAAACCACTTCAGGTGCAAACACGAAAACCATTATTTGTGCTTTAAACAACATAATTTATCATGCATCGCAGCTGCAGTGCTACATTCTGTATTTATATCACATTACTCAAATTTGCGTCTTCAAAATATAAAACAAGGGTGCCAACAGATGATACCCAAATGATGGAATTACCTTCTTTAATATAGAGTATTAAAAAGTTTGTATTCTGTCCATTCCCTATAAGCTTAACTCTTTCTAATTCACTATCAACATTAATGACCTATTGATAGCAAAAAAAATGAGATCTACTTGAACAAATGAAGTACTTTTAACAGCTCTTCATAAATGCTCAAAACTCGCTCTTATTTTTTTTAAACTTGTAAAGTCTGTACCCGAAGGAAAAGGAAAGTCCAAGTTTTATAAAAGAATAATCCATGCAAGTACATTGGTAACACTTTCTCATATTGAAGTTATTAAAGTGTAAATGATTAAGGAAAAGAAAAAGTACCAGGAATTATTTAAATGTATTATCAAGAAAAGGCTTTACTTGGGAAACAAGTAACAGCATAAAATTTAGATATACACACAAGCAAATTAATTTGTTAGCTGTCTGAGTTTATTAAATACTAGTTATACTGTCAGCAAGGATAAGCTGAAACCATAGCATCTTACTCACTATGGCTGGTCAGAACCATTGTGTAATGTTGGAAAGACAAGAAAAAAAAGATACTGGCTGCTGAATGTAAGCATACACATACTGTATACCTCACAAAGAAAAACATTCTCTAAAAGTTGTATTCTAATATATGTTTGAGATGCAAATCAAGTTCAACCATAGCATCATTTTCATATCTGCTTCACCTTTTAAAAAAACAGTTGTATTATGATTACTGACTTTAGTACAACCAAATCATAACTGGTGCAAGAGAAAGACAAAACTAAAATTCTATTCTGAAATAGGCCAAGGAAGCATCTGTAATTACAAAGTGCTTACTAAACAAAAATGTGCCAAGGTGTACTATAAAGACATCTGTTAGTCTTGCGAGACCATGGATCTGCATCTGGAAAGTCTTCACTCTCCAGGGCGCAGGCCTGGACAAGGTTGTATGGAAGACCAACAGTTGTCCATGCTGCAAGTCTCCCCTCTCCACGACACCAATGTTGTCCAAGGGAAGGACATTAGGACCCATACAGCTTGGCACCAGTGTCGTCACAGAGCAATGTGTGATTAAGTGCCTTGCTCAAGGACACAACACTTGCCTCGGCTGGGGCTCTAACTCACGACCTTCAGGTCACTAGTCCAATGCCTTAACCACTTGGCCACGTGCCCACAAAGTGTACTACAATATCAACATTAAATAATATTGTTCATCAAGCATTGTTCAGAAGATACTAGTGTACTTAACTTAAATACCAAGAGGAAAGAAAGATAGAGGTATGCAAAATTTGGAAATTCTAGAATAAGCAGAGAATTCTAGAATTAATCACGGAATTAACTGATAGTTGAAATATGCTCTATGTGCTTTTGAGTGAGTTTGTGGAATGATAAAAACTAACCAGGAGAAAACTGAAGTAATCAAATCTAGAGATAATAAAACATGCATGAATAAGATTTAGAGCAAATAAGCAGAGGTCATGTGGATTCAGTTAATGAGTTAATGTTTGAGGTGGAAATGCCATGTCAGAATAAAGTTCAATTTACTACATATACGATCTGAAGGGAACCATGTTCCACAATTTATTTAATTATCGACAAGTGTACCATATGAAAGTTGCATGTAAAATTCTGCATGCTATTCTGCAAAATGCAATGCCAATGCTTATGTGAAGTATTAGAAAGTACCCATATCAACCTTGTTTAAGTTGCATTTCTTCCAGATAGCTAAAAAAAAACAAACTCTTCGCTAGGGAGGGGAATCTTCAGATTTCCATTTTTTAAAAAATGTGAATTGGTTTCTGAATTCACTTCTAAACACTCTACATGCCTTTTAGTCTTTTCACCAGAATTACCAAAGTAGTTTCTCCCCATGGAGAAATTTAACATTACGAAAACTACTTCATATTTCCAATTCCATTACAAACTTTAACATTATACATATAAATTATAGAATATATAAACAGACATAGGATAATATTTCAAAGAATTGTCCCAGGAATTGTGCTTGACCTGAAAATAGTTGCTCAATTTTCTCTTTTAAATAATTTTTCCAAATTTAAAGAAATGAAAATAGAAAGTTCCACAATTTAAAATTTCTACAGAAAAAGTTCTTAAAATTTAAAATTATTAATATAAATTGTTAACAACTATGATTGTGACACTAATTCTTATGGTACATCACTTTTGAACCATATTGCTGAGGTGACCTCTTCTCAAATCAGCTCTAGACAGCTACATCTGCACAACCGTGTAAATTAACATGCAAGTTATTTTCCATGTATATTGAGGAAAAAGTGAAATAAGAAGGTCTGGCATTAAAAACAGACAAATTTTACTTCCCTTCCAACATGAGCTGATGAAATATTTTGAAGTATAGCCACTAATTTAGGTTGTCACAATTCTCATAGAAATAGCAATATGAAAACAACCAAATAACTTTCTTTACACAAGTGGCATTAGCTAGGATATTAGAGATAATTCTCCTGCTCTTCTTCAAAAAAATCTCTAGGGTTCTTTTCAGTCTATGAAGAGAACAGATGAGACCTAAATATTAATGTCTCACTGGACACCTCACACAGGAACGAATTTAAGTGCAGACCATCATTACAGTGCTCATATTCTTGCAATGGATCTTAAACATGAAACTTAGATACGAATTCAACCAGGTGAATTACAGACAACACCAACACATACATAAATTAGTCAATATATAGTTGCCACAATCAAACTGATAGTCTCCCTCTCAGGGTCACCAGATTGGATGATGCACACTACATCTAATTAAAATTAAAGGGAACATTGCTGTTGAAACGTATCCTATTAACTCAAGTATCATTCATCTATGCATAAACATTTCTAAGGCATGTCTGGGAGTAGGAGTGAGTGTAGTTGCTATTACTAGGAGAAGATGCTTGGGAAGTTGAAAGGTCTGAAGGTCAATAAGTCACAAGGACCAGGTGGACTACATGCCAGGGTCTGAAAGAAGTGGCTGAAGAGATTGTGGTGGCATTAGTAAAGATCTTTCAAGAATCACTAGATTCTGGAATGGTTCCGGCAGACTGAAAACTTGCAAATATCACTCCACTCCAAGAATGAAGAGAGGCAGATGAAAGAAAGTTATAGGCCAGTTAGCCTGACTTCAGTGGTTAGGAAGATGCTAGAGTCCATTATTAAGGATGAGGTTGCAGGGTATCTGGAGGCACATGATAAAACAGGCCAAAGTTAGCATGGTTTCCTTACGGGGAAACCTTGCCTGACAAATCAGTTAGAATTCTTTTGAGGAAATAACAGGCAGGACAGACAAAGGAGAGTAGATATTGCTTACTTGTATTTTCAGAAGGCCTTTGACAAGATGCCACATATGGGGCTGCTTAACAAGAGCCCATGCTACTACAGGAGAGATACTAGCATGAACAGAGGATTAGCCGACTGATAGGAGGCAAAGAGTGGAAATAAGAGTGTGCTTGTAACACTGTGTGTCCGACAGAGTAATCAGCAGCACTGGGGCTCCACAGGGGACTGTCTTGTCTCCCTTTCTCTTCACCATTTACACCTCGGACTTCAACTACTGCACAGAGTCTTGTCATCTTCAGAAGTTTTCTGATGACTCTGCCATAGTTGGATGCATCAGCAAGGGAGATGGGGCTGCGTACAGGGCTACGGTAGGAAACGTCATATGGTGTGAGCAGAATTATCTGCAGCTTAATGTGAAAAAGACTAAGGAGCTGGTGGTAGACTTGAGGAGAGCTAAGGTACCATTGACCCGTTTCAATCCAGGGGGTCAGTGTGGACATGGTGGAGGATTGCAAATATCTGGGGATACGAATTGACAATAAATTGGACTGGTCAAAGAACACTGAGGTTGTCTATAAGAAGGGTCAGAGCCATCTCTATTTCCTGAGGAGACTGAGGTCTTTTAACATCTGCCGGACGATGCTGAGGATGTTCTACAAGTCTGTGGTGGCCAGTGCTATCATGTTTGCTGTTGTGTGCTGGGGCAGCAGGCTGAGGGTGGCAGACACCAACAGAATCAACAAACTCATTCGTAAGGCCAGTGATGTTGTGGGGATGGAACTGGTCTCTCTCACGGTGGTGTCTGAAAAGAGGATGCTGTCCAAGTTGCATGCCATCTTGGACAATGTCTCCCATCCACTACATAATGTACTGGGTGGGCGCAGGAGTACGTTCAGCCAGAGACTCATTCCACCGAGATGCAGCATAGAGCGTCATCGGAAGTCATTCCTGCCTGTGGCCATCAAACTTTACAACTCCTCCCTTGGAGGGTCAGACACCCTGAGCCAATAGGCTAGTCCTGGACTTATTTCATAATTTACTGGCATAATTTACATATTACTATTTAACTATTTATGGTTCTATTACTATTATTTATGGTGCAACTGTAACGAAAACCAATTTCCCCCAGGATCAATAAAGTATGACTATGACTAAAGAGGACCTATTCTGTTTGGCTGCCGATGACAAATGGTGCTCTGCAGGGGAAGGTATTGTGACTGCTTCTTTCCATGTTATATGTCAACAATTTAAATGATGGAATTCATGGCTTTGTGGTCAGGTTTGCAGACAGTACAAAGATAGGTGGAGGGTCAAGTAGTGTTGAGGAAGCAGGGAGTCTTCAGGAGGTCTTATACACATTGGGAGAATGGGCAAAGTAGTGGCAAATGGATTCTAGGGTAGAAAAGCATGACCTTGATAGAAGGAATAAAGGTGTAGACTATTTTCTAAATGGGAAAAAAATTCAAAAGTAAGAGGTACATAGGAACTGAAGTCCTTCTGCAGGTTAACTTGCAAGTTGAGTTGGTAGTAAGGAAGGCAAATGTAATGTTAGCAGTCATTTTGAGAGGACTAGAATACAAGAACAAAGATGTGATGCTGTGGCTTTATAAGGCACTGGCTAGACCGGATGCAGTATTGTAAGCAGTTTTGGGCCTGTTGTCTAAGAAAAAATGTGCTAACATTAGAGAAGGTCCAGAGGAGGTTCACGAGAATGATTCTAGGAACGAATGGGTTAACATATGAAGAGTATTTGATGGCTCTGAGCTTGGACTCACCGGAGTTTAGAAGAATGGGGGTGGGGGGGAGAGAGAGAATGTTTCCTCTAGAGGGTAAGTCTATGACCAGAGGGCACAGTCTCAGATAGAGGGACGTCCACTTCAAACAGAGATGAGCAGGAATTCCTTTAGCCAGGGGAGGTTAATTTGTGGAATTCATTGTCACAACTGGTCGTGGTTGCCAAGTCATTGAGTAGATTTAAAGTGGAGGTTGAAAGGTTCTTGATTAGTCAGGGTGTCAAAGGTTACAGGGAGAAGGCAGGAGAATGAGTTTGAGGGGAATAATAAATCAGCTGTGATAGAATGGTGGAGCAGATCCAATGGACCAATTGGCCTAATTCTGCTCCTATGCCTTATGGTCTAAATGAAAATACAGACTCTGGAAACTTCCTTACCTCCAAACACTTGTCTATAGAATGCATCTTCATGTTTCCACCAAGACAGAGATTATCAATGCCGGAAATAATCTGGTTTAATCCAGTGCACTCTTTATCCATAGCCCGCCGTTTCTTCACGGACCTGTAAATATCACCTTCAAGCCACATGTGACCTTGTTTCCTACAGACAAATCACAGAGTCAAAATAGTCTTTCATTACTTTTCAAGCCTTTATACTCAAACAAGCTGGAAAGGGAAAAAAAACTTAATGATAGAATTTCAGTGCCACTGAACAAAAGTACTGTGGTGGAATTAAACTGAGCACAAACCCACCCTAATTCTCAGATGCAATGATTCTCTGTAGATTTTGTCAGTCAGAAGTTTAGAATCTAAAAGTTTCACACCTACATGGTACATATGCACTTTAACAAAATGAAGTTCAACGTTATTTCTAATACATTGAAAATTCATCCCTGAAGAATTTTTGAACTGCACCTTACAAAAAAAACTTATTTTTGTATAAGCAGAACTGAATGCCAGAAGACCATCAAAAACTTGTGGAATTTGCAGTTTCCTAAACACATACTAATTCATTACTAATCTGTACCATCAGAAACAAGGCTCAAAAATCATGTTGACTGTTGCTAGAAGTCAGAATAACAATGTGTTTCAATGACACTCTGGCTTCCATTCAAAGCAAAAGAGTTAATTACAGAACTATTAAACCATATGCAATGTCAAATAAGTAAAAATTAAGAATATTATTCTAAAAGTCACAGCAAATGATTTGGAATAGATTTGTAAACCTTAGTACAGGTTTCCCCCGCCATCCAAAGGTAGAGTGTTCCTATGAAACGGTTCGTAAGCCGGAATGTCGTAAAGCGAAGAAGCAATTACCATTTATTTATATGGGAAAATTTTGTGAGCATTCCCAGACCCAAAAATAACCTACCAAATCATGCCAAATAACACATAAAACCTAAAATAACAGTAACACATAGTAAAAGCAGTAATGATATGATAATACACAGCTTATATAAAGTAGAAATACTTTCCCACAATCATTGCTTGAACTGTTCTCCGTAGCAAAAATCTCACGCAAGCGCTGTCGGCAGAAACACGGCGCAAGCGCCATCGGCAAAAACACGGCACAAGCGCTCTCCAGTAACCTTTAAACTATGAAGCTGCCAAATCATACCAAATAACACATAAAAATACACAGCCGATATAAAGTAGAAATAATGTATGTACAGTGTAGTATCACTTATGGGAATCGGGAAGACAGCGAGCACACTGATAATGGTGTGTTAGGCTGAGTCGTTGGAGTTTGGGTGGTGCAGTGGCCCCCACTCTCCGGGCAGCAAACTGATACCGATCCACGAAGCATGCAGCAGTAGCCGGAAGGCGCACAACACATCTTTAAAAAAAAAGCCAAAATAAACAAGCTAATTAATTACGTGCTGAGCGGTACCTAATTAATTAGCATGTTTATTTCGGCTCTTTTCTTAAAGATGAGCTGTGTGCCTCCCGGCTACCACTGCATTCTCCACAAATCGGTATCTGTCCGTGGCCTGGGTGTTGGGGTGGTGGGACACTGAGGTGTCATCTCATCATCTTCTGTTTCCATTAGAGCAGGCAGCTCATCTTCTCCTATGACTGCCCTCCTCAATGTCGAAGGTCGAGGTTCGTCGTCTGCTGTGGAAGGCTTGCTTGACTGCTGAGCCTCGCGCATTTTTCTATCATACAGTTCTTTGTAAGGACTCAAACGATCCTGCAAATATGCCCTAAACCTATGTACCCTTTCAAAATTAAAGTCGTACTTTATCATTACTCATTCAGTTTCAATTGTTATCCTTTCCTCTTCCAATTGCATCAGCTCTTCATCTATCAGTTCTTGGTCATGGGATGCCAAAACCTCTTCAAAATCATCTTCGTCAGCTTCCACAAGCCAAACTCACTTAGTCCTTACTTCGTTCACCACGATCGAAACACTTAATTATGTCTAGTTTTACGCTAAGTGTAACACCCTTACAAGCTCTTTCAGGCTTTTCCGATACCATAGAACTCATCTTGCTAACGGCTGCTCACAGGCACATGTTTAAGCAATGCTGGCTGGAATGTCACTCCGAATCCGGGGGAGAGTGGCTGCTCGGGCCACGCGCTGCCTTTTAGCGCACACTGCTTTTTTCATAACAGTGAAACCACCTTCTGTTAGCGAAATCAGGGTACTAATGTAGGTCTTTCGTAACAGTGAGGTTTCATAAAGTAAACATTCGAAAAGCGGGGGACACCTGTATTCCAGTATCAGACACCAAAATTACTATTAAAATTGTTTGCTTAAGCCAAAAGAATTCAGGTCAAGCTTTAGTATACTTAAATTAGTATATACTTGGAATTGCCAGAATAGTTTTTATCTGGTTTCTTTATACAGAATGGAAACAAGTCAACTGACAAGAAATAATGCTTCAATTTGCAATACCATTCAAAAGGTATCCAGTGTAGTATCTTTTTTCAGATTTAATATCACTGGCCTACATTGTGAAATTTGTTGTTTTATGGCAGCAATACATAATAATAAAAATACTATAAATTGCAGTAAGTCTAGATAAACATTAAATAAGTGATCCAATAAAAGAGGAAAAAAGTGAAGTAGTGTTTATGGATTCATTGCCCATTCAAAAATGTGATGGCAGAGAGCAAGAAATGGCTCCCAAAACATTGATTGTGTGTCTTCAGGCTCCAGAACCTACTCAATTGTAGCAATGTGAAGGGAGCATGTCCTGGGAAGATGGATGCCACCTTTTTGAGAGATTTGTCTTTTGAAGGTGTCCTCAATGCTGGGGAGGTTGGAGGCCACGATGGAGCTCGCTGAGTTTACAACTTTCTGCAGCTTCTTCTGATTTGTGCAGTTGCTCTTCTATACCAGACGGTGATGCAACCAGTTAAAATGCTCTCAAAGTACATCTGTAGAAATTTGTGAGCATCTTTGGTGACATACCAAGTCTCCTCAAAATCCTAATGAAATATAACTGTTGTCGTGCCTTTATTGTAATTGTATCTGTATGTTGGGCCCAGGCTAGATCTTCGGAGATGTTGACATCCAGGAACCTGAAGCTGCTCACCCTTTCCACTGTTGATCCTTCGATGAGGACTGGTGTGTGTTCCCTTAACTTCCCCTTTCTAAATTCCACAATCAATTCCTTGGTCTTACTGACATTGAATGCAAGGATGTTGTTGTAATACCACTCAACTAGATGATATATCTCACTCCTGTACACCTCCTTGTCACCATCTGAAATTCAGTCAATAGCTGTGTCCTCGGCAAATTTATAGATGACATTTGAGCTTACCTAGCCACATTGTCGTGAAAGTAGAGAGAGTAGTGCAGTGGGCTAAATACACATCCTTAAGGATAAGATGTCAGTGAAGAGGAGATGTTAATTGTGATCCACACAGACTGGTCTCCTGATGAGGAAATCAAGGATCCAATTGCAGACGGAGGTACACAGTCCCAGGTTTTAGAGCTTCCTGATTAGAACTGAGGGTACTAGTACATTGAATGCTGAGCTGTAATCAATAAACAGCAGCATGATGCAGACATTACTATTTGCCAGCTATCATTCTTACCCTTGGCCATTAGCTCTATAATGAGAAGCTATAGTGGGGGAAATGATGCCCCCCCCCCATTAGACAGTTTGAGGTAACGTATTTTTTATTCTTTCTTATTTCTCTTCTATTATTTGTATATCTGCACTTGTAATGCTACCCTGAATAAAGTATCTATCTATCCAAGACGAGGTGAAGAACCAGTGTGATTTCATCCACCTTGAACCTATTGTGGCGATAGGGAAATTGCAGCTGACCTAGATCCTTGCTTAGCAGAAGCTGAATCCTGCCATCACCAACCTCTCAAAGCACTTCATCACAGTAGATGTGAGTGCTAAGGAGCAATAATCATTGAGGCAGCTCACCCTGCTCTTCTTGGGCACTGATATGATTGTCACCCTTTTGAAGCAGGTGGGAACTTCCAACTGCAGCAGTGAGAGATTGAAGGTGTCTGAACACTCCCACTAGTTGGTTGGTACAAGTTTTTGAAGAGTCCTCAGGGTCTAACGTGTTGCAAGGGTTCATCCTCATGAAAAATGCTCTGCCATCAGTCTCTGAGACAGATCACAGAGTCACCAGATGCCACAGGCATTCACACATTTGCAGTTTTATTCACCCATCAAGTGTGCATAAAAGGTGTTGAGTTCATCTGGGAGTGAAGCATCAATATTATTCATGACGTTAGGTTTCACTTTGTAGGAAGTAATGGCCTGCAAACCCTGCCAGAGCTGATGTCCATCCAATTCCATCTCAATCTCAATCAGAATTGTTTTTTTTGCTCTTAAAATAGTCTTCCTTAGCTCACAACTGGATTTCTTGTATAGTTCTGGAGCACTGTTCATGAATGCCATAGATCTAGCCCTCAGTAGATTACAAATCTCCTGGCTTTTGGTTTGTCAATGTCTGGTATATTCTCAAAGGCACTCACATATTCATCTACACAGGTGTTGATGAAATTGGTGACAACTGTGCTGTATTCATTCAGAATTAAGGATGAATCCCTGAATACTGTCCCCATCGCCGACTCAAAACAGTCCTGTACGCACTCCTCACCTCCCTTGACCATACCTTCTTGGTAAGCATGGTGTAGAAGTACAGCCAGGTGATTGGACTTTCCCAAGTGTGGGTATGAGATGGCATAGTCTGTTTTCTTGATGGCAACATAACAGTGGTTAAGTGTGTTGGCTCCTCTGACTCCACAGGTGATATGTTGGTGGTAGTTGTTTAGAGACTTCAAGCCTGCCTGGCTGAAATCCCCTACAATGATACGGAAGGCACCAGAGTGTGCTGTTTCGTGCCTGCTGATTACTGAACTATTTTGTATTTTAGATTGTATTTCCTAGTGAAATACACCATTCCCGAATGGACCTCTTCCAGATTTTCACATCTTGCTTATACACTGAATTAGTGTTAAGCCCAAATGGGGATTAATCAATATTTCTAAATAATGTTTCAAACAATTTTAAAATTGTAATTTCCAGTGTGAAACATAGCTGAGATGTGTGTATGCACATTGGGGGAAGATGGTATTGGTAGCTGTTGAAGGTTTCAGTATGAATTAAATGCAGTCACACTATCTCAAAATCCAGTTTGTTAATATGGCCCCTTATACATCTAGCTTTAGCATGACAATGCAGCAACATAATCAACATTCTGAAAATGGAAATTACATTTTGACAGGACAATTGGCAACCAATTTATACTCATTTGAATCAGCAAGAGCCCTGACAGCAAAATTTTGTTATAACCACAAACCAGCATCATTCGTTACTCAAAATATAATGGAATAATTCTAGTGTTCACTCAAAAATCCCCAAATAGCTTGCCTACTTAAAAAAGTAGATTTCACAAAACACTGAGATGTGTTCTTAATTGTCAACTTTTATGTAATGGATAGAGATAGTGACATGCAGTAGATTCAACTGATCATGCTTCCCCTCACTAACCTACCACCAAACAAGAACTCAGTAAGATCCCAAACAAAACTCCAATCTGATCTCAGTAAGTCACCACGAACTAGAAGACAAACTAAATTAGTGAAGTTACTCAATACAATCACCAAGACATCACACCTTATCCTAAAATACTATACTGAGATAATTTTAAAGGTTTCAATTACCAAACAATTGAGGTTCTCATCACTATTTTCCTTTAGCACCCTTGTTAAGAACATATGACCAGCCAAAAAGCCTTTTAAACAGGAGAGTTACCAACCTTCACAGAGAACACTAAGCCTTATGTAAATAATATTCTTTCAATTGCAATCCACAAAAATTGCAGCTTAAGATGAAAAAATATTATGTTGAATCCTTTCTGTTGTCACACACGACTATATAAAAAAAGTTAGGTGAGCCTGGGGGAGAATAAGCAGCAGGGCTACATGAAAAATGTAATTAACAAAAAACATGTAGTAAAATAGAAATGTAAAAATGTACATAATTTTTTTTTTAAAACAGCTGGGAGCTGGCATGGACCAGACAGGAAGAAAAGTTTCCTTCCTGCATTGCGCTTGAAAATTATGAAATAACGTAGCAACACACATCAATGATGAGAAACTAATGATGTCCCCTAACAAGAGATTAGATTTTCTTCAGAATGCAATTCAAATGTTTTGCACAAGAGAACAAGAATGGAAGACTGAAATACAAAAGGTACAATATAAGTAAGCAACAGATACTAGTTCCCAAGTATTTTTGCAACATTGTTTGAGCTTTGTTGCAGCTAAGACCCATATTCCACACATTTCTGAGCAGGTTGAGTGAAACCTGCACAGAAAGGACTCCACAGTGTAATCTGCTAATTTCAAAAAGCAATATCCACGAGTCTGCCCACCCTTCTATTAAAATCAATTAACAAGGTGCAAAGGACCCTTGCAATAAATATTGTACTAATTATAAACTCAAATTCTATACAGGCTCATCATTTGTAAGCAATAATTAATATCAATCAATATATACAGTGACATGCAAAGGTTTGGGCACCCCGGTCAAAATTTGTTACTGTGAATAGTTAAGTGAGTAAAGATGAACTGATCTCCAAAAGTCAAAGTTAAAGATGAAACATTCTTTTCAACATTTTAAGCAAGATTAGTGTATTATTTTTGTTTTGCACAATTTTAGAGTGAAAAAAAGGAAAGGAGCACCATGCAAAAGTTTGGGCACCCCAAGAGATTTGAGCTCTCAGATAACTTTTACCAAGGTCTCAGACCTTAATTAGCTTGTTAGAGCTATGGCTTGTTCACAATCATCGTTAGGAAAGGCCAGGTGATGCAAATTTCAAAGCTTTATAAATACCCTGACTCCTCAAACCTTGTCCCAACAATCAGCAGCCATGGGCTCCTCGAAGCAGCTACCTAGCACTCTGAAAATTGAAATAAATGATGTCCACAAAGCAAGAGAAGGCTATAAGAAGATAACAAAGCATTTTCAGGTAGCCGTTGCCTCAGTTCGTAATGTAATTAAGAAATGGCAGTTAACAGGAACGGTGGAGCTCAAGTTGAGGTCTGGAAGACCAAGAAAACTTTCTGAGAGAACTGCTCATAGGATTGCTAGAAAGGCAAATCAAAGCCCCTGCTTGACTGCAAAAGACCTTCAGGAAGATTTAGCAGACTGGAGTGGTGGTGCACTGTTCTATTGTGCAGCGACACCTGCACAAATATGACCTTCATGAAAGAGTCATCAGAAGAAAACCTTTCCTGCGTCCTCACCACAAATTCAGAGTCAGAAGTTTGCAAAGGAACATCTAAATAAGCCTGATGCATTTTGGAAACAAATCCTGTGGACTGATGAAGTTAAAATAGAACTTTTTGGCAGCAATGAGCAAAGGTATGTTTAGAGAAAAAAGGGTGCAGAATTTCATGAAAAGAACACCTCTCCAACTGTTAAGCATAGGGGTGGATCGATCATGCTTTGGGCTTGTGTTGCAGCCAGTGGCACAGGGAACTTTTACTGGTAGAGGGAAGAATGAATTCAATTAAATACCAGCAAATTCTGGAAGCAAACATCACACCATCTGTTTAAAAAAAAAAGCTTAAGATGAAAAGAGGATGGCTTCTACAACAGGATAATGATCCTAAACGCACCTCAAAATCCACAATAGACTATCTCAAGAGGCACAAGCTGAATGTATGGCCATGGCCCTCACAGTCCCCTGACCTAAACATCATCGAGACTCTGTGGATAGACTTCAAAAGAGCAGCGTATGCAAGACGGCCCAAGAATCTCACAGAACTAGAAGCCTTTTGCAAGGAAGAATGGGTGAAAATCCCCCAAACAAGAATTGAAAGACTCTTAGCTAGCTACAGAAAGCGCTTACAAGTTGTGATACTTGCCAAAGGGCGTGTTACTAAGTACTGACCATGCAGGGTGCCCAAACTTTTACTTTGGGCACTTTTCCTTTTTTGTTATTTTGAAACTGTAAAAGATGGAAATAAAGAAGTAATCTTGCTTAAAATATTAAAGAAATGTGTCATCTTTAACTTTATGCCTTTTGGAAATCAGGTCATCTTTTACTCGCTTAGCTATTCAAAGTAACAGAAATTTTAACCAGGGTGCCCAAACTTTTGCATGCCACTGTGCCAATGTGAAAATGAGCTTCATGAAATTTTGATCCTACAGGTATTCATTCAGGACATCAACAGCATTACAGCAGAATTAATATTTTAAAGCTTGATTTACTATTCAATCTTTATTTTTATTGCTTTAATTAAACTCTTGCAGTATTTAGGAGACTTGGATGATTACATCATTTGCCTGTGGAAACTGCAGTCAGCAGGCTTGCAGTAAGCCTCAAACTTCAGAATGCTGCGCTCTTCTTAATCTGGAACTGCATTTCTCAGATCCCTGTTGCATTTTTTCCATAATGGTGGTTATCTGCCAAACTGATAGAGTCTGTTGAAAGAGAACTTGGAAATGTTATTTTTTGACCTTTTATATGTACTGTATTGAATGGATTTTCATTGGTTTCATCATGTGATGGTTCTCTTTTTAAATAGGTTAGTTGAATGATTTTAGTTTTATTTTATTTTCAGTTCTACTCTAATTATAATGGCATTGCCCTTTACATGCTTAAATTTTATCTGTATAGAGGTTTTATTTTGCTTTTAATAACTGGTCTAAAGTATGCGGAATCAGCTTATAGGATACCTATTTCACAATTATTAACTATATCTTACATAATAACACATGCCAAAAGACAATAAAACTGCAAGACTTTTTATGCAAGATAATATCATCTATTTAACCTTCCTCATAATTGCATCTATGTGCAGCACTTTCATTTCTGGTAACTCAAGACACTCGGGTAGGTTAACTCTTTGTACCATTTAATTATATTACAGGTACTAGAATTTTCTGAGGTGATTTCATGCCAAATAAATGAACCAAATGAGATTTCTCACCAACACACACATTTTCATTCTTGGGGTAAATATACCAATGGACAAATATAGATGATGAAATAAGGAATTATGTCTCTTGGCTGGGTAGTTCAAGACCAGTTTAAAAAGAAAAAAATGAGTGGGGCCTTTTGGAAGTGAAATTTGGAAATATTACTCTGCACAGCAAGAGATAAAAGTTTGGAATGCACTCTATCCACAGCAGTTAATGCTTGTTTGCTTGTTCAAAGTCAAAATTTCACATTTAACACATTTGAAACTAATCTAAAAGATAAAGACAACATGGCAGATGTATAGAATTAGATCATACATCAGTTGTGATCTCACCAAAATGCCTCAATTTCCACTATACCTCTGTTCCTTTCCTTCAAAGACCTTTTATACAGGTGGTTATCTTTGTTATTACCTTGTTCTCTTATTTCTCCAACTACTTTCTCACTCCTCCCCGCACCCCACCCCCCTCACATACACATTTGCTTTCTTTAGTATCCACACTCGTACTTATCTTTGGATAAGACAAAGGTCAAACGCATAAGAAATATTGTTGAGGAAAAGGGGAGAACAGATTTATGACCATGAAGAAAATATGCAATTTCCCTCATTGGCTTGTTTTGCTTGTGGCAGAGCTAGGCCAACATTTACACATTTTTTTAAAGCTTAAAAGATAATTGGTAGTACCAATCTAATTAAATGTTTAAAGCCCCATCAACTCAAAAGGAATAACTGTGAAGTATACAGACAATGATCAATGACAGCTGTCACATAAAAGAACTATAATAATTTCTCAGCTGACAAGTTACAATTTATTTTTCCATCTTTCAGCTCATGGCAAAGTTCCCACCCATTTGCAATGGATCTAGCATCATTCCCTTTTAATTTCAGTTCTGTTATAAAGCAGACTATACAAAACACTTACATGGGGCTCTTTCAGTTGTACAATAGCTGCAGCAATAATTTGTACTAAAGGGATGCTGGACTGGTTTCAAAATCTGAACACCTTTAGCTGCAGTGCAGAGGAGGCACATTATGAAGGCAAAATGAAAAAAAGTGAGACTTCACAAGTGGGTAGGGAGGCGTGTTAAACAAATATCAAAGACTGAATGCAATGGACGTACAAGAGGTGAAAACTGCAGTCAATTCACATTGTAAGAAAACTCTTTAAGATGGTCTTCTCCATTGTAGTATTGTGGCAAGCTTTTGGTCCATAATATGGCAGCTGGAGGCGTAGTGGCATTGGCGCTGGACTTTGGGGCGGAAGGTCCCGAGTTCAAATCCAGCTGGTTCCCGTGCACGCTTTCCATCCGTGCTGGGTTGAGTGTCGTGCTAGCAACTTCACCTCAAAAAAGAAATTGCCTGCTACAGAAACATCAACAGCAAAAAGTTGATGGCCTATGCTCTCTCGTGAGCTTAAAGGCAATTTCTAATTGACAACAAATTACTAAATGACCATAAAAGAGGACTGCGTGTCTTCATAATCTAAATTTCTCTCTTCTCTCTCTCTCTGGTCCATAATAACAGACGAGGAAGCTCGCTAACTCAACAACTGTTTTATTACGATAAACACAAAACAGACTGGGCACCATGCCCCGGACAGTGAACCCAGCCAGTCTCTCACAGACAGGGGAGGTGACCATCACACACGCCAGTTACAGTTAGGGTAACCACAAATACACATGCAAATAACTATATAACCCAACCTAAAATGTAACTGTAAATGAACTGGAACTTCCCACCATAATCCCACAAAAGCATTTTAGCACAAAAACAATAAACAGTGCTGGTCATTAGAAATGCAGGGGCGGGTTGTCAACCATGCCCCTCCCCACCGCCCCCAGAGCGTCACAGTATAATAAGATCATAAGATACACATGCAGAATTAGGCCATTTAACCCATTTCATCATGGCCGATCCAATTTTCCCCTCAGCCCTAATCTCCTGCCTTATTCCCATTTCCCTCCATGCCCTAACCAATCAAGAATCTATCAACCTCTGCCTTAAATATAC
Organism: Mobula birostris; assembly: GCF_030028105.1. Taxonomy (NCBI): domain Eukaryota; kingdom Metazoa; phylum Chordata; class Chondrichthyes; order Myliobatiformes; family Myliobatidae; genus Mobula; species Mobula birostris. The sequence goes on from NC_092381.1 coordinate 72,650,774, forward strand.
ATAAATACTTGGCTTACACAGTTGTCTGGCAAAGAATTCCACAGATTCACCACCCTCTGGATAAAGAAATTCCTCCTCGTTTCTGTTCTAAAAGGACACCCTTCTATTCTGAGGTTGTGTCCTCTGGTCTTAAGACTCTCCGACCATAGGAAACATCCTCTCCACATCCACTCTATCGAGGCCTTTCACCATTCAATAGGTTTCAATGAGGTCACCCCTCATTCTTCTGAATTCTAGGAATACAGGCCCAGATCCACCAAACACTCTTCATATGGCAAGCCATTCAATCCTGCAATCATTTTCGTGAATCTCCTTTGAACTTTCTCCAGCTTCAGCACATCCTTTCTGAGAAGAGGCCCAAAACTGCTCACAATACTCCATGCCAGGCCTCACCAGTGCTTTATAAAGTCTCAACATTACATCTTACTTTCATATTCCAGTCCTCTTGAAATGAATGCTAACATCGCATTTGCCTTCCTCACCAGACTCAATCTGCAAATTAACCTGTCAGGAGTCCTGCACGAGGACTCCCAATCCCTTTGCACCTCTATTTTCTAAAAGCGAGAAGATACAAAAAAAAACTGTCAACCGTTTCATTTCTTCTACCAAAGTGCATGACCATACACTTCGCAACACTATATTCCATCTGCCCTTTCTTCGCCCATTCTCCTAATTTAAGTCCTTCTGTAGCCTCTCTACTTCCTCAAAACTACCAGTCCCTCCACCTAACTCCATCACCCAAATCACTGATATTCAACTTCAGAATCTGTCCCAACACAGACCCCAGTGTAACACCACTAGTCACCGGCAGCCAGCCAGAATAGGCTCCCTTTATTCCCACTCTTTGCCTTCTACAAATCAGCCACTGTTTTATCCATGCTAGAGTTTTTCCTGTAAGCAGCCTCATGCGTGGCACCTTGTCAAAGGCCTTTTAAAAATTCAAGTACTAATAATATTAACCTTAATATTCAGATATGATGAAGTAAATAGACCAGATGCAAATAAATGCCTATGCAATTTAAGGCAAGCTCTTGGCAATTCAAATGAACATGTAAATATGCACTATACATCAGATTATACTTGACCAACTACAGCAAAAACTGATCAGAATGCGTGCAACTTTTATTCATCATACCATGCCATAGTTGATCATTAAACATAACTGCCTACACAAAACAAAGTCACCTTCACTAACTAAAATAAAATTCAACTCCAGGTTCACTATTCCATTCCAGATGTAGATCATGCAGATATAGATGGTACCAATAAAAAAGCTTTTAACAAAGAATCAAAAAATTAAAAAGAAATGTGCTATATTGTGTTTCGCCTCTCAGGATGAAAACAGGAGTTGGTATCAAAATGTGACGAGAGTAATGAACCTTACAAGTAGTACGGGGCAATATTCAATATTTTCCATAAAACTCAAGAAATAAAATGTATTAAACAATGCCAAATGGAAAACAACTTCCAAGTTTCTTCCGATCAAATTTTCTACCAATACAACAGCTATTTTCAAAGTTATGAAAAAGGCAGATAAATCATCTCCCATGAACTGAAACTAATAATCAGGTTTTCAATCTCAGATGTATACTCCATGTCCTGGGTTTTACAAGCATATAATTACATTATACCAATTTTGGTCTAATGAAGGGAAAGGGAACGTCAACTCAGACCATGAGAGGCCTGCGTCGGGCATTTTCATGCCTTACAAGGCGCAGATTGGAAGTCTCTGTGGGGCACCACTCCTCGCACAGACTAGAGCAACGTGTGCTTAAGTACCTTGCTCAAGGGCATAAGCATGCTGCCACAGCTGAGGCTCGAACTAGCAACCTTGAGATAACCAGGCAAACGCCTTAACCACTTGGCCATGTGCCCAACACAATACAATTGTCTAATGAACAATTACTGAAAATAAGTAACTTTGATAGTTAATTTCAAAATTGATAGATTGAGTGCATTTCGAAAGATACACCTTCATTTTAGTATTTAAATATGAAGCTTATAGACAGAATAAGAAATGAGAATGTACAAGCTAAATGCACATGTACCTCTAGCACTGTTTTAAAATGTAAGCAAAGTTGGTTAGTTTCTTTTGGGTAATCTCACAAACACTATCAACCCTCTAGATTTCAGTGACAAGGAGAACATATTGTAAAATGCATGAGTTCATTCAGTGTTACTGTATTTGGTATCATTAACCATCCCCTTCAAAATGGATCCTTTTTTAAAGCCATATACTCATTTCCTATTTCTCCCCCAGTGTATCATGAGCGAAAACAAATTTGTATTATCTTTGTTGCAATATCAGACCTTCATTGCTATTTCCGTAACCCAACATTACAAAAATATTACACTATCCTGGAGACATGTTCCATTTGAGTAATATACATGAGTTCTAATAAAAGATAGCTAAGACTCAAAATTACAGAGAAAGAGATATAATCCAGCACAAAGATAAGGTCACTGTATTTGTGTAGGGAGTAAGAAAAAAAAACAAGCTATAATGAGAACCTGTTCGCTCAATTAATCATATCAAATGGAAAGGGAATCCTTGCCTTTGTGTCACAATCTTTAAATAGTAGTTTAGAATGGTATTCCCAGGTACCAAGGGATCAAAAGGTAAATGGCATTTTTACTCATTACGAAGGGTACATGGTAGACCAGCAGCAAAATAGTTGCCTCACAGCTCCAGGAACTGGATTCGATCTTAACCTCAGATACTTAACAGTCTGAGGTCTCTACATTTTCTCTATCAACATTTAAGGTTTCAGCCAGAAATCACCTCCTAATGATAACCCAGTAGGTTAACTGGCTGCTGCAAACAAGAGTCAAGAAGTATCAAAGCAGAATTGATAGGCATGAGAGCGATCAACTTGCAGGAAAATAGGACAGAAATGAGGACTGATGGAATTTTCTGCTGGACCTGGAAAGAAACTGTAATAAGTAAAAAGACAGTGAAGTCCCACAATTACTTTGCATTCACTGGAGCAGACTGACCAAGGGAGTACAAGTACACAGTGTGCTGAAAGTGGTGTTGCAAGTGGACAAGGTGGTGAAAAAGGCACTTAGCATGCTGACCTTCATCAAGCAGGACATTGAGTATAGTTGGGACATTAAACTGCAGTTGTACAAGTTGCTGGGGAGGCCACACTTGGAGTACTGTGTAGAGTATTGGTCACCCTGTTATAGTAAAGACAGGTGTTACGTACCCCGTAACTGGGTTGCCAAACCAGCAGAAATGGACCACTCGTTGGAGTCTGGATTTCTAGGAGCTAATAAAGTTTTATTAAAGAAATAAGTAACACAGTACTCCAATCGTAAGGATATGAATGCAACAGATTAGCAATGATAATACACGCATGTACACAGAACTAGGATAATAGGAATCAACCAAGCTCTATTGCAGTCTAGGGGTAAAATGATCAGTCTTAAGTGACGCAGAGTTCAGTTCAGCTTAGTACAGTTCGCAGTAATCGCTGTTGTGCCTGGGGGCGGGGGGGGGAGGAGGATGCAAATTTGATTCAGGCAGACCTTTGATGTTCTTCGCAGTTGGTTTCGGGTGGACCCTTTTATATCTTCTATCCCACTGTGGTCACCGACTGTGACCTCTCCGTTCCGGATACGACCGTTCTTCTGCAGTGAACCTGGCACCTAGGCAAAGGCGGAAACACACACCAGGTTCCCACCGATCGTACCTTTACACCCTGTGAGTATACGGTCGGTCCCTGCGAACCGGACCTCCAAACTCCCACCAACTTGTGGGGACACACCACTCTTCCAGGGTCTCGTGGTGTGTCGTGCCTTAGCGAACGTGTTCTTTTTATCCTCCTGCTGGGGTATCGCCTGTCCATCAAACTTCAAACAGTTCAGGTTCAAAGCAACCAGTCTGTCAATATTCTGAACTGTGTTTCTTTTCTGTTATCGCTCTCTCCTCTCTCATTAACATTTTGAACGTTTCTCCATTGTCTCCCTTATCTCTCTCATTAGCATCAATCGTCTGATAACTTGGTTTTGGCATCACACAGGATAAATTGAAAAGGCAGCAAAAAAAATTTGTGAGGACATTACCAGAACTACAGGAACTGAGCTAAAGTGAGTGGTTGGCCAGAATGCAGCTTTATTCCTTGCAATGCAGGAAAATAAGAAATGACTTAATACAAATGTTTAAAATTATGAAAAGCATAAGTAAAGTGGATGGCTACAGTCTTTACCCCAGGATAGGGGAGTCCAAAACAAGGGAGCATAGATTTAGGGTGAGAGGAGAAAGATTTAGAGACCCAAAAAGAACCACCCCTCCAGCCCCACAACAGGGTGGTGAGTACATGGAACAAGCTGCCAGCAGAAGTGGTCGAGGCAGGTACAACTTAAGAAGCATTTGGATAAGTGCATGCAGGTGTGGGGCTTAAATGGAAATGAGTTTAACACAGGAAATAAGCACTAGCTGGGTGAACAGTGGTTTAGACCATAAGACTATAAATATAGGAACAGAATTAGGCCATTTGCCCCCTCAAGTCTGTTCCACCATATCATGGCTGATTCAATTTAGCTCTAAGCCACAATCTCCTGCCTTCTACCCGTATCTCTTCATGCCTTGACCAATCAAAAATCTATCAACCTCTGCCTTAAATATACATAAACACTCAGCATTCTGTGGCAATGACTCCTGATTCACCACACAGGCTAAATAAATTCCTCATCTCCATTCTAAAAGGACTCCCCTCTATTCTGGGGCTATGTCTTCTGATTTTAGAGACTCCCACCATAAAAAAGCTCCTCTCATCATCCACATCTGCTCTATCAAAGCCTTTCACCATTTGATAGGTTTCAATGAGTTCACCCTCATTCTTCTGAATTCCAGTGAATACACACCCAGACCCATCAAATTCTCTTCATATGACAAGCCATTTAATCCTGGAATCATTTTTGTGAACCTCCTTTGAACCCTCTCCAGTTTCAGCACATCCTTTCTGAAATAAGGAGCCGAAAACTGCACACAATACTCCAAGTGACGCTTCACCAGTGCTTTATAAATTCTCAACATTACATCCTTGCTTTCACATTCTAGTCCTCTTGAAATGAATGCTAACATTGCATTTGCCTTCCTCACCACAGACTCAACCAGCAAATTAACCTATCAGGAATCCTGCACAAGGACTCCTAAGTCCCTTTGCACCTCAGTTTTTTGCATCTTCTCTCCATTTAGAAAATAATAAACCCTTTCATTTCTTCTACCAAAATGCATGACCATATACTTACTGACACTGTATTCCATCTGCCACTTGAAGGACTGAGGGGCCTGTATCTGTACCATGTTGCTCTGCACCTCTAACTACATTTATACCAAAGTCAGGATCACTGAATTAAACTCATTAAATTATACAGCTGTAGACAAGATCACTGAGCTTATTTTATGAAATACTGATGCATCACTTATCTGTGATCTAGTCGTCTTACTAGAGATTCAGAAAAGGTCATGTAAATTTAAATTTCATGATGAAAAATCAGATTCACCAGTTTTAAGACTGAAGGAACAAATGACAACCAAGGTAATTTAGGACTAGGGAATGGTCCACAAGGCTATGATTTCCAATATTTCCACTTAGTATTAGGAACCATAATTTATAACAATGCATACGGACAAAATTCACAGTAGATATCAAATATTGGCGGGTTGGTGAAACTGACACTAAATAGTCAGATAAAGAAACTGGCCCAAATCTTCTCAGAATCTCCCTGCTTTTCCAACCATACAATCTGCTCTCAGCTGAGTGTCTCCTGTCCCAAGCTCCCTTGTGGAAGCCACTCCAATCAAGGCCCATTGCAGCAGAAACACTTAAAAAAAAAATTGGAAGTGATATCTTTTTTTAACCAGACATTTCTAGAAACGTGGCTTGTTAGCCCTTTGCTAACAGCCACTGGACTCTGTAGTGAGAAAACCACCTTTCTCAAACTCCATACGTCTCAGGTTGGTATGATGTAGGTCCCATCAAAACTGGGAGGTTGGGATGTCTTGACCACCTGAACCCTGATCTGTGCAAATACTGTGTAAGTATTGCCCCCATGCAATTAATGGTTGGCAATAACAGATGGCACACAATTATAAAGATATTTACAAATGACAGCTTTATCAAACAGTTGGTTGGAAAAAGAAAAGAAAAAAAAATAAAAAGGGCCCATTACAGTTAACCCAGTCCAAATTTGCACACAATTTGGAGCTCATCTTAAGGTTGTCTTTAACTCACACACTGGACCCAGTCTGCATGAAAGCTCACACCACCTCCTGAATGTCACTCAAAATCCACCTCGAACAAACAGGCTTCCCCACAAGAGTACTGGTCCTTCCTCCTTGAAGCCATTCATCTGCACAAATTACCTTGTGCAACAGGGACAGCCACTGCTCTACATACCGTCCTTATGCATCTGGAGAAGAAGGATGCTTATAATGAGAATACTGTTCTTGGACTACAGTTCAGCATTCAACGCCATGATTCCATCCAGGCTCGACAGGAAGCTCAGAGACCTCGGCCTTGACTCTGCCTTGTGCAGCTGGATCCTGGACTTCCTGTCAGATCACCACCCCTCTGACTCTCAACACTAGAGCCCCTCAGGGCTGTGTACCAAGTCTCATCCTTTTCACCCTGTACACCTATGACTGTGCTGCCACCCACAGCTCTAATCTGTAATTAAATTTGCCAACAACACCACATTGATTGGCCTAATCTCAAACAATAACAGTGGCCTACAGGGAAGAAGTCATCTCTCTGACATAATGGTGCCAAGAAAAAAAACTCTTCCTCAGTGTCACAAAAACAAAGGATCTGGTTGTGGATTGCAGGAGGAATGGAGATGGGCTAACCCCTATTGACATCAATGGATCTGGAGCTGAGAGGGTGAACAGCTTTAAGTTCCTCATCATTCACATCACTGAGGACCTCATGTGGTCTGTACACACCAGCTGTGTAGTGAAAAAGGCACAACAGCACCTCTTTCACCTCAGATGGTCGAGGAAGTTTGGCATGGGCCCCCAAATCCTAAGAACTTTCTACAGGGGCACAATTGAGAGCATTCTGACTGGCTGCATCACTGCCTAGTATGAGAATTGTACCTCCCTCAATCGCAGGACTCTGCAGAAAGTGGTGCGGACAGTCCAGCGCATCTGTAATTGTGAACTTCCCATGATTCAGGACATTTACACAGATAGGTGTGAAAAAAGGGTCTGAAGGATCATTGGGGACCCAAACCACCCCAACCACAATCTGTTCCAGCTTCAGGCTCAGGGACAGCTTCTTCCACCAGACCATCAAACTGACTAACATGATGATTTGAGTATATTTCTTTGTTAGATTGATTGTTCTATTTATCATAAATTATGAATTACTATGATTGCACATTTAGACAGAGACGTAACGTAAAGATTTTTATTCCTCATGTATGTGAAGGATGCAAGAAAGTCAATTAAGTTAAAAGGAAGCAGCACAGTACAAGTCACTATTTCTATATCATACAAGCCATGCTTTAAAGAGTTAGTATTTCATTTCATTCTTATGAAGGTATTTTCTAACTTCCAAATAACCTAATAAAGGCTTTCAAAGTATAACTGAAAATTATTACACTCATCAACATAAAAGTGATTTGTATCTGAAGTTGCAATTATTCATCCTTTAAAATAACTTGTTTCTAGCAGACTTGCAGCAAATTACAGTAGTTTTCTTTGACTCCATTGGGTGCAAGATTACTTGCTTTATCATAATACACAATAACACCTTCTACTGTGCTACATAAAGTATTTTATACTCTAAAATAAACTTGTGACTTACTCCTCCAAGAAGTGCTGCTGTGGACCAATTATAGATCCTGGTCGGCAAATTCTAATCCATCCTATGGCTTCTGCTGCAGTGAATCTGTAGTGTTTCATCATGTAACATGCTATTAGTGTGCCCGTTCTTCCTAAACCAGCTGAAATGAAGAAAGATTTGTTAGGGTGTTTACATAATTACATCAACATCAAACTTCCAATAAATAAACAAACACTAAATATGATCATGATCTGGATTCACTTCATCTCTGTGAAATATTTATCTTATGAATTAAACTGGTTTGGCCACATACACAGCAACAAAAACTGACGGGATAATTTTGGTAAAATTTGTTCAATATTTCTTAAATACATGACAATGAATGAATGATTGATCAAGATTGAAGAGCAATTTAGCAAATTACTTGGATCCAGAATAGTTTGAGGTTTAATAAAGCAACTTTTGGTACAATTCACTATTTACTTCCAAGTCAATGGAAAATGCACTTCTCTATCTTAACTAAAATAAGGTGCATTTTATCCATTTTACTCATGTTAATAAGGCACAATTTTAATACCCATTATACATTTAAAAGTTCTGACATTTTTAATTAAATTTTTTTATTTGAGTGGAAGAGTGCATTTATTATTCAGTGTTATTTAGTGCTGTGTGTGGTATGCTCCGGCCTTGAAGTGAATGCTAAATAAATGCCTATATCTTCCACAGATTATCAGCAAATCTGTTAAAGTATTGCAAACTACTCTGATATTAGTCGTGGGATGAATGTTGACTTAGTTATGGGGAAATTGTTCATGCTCTTCTTTACATTGCATTCTAATATATTGCAGTGCTCTTCGAAGGGTGGTATTTGGAGAGGTATAATTTACAAGCCAATGAAAACCTACCCACTCAAACTACACAACACTCCCTCAGCATCAGTCTGGATTATATGATTCAAAGTCAGGTGAATCAGAGCAGCAATAGTACTGAGGTAAGCTTCACAAACTAGCTCAAGCAGACACTTGCCTGTTTTGAATCCTTAAACAGACTATTTCTGTCATTTGTAAGGACTGAATAGTTTGTACAAAAATATATCCAAGAAAAGTATCTTTGATGGGGCAGTAATATATTTTGTATACTCTCTGTACACAGTGTCAACTATCATACTCACACAAAGTTATGAAAAGTATTACATATTATTTAGATTGAAACAAATCTATGCACGACTTCAGGATTAAAGGACGTCCTTTTAGAACGGAGAAATTACTTTAGTCAGAGGGTGGTCAATCTGTGGAATTTGTTGCCACAAGCGGCTGTGGAGGCCAAGTCATTGGGTGTATTTATGGCAGAGATAGATAGGTTCTTGATTAGCCAGGGCACCAAAGGGTATGGGGTGAAAGCGGGGAGTGGGGTTAATTGGAAGAATTGGCTCAGCACATGATTGAATGGCAGAGCAGAATCGATGGACTGAATGGCCACTTTTGCTCCTATATTTTATGGCCTTATGGTCTAAATGCAATAATCCATCAAGCTGAAGTTACTGTAGACAAACTTTTATTCAATTCCATTCCATTTGCCAAAGCACTTAAAAGATTCTTATCTGTTCTATATTGGTTTCTTCCCATTAACTGTCACTAAACTAAAAAAAACCTTTCTAACCGCTCCCCACCCAACCAATCATTGAAGAGATTCTTTTCCTTTAGCCTAGAGGAATTGGTAAACCTGAAAAAGAAATTACCGTGTGATAAAGTGCAGGTTTAGAAAGATTCCATTGTGAAAGTATCATTTTCAAGTAAAACAGGTTTTATGTAGCTTTCACACTAACTTGTAATTCTATGATCCTACTCAATCAATTTACACTACATTTGTGATTAAGTAGGTATTACATAATTCATTTCACACTAGTAAGAAGGAAAATTAATCACCTAAAATGAAACAATTGTGCATCTTTGCCAATGTTTAAGACCAAATTGAATTAAGGCTTTAGTGCCCAGAGTTCATTGAGTTGTATAGCACAAAATAGGCCATTTGGCCCACCATATCCAACCCTAGGCCACATTTTTGCCCATCTACACTAACCCCATTTATCTACATTGTATCTATACTCTTCAATGCCTTGTCTATATAAAAATGACCATCTAAATGCCTCTTAAAAGTTGCGATTGCATTTGACTCCGCCACCTCTCCTTGCAGCAAGTTCCAGATTATCAACTGCTCTATGCAAATAAAAATTCCCTTCATATCCTCTTTAAAACTCCTTCCTTTCATTTTAAACTGTATTTTGTGTTTGATATTACTATCATAAAGAATCAATTCTGACCACTTGCCCTACAACTCTTACAAGTTTAAGTACTTATATTCAGATTTTGACTCAGCCGGCTTTGCTCCACGGCAACCAAACCTGCCTATCCAATTTCTCCCCATAACAATTCCTCATCAAGGCAACATCCTGGTGAACCCCAATGTAACTTTATCCTTCTCATAGTGTAGCAACCATGTGTCAGATCAATTACACACAATGCTTTAGTTGTTAGGTTTATCTTGTTATGACATAGTTAACATGTTCTTACATTCTTAAATGCCAAAACCATACCAGATTCAAATCACTCATTATTAGAAATGGACATAAATGAGTAGCCAAGCAGCTGGCACATTTACGCACATTATACAAAGCAGTGCAGAATGCCTTATATGTACTGAAAGAGCAGCATCAACAAGTCTTTGGAAAAATTAAGGGCATAATGGATCTGCAAAGTTGAAGACTGGTGAGGAAAAAAATAATAGCGGTTAGAAAATTAACAGCATTACAATAGGCTATACCTTTACAATGTACAGCAATAGCGCCATCCTCATTCTCACATATTGTTAAAAATCTTTTCAAAATACAATCACTTGGTGTACTTCCATCAACAAAGAACAGGTCATGATGTGCAAACCCAGCATCTGTGAAGCGTTTAGCATCATAAATTTTCTTGTTAAGTCTTATGATTGTGGTAACACCGTGTTTCCTGAAGTATGGAAAATAGGCTTCTGGCGCATGGAGAGGATAACCTAAGGAATATTGAAAACAAAATTTAATTAATCTCAATAAGCACAACAAGAAATAAAAGAACAAACCCCCAACCCTACTCTGTCATTCAATAATATTGTGATTCATTTTTGACCACACCAACAAGTTCCAGTACGACCTTATCTTAGCAACACACACACACAAAATGCTGGAGGAACTCAACAGGCCAGGCAGCATCTATGGAAAAAATTACATTCGACGTTTCAGGCTGAAACCGTTCAGCAGGACCGTACTTTCTTCTCATAGATGCTGCCTGGCCTGCTGAGTTCCTCCTGCATTTTGTGTGTGTTGCTCTCATTTCCAGCATCTGCAAATTTTCTCTTGTTTGTGATTTGTCGACCTAATCTTGCTCTTTTCATTAATATTTTTAAAAATCTATTAAAATATTTATAAATGATAGGAATATATTAAAAATATTTCTCATTTCTTATAAATGCGCCAGTGGATTCATTGGTCTTGAGAGAACCAATTCATTCAACTGGTAGGTTGAATTAAAACTAAATCACTAGAAAGATAACGGATCAAAAAATCTTGATTGTTCCCAAAGGTCCTTCGTGATAAGAAATTGCTTATCTCAATTAATAAACAAGATACCCAAAAGCCCAATATTATGCACTTGATACAAACCATTTCACTACAAAAATCATACTTTTCCTAAAGATAAACCATTCCTAGTCATAATTAGAAAATAAATTAGGAATGGTTTTTACTTAATCCAAAATCTCAAAATATATATTCTTGTGCCACCTTACTGCATAAATGATTTACAAATACAAATTAAAATACAAGGCCCTGGCAGCAATAAAACAAAAAGCTGAAGCACAATTTCCTCAAATACTGCCTGTGTAAGTTTTCCTATTATCCAGATTTTTCAGACAAACAGAATAAAGAAAGGAACTGTCACTAGGATGTTATTAGTAACTGATCATTTTTAAATACTGAACACATTTAGTTATACAGTAGCGCCACCTCTTGCCCAAAAATTCATTTTAAACCTGTAATCAGCAGTCAAACATAAATTACTTAAAATAAATCCAATTTCCAGTAAATTGTTGATAAAGAATACAGCAAACATACCAAAAGAAAGAATTTCACAACTTTTACTACAAGCTCTAGCTACAATCTAGTCTGGGATTTTAGATTTGCACCTAATTTGAGATGTAAGCATCCAATAAATTTAACACAATCAGAAACCATGGTACATAACCTAGATTCTGTGACTGAGGGTGTGGGCAACCAAACATAAATTTACACTGTAAGCTTTGGCCAATTAGATCATCCCATTTTGTTTAAAAATAAACATAAATACGTATTTAAAAGCATAATTTTAATCAGCTTCTCACCACACATCTGTGTTCTGTAAACAGTAGCCTTTTCACAAGGTATAATAAAGCAGCACCACAATGAAAAATGGTTTTGAAGATTTAAGGCCAAATTTGAGCAGTATTCATTAATTTTGTAAACATTTACAAATTGAGCATACAGTATTGTATAAAGCAAAAAATTAAAAACTACTTTAAAATATTTTTCTCACCATTTTCAACTTTGCTTTTTGGATGGGGTCCACTAAAAGCCAGAAATTTGCCATTGATGATCCAGTTAATATCACCATTTTCAACACGCTGCAGGAAAGAAATGTTTATTATTAAAAAGGCCTCCTAAAATCTCCGCTGAGGATCAAAAAACTCTTGATGCTCAAATCACTGAAGCCGAAATTCATAAAGCTATTTTTTCAATGCAATCTGGTAAGTCCCTGGGACTTGGTTATCCTGTAGAATATTATAAAAATTTGGAAAGTTGCTTCCTCCGTTGGAAATGCTTAAGGATTCTTTTGAGAAAGGTGACTTACCCTCTACTTTTTATGAGGCTTCTATTCCTTTAATTCTTAAAAAAGATAAAGATCCCACTGACTGTGCTTCATATAGACCTATTTCATTAGTGAATGTCGACGCTAAGATTCTGTCAAAGATAACAGCCAATTGGTTGGAGAAAGTTTTGGGTAAAATTATTTTTAAAGATCAAACAGGCTTTATAAAGGGTCGCTATTCTTTTTCAAATGTTCAGAGACTATTTAACATTATATATTTGTCCTCTTTTAAAACTCCACAATGTGTTGTATCTTTGGATGCTGAAAAAGCATTTGATCGAGTTGAATGGAAATATTTATTTAATGTTTTAGAGAAATTTGGCTTTGGTGCTAATTTTAATAATTGGATTAAAATGATATATAAAGCCCCTATTGCTACTGTTGTTACCAACAATTGTAGGTCTCCTTTTTTTTCAGCTTTCACGGGGGACAAGGCAAGGCTGTCCGTTACGTCCTTTGTTGTTTAATTTAATATTAGAACCCCTTGCTATTGCTCTTCATGAGGCTAAAAATATCCATGGGATTTTTGTGAATGACACTATGCATAAGATTTCTCTTTACGCTGATGATTTATTGGTTTATATATCCAATCCTGACGAATCTATTCCTGCCTTGTTAAAATTATTTAACGAATAAGGAGGTTTTTCAGGATATAAAATAAATTTTAGTAAAAGTGAACTGTTTCCTTTAAATCATTCTGTCTCTACATATGATAATACTCCTTTTAAAGTCACGGATTATTTTAGATATTTAGGTATTATAATTACTGAAAAATATAAGGATCCTTATAAAGCCGATTTTGTTTCTTTAGTAGACTCGATGAAGTATTTATTTAGTAGATGGAGTCTACTTACATTTTCACTTGTTGGTCGTATTCATATAGTTAAAATGATGATTTTACTGAAATTTTTATATTTATTTCAGAATATTCCTGTTTTTTTGACTAGGAAGTTTTTCAATCAGATTGATTCTATTATTCTATCTTTTATTTGGAATAATAAAAGACCAAGAATTAGTAATTGTCACTTACAAAAATTGGAAAAGGATGGAGGTCTTGCTTTGCCTAATCTAAGAATGTATTATTGGGCTGTTAATGTGTGATACATGTCTTTTTGGTTATATTGGGTTGATAAGAGTGATCGGCCAATCTGGGTAGACCTGGAACTGAAAGTTGTAAACAGTTTTATTTAACCTCATTATTGGGAGCTACTTTACCTCTAAAATTAGCTAAAGTTGTTAATTTAAACCTATATCCAGTGATTAAGTATTCTTTACAAATTTGGCTCCAGTTCTGCAATTTTTTCAAATCTTAAAAAATTTAAACTTCGTAGTTTAACGTATTGAAATTACTTTTTTAAGCCTTCTTTGAGCGATCCAATTTGGATTTATTTGAAGAAGATAGATTGATATCTTTTGAACAATTAATTGATAAATATTCTCTCTCATACTCAAACACTTTCTGCAATACCTTCAAGTTAGACATTTTTTACAAAAATATTTAAGTAATTTTCCTTACATATTGGACATTGACCTGTTAGATACTATTATGAGTACGAATCCTTCGATCAAGGTTTCTATTGGAAGAATTTATAATTTATTATTACAATGGGATAAGCGTCCTTTATCTAAGATTAAACAGGATTGGGAGAAGGAACTCAATTTGACTTTTATGACAGAGGATTGGATACGGATTTTGAAGTTGGTTAACTCTTCTTCAATTTGTGCTAGCCATTCACTGATTCAATTTAAAATTGTACATCATTATCATTTGACGAAGGAGAGACTTTCTAAAATCTTTTCTAATGTTGATAGTCATTGTGATAGATGTAAAACTGAGATAGCTACACTGACACATAAAATCTTTTCTAATGTTGATAGTCATTGTGATAGATGTAAAACTGAGATAGCTACACTGACACATATGTTTTGGTCTTGTTCTATATTGCAACAGTTCTGGAGTCGTTTTTTTCAACAATTTCTAAAGCACTCAAAATTAACCTACAACCTAAAAAACTGTGCTTTTTGAAATAATTCCTCAAAATATTCATGGTATTTCTGTGTCTGACCAACATGTTATTGCATTTGTTACATTGATAGCTAGGAGGGCCATTTTGTTGAAGTGGAAGGATATATCACCTCCCACTTTGTCACAATGGTTCTCTCGAGTGATGCTATGTCTTAGTTTGGAGAAAATTAGAAGTTGAACCTTTGAACCTTTATTTGATTTTGAGAAAAGATGGGGCTCATTTGCTCATTATTATCATTTGAGCTAATTGATTTTTTCCACGATCTAATTATAAATTTTTTGGCATATTTTCTTTTCTCGCTGGCGGTTTGATGTTTAGAAGCTTTTTGTATGACGCATGGCTCCGGGATTGTACATCTAATGGGTTCTTGTTTTTTCCTCACTTTTCTGCTTAGTAGGTTTTTTTTGTTATCACAAATTTTTTTTTTCAATCTTTAAGATAATGCCTTTTTTGAGATATTGTAAGTGTTGTTACTTCAATGTACTCGTGTTATTTCTTTTGTATAATATAACAATAAAAAGATTTGAAAAGAAAGAAAGAAAAAGGCCAAGGCAATATTATTTTCATCTTTCATATGAGAACAGCCCAATCAGTAGAAGGTATGCACAAAGATAAAATGTTGTCCATCACATGTATACATAGGCCAAAGTATAAATGGCAACATTCCGGAAATACAAGGAAATGGCTTGGGTGTAAGAGGTTGCGAAAGATGCTAAAATTGCATGTCTTTCTTACTGGAGCGCTGGCTTTCACTTATTCTGTAGACAGTGATAAGATACACAAGATGTCTGTTATTAATCAGTGCCCCAACATTCAGGAGGGAAGGAGGAAAGACAGTGGGTTGCTATAACATTAAAAACAGATTACCAGCCAATTACGGACTTCCGTTTGTAGAATCTCAAATACAGATTGCCATACCTCAGTAACAGCGTTTGTATCCTTGTTTGCAATATGTTCTTCAGAAAACTACATCCATCTCTAATTTTCTAACCTATGTATTTATTTATAGAGATACAGCGCAGAATAGGCCCTTTGAGCCACGCTGCCCAGCAATCCTCTGATTTAATCCTTGCCTTAATTACAGGACAATTTACAATAATCAATTAACCTAGCAACTGTTGCGTCTTTGGACTGTGGGAGAAAACCTGGAGAAAACCCACACAGTCACAGGGATTGCATACAAACTCCTTATAGGCAGCAGTGGGAATTGGAACCAGGTTGCCTGTGCTATAAAGTATTGAGTAAACCACTGCACTACTATGCACTTACTTGATATTAATTCAATAAACAAAAGATTTTCTACAGAATACGAAAGGGAGGGTTACAACTTGCCTCATAGTGCTCATACTCATCCACATCAAATTTTTCAAAATTAAGAAAGCCATGTCGCAAGGCCTGAAAAAAAACAGAATTGAAAGTATTATTTGTACTTCTTAACTAAAATAGGCACACTACTTAAAAAGCAGTGTGACAAATATCTTAAGCCCAATGCATTAAAGTATATAGCCTACCTGAAATTCTTTTGCTCCTTTAATATGCATTATTATTCACAATTGGGAATAATTTTCCAAATGCAGCATGAAAACTGTATCACAGAATTTTAAACAAGTATATTGTCCTATTGTTCTGCCATTACATGGAACCCATTTGCTCCAAATGATAGCTTCTTTGAATCTTACAGTGGACAAATCATCCCATCTGTGACCAGAGCACATAATCTAGATTGACATTTTAATATAATATGTAGGGTGTCCTGCATTAACAGAGCGTTCATGGGATTTTAAACTAAAGTTTTAACTTCTTCAGTGAATGCAAAACATCCATTGGTACTTTTTGAAAAGCAATCAAAATTAAAATGTATCATTTAATTACTTTAATTGCTATTTGCACATGCACTTTGGAAGTATTTTTCTGGCTTTCACAGCCAGTGATTGTGAAACAAGATTTTTTTTGTTGAGATAGTGCTTTTAACTTCTCAACAAATAGGCTAAGCTTTCAATTTCTTGTGGGTTTCCCAATAATTTGAAGAGAGTCACCATCAAGAAGCAAACCTCCACAAAACATACCTTATGTGGACAGCCACAATAAAACATCAGTTGAGACTATTTGAATCACCTTCCTACAAAAAAAATACTTCCAGTCATTTAACACTTTTCACAGCTCTTAAGAACCCAAGCATGTAACAATTCATTCTAAACTGCAAATAACAAATCACAAGCTTGTTTAAGAGCAAATATCCATTTTGGTGAAACGCACACTAATGCTAGAGGAACTCAGCACGTCAGGCAGCATCTATGGCGGGGAACAAAAAGTTGACGCTTCAGGCTGAGGTCCTTCTTTAGGATTGGTGAGTCCTGATAAAAGGACTCACCCCAAAAGGTCAACTGTTTATTCTCCTCCATAGATGTTGTCAGTGCTGCTGAATTCCTCCAGCATTTTGTGTGTGTGTGTGTTACTCTGGATTTCCAGCATTTGCAAAATCTCGTGTTTATTCTTTTTAGTGTTGTTGATTAGGAGACAAATATTAGCTAGGATTTCAAAACATCCTAGATTTAAAATGTTTGCTGGGTGCAGTTATACCAATACACTCTTAAATGCACATAACTTACAGGAGACTCAGCATGGCTGCTTCAAGGTTAGATCACATTGTGCCCTCATATGTTGTAAAGACTGCATCATTATTTTGCCAGTAAATATTGCCATACCTTTTCAATGGTCCCAAGTATAAAAAAGCAAAGTTTTGTATTTTAAAAGTGAGTGAACTCCAATTAGACTGCTGTCTTGTAGAACGTCTTTCACCGAGATGCAACACAGAGCGTCATAGGAAGTCATTCCTGCCAGTGGCCATCAAACTTTACAACTCCTCCCTTGGAGGGTCAGACACCCTGAGCCAATAGGCTGGTCCTGGACTTATTTCCTGGCATAATTTACATATAACTATTTAACTATTTATGGTTTAATTACTATTTATTATTTATGGTGCAACTGTAACGAAAACCAATTTCCCCCAGGATCAATAAAGTATGACTATGACTATTAAATCACTGACCAATGTGAAAAGGCACTAGATGACATGTCTCCAGAAGGACTTAAGACAGACTGGAAGAATGGACAAAGAATTGGTAGATGGAAGACAATATAGTGTAGGGATGTGTATGGTCATGCACTTTGGTAGAAGGAATAAAGGCATGGATTATTTTCTAAATGGGGAGAAAATTTAAAAATCAGAGGTGCAAAGGTTAGCTTGCAGGTTAACTTGGTGGCAAGGAAGGCAAATGTTAATAATAATTTTGAGAAGACAAGAAATCAGAAGGAAGGATGAAATGCTTAAGGTTTATGAGGCATTGGTCAACTACATTTAGAGTACTATGAGCAGTCTGGGCCCCTTATCTAAGAAAAGATGTATTAGTGTTGGAGAGGGTCCAGAGGAAGTTCACAAAAATATTCTCAGGAATGAAAGGGTTAACATACGAGGAGTGTTTGGTGGTTCTGGGCCTGTACTGGTTGAAGTTTAGAAGAATGGGTGGGGAGGGGGAAATCTTATTGAAACCATGAAATATTGAAAGGTCTAGATAGACTGGATATAGAGAGGATATTTCCTATAGCTGGGGAATCTAGGACCAGTGGGCGCAGCCTCAGAAAAGAGGGCCAGCCATAAAGAACAGAGGTAAGGAAAATTTTCTTTAGCCAGATTGTGGTGAACCTGTGGAATTTACTGCCACAGACAGCTATGCCAACAAAAGTCATTTATTATATTTAATACGGAGATGATTGGTTCTTGATTAATCAAGGTGTCAAAGTTACAGAGAGAAGGCAGGAGAATGGGGTTGAGAAGGATATATAGAAAAAAAAAATCAGCCTTGATAGAATGGCAGAGCAGACTCGATGAGCCAAATGACCTAATTCTGATCCTATGTCTATGGCCTTATGGTCTATTTCTTGGCCCTAATCACCTCATTTTCACACTGGATGTCCAGTATCTGTACACTCTATTAAGAAGCCCTTAAAGCTCTCCACTTCTTTCTTGGCAACAGACTCAACCAGTTCTCTCCACCACCACCCTCCCATGTCTGGTGGAACTGGTCTTCAAACTCAACAATTTCTTTAGGCCCCTCCCACTTTTTTCCAAACTCATGGTGTAGCCATGGGCACCAACTATTGTCTTTTCTTTGGCTATGTGGAACAGTCCATGTTCAAAGCCTTCCCTGATAATTGTTCCTCACCTCCAATCAGAGTCCCAAACAGTCCTTCCAGGAGAGGCAACACTTCACCTGTGAATCTGCTGGGGTCATCTACGGCATTTGGTCCTCCTAAACAGCCTCCTCTCCATTGGTCAGACTTAATGTAAACTGGGGGACAGGTTTGTTGAGCAAATTTGCTCCATCCACCAAAAAGCAGGATTTCCTGATAGCCAACCATTTAAATACCAATCCCCATTCCTAATCTACAAACCCCATTTCCAGAAAAGTTCGGATATTTTCCAAAATGCAATAAAAACAAAAATCTGTGATATGTTAATTCACGTGAACCTTTATTTAACTGACAAAAGTACAAAGAAAAGATTTTCAATAGTTTTACTGACCAACTTAATTATATTTTGTAAACATACACAAATTTAGAATTTGATCGCTGCAACACACTCAACAAAAGTTGGGACAGAGCCATTGTGTTACATCACCTTTCCTTTTAATAACACTTTTTAATCGTTTTGGAACTGAGGATACTAATTGTAGTAGATTTGCAATTGGAAATTTTGTCCATTCTTGCTTGATGTAAGACTTCAGCTGCTCAACAGTCCGTGGTCTCCGTTGTCTGATTCTCCTATTCATGATGCGCCATACATTTTCAATAGAAGATAGATCTGGACTGGCAGCAGGCCAGTCAAGCACACGCACTCTGTGTCTACAAAACCACGCTGTTGTAGCCCGTGCAGAATGTGGTCTGGCATTGTCCTGCTGAAGTAAGCATGGATGTCCCGGGAAGAGACGTCGCCTTGATGGCAACATATGTCTCTCTAAAATCCTAATATACACCTCATAGTCAATGGTACCTTCACATACATGCAACTCACGCATGCTGTGAGCACTGATGCACCCCCATACCATCACAGTTGCTGGCTTTTGCACCTTTCGCTGATAACAATCTGGATGGTCGTTTTCATCTTTGGCACGGAAAACTCGATGCCTGTTTTCTCTGAAAACTAGCTGAAATATGTACTCATCTGACCACAGCACACGGTTCCACAGTCTTTTGGTCCATCTGAGATGAGCTCGGGCCCAAAGAACTCGCTGGCGTTTCTGCATAGAGTTGATTAATGGCTTCCTCCTTGTGTAATACAGTTTCAAGATGCATTTCTAGATGCAGCGACGGACTGTGTTAGGTGACAATGGCTTTCCGAAGTACTCCCGAGCCCAGGTGGCTATAATTGTCACAGTAGCATGACCATTTCTTAGGCAGTGCCACCTGAGGGTTCGAAGATCACGCGTATTCAACAGTGGTTTCCGACCTTGTCCTTTACATATTGAGACGTCTCTGAATTCTCTGAATCTTTTCACAATATTATGTACTGTAGATGTTGAAAGACCTAAATTCTCTGCAATCTTGCATTGAGAAATGTTCCTTTTGAACTGACTAACAATTCTGTCACGAATTTTGGCACAAAGGGGTGAGCCACGACCCATCCTTGCTTGCAAAGAATGAGCCTTTGATGGACACTACTTTTATACCCAGTCATGATACCTCACCTGCTACCAATTAGCCTGCTTAATGTGGAGTCTTCCAAACTGGTGTTACTTGAATATTCTGTGCACTTTTCAATCATTTTAACTCTGTCACAACTTTTGCTGAGTGTGTTGCAGCCATCAAATTCTAAATTTGTGTATATTTACAAAATACAATTAAGTTGGTCAGTAAAACTATTGAAAATCTTTTCTTTCTACTTTTGTCAGTTAAATAAAGGTTCACGTGAATTAACATATCACAGATTTTTGTTTTTATTGCATTTTGGAAAATATCCCAACTTTTCTGGAAATGGGGTTTGTACATGACTGTTTATGGCCTCCTCTACTACCACAATGAGGCCACTCAGTCTGCAGCTGCAACACCTCTCATTCTATCTGGTGGCATGAGCACTGATCTCTCCAATTTCCTTTAAATTTTCCCCCTCCACACTCTTTTCAATTACCCATTCTGGCCCACCCTCAAATCTTTTCTTCTCCTTCCTGCCTTATCACCTGCCACTGGTGCCCCTCCTCCTTCCTTTCTCCCATGATCCACTCTCTTCTTGTATCAGATTTTGTCTTTTCCAGCCCTTTACTTTTTCCACCCATCATCATCTAGCTTCTTACTTCATCCCCCTCGCCCACCCACCTGGCTTTAGCCATCACCATATAGCTTGCATTCCATCCCCTACCCCTTCTTATTCTAGCTTCTTCCCCCTTCCTTTCCAGTCCTGATGAAGGGTCCTGGCCCAAAATGTCAATTGTGTATTCACTTCCATTGATGTTGCCTGACCTGCTGAGTTCCTTCAGCATTTTATATATGTTGCTCTGGATTTTCAGCACCTGCAGAATCTCTTGTGTTTATGATTATTCACAAAAGTGCAGAACTACATGCACATTTTCACTGATATTTCTCTTTTATTTCAAACAATAATTCATATAGTCATAAAGTAATGCAAGAGAGAAATGGGCTTTCAGCTCATACACCTCTGCTGACCATTCTGCCTATCCACACTAAAACCCATTTTTCTAGACTAGGTCCATATCCTTCAAAGCCTTGTCTCCTTGTCAGATTGCATCTAACTCCATCACCTCCTCTGGCAAAGAGTTCCTGATATCAGCCACTCCCTCTGCAAAATCCTTGCCTTCAAATTCCCTTTAAAATACTTTTCCCTCATTAAACTTGTGCCCTCTTATTTTTGATACCTCTCCAAATGGAAAAATATTTTGTCTAGCTACTCCATCTAAGCCTCTTATAATTTTATATCTATCAGGCCACCCTTCAGCTTCTTTTGTTCAAGGGGAAAAACAAGCCTTGCCCATTTTATGAAATAGTCCTATTTCAGGGGAATGGGGTTGAGAAGGATAATAAATCAGCCATGATGGAGAGGCCGAATGGTCTAATTCTGCTCCTATGTCTATGCACATCAAAAACAACTAAGTTCCTCCAGAGTTTAATCATCACCAACTTAGGATAAAGGCAGTCAAAATACAAAAAACAGCCAATCACTGATTAAAATTTTTCATGCCAAACTAACAGGCATTCAGAGTCGGTGACAAAACACTGCATTTTCTCAACATAACAACATAACCAAACATTAGCTAAACTCTTTAATAACTCATTGATGCACTTTTAAGTGTGGGAATTTTCTGATAGCGATGAATCAAACAAATGAAGTTAGCAGTTCCAACTAAATTGCTACCAAAATAAAAATGCAAAATACTCAGTGAGATGGGTTTAATATGCCAAAAAATTTCGTAAAATGCTTTATAGAATTTGCAAAAACATATGTATTCTCAAGTCCTTTCAACAAAAATGCAATTTTCATCCTATACAGGTTTCCCCTGCCATCTGAAGGTAGGGCGTTCCTATGAAACGGTTCGTAAGCCGGAATGTTTTAAAGCAAAGAAGCAATTACCATTTATTTATATGGGAAAATTCTGTGAGCATTCGCAGACCCAAAAATAACCTACCAAATCATGCCAAATAACACATAAAACCTAAAATAACAGTAACATATAGTAAAAGCAGGAATGATATGATGAATACACAGCCTATATAAAGTAGAAATACTTTTCCACAATCATTGCCGGCACTGTTCTCCGTAGCGAAAATCTCACGCAAGCGCTCTTGGCAGAAACACTCTCTCCAGTAACCTTTAAGCTATGAAGCTGCCAAATCATACCAAATAACACATAAAAATACACAGCCTTTATAAAGTAGAAATAATGTATGTACAGTGTAGTATCACTTACGGGAATCGGGAAGACAGCTTGCCGAGCACACTGATGATGGTGTGTTAGACTGAGTCATTGGAGTTTGGGTGGTGCAGTTGCCTCTGATCTGGGCCGACAATTACGTGCCGGGTGGCACCTAATTAATTAGCTTGTTTATTTCGGCTTTTTTCTTAAAGACGTGCTAGGTGCCTCCCAGCTACCGCTGCATTCTCCGCGAATCAGTATCTGTCCGCGGCCCGGGGGTTGGGGTGGTGGGACACGGGGGTGTCATCTCATCGTCGTCTGTTTCCATTAGGGCAGGCAGGTCATCTTCTCCTATGTCTGCCTATCTCGATGTCGAAGGTCGAGGTTCGTCGTCTGCTGTGGCTGATATGGAAGGCTTGCTTGACTGCTGAGCCTCGTGCATTTTTCTATCATACAGTTCTTTGTAAGGACTCAAACAATCTTGCAAATATGCCCTAAACCGACGTACCCTTTCAAAATTAAAGTCGTACTTTATAATTGCAGCGAAAATCTCACGTAGTTGCTTCACGTTCAGTTCCTGGACGACTTCACTTTCGCTACTGAATTCGGTTTCGATAGTTATCCTTTCCTCTTCCAATTGCATCAGCTCTTCATCTATCAGTTCTTGGTCATGGGATGCCAAAACCTCTTCAACATCATCTTTGTCAACTTCCACAAGCCAAACTCACTTTGTCCTTAGTTCGTTCACCACGATCGAAACGCTTAACTATGCCTAGTTTTACTCTAAGTGTAACACCCTTACAAGCTCTTTTAGGCTTTTCCGATACCTTAGAACTCATCTTGCAAACGGCTGCTCACAGGCACGTGTTCAAGCAATGCCAGAGAGAATGCCGTTCCAAATCCGGGCGAGAGCGGCTGCCCAGGGCGCGAGCTGCCTTTTTTTAAATCGCATGCTGCTTTTCCCGGCGCGCTGCCTTTCTTCGTAACAGTGAAAACACCTTCTGTTAGCAAAAACAGGGAACTAATGTAGGTCTTTCATAACAGTGAGGTTTCGTAAAGCGAATGTTCGAAAAGCGGGGGACACCTGTACTTAGGGTAGAATTTGGAGTACTGCATCTGGTTTTATTTCTGTCACAAAGTTTAAAATATCATGGCTCTGAAACAGCACTAGAATTATGCAGTCTCATGATATTTAGAAAAATAGGAATTTTCTCCAGATGTAAATGGTAGATTCCAAAATTATACGACAGATATTCTTGGGATGGAGCATGGGAACAGATGCTGTATATGGAGAAGGGTGTTGTTGTTGAGTGGCTCACCAAGCTGGCTTGTTAGCTTACAGACGTTTTGTTACCCAGCTAGGCAACATCGTCAGTGCAACTTTGAATGAAATGTTGGGTGTGTGTGGAGGGGGGGAGGGGGGTGGATATGTGCCATTTCTTTTTTTTTTAATTAACTTTTTTTTTATTAGTTTCTACAATGCAGCAACAACAAAAAAAACAGTAAAAAATGGAGGTTTATACAGTGCAAAACATATCAAATATATAGTTCATAACAGTTAAGGAAAAGTACCCATAGTAGAATCATATAGTTAGTTACCATCCCACCTTCCCACTACCCAACTCCAAGCCAACCTTACGACATACAGAAAAGTTGATCAGACTTTTATCACCACAGAGCTGTATTTATAAAAAGAAGGTATATTGCCTACTACCTGAGCTACAATATGTTTACACATCAAAAAAAAAATGCAAGTCTTAACCAAAAGAAGCTGGAAGTAAGGGATTTAAATGCAAAAGAAAAAAAGGAGGGATAAACCCTTAATCTAAACAGGAATTACGAAAATATTCAAGAAACGGTCCCCATACCTTTTGGAACTTTATGTCCGAATTAAGAAGTGAATAATGAATCTTTTCAAGGTCTAAGCAGGACATAATGTCTGAGCCATTGAGCATGAGTGGGTGGGGCAACATCTCTCCACTTAAGAAGGACTGCACATCTGGCCAAAAGAGAGGCAAAAGACAATGTACGACGTTTAGTCGGACTCAGATGCGTGTCAACTTCTCCTGAGGTGCCAAAAAGAGCAATTAGAGGGTTAGGTTCCAAACAGCAATTAAGTATATAGAATAAAGTTAAAAAGACATCTCTCCAGAATTTCTCCAAGCTAGGACAAGCCCAGTACATATGAATAAGGGAAGCCTTGCCCCCTTTACACTTGTCGCAACAGGGACTAATATTAGGATAGAACCGCGATAATTTAGTTTTAGACATATGAGCCCTGTGTACAACTTTGAACTGTAAAAGGCAGTGGTGAGCACATAAAGAAGTTGAATTAACTGACTTGAGGGGCCAGCTGGTGGCGCAATGACATCAGCGCCGGACTCTGGAACGGAGATTCCAGGGTTCAAACCTAGTTGGGTCCACTCCCAAGTATGCTTTCCATCCGTGCCGAGTTGAGTGTCGAGATCGCAACTCAACCTCATAAAATAAAGGGAAAAACACTGCAAAATGTCTGTGTGAAGAGTGGCGGCCACACAGTCTCTCCCTCTCTCGATCCCCACCTTGTAAAGGCATGAAAAAGACATTGTCCCGCCAACATCGCACACACATGGACACACCTACGCATGCCCACACTCAAAAAAAAATTAACTGACTTGAGAATTGAATCCCAAACCTCATCAGTCAGAGGAAAATTTAAATCATGCTCCCAGGCAGTTTTAATTTTGTCAAAGGGGGCTTGCCTCAAAATCGCTAACATATCGAATAGTGGATATTAAACCTTTACCCAATGGATTCATACGAAGGAACAAGACCACAACATTTTTATCAGGTACTTCAGGAAAGTTTGGTATTAAAGGGTTGATAAAATGTCTAATTTGGAGATAGCTGAAGAAATGAGTGTTGGGTAGATTGAACTTTACAGACAGCTGTTCAAAAGTTGCAAAGCGATTGTCTATGAAAAGATCTTCAAAGCATCTAATGCCCTTTCTGTGCCAGTCTTGAAATGTGAAATCCTGAATAGAAGACTAAAAAAGATGATTATGTAGAATAGGACTAGAGAGAGCGAAACCATGAAGACCATTATATTTTCTGAACTGAGCCCATATTCTCAGAGTGTGTCTGATGACAGGATTAACAATTGATTTAGGCAGATGGCAAGGAAGTGCGGATCCAAGAAGTGCGGGAATGGAGAGATTCTTATCACAATTCAACTCCACTGCCACCTATATTGGGCAGTTAGACTGATTATAAAAGTAAGACCAAAAGATAAAACAACATATGTTGGCTGCAGAGTAATATAAATGAAAATTGGGCAAGGTCATATCACCTACCCTTTTAAGTTTTTTTTTTGGTGTGTGCCCGTGCATCCGTGATGATGTCTTTTTCATAGCTTTTTACAAGGCGCGGGGGGGGGAGGGGGGGATATCCTCACACAGACATTTTCGCAGTACTTTCCCTTTATTTTACGAGGTCGAGTTGCGATCTCAACACTCAACCTGGCACGGATGGAAAGCGTACTTGGGAGCAGACCCGACTGGCTCTGAACCCAGGAACCTCCGCTCTCGGGTCCAGCGCCGATGTCATTGCACCACTAGCCGGCCCCCGTTTTAGGTTTTTGAAGGTGAGCTTTATTTAGTCTGGGACGTTTGCCCTTCCATAGATAGGACGAAATAATAGAATCTAACAAGTCAAAAGAAGCTTTAGAAATAAAAATTGATAAAGATTGAAATAAGTATAAAAATTTAGGAAGGATATACATTTTAACAACATTAATTTGACCTATCAGAGGCATAGACAGGGGTGGCCACTGTACTACACACTGTTTTGTATGGTTTAAAAGATTACTGAAATTTTCTCCAAAAAGACACTTACAATTCCTTGTTACTGTAATGCCAAGGTAAGTGATTATTTACTACCTTAAAAGGGAGGTTATGAAATTCTAATATTTGTGCTTCTCTATTTATTGGAAAGAGTTCGCTCTTATGTAAATTAAGTTTGTCTCCAGAGAGCTGGCTAAATTTCTTAAGAAGTGAAAACATTGGGGATAAGGAAGTAGTCGGATTTGATATAAAAAGTAAAAGATCATCAGCGTAAAGAGAGACCTTGTGCTCAAGAACCCCCCCCCCCGCCTCCAAATCCCCGTCAATTCAGCACAGCTACGAAACGCAATCGCCAATGGCTCTATGGCCAGATCAAGAAGTAAGGGACTTAAAGGGCACCCTTGCCAGGTGCCACGTTTAAAGTTGAAAGGCTGGGATTGCTGAGAGTTGGTCAAGACAGAAGCAGTGGGGTGTGAATATAACAACTTAATCCACATAATAAAACTTTGTCCAAAATCAAATTTTTCTAAAACTGCAAAAAGATAATACCACTCCACACGATCAAATGCTTTCTCCACGTCTACAGAAATGACACATTCCGGAATCCCAGCTGAAGGTGAGTATAAGATATTAAACAGACACCGTATATTAAAAAAGGGAGACGATTTTTAATAAAACCAGTTTGGCCTTCAGAAATAATTAAGGGTAGAATGTTCTCCAATCTGCGGGCCAAAACTTTAGCCAAAATTTTAACATCAACATTTAGCAATGAAATCGGCCTATACGAAGAACACTCTGATGAATCTTTGCCTTTTTTTCTCTAAAAGAATGATACATGCCTCATTAAATGATGCTGGCAACTTAACTTGTTTAAACGAGTCGGATAAAACTAAAATTAGTTGAGGCGAAAGCACTGAGGAAAATGATTTATAAAATTCTGCAGAGAACTCATCAGGTCCAGGAGATTTACCAGACTGCAATACAGAAATAGCTGAGGATATTTCCTCTAATGATAATGGCTCATTCAGTTTTGCTTTGAGATCAGGAGAAAGCGTAGGAATATTTAAACTATTTAAAAAATGCTCGACAGAAATATTATCATTTAAAGATTCAGAAGTATAGAGTCAAGAGTAGTAATTCTTGAATGAGTCATTAATTTCAGAATGATTCAAGGTAATATTCCCATTTTCCATTTGAATTTTTGTAATATGTTGTTTAGCTTTAGAGCGTCTTAGTCAGTTAACTAAAAATTTACTGGATTTATCACCATGGATATAAAACCGGCTCTTACTTTCCAAAAGTTGGCATTCAATTGGGTGAGTGGAAAAACTTAGTTTGAAGTTCCACTCGTTTCTTATACAACTCTGGATTTTTGGTCTGGGCATATAGTTGGTCTGTTGCTTTAATTTGATTGACCAGATCTAATCGCTCTTTATGGGTCTTTCTTTTCGAATTCACAGTATATGAAATTATTTGACCCCTCAGACATGCCTTCATAGCGTCCCAAACAACCTGACTTGAGGTTTCAGATGACGTGTTAGTATTTAAAAAATAAAAGTTATCTGATCCTCCATAAATTTTACAAAGTCATTATCCGACAACAGGGTCAGATTAAAATGCCAATGCTTATTCATTTGAGGGAAATCAGGAAGAATTATAGACAGGGTGACTGGGGCGTGATCTGAAGTCAATATACTCTGATAGTCACAAGAGTGAACAGATGGAATCAGCTGATTATCAATTAAAAAATAATCAATTCTAGTAAAAGTGTAATGGACATGTGAAAAAAAAAAGAGTAATCCCTCTCATTTGGACGGAGAAAACGCGATTAATTGGAGACACCATAATTGGAAAGGAAAGACTGAATTGATAAAGCAGATTTACATGGTAGTCTAGGAATAGAGGATGATCGATCCAAAACTGGATCTAACCAACGATTAAAATCACCACCCAATATGAGAGAACATGAACTCAGCTCAGGCAATAAAGAGAAAAAACGATCAAAAAACTCCACATCATCCAAATTGGGAGTGTATAAATTAGCCAAGACTACCAGTGTGTTATATAATTTCCCCGAGACAATAATAAAATGACCATTTGTATCAGTTACTTTGTTATGAAGCTCAAAGGGAACATTTTGATTTATAAGAATTAAGACCCCCCACCCCCCGGCTTTAGCCTGAAAAGTAGAATGGAAGTGCTGCCCCACCCATCTTGACATGAGATGAAAGTTATCAGAACTGCGAATGTGTGTTTCTTGCAAAAAAGCATTGCTGCATTAAGCTGTTTAAGATGTGAAAACACCTTCCTTCTTTTAACAGGATGGTTCAATCCTTTAACATTCCAGCTTACAAAATTCAACAGACTTACCATTGTCCTTTTAAAAAAAAAGGATAGAGAATAGTGGGCAAAAGCATTATCAGAAATTCGAGTAACAGCTCTGGTGCAAAAGTATAAAACAAGAAAAACAGGACAGAAATACATCCTGAATAATACAAATATCTAAAGGTTCTATGAATAATATTGGCGTTAAGTGTTCCCTCCCACCCCGCCCCTGCACCCCACGGCAAGAGAGCTACCGAAAAAGTTACCCCATAACCCAACTTCCTGTCTCTTAATATCATCATCAGCTCCATCTTATTATCAATTAAAAACCAGAAAACTTTTAGCACTACAAACTAAAGTTATACATAGTGAAAAGAAAAACAATTCCACCATAATTTGTTAAGCTTGACTCAAGGCAATAATCCAAAAAAAAATATGAACTAGTATTTAAGAAAAAATATAAAAACAGGTAAATAGGTAAACAGGTAAACAGACCTTACCCAGTGACCTACCCGCGAGAAACTATGGAAAAAAAATTTACTGACTTAAGAAAGAAAGATCAGGAAAAAAAACAAGAGGAGAAAAAAAAAGTACTTCTCTGCCAACATAAGTAATCAAACTGAATCTGAGGGACTCGAAGTAACGGGGAGGGTATCGATAAATTTCTGAGGTTCTGTAGCTGAGTTAAACCACTTTTTGCCTCCACTAGTAAGAGATATTCGAAGGCGAGCTGGAAATCGAAGGGAAGGTCTGAATCTGCGATTATATAGTTCTTTCATGTCTCCTTTATACTCGGCTCGCAGACTCAGAACTTGGGAAGCATATTCCTCGACAACACGAATTGATTGACCCTTGTATTCCAACCTACCTCTCTGACGGGTTTCTTTAACCAAGAGATCCTCAATCTGGTAGCGATGAAAACGAATAATTACAAGGCGTGGCCTATGCCCCGGCTCCGGCTTAAGCGCTAAAGTATGATGAGCTCTGCCTATCTCAGGCGGGGTCGAAAGTATATCATTCCCAAAAATCTCACATAGCAAAGTGGAGGAAAAATTCAGCGGGGGATCCACTTTCGATAGACTCTGGCAAGCCGAGAATACGTAGATTTTGATGTCAGCTCCAACTTTCCAGGTCAGTAACTTTGGATACTAGCTTGGGGTTATGATCTCTCAAATTGGAACAAATGTTTTCCAACTCTTTAAAACTGCGGTCTAAATCATCCGTGGCAAACTCGAGATGTGATAAATGTTGGGCATGATCCTCCACTTTGGATTTAATTTGATCCCATTTCGATTCCAACGAACTGAAAGAAGACTTAAATTCAGTAATTATCTCCTGTCGATGCTGTTCTAATATTGAGATAATGTTTTCGCCTGAGAAGCCGGCCACTGGAACTTCTTTTTTTCCCCGATTTGGTAGTCTTTAAAGCCATTATAAAACAGCTGTATTCGCAGGCGGGAGGGAGAATAAAAAGTTTAACAGTTTGGAGTTAAAAAGGGAGAGAAGGAGTGCGGAGATAAGAAATAGAATGGAGCGATAGCTTTTAGTGACTAAACCATCACCATCTTGACCGGAAGTCCCCTGTGCCATTTCTATATGCAACTGACACTCAAGCAATCAATGGATCATACTGGAATCTCTGCAGTCTTACCATCAATGATAAAATACAATTAAACAGCTAAGGAGGTGGTGCCAAAAATATGCCCTTCTGCAAAGCTGGCAAATCAGCAGGCTAAACCACAGAACCAAAGTCTATAAGATATAGGAGCACAATTAGGCATTTTGCCCATTGGGTCTGCTCCACCATTTCATCATAGCTGATCCATTTTTCCTCTCAGCCCCAATCTCCTGCCTTCTCCCCGTATCCCTTCATGCCATGACTATCAAGAATCTATCAACCACTGTCTTAGGTGCCATAAAGACTTGGCCTCCAGAGCTACTTGTGGCAAAGAATTCTACATTCACTGCTCTCTGGCTAAAGGAATTCCTCCTCATCTCTGTACTAAAAGGACACACCTCTATTTTGAGGCTGTGCCCTCTGGTCTTAAACACTCCCACCATAGGAAACATCCTCTCCACGTCCACTCTATTCAATAGGTTTCAATGAGGTCACTCCTCATTTATCTGAATTCTAGTGAACACAGGCCCAGAGCCATCAAACACTCTTCATATGACATGCCACTTAATCCTGGAATAACTTCTGTGAACCTCCTTTGAACCTTCCCTAGTTTCAGCACATCCAAAAACTACTTTTGTGGGTCCTTCACCACTTCTTGCAGCAATACCCATGTTGTTACTAACATTATGGGGCCTCAAGAAAAGTCATTGTTGTGTCATTTTGAACCACCTCTTCCCAATGGCTGCAGATCTGCTCCTGAATTGCAGTGTAGATTTAGTTCCCCAAAAAGCACAATGGACACTATTTTCATTGTGCAACAATTCCAGGGAAAATGAAGGGAGCAGCACCAACCACTCCAGGTGATCTTTTCTGACCTCAGCCTTTGAGTCCATTACTCAGGAAGATTCTGTAATCCTCCTCAAATTCAGCTACACAGAAATATTTGCCTCTACTTTGCATTCGATACTGACCTATGGGTTTCATAGAATCAGTGAAAATTGGTGTTAAACAATGCTCTCTTTCTTACTACAATTTATGCTGCACCTCCTACGAATATCCTGTGGGTATGGATCTATTCTTTA
Organism: Mobula birostris; assembly: GCF_030028105.1. Classification (NCBI taxonomy): domain Eukaryota; kingdom Metazoa; phylum Chordata; class Chondrichthyes; order Myliobatiformes; family Myliobatidae; genus Mobula; species Mobula birostris. The sequence goes on from NC_092381.1 coordinate 72,682,302, forward strand.
GAACAGGAAACTTTGACTAGAGTCTACACTACAGACCCAAACCTCAGTGGTCAAGTTGCAATGTACAGGCAATGTGTAGTTGTGCATATTCAGAGGCTCAGCTTCAAGACATTGTTGACTCATTACTAAAGTATACAAGAGGAAAAGCCTATACTCAACTACCACAAGATAAACCAGCCAGCCCCCAATGCAGAACACTGCCCTAGTAGTAAAATACAAACCACTTCACATATTTAGGTACCCATATCTTGTTGAAGGCAGACTGCAATGATGAGGTTGATTATTTCCTTCAATGTCTTCACACAGCCATCAGATGATTACGGAAAATGGTTTCTGAAGATGAAGACCAATGCTTGGTATTGCATGGTTTACTGGGCAGCAGTAATCCTGCCCACCTGCATGTTTCTTTGTATAGGACCTACAACAGGAACCTTAAGACACTAGCAAGATGGCACTAATTGTCGGTGCTAAATCCTCTACATTCAATGTTGTATCCCAGGCCAATACTTCCAAGATCAATGCCTGCAATTGACTACACAGGCAGGACAAACTTGTCACATGCACAACACCAGTCTCTCAAAACAGAGTATACCAAGCCCTATCATGGGAAGGGCTCACAAGGCGGACAGATTAAAAAAAAGTTTAAGGAAGTGTTTAAGTTGCCTTCAAGCAATGTAATAATCCCCACTGATGAACTTTTGGGAATCTTTGTCCTATAATGGCTCAAGTGGCAGAGCAGAATTCAGCATAACATTGTGAATGTTAGTCTATGCATTAGTTGAAGCAAAAGGAGCATGCCACCTCACCAACTATCCAACCACTCCCGCAGATACCTGCTGTCTCATCTACCAAGACACCGGCCTTACTAGCCACCCCAGAACCTATAAAACTAGACTGGAAACAAGTCATCCTCAATCCTCAGGTATTTCCTAAAGATGTACTAAGATAACCCATAGCATCCAGCGTTTGTAAGTTATAAATTGCCAAGAACCCACCATCAACATCCTGAAGGGTAGGAGTGGGGAAACCATTGACCAGAAACTCAATGGGCCAACCACATGAACACTGTAGCTACAACAGCAAGTCAGAGGCAGAGTAAACAGGAGTGCCTCACTTCCTAACAACCAAAGTTTTACCAACATGTACAAAACACATTTAGAAAGGATAGAATATACTCCATTTGCCTGTAAGCATGTAGCTCTAAAAGGATACTTAAAAACCTTAACACTACCCAAGACAAAACATTGCAATTGACCATCACCACACTGAATGTTCATTCCTCTCCCAATGCACAATTGTTGCAGTGTGTGAGATTAGCCAAATGCTCTGCAGTTAGTCATAAGACTACAAGACATAGGAGCATAATTAGGAGACGTAGGAGTCAATGATTTGAATGATGAAATTAATTGCATTGTTGCAACATTTGCAGAAGACATGAAGATAGGTGGAGGGGCAGGTAGTTGGAAAAGTAGAAAGGCTACAGAGGGACAGACAGATTAGGAGAGTGGGCAAAGAAACGGCAGATGGAATACAGTGTCGAGAAGTATATGCAACTTGCTAGAAGAAATTAAAGGGTTGAATATTTTCTAAATAGAGAGAAAATACAAAAACCTGAGGTGCAAAGGGACTTGGGAGTCCTCATGCATGATTCCCTAAAAGTTAATTTGCAGGTTGAATCTTGGTGAGGAAGGCAAATGCAATGTTAGCATTCATTTTAAGAGGACTAGAATACAACAGCAAGGATGTAATGTTGAGATTTTATAAAGCAATAGTGAGGCCTCGCTCGGAGTATTGAGAGCAGTTTTGGAACCCTTATCTAAGAAAGGATGTGCTGACATTGGAGAGGGTTCAAAGGCGGTTCACAAAAATGATTCTGGGATTGAAAGGCTTGTCACATGAAGAGCATTTGATGGCTCTGGGCCTGTATTTACTAGAATTCAGAAGAATGAGGGATGACCTCACTGAAATCTATCAAATGGTGAAAGGCCTTGTTAGAATGGATGTGGAGAGGATGTTCCCCAGTAGGAGAATCTAAGACCAGAAGACACCGCTTCAGAATAGAAGGGCGTCCTTTTAGAACAAAAAAAAGGAGGAATTTCTTTAGCAAGAGAATGGCGAATCTGTGGAATTCTTTGCCACAGGCAGCAGTGAAGGTCAAGTCTTCATGTATATTTAAGGCAGAATCAATAAGTTCTTGATTGGTCAGGGCATGAAGGGATATGGAGAGAAGGCAGGAGATAGGGCTGATAGGAAAATTGGATCAGCTGTGGCAGAGCAAACTCAACTGGCCAAATGGCCTAATTCTGCTCCTATGTCTTATGGTCTTATAATCAGGCCATTTGAGTCTGCTCTGCCATTCTATCCTGGCTGATGTATTATCCCTTTCAACTCCAATCTCCTGCCTTCTCCCCATAAACTTTGACACCTTGACTAATCAAGAACCTAACAACCTATGTTTTAAGTATACACAATGACTTGGCCTCCACAGCTGTCCGTGGCAAATGTTGTTTTAAATGGACCTCCCTCTATTCTGAGGCTATGTCCTCTGATACAAGACTCACCTACTATGGGAAACATCTTCACTCTATGTCTTGCAATGTTCGATAGGTTTCAATGAGATCACACGTCCCGCTCCCCCCACCATTCTTCTAAACTCCAGCGAGTACAGGTCTGAGCCATCAAACACTCCTCATATGCTAAGCCTTTCATTCCCAGAATCAGCCTCATGAACCTCTTCTGGACCTTTTTCAATGTGAGCACATCTTTTCTTAGATAAGAGGACCAAAACTGCTCGCAGTACTCCAAATGCAGTCTGACCAATGCCTCATATAGCCTCTGCATATCATTCTTTTTAATATTCTAGTCATCTTAAAATGAATACTAACATTGCTTTTGGTTTCCTTACCACTGACTCAACTTGCAAGTTAATGCTCAGGGAATCCTGCACAAGGATGCCAACCTCTGATTTTTGAATTTTCTCCTTGTTTACAAAATAGTCTACACCTTTATTCCTTCTGCTGAAATGCATGACCATACCCGTCCCCTGCACTAGATTTCATCTGCCACTTCATTGCCCATTCTCCCAACCTGTCCAAGTTCTTCTGAAGACTCAACACTATCTGCCCCTCCACCTGTCTTGATATTGTCTGCAAAGTTGGCAACTAAGCCATCAATTCCATCATCCAACACCCTGTCTCACATTTTTACTGCTAACTATAGGTATTTCATTTTAGCAGTCTGTTCTGTTTTCAGCTTGTGAAGATAAGGGATGCTAAGGAATGTGTGTCATCCAATTAGGAAGGTTGGTCTTGGTTTTTTTTTTGTTCAGCTGGAGGTGAAGAGACAAGACACTGGAGAGAACCGGTTGTAGGATTCGACCCGGTGAGGGACCATGATTCGATGGAGCTAGGCGCCGAGATTGACCGAGGATCAGTGAATATGAATTTTGGGAAGAGTTGAGATCCTAATTGTGCACATTTGACTTTAATTATAAAGGGCCTTTTTTGTTTTTTTTTCTTTCTTTCTTTTCTTTACTAAACCTTTAAGTTAAGATTCATAATAAGTGTGTGTATGCACGTATGTGCATACGTATAGACACACAAAAATCGGATGGCAGAGGGAAACCAGCTGTTCCTGATTCATTGAGTGTGTGCCTTCAGGCTACTGTACCTCCTTTCTGATTGGAGCAATGAGAACAGGACAAATCCTACATGATGGGGGTCCTTGAACATGGATGTCACCCTTTTGAGGCATCACTCCTTGAAGATGTCCTGAATACTACTGAGGCTAGTATCCATAATGGAGCTGACTAAGTTTATAGCA